>NC_086174.1:51975589-52600589 GCF_023053635.1 Elgaria multicarinata webbii
CTCTGAGGTTGCTTTTACAACCTATACCTTGAAGCTAAAGATTGCCAGGGTTCTCTAGCCTGTGTACACAGCCAATGCCCTGCCCCACCCTTTTTACTATCATGCACATAGTATGAAACATTGACTGGTATGCAACGTGGCAAACATTGGCGTGCGCACAGGGGGTTCAGAGGGTTCCGCTGAACCCCCTAATGTGCTGCCGCTGCCATGTTTCCCCCCCGTCACATCCCCTATGGCAGTTTCTTCTCAGAAAGTCCCGCTCCGTTGGGCTTGCTCCCAAGGAGGCGTGCCTGGCAAGGCAGCTTGGTGGTGGAGAGGAGTGGAAGTTAGGAAGTTGTGCTCTGGAAGGAGGAGAAGGAGGAGGGCGGCGGCGGCAGCGGCGGCGGTGGCGTTTGGTTCCTGCAGGCTGGCGCCCTCCGCCTGCTGATCCCAGGAGGAAACCAGGGTGCCTCCGCCCGCATTTGCATCCATAAACGCTTGGAAGCCGAGAGGGAAAGAAGCGGGAAGAGCACGCGCGAGGCGAGGCAGGCGCCCCCACGCCAGGCCCGGGGCATGCCCACTCTTCCCGGGCTGCCTGCGCCTTTAAGGAGCGCAGTCGGGGGCGGAGCGGGGAGTGTCCCGGGCAGGCGCTGGAGGTTGTGCAGACGGCGGAGTGAGTGGGACTCTTTGGGACCGCGGCGGCAGCAGCGGCGAACCGGGCTTCGAGTGGGCCTGCGGGGAGGAAGCCAGAGCATGCAGCGAGGGCGCAGCCAGCATGGACTGGGGCACGGAGCTCTGGGTAAGCGAGGGGGCCACCGGCTGGGCCGGGCTGGGCGCCGCTCTCCTGTCCGTGGGGCGCTGCTCTCCATTTCCTGATGCGCCCCCAGATTTCTCTGCTCCCTCCCGCTTGTTCGCGCTTTTCCTCCCTGCCCACATTCCCTCCCCATCCGACCACTCGCCTTCTTCCTTCCCCACCCAGGTCGATAATTTCGAGACTCGCCCTTGCTTTAAAGCTTGGTCTCTTCCCCGACCACAAATTTCTTCCCTTCCCAGATCCTAGTAGCCTCCTCTGCACCAAATTTCCCCCTTCCCTGCTGCTTTAGTCCCCCACCCCCCAAAATATATCTTTGGTGGTTGCTAACACTGCCTCTCCTCGCCTTGGGCTCTTTCCCATCCTTGTTCCATCCCACTTCTTGTTTGGCCACCCTCTTGCTCCTCTCCCTCTCCGGCCCCTTTTATGAGAAACTTTTTTCTCCCTGGTGGAGGGAATCGTGCGTAGGGCCCTCACCCCCACCCCACCATGAGTAGTGAATATAAATCTTCCCAGATCACAAGGTGATCTACTTTGAGCTTGTACAGCACCATGTACATTGATGGTGCTATATAAATAAATAATAATAATAATAATAATAATAATAATAATAATAATAATTGTAGGAGGAATATCCCTATTAACACCGTTTGACTTTCTTTGGACCACCTGAAAGAAAGAGGAGGCACTTTCAGATTTTTGAGCTTCACTATTTAAAGCTGTAGTTAAGGCTTCAATCTTAAATGTAGCTTGTGTGAGTCTTGCAGCTCCATCCCATTCTATGCATATTTAATTTGGATTGCAGGTTTAAGGTGTGATCCTAAGCATTGAACTAAATGGGGATTATTTGAATAAACATGCTTACACTTGCACTGTAAGTGTGAAATTCTGGTCAGAATTATGCGCACACTAATCAGCTCCATTCAACTCATTGGGCTTTATTTCTAAGTTGAAAAACCACATTGTATGAGTGAGAGCAAAAAAAATTGCAATTATAATATCCAAGATGCAAGAATATAATGTTTGGATTTAAGTGTATGTGCCTATTTTTAAAGTTAGTCTTAATATCTCTGAATATCTCATGGAAGTAGTTTCCTGGTGCGGTTTGTTTAATTTAATGGAGAAGAATTCTATGGATAGCTACTAGTCAGGGTGGCTATGCAGAGCCTCCATGTTCAAAGGCAATCCAAAGGCTGTCAAATACCAGTTCCTGGGGATCAGGCCACAGCGGAAGGAGGGTGGTGCCTCCATGTCCAGCTTGTGGGTTTCCCAGAGGCACCATTGGCTACAGTGGGAGGAAGATCACGGATATGACTAGCTGGGGTCTTTAGCAGGGCTCTTCTTACATTCTTAACAATCTCCTCGCCATTTCCTCTGTTTGCTGCTGGCGTAGCCATTTTCCTTCATAAATGTTGGGGGAATGTAGACAGGTGAATGGAGTTGTGCTTGTGAGTGCCCTGCATGTGCCCTCGCACCCTGGAGTCACTGAGGGCAGAAGATCATAGCCAGAATTCTGATCCGAATATTCAATCAATGTTTACCTTAAAAAAAACAACCCCTGGCTGAACCCCCTAATGAAATGTGCTGCGCACGCCTATGCTGGCAAAACTAACATGTGAAAGAGCCCTGAGTCAAATGGGCCCTTTCAAAGAAGTGGAGAGGATCCATAACACTTCAAAACCCACCTTTCCTTCCAATGTTATCCTCACAACAATCTTGGGAAGGGAAACAGTGGCCAAAGGTCATCCAGAGAGCTTTATGTTCAAGCAGGGATGTGAATCAAGGTTGCCACAATCTACATAGGGATGCAAAAAAGCATGGCCTGTGGGCCATAGGCAGCACCTAAATTCCTGTCTGCTCTCTCCCACCCCCAAGACTCCCAGCCTCCTCTGTGGAAAAAAAATGTGGCAGCAGACTGAATGGCTTGCTGAGGTATTGTTAATATTGGCTGTAAAGCGGAGATCATCAGGCAGGCTATGGTTAGTCAGGTGCCTCTACCTCTTTCCACCCATCCCCAGTGACCCTAAAGTAGTCCAGATTGCTGCTTTAGTACCACCGATAATAGCGAAAAAGCACTTTTCAGGCTAGAACTTCTGGGGTGGTGAGGAGGCTGCAGCCTCCCTGATCCAGTAATCCTGAGTGCATGTGAATGAGTGTGTGTGAATGAAAGAGTACTGCATAAATATTTGGAAAATGGCATTTCAATTGATATTAATCAAAAGATTGTGTGTGTGTGTGGACACACATGCGTGTGTGCGTGCACACACACGCAAATAGACTATAGAAGGCTTCAGAATATTTTAGATTCTTTACCAGGGTAATTAATGCTGAATCATGGCCTGTGAGGAACTACAATTGTTGGGTTAAATTTCTAGTCTGAATCATGGCAGACGGATAGCAATATTATGCTCATACCAATAATTCCATTCATGTGCGACATACAATTTCAGCTGTATATGAAATCTGACAATCGTACGTACAGACTATGGCAGCTTTCTGGAAACAGTTGTTGTTGCTCCATCTGAGCACCTAATCTAAAAGAGCTGAATCTAGAGGATCTGGTTCAAGCTAGGGATGTGCTCAGATTTGGGGGTCTTTGTTTTTACGCAAGTTAACTTTAGTTGTGATTGCTGGACTAATATGTGGATTGGAATGCAGCTGCCCTTAAGATTACAGACCTGGATAAATGTGTCTATTATTATTATTATTATTTATTTATTTATTTATATAGCGATAAAAAGCATACAAAAATGTGGGTGAAATGCATAGAAAATGAGGGGATCTACTCTAGTCAAGTTAGAACATGTCTTACAGTTTTTAAGTGTGTGTTTCATAGTGTTTCGCCACATGACGTTCAGTTTGTGACGTTTTATTGTTGTCTGTTCTCCGGTTTTTATTTTGAACTTCTCTGAAATAAGCCATTCTATTTGGTATGATGTGGCCGATTTCATCATATTAAATGGGTTTCCTGTAGTTTTTAATTAGCCAATCGCATTCCTGGGGGCATGTTTATGTAATTTCCACGCCCAAAGTTGGAGCCGTTTTTTTCTTTCAAGCCTCTTCTTTCAAGCCACTTCCAGTTTCACTTTTGGGAAGCTGCTGGCTGGTGGAGGATTGTTTCGGAGAGAAGAGGAAGTGGGAGGGGAAATTACAAATGGATTTCTTTTCTTAGTGTGGCCAAAAGGAATGCATTCTCATGGAAAGAGAAAAGTAAGTAAATGTTTTAAAAACTGCTACGTTTTAAATAGTTCAAAAACAAAGCGTTTAATGACTGTAAAAACAACATTTCATATAGTAGTGTAGATCCCCTCAATGTGTAATTTTTAGGGTTAAATGCATACAATAATGTATTTTTTGTGAAAACCAACCAAGTGAATTTTCATGCCATTTAGAAAAATCCACATATTGATGCAGGAACAGGATGGAACGGCTTTACGAGTGAACAACACATACAAAACGAAGATAAGAGGGCAGGACTCCATCCTTCCTTGGTTCAAACCCCAGATTAGTCAGAAGCGTACTGTTGTTGACTTCGTGAAATCAATTGTTCTCATCCTCCTTCACATCACCATTTACATAATAGACTAAGAGCCACCTACAAATAAGATGGATAGGATAAGAAAATAATGTTCCCTTTGGGAGAAGATAGACTATAATCCAAAGAAAATTAATAAATATGGACTTTTATGAAATGTAAGGATAAAAATCTGGGGTATTTGCAAAACTGCAACTTGAATGATTATGGATGAGATATTCTCCTGCAGAACAGTTCTTCCCTGGGGAGATATAATACCGAGAAACCTAGCCATGATATGGCAAAAAAACATGAATCTGTACAGAAATCTGGGGCTATTGTCCCTCACAGGAGTGCTACTAGTCCCTTTAATTTCCGGGAGAGGATAGGAGCATAGGAATATTTCCAACAATTCATTTTTGGCTGTTGTAGAAATACTTGCTTGCTATTAAATGTTTTTATTGCAGAAGTGGATGGTAATACAACCATAAAATGTAACTTCTTAGATACTCAGTGAAAACCAGTTTTCGCACTGGGAATAAAACTCTCATTTTTCTAGAAGATATTAGCCAAGATAAATCTACTTTTGAGTTGTTGTTGTATCTTAACATGATAGCTCAGGGGAAGAGCACTGGCTTTATGGGGAGAATGTTTCAGATTTAGTCTTATTTATTTATTTATTTATTTATTTATTTATCATACTTATACCCCGCTCCTCAGCCAAAAAAGGCTCTCAGAGCAGCTTACACTTAGGAAAAAAGACAGTCCCTGCCCTCAGGCTTATAATCTAATAAAGACATGACACACAAGGAAAAGGTGTCAAGGAGGGAGGGAGGGAGGGAGGGAGGGAGGAGAGAGAGAGAGAGAGAGAGAGAGAGATGACGTGGTAAGTATAGTAATGCACTTTTTAAAGCTAGTGCAGAATGCAACTCACACAAGCAGAGTTTTTTAGGAAGTCCAGTGTCAAAACAAAGAAGCTGATCTCAAGATGAAAGACCACACAGACAAAGATCAGTAGTGCTCAACTAAGTCCTTTACTGTGCAGTATCATTACAGCATGGCAGTGCAGCAGTAGATATTTACATCAATATACACAATGACTTTTACTCTAAACCTAACCCTTCTTCTCCACACCATCCATAGTCCATATTCTTCTTTATAGTCCTTTGAGCCAATCAGTTAGTGGCATTCTTACCATGTGGTATTATTACATCAGCTTTACCACACTCTTTGTGAGTCAGCAAACCATTCCAGCTGCTCTTAATTAGTCACCTGACTGTAGGTGCAATAATCACTTTGGCCATGAAAATACCACCAGCTAATCTGGATTTCTCCTTATGTGTCATAATGGCAGAAAAACCTCTAGTCACTTTTTGGCTCACTCACCCAGAAACCTGACACCCCTCCTTTTTTCTGTACATTTGCACACTTATGCAACCTGCTCAGCCATGCCAAGCTGTTTGACAAATTTTCTGTGCTTCAATACTGTTAGGGGTTTTGTCATGATGTCTGCAGTGTTATCCTCGCTTGCACAATAAGTTAAATCAATTAACCCCTCTTGTACAGCCTGTCTAACATTGCAGTATCTGATATCTGTATGTTTACTTCTAGTGTTAACTCTTTCAGAGTGAGCCATCTGAATACATGTTTGATTGTCTTCAAAAACTGTCACTGGATATTCTACATCCAATCCAAAATCTTTTAGCAATTGCACAAACCAAATCATTTCAGTGCACAATTCTGAGACTGCAGCAAATTCAGCTTCAGAAGTTGATAATGCTACCACATTTTGTTTTCTAGTTTTCCAACTAATTAATACATTTGCATATTTAATAACAAAACCTGAGGTTGATTTTCTATCCTGAAAATCTCCCGCCCAGTCGCTGTCTGAAAAACATTGAAAAAACAGTTGCTCTGTGGGCTTGATCATCAGAGCTGTGTCAATAGTTCCTTTTAAATATCTTAAGATTCTTTTTACACCTTGCCAGGCACTGTAAGTAGGTTTTGATGAGAACCTACTTAAAATACCCACTGCATTTGCAATATCTGGTCTAGACCACTGTGCCAAATATAACAAACTTCCAATTGCAGATTGATACAAATCTGTTTCCTCAAATTCTGCATCATTACTGTTGCAAACAAAACCTGATATCATTGGTGTCTTTACAGGTTTACTTTTTTCCATGTTGTATTTGGCTAACAGGTTTTTTATCTTTTGCTTTTGGCTTATCACATAAGCCCCTTCTTTCTTTGAAACTTCCACCCCAAGATACTCTTTCATTTTTCCCAAATTCTTTAACTTGAAGTGCTTGCCCAATTGTTTCTCAAATCTTTCCATTTGATCTTTTGTTTTGGCCACTAAACAAATATCATCAACAAATATTAACAACCATATTTGTTCCTCATTTTCATTTCTAGTATACAAGCATGAATCTGCCCTGCTATTTTTGAACCTCATAGATTCAAGAACCTCATGTAAGCATTTGTTCCAATTTCTGGCAGATTGCTTCAGTCCATAAATTGCCTTGTTGAATTTGTATACTAAACCTGGTGTTGGGCTTTCATAACCAGGGACCTGCGCCATGTAAATGTCTTCTTTCAAATCAGCATTTAGATAAGCAGTTTCTATGTCAAAGTGATATACTTCACATTTTTTAATTGCTGCAACCGTTAAAGCTAGCCTCATCGATTCAGGCCTGGTTGTAGGACTAAACGTTTCATCATAATGAATGTTCTTCCTTTGTGTAAATCCCTGTGCCACGAGTCTGGCTTTATATTTTGTCTCACCAGACCCTAACACCTTTTTCTTATACACCCACCTACAACCAATGGCTTTTTCTCCCTTTGGTAACATAGTTGGTGTAAAAACATCATATTTTAACATACAGTCCATTTCTACTCTCATGGCCTGAACCCATTTTTCCCTTTCTGCTTCAGGCAGTTTCTTAACTTCTTCAAAATTCTCAGGTTCATAGGAGACTTGACAAATTCTGATTTGGCCAGCAGTGAATCTATCTGGTGGAACACCCTTATTGCTCCTTTCTGAGCGTCTGGGTCCTAATGATGTGCCAGCTTCCTCCTCCTCTTTCTTGGAGCTTGCAGTAGAGTTACTACTGCTACTCCTGCTGGAAACATCTCTTTGTTCCTCTTCTCGTTTTGGAGTTTCTAAGTTCTTTTCTTCAGTTGGCAACAAAACCTCAGTTCCATGAAGCCTCCCCCAGCTGCTGTGCTCTTCAAAGCTTGCAGATCTGGAGATAACAACATTGCTGCCTCCTGCTGAGAATCTGTATGCTTTGGAGCCAGGTGCATAGCCCAGAAACCTCAACCTTCTGGCTTTTGCCAGCCCCTTTCTCCTTGCAGCTTTTGGGATGTTAACCCATGCATAGCTGCCAAAAACTCTCAGGTGTGCTAGAGATGGCTTTTTTCCAAACATGAGGTAATAGGGGGTGTTGTTAATTGAAGAACTCCACAACCTATTAACCACATAATTGGCAGTTAGCATTGCTTCACCCCAGAAGTGGGCCTGAAGCCCCGAGTCTGCCATCATTGAATCTTTCATGGTTTGAAGAACTCCATTTCTACGCTCAGCCACTCCATTTTGCCATGGGGAATGAGGTGCAGTTCGCCTGGCTGAGATCCCTTTTCTTCTTAACCACTTCTGGAAAACATCAGCCATGAACTCACCTCCTCTGTCTGACTGCAATTGCTTAACTTTGGTTGAGAATTTTCTCTCCACCCAACTCAGCCAATTTTGGAACACCTTAAAGGTTTCACTCTTATTGTGTAGCAAATAACAAAACCCATATCTGCTATAATCATCTACCAACACCAGGACATACCTTGCCCCTCCTAGTGTCTTATGCAATGGCCCAATTAAATCTGCGTGAACTAATTCAAAAATTTGTTTTGTGACTCTATCACTCTTCTTTCCAATAGGGGCAACTTTGGATTTCGCCAATTTACAGGTGGTGCAGTCAAGAAATTGGTCACATGCTTTTACCTTCAAACCAAGACACGCATCTGGCATCTTGCTTAACACTTTAAAGCTAGCATGCCCCAAGCGTCTATGTAACAGGTGCACACAGTTATCATGCATAGGCTTATTTTCAAAAACAGATTTTACATCTCCAGAAACATTAGAACCTTTTTGAACCATTTCATACAAATTGTTTCTTAATTCTCCTTTAGCTAGCAGATTATTCCCTTCTAGTACTTTGCATTGCTTGTCAGAAAACAAAACAGTATACCCTTCTTTATCCAAACAAGATACACTAATCAAGTTGTACTCTAAAGACGGTACACAAAGCACATTATTTACATTTTTACCAAGACAAGGGATAAATAAAGAACCTTCACCAAGGACATTGGAAGGTTTTCCATCTGCCAGTGTCACTGATTTCTGGTGTGGAGAATGCAAACTTGCAAACAGCTCCTTTCTGTTTGCAATGTGCTGGCTGGAGCCACTGTCCATTAGCCAAACGTCATTGGGCTCTTCTACAGCAATCTTAACCACAGAGATCTTGGGCCTCACTTTCTTCTTTTGTGGTGCAGGCTTTTTCTCCGCTGGTACTGGACAATCTCTCTGCAGGTGCTTTCTTGATCCACAACGAAAACAACACTTAACAGCAAACGCCTTATTTTCATCCTGTGTCGCTGCCAATTCGGTGGAAGAATACTTCGGTTTGGCAGACTGCCTCACGCTCCCATTACTGGACTCAAGCCGCTTATCATCTCTCTGACTTTGCTCTTCTATCAAGCGCCCAGTTAAGTAATGGAGTGTGAGCTGAGCCTCTGGCATAGCCTCCAAGGCTAGGACAAAATTGTCCCACGAATCATCTAAGGAACTGAGTACTACATATACTTTATGTGACTCTGCAAAGTTCATGCCTCGCTCCTCCAAGTCCATAAACAGCTTCCGCATCAGGTTGATGTGGTCAGACACACTTGACCCTGACTGCAGACGTGCTCTATACAACTTGCGAGTTAGCAAGACTTTACTTGCAGCAGTATCTTGCACATAGATTGCTCTCAAGGCGTTCCAACATGCTTGTGCTGAAGTTAGCCCTCTCACATGGATCAGCTGGCTGTCTTCCAAGCACAGAATAATATTTGCTAACGCCTTCTCATTGTTCCTTTCCTCCTCTTCATCTGGCTGGGCTGGGGGACTGCCTACAGCATTCCACAGATTCTCCCTCCGGAGATAGTGCTCTATTTTGCAGCTCCAAGCCAGATAATTAGTCTCATTTAGACGATTCAACGGCATGCCTGTAAAAGCCATAGCTGCAACTTTCTCACAAACTGCTCTTGAGATGCCTTGCTCCTCAACCCCTCGGCACAGCAAACGACATTCACCAGACCGCAGTTTCGAGATGCCACCTCTTCTTTGAGATATCACCAACTCTCAGTCTTTGCACTGGAAGCGGTCTGGGCCCATAACCCAACACTGACGTGGTAAGTATAGTAATGCACTTTTTAAAGCTAGTGCAGAATGCAACTCACACAAGCAGAGTTTTTTAGGAAGTCCAGTGTCAAAACAAAGAAGCTGATCTCAAGATGAAAGACCACACAGACAAAGATCAGTAGTGCTCAACTAAGTCCTTTACTGTGCAGTATCATTACAGCATGGCAGTGCAGCAGTAGATATTTACATCAATATACACAATGACTTTTACTCTAAACCTAACCCTTCTTCTCCACACCATCCATAGTCCATATTCTTCTTTATAGTCCTTTGAGCCAATCAGTTAGTGGCATTCTTACCATGTGGTATTATTACATCAGCTTTACCACACTCTTTGTGAGTCAGCAAACCATTCCAGCTGCTCTTAATTAGTCACCTGACTGTAGGTGCAATAATCACTTTGGCCATGAAAATACCACCAGCTAATCTGGATTTCTCCTTATGTGTCATAATGGCAGAAAAACCTCTAGTCACTTTTTGGCTCACTCACCCAGAAACCTGACAAGAGAGAGAGTCCAGCAGGAGCAGGCCCCAATGTTACTTCTGCCTGCTCCTGTCCCCTCGGTCCTTCTTCTTCCCCACAGGGCCAAGATGGCAGTTTGCCCTGTGTGGGGGGAAGAGTCCAGCAGGAGCAGGCCCCGATGTTACTTCTGCCTGCTCCTGTCCCCTCGGTCCTTTTTCTTCCCCACAGGGCCAAGATGGCAGTTTGCCCTGTGGGGGGGGGAAGAGTCCAGCAGGAGCAGGCCCCGATGTTACTTCTGCCTGCTCCTGTCCCCTCGGTCCTTCTTCTTCCCCACAGGGCCAAGATGGCAGTTTGCCCTGTGGGGGGGGGGAAGAGTCCAGCAGGAGCAGGCCCCGATGTTACTTCTGCCTGCTCCTGTCCCCTCGGTCCTTCTTCTTCCCCACAGGGCCAAGATGGCAGTTTGCCCTGTGGGGGGGGGGGAAAGAGTCCAGCAGGAGCAGGCCCCGATGTTCGATGTTACTTCTGCCTGCTCCTGTCCCCTCGGTCCTTCTTCTTCCCCACAGGGCCAAGAAGATGTCTTCCTGGCATGGCCCATCTAAAACGGGCAGGTAGCAGACAATGCAAAAGACCTCCATATAAGACCCTTCAGAGCCACTGCCAATGGAGCATTGGGCTAGATTAGGGTGACCATATGGAAAGGGGGACTGGGCTCCTGTATGTTTAACAGTTGTGTTGAAAAGGTAATTTCAGCAGGTGTCATTTGTATGCATGCAGCACCTGGTGAAATTCCTTCATCACAACAGCTCAAGCTGCAGGAATATAGCTAGAGTGACCAGATAGATAAGAGGGCAGGGCTCCTGCAGCTTTAAATATTGTGATGAAAGGGGAATTTCAACAGGTGCTGCATACATATAAATGACACCTGCTGAAATTCCCTTTTCTATTTAACTGTTAAAGGTATATGAGCCCTGTCCTCCTTTTCATTTGGTCACCCTAGAGATGGGCAGAGTATCTACTCAGGTTTAGCAGCTTCCTGTCTTGATCTAATGGCACTACTGTCATCAGTCCAAGAAGAACACTGACAAGGAAATTAAACGTAATATTTGAAGGAGATCTGTAATGATTACAGTGGAATCCTATGCATGTCTACTCAGAAGCAAATTCCATTGAATTCAAAGTGCCGTACTTCCAGGAGAGTGTGTACAGGATTTCAGCTTTAGGCAATCAATCTGTTAGATGAATTAAAAATCTTGGGATGGAATCAAAATATCAGCTGGGCAGTACATATTGCAGCCCTACTCAAAAAAATTGAAAGGGAATGAGCTTGAACTTGACTTTCCTGTTGCATTCCAGGGATGCCTGGGGACTTGACTATTTCCGCACAATAGTGTGCTCTTTCTAAATTGAGAGATGCATTATGCCCTTTCTCTTCTATGTTGGAATGTTTGGGGTATTTTAGCTTAGAAAAATGGTGAGTAGGGTGGGGGACATGATAGAAGTGTAGAATATTTTGCATGCTTTGGTGAAAGTTGATAATACTAAAACCCAGGATCCAGTGAAGCTGAATGGTTGGAGATTTAGGACAGATAAAAGGAAGAACTTCTTCATGTAGCACATCGGTAAACTATGGAGGTTGTTTCTAGAGGATATAATGATAACCACCAATTTGGATGGCTTTAAAAGGAGATTAGACAAGTTCATGGCAGATAAGTCTATCAATGGCTACTAGTCATGAAGTCATTACCTCCAGTAATGGAGACAGCATGTTTCTCGATAATACAGTTGCTAGGGAACATGAATGGCAGGTTGTTGTTGTGCTTGTGACCTACTTGTGGGATCCCCATAGGAATCTGATTGGTCACTGTTGGAACTGAATGCTGGACTAACTAGACCTATGGTTTTATCCAGGATGACTCTTCTTATATTTACTCCAGCAGGGCATGGTTAACCCATTCCGACAAAGAGAACTCTACAAATGCTCAGACACAGTATTTTGTTATCTCTTAACATGATCAAGAACTAAGCTTATTGAAAATTGATTTTAGGACCAAGCCCTGCTCATCAGACATAATAATGCAAGCCATCTAATAACAGAAACATGCCATACATATGGCTGCTTGCATATTTTTTATGACTCTTCACTTTATTAGCAGAAGTGGCTAAAGAAAGCAAACTGATTTCAGAAAGTGAAGTGCTTTGCAAACTTTACTGAGTCATCACCAGATGGTCCCCTGGCTAAGAAGCCAAATGTATAAAACAGCAGAGCAAATCA
This sequence comes from Elgaria multicarinata webbii, assembly GCF_023053635.1. Classification (NCBI taxonomy): domain Eukaryota; kingdom Metazoa; phylum Chordata; class Lepidosauria; order Squamata; family Anguidae; genus Elgaria; species Elgaria multicarinata. The sequence goes on from NC_086174.1 coordinate 51,988,090, forward strand.
GGCCAGGCCTCTAATAGAATGAAACCACCACTACTACAACACATAGTGAGCAAAGAAGTGCTTTTATAGACAAAAAAACCCAAGCTACAAAGAAATGTATCTGACTCGCGCCACATGGCTGCTAGGTAGCCTTCCCACCAGCTGTTTGATCCCTGTGCACACCCAAGGCTGTTAATTAGTTCTGCACCCTCAGTGACCCACTGTCACTGCAATTATTAACTGCTTTAAAAACCTGAAGAACAAATTCACCCTTATTCAGCCTGTCCCCCCGCTGCACCTTTATTTGGTGTGATCCCCTGCCATCACTATTCTAACAAAAATAATTTCAAATGGCATCACAGAAGCTATTATTTGTGACTGGTTTCTCTCACATTAAGAAAATGGAGGTGTGAACGAAATGACAGAAATTCCTGAACTCAAATTAGATTCAGATGTCTACATTTTTATTGCTTGCCACTACTCCCAGGAAAGACTGTGATTGAGTTTCTTGAGTGTTGCATGAGGTTAACTGCTTACATTTAGTGAAAAGAAACATATTTCTTCAGAGACCTTTTAGCACCATACTGGAAGCTCATCATGTTAAAATAGCTTTCTTTGTCCTCCAATTGCCTCAAAGCCTTTAGATCAGAAATATCAGAGACATTCTGCCATCTGAAGCAGATAATTACTAAATCCCAAAATATATGAGATAAATATTTCTCAAATTCCTGTCATCAGATGTGATCTGAGCAAGCAAGGGAGAAAAAAAAAAGATTTGAGAGGTTGAAAGAAAATGCCCTCTGAATTCTATGGATTTGAAAGCACTTCTTAAACAGACAGTTCACATCAAATAATGGAGACTCCCAGATATTTCAAAAGAACTGAAGACTTTTGAAAAATGCTCACCATCCTAATCTTTGAGCTGGGAGTATTTTTTCCTTTTACTATCAGTCAGGGATAGTTTCTGCTTTCTATGGAATTGAGGAAATTAAGATGCAAGTACTATTGGTATTGGTCAGTCAATGGAAAATCAAGGGAAAGCTTTAAGAATGGATAGTAAATATTAGATATCCCTCTCTATTATGAATATATAAAGTTATATTCTATTGTATTAAGGTGTCCTGAGCATGTAACTAGAAAAAATAGCTTTGTCAAGGTTGTTAAGCCAGTAAAGGTCTGGGGCAAGACTGAGAGCTTATATCCTGCTGGCTGACCCTGATTCACCACATACAGCTGACTCTGTCTTGTCAGTAGCTGCAGCTAGGTTGTTCCCCCCTCAAAAGTAGACCCTTGCCCCTCATGAGGATAAGACCTTTCCTCATGAGTATACCCTGGGTGAGAGGGTCTTCTGTCAGCATGGCAAGCACTCCCGTGTTGGATCTGAGCATCCCATCTGGTTTATTGCTGCCAGTGCTATGCTGAGCCATGGGAGGAGCGTTGGGAATCACAGCTGGCTTGGGATGAGACTGAAGGATTTCTGAGGGACCTCAGGTGAAGCATCACTGTCTCAGAATTCCCCCAGGTCTACTCTAGGGGAGAGATGTACTCCCTATCTCATCTTCCTCCTCCTTTTGGCATGGGTTGGCCAGGAGGTTGACAGACCACTAGTTGTATCTGGCCTATATTGTCTATTCTGCCTGACAAAGGTTCTCCAAGATCTCAGACGGAGATCTATATGCGTAGGAGAATAAAAAAAACAGACAACAAACACTTTTAACTAAAGATGACTGGTCATTTGTTTTGCACAGGAGATACAGATTAAGGTACAGCATGAGAAATTTCTTAAATACTTTTTTTTAAAATAGACCTATATATCATGCAGCTGTACCTACTAAAACAAAGGGAGTAATAATAGAACATAAGAAGAGTTTACCCTTCACATTGTGCTCAATGATAAATGACCCAAAAGAACCCTACCATTTTTCTCTCCAGAAGGGTCTGCAAGAGTGTGCTTTGAAGATGGTTAACACAGGGTGACCATATGAAAAGGAGGACAGGGCTCCTGTATCTTTAACAGGGAATTTCAGCAGGGGTCATTTGTATGCATGAAGCACATGGTGAAAGTCCCTGTTCATCACAACAGTTAAAGCTGCAGGAGTCCTGCCCTCTTTTGTATCTGGTCTCCCTAGTAAACAGGTTGAAAGGTATCTCTAAGGTTTTGTTGTAAGACACTGAAGCTGAGGTGTGGTTCTTCAACCTAAAAGGTTCCCTGTTAGGAACAGGCCTCTGAGAAATTGGTTAGGGTGTATGCCAAGAGACATGACTTTTAGCCCTCTGAAGAGGCTAAAAATTAGTGAAATTATTGACTGGCATGCAGACCCACCTCTGGTGCGCCGTTCTAAGCTTGGATTATGAATGGGGCAGGGTTTGAGGTGCTGTTTCCATTAAAGCTGATGACAGGAACATACCATTCCATGCCAATTTGTGGCGGCTTACACCTTTGCAAGAAGTGGGATATATACAATTTTCCACATGGATGGAAGCTGTGTTTAGGGCTGGGTGAACTCACCCACATGTATCACATCAGATGCTCACCCTGTCACATCCACTATCTCTCAGCTGCCAAAATTGTGTACTCCCCCACCCACTGGACCAATGGGGCCTTTACAACAGCCATTAACACAGCGGAGGGAAGTGTGCAATCTCCAGAGCTTCCATTGTGCGCATGACTGGGTCTGGGGCACAGGGGAGTCCATAAGTCCCCATGACTCAGACAGGCACTCACAATATCCCTAGCTGTGTTTTCATTAGTATCTGGTTGGTTCTTCCCTTTCCACTAGGAACAGTGTGTGGGTAGGTAGACACACAGCTGAAGATCACACCTTCAAGCATAGCAAACATTTAAGAAGATTGTTTTTATTAGCCGCTCCCTTCAACCTGTGACTAAGATTTGATGCAACTAGCCTTTCTATATCACATGGTGTGTTTTTTATTTTCGTGAAGTTATAATCAGTTCACATTTAGCTATGAAACATAATGCTGAACATATATTCATGCAACTTTTCCTACTATCCTTCCTTCTGACCTTTAGCACCTGCTGAAAAACAGGAGCATGCCTTATTAATGTTATCATTCACTTATGTTCCTTTCCTTGTTTATCTTAACTAGCTTACTTTGCTAGCTGAGTGCCTTTAGTCTTGAAAGAAAATCTCATTCCAAAAGGGTGTTTCCCCCCACTCTTCCCCCAAACTCTTGTAAATTCAGAAGAGAGCATGAAGAGGACTGAAAGCGCACTGTATCAATTGGCTAATTGATTGGTCTGAGTATAAATCTTGTTTATGATTAAGAATTTTTCTTTTCATCATCTTTGATACAGGGAATGAAGCTTTGCATTTGAAACCAATATTTCTGCAGATATGTGAAAATTCTAAATGAAAACATAAAAGTCAGAATGTGAACCTGGGGCCTTCGACCTGCAAAACATGTGCCTACTTCCTTTGAGCTATGGCTTCTCCCTTATATGTTCATGCAGAGTACTGGCTGGCCCATTGGGTCCCATTTCCCACATATGCACCCTAGAACACACCCAGCTCTCTCCTGTGGCTGCATATTGAAGGGACAGATTGGCAGGCTAGCTTTCAGTGAAATTTGTCTGCCATTACGGACAAGAAGAAGAGAAATGGGACTATTCAGTCACTTCTGCTGAGAGACCAGCTGCCTTTGGCCTTCTCTCAATTGTCACCCTGCAGCAGCCCATTCCATCATGCCACTTGAACTGTTTTCATTACATCTGGTTGTTATTGGAACTGTAACTTTAAGAAGTGGTTTCTGAAATTGCCTCCTCCCTGCCCCCACCTAGGGAGGGGCAAATGAGCAAAGTTTGAGATCGCCAGGATTCTTTGAACATTGGCTTGCCCCTTGTCTTGTGCACGACTCCCATTCCCATTTGTGATCATTGCTTACTCTACTGAAAGAGGAAAATTGTGCAAACCGAGCAGTAATTGAACATGAAATTGGGGGCAACTTTCCCCTATTCAATTTGTTCAAATTTCCTACCTTTTCACAAATTTCCAAACTTTCCTCCATAGATTACAGTGAGGCTGATTCAGTCTACAGGGGAAACTTGTGCAAATTGTGGAATTTGCGTAAATTTCAAAAATTTGCACAAAACGAACATGAGCACATATTTGGCAGTTTATGAACATTTTTGATGAATCTGTTCTCATGCTTCTGATCACGATCACATGTTCATTATCATGAGCATGTCTGCATGTTTTGCAAGGAAAAACAAAATTCTCATAAATCCCCACCACACACCCCAATTCTCATTTCCTCATGTGTCATATCTTTTCATTTGTAATTCCAATGGCAGAAACTGTCTTACTGCTGACCTGTCTAAGCTGCTCTGGACCCCTTTTTGGTGAAAAAGTGGGGTAAAATGCTTTAAATAATCTCATCAAGAAACGCCTGATCAAAGTTCCTCAGAACACAATTCAACTGTTGGCCTAGAAAGCAGATCAGCCATCCTCTTTGTGCATTGGGTTGGACATGATAAGGAACAGAGAAATGGCTTCAGCAGACCTGCCTCTACATGCTTGCATATGATCTTTAAAGAATCTTTAATCCAGCACTAAAAAAAATTATACCTGGTTTGGTTTAGCATGTCCATGCTTGATGACGTTAACCTCAGTTTGCTTTTTCCTTGTAGGAAGGAAGACATTTTTCTTATGGGAAAAATCATTGGGAATAGTACTCATGCACTGACTCTTAATGATTCTCCCCATGTGTGTAGTTAGTACTTGGCTACAGGTTTTGAGCATGAGGGAAATGACTTATGGATATATAAACAGTGAAAATTCAATGACACAGGCCATAGCTAGACCTAAGGTTTATTCCTGGATCGTCCAGGGGTCAAACCTGTTCATCTAGGTGACACACAGGGGATCCAGTGCTCAGGCAGGGGTGAACCCTGGATGATCCAAGGATAAACCTTAGGTCTAGCTGTGGCCTTGGTCTAGCTGTGGCCACAGTGCTTAAAAGAGTGAAGCATATTTCAAATGAAGTGTGGGGGGGAAATCCTTCTTGCTGTGATCACACATCATGGCACTGAAAATAGTCCTCCTTGGTGAAGAGGTTTCCCAAATGTGAAGAAAGGAGGCATTTTCCAGCACTGGGGAACACCCAAACATCAGTGAAAGTCAATGGGAGATTTTAGGGGTAGGGGTAGGGGTAGGGGATCCTTTGTCACCCAAGCAAAATAAGGGATTTCCCTAAAAGGTGCCCAGTATTACATGCACACACACAATGCATGTGTGAGGGCTTTCTCCACTGTGGCTGGCACCCCGGTTGTGGAATGAGCTCCCCAGAGAGGTCCGCCTGGCGCCTACACTGTACTCCTTTCGTCGCCAGCTGAAGACCTTTTTATTCACTCAGTATTTTAACACTTAATTTTAACTTAAATTTAAATTATACTGTTTTAACTCTGTATTTTAACCTTATATCAATTTTGCTGCTTGGTTTTATCCTGGTTGTGCTTTTTATATTGTATTTTGTATTTGTGTTTTTAACTTGTTGGTTGTTTTATGATGGTTTTAATTTTTTGTGAACCGCCCAGAGAGCTTCGGCTATTGGGCGGTATAAAAATGTAATAAATAAATCTATATAAATAAAAATGAAAAATACCGTTCGTTACTGTCGTTATATCTCCGAAAGTTCTTCACCGATTGCTTTGAAATTTTGACACAGCGTTGCGTTCGAATACGCGAGCATTGTTATGTAACTATGTTCTCTATGGGGTCAAAGGTTTGTCTTAAAATCAAAGAAATAGGCCTCCTCAAAACCAGTCCTGCTGATCATTGTGACATCACCAACCAGTAGGCCAATCTGCTGCCTCTGCCTCCTCTCCTATTTGCATGTAATCTCGCAATTGGCTGAGTGAATATAGATGTCACACCTGTGACAGTTACACGTTCTGAAGAAAGGTAACTGCCAGGAGTTTCCAGTAACCGCCTCACCATAAAAACATGCTTTTATATCTCCGAAAGTTCTTCACCGATTGCTTTGAAATTTTGACACAGCGTTGCGTTCGAATACGCGAGCGTTGTTATGTAACTATGTTCTCTATGGGGTCAAAAGTTTGTCTTAAAATCGAAGAAATAGGCCTCCTCAAAACCAGTCCTGCTGATCATTGTGACATCGCCAACCAGTAGGCCAATCCACTGCCTCTGCCTCCTCTCCTATTTGCATATTCTCTCGCAATTGGCTGAGTGAATATAGATGTCACACCTGTGACAGTTACACGTTCAGAAGAAAGGTAACTGCCAGGAGTTTCCAGTAACCTCCTCACCATAAAAACATGCTTTTATATCTCCGAAAGTTCTTCACCGATTGCTTTGAAATTTTGACACAGCGTTGCGTTCGAATATGCGAGCGTTGTTATGTAACTATGTTCTCTATGGGGTCAAAGGTTTGTCTTAAAATCGAAGAAATAGGCCTCCTCAAAACCAGTCCTGCTGATCATTGTGACATCACCAACCAGTAGGCCAATCCACTGCCTCTGCCTTCTCTCCTATTTGCATGTTCTCTCCTATTTGCTCTTATAAGTCATTGTGACATCGCCAACCAGTAGGCCAATCCACTGCCTCTGCCTTCTTTCCTATTTGCATGTTCTCTCCTATTTGCTCTTATAAGTCATTGTGATATCGCCAACCTGTAGGCCAATCCACTGCCTCTGCCTCCTCTCCTATTTGCATATTCTCTCACAATTGGCTGAGTGAATATAGATGTCACACCTGTGACAGTTACACATTCTGAAGAAAGGTAACTGCCAGGAGTTTCCACTAACCTCCTCACTGTAAAAACATCCTTTTTAAAAAACCAAACAATCTGCTTTACTTCATCCAAATAATGCCTCACAGAAGATCACACTTAGGTTGTCGTTCTCGCAGAGCGGAAGCACTGCGACGAGAAATTGCAAATCAGACTGAGGAAGAACGGGCATCAGCAAACGAGAAAAAAAGAAAAAGAATGCCTCAAATACGTGCCAAGGAACCAGCCAAGCAACGTTCAGCCAGACTTGAGGATGCACGGTTGCGAGCACGGCAATCGCATTCTACAGCTTCAGATCTTCTTTGTTCTCAACAGAATGAACGCGACAGGCTGAGAGTGGCTGAAAGACATCAACGAGAAACAGCACATCAGCGTCAAACACGACTCCGTGGTAAACAATCACACGATTACAATCGCCTTGCATTCCGGTACAACCCAGCTGATGATTATAGTTTGAGGTGGCATGTTCTCATCAGCACTATGACTGAAGTGTGTCCTTATTGAGAGGCTCTTAAATTTAATGGAGAAACAAAAGGAATGTGTTGCGCTGCTGGAAAAATTAAACTGCCTCAACTTGGAGAACCACCAGAGCCATTACAAACTTTGCTTGCCGGATATACCGCAGAATCAAAGCATTTCCTATCTAACATCAGGAAATACAACTCATGCTTCCAAATGACGTCGTTCGGCGCAGAAATCATCACAGCTCCATTTATGCCAACTTTCAAAGTCAAAGGACAAATTTATCATAAAGCCGACTCCTTCCTTCCGTTTCAAGATAGTCAACATAAATTCCTACAAATGTATTTCATTGGTGATGGCAATGATGAATTGAATGCACGCTGCAGAATTTATACCGGCATAAAAAGGTCCATCGTTTCAAAACTGCAACAGCTACTTCACGAAAAAAACAATTTAGTACATTTGTTCAAAACAGCAATTGACATGATGCCATCTGATACACACAAGATTGTTATTCATGCTGACAAAACGCCTGCTGGAGAACATGTGCGAAGATTCAATGCTCCAACTATAGACAAAGTGGCAATTGTTATAGTCGGAGATCAATCTTGACAGGACCTTTCAAAGGTGAAGATGTCCTCATTCCTCACATTCCTATGATTCCAACAGGTATGCCATTTCAATTTAAGAGATTGCAATTCCCAATTCGATTGGCATTTGCAATCACCATCAACAAAGCTCAGGGCCAATCTTTAGAATTGTGCGGTTTAGATCTAGACACAGATTGCTTCTCACATGGACAATTATATGTTGCTTGTTCTAGAGTCGGCAAACCAAACAATCTCTATATCTACACAGACAATGGAACAACTAAAAATATTGTATATCCACAAGCATTGTGAAATTAAACATATTAGAAACATCCGCTTTGTCTTTTTTTTTTCAATTTAACCAGACTGAGCCACAGCAACGCGTGGCAGGGTACAGCTAGTAAATAAATAAATACATGAACCCATGTATACATCTACACACCACACCTCAGAATGCTTCAGTTTAAGAATTCCCTGTTTTCCCAGGAAAATTTCAGAAACTGAAAACAAGGGGGAAAGTAGAGTCCAGAAGATTCATGTACATTAGGAAACATAGTGCATATGATTCTTCCTCTCCCCAGTTTATTTTCACATGCCTGCTTTGCTAAGAGAGAGCACAAACTCACCCAGGGAGTTCCATGGTTAAGTGAAATTTCTAGGGAGCCATTTTTAAATGGCCAAAGGAACTTCAAAAAGGGGTTATCAGGAGAGAAGAAGTGTGTGGGTGAAGGTAAGGGTGGAGGCAGTTATCTCCCTTTCCCTACCTGTCATATATCTTGCTTCAAAGCAGCTTTTTGTTTCTGTTTTCTCACACATGGAATACATTGGAAACCCAGTAGAGCAAAAAGTATCAGTGGGGGGAAATTTCTAGCGGAAAATGTGCTGGTAAAGAAAGGATTAAGTAATTCCCTTGCTCCTGATTTCCTGCTCCAAGAGTTTTGCCATTAAAAAAGCTGTTGGTATTCAATGGCATATGGCCACATGGGAAATGTTTGCAATATATAAAAAAAGTGTGGTGGGGAGAAGAACTGGTGTATGTGATAAAGCAAAAAGTGATTTCCTACATATGTGGTGGATATATCTCCAAACAGAATTTGGCGGGGGTGGGGGTAGCATCCATGGCAGAGATGTCCTCCATGATTGCACCATAGGAACCAATGGTAGGTTTAAGTATGTGAAGGAATGTCTACATCATGAAAAACAAGATCGGCATATTACTATAGCAAGGATTTTCTTACTTTTACTAAGATGTAGAAATATAATGAAAAGTTAAGTAAGGGAACAAAGAAAAATCGGGAATAATTGATGTTGGTGAAAATGACTGTTTTAATGAGAAATCCACAAAAATATAAAACAAAAGAAAAGAAATAGGAGGAATTAGATATTTGGCAGAGAAGTTAGGTTTAGTAGCTGCTGGAAGTTAATTTATGATTATGTAGTGTATCAAGCTGGGGACAGACAAATTATTCTTCTCTTGTTATGTGGGATTCTTAGATGTCAATGCTTTTTACATCAAAAGGGTATGCTTTGGCTTTTAATTTCTGTTTTGTAATGAAAGGAGAATATAATAAAATGTGATATATATATATATATATATATATATATATATATTAAAAATGCTGACAGGGTAACATTACATGTATTTGCATGTAGCAGAGTAGCCCTTATACTACTCTGGTGAACTTACTTTGGAGCAACTCATTAGCCTGAACAAAGGATTTAGGCTTTATAGTGGGAGCAAGGATAAGGTTGGTGAGCTTTCTTAGGCATTGTTGTGGTGATTGGTAATACCTGAGGCCCTCAGCTGGGAGTCCTGCAGCACCAGAAGATGGGATAAGGCCAACCTTACTCAGAGTTTTGCAACCTGAGGGGGAGTGACATCGGAAGGCCTACCTACCCCAAAAGGGGAATCCTGACGGGTGGCGATAGACACACGTCACCAGTTGGGATATGAATGGATCGCCCGATCCCAATTATGGCCAATACGTTGGCCAAGATAGGATGCCCGCCTAGGCCTCCATTTTCTGTTGCAGGTTTTCATAAATAAATGTGGCCCTATTTTAAATCCAACTTCTTGTCTCATCTCATTATTTCACCTTCCGTCTGCAAACATTGTTTCTTAGTGGAATTCACACATTTTGTCTGTCATGGTTTAGAACAAAGCTCATGATTTAAATAGAGGAGAAAAGCTAATGGCATTTAGGTTTTAATGCAAATGGATGGAAGGAAGTAACCAGATCTATCAGTCATGTTGAAAGTAGTTTTTGGATACTAAGGTACACGTGACCCTTGCTGGATTTGGGCTGGATGAGCAGGGATCTAAGAGGAGGATAGGTCAGGTTGCATAGGAGAGTAATTGAAAAGGTCCAGCCTGACTGTAGACAGGAACATAAGTAAGAGTGGATCCCCCCAAAAGGTGTGTGCCTGTGATGTGGAGAATTCCTTAAAGAAACAGTGTCTTAATGGTTCAGGGTCATGAACATGGACCTTATTGATTGTCTAGTGAAATGTTAAAATGATAGGACAGAATGTATAAATCTATTAATAATAGTTTAACCTCATGGTTCTGGGATTTGATTTATTTATTTTAAAAAATGAAAATAAAGTGATGGTAATTAAGATGGCTGGATTTCACATGTCTCTATTCATCCTGTGTATGATAGTAGACTCTGAAACCAAGTTGACCTGGAGGGGGAAAAGAGCAATCTTCAGGAATGTCTCCTTCAGTCTAAGTGTGGCTAATCAGAAAAAGGTGCCATTTCTCAAAGGCCAGGGACTCTGAATCAGCACAAGGTAGCCTTTGTGCTTTTTTCTAATCAGCAACTCTTTATTACAGTGACCTTTGTGTTACCAGAGATGCAATCTGGCATTATGCTGTGAACTATGACAGTAAGTGGCTTCAAGTGTTCTTCATTAGGGCATTAAGGTCACAATCCTATACATACTTACATACGAGAAAGTTCTATTGAACTCAGTGGGGCTTACTTCTGAGTAAACAAGTATAGAATTGCACTATTGGGTACTTTTCCCATGTTCTTTGTTATTATTTCATTTAAGACATGTCTGTTTAATCAAGGGAACTGTATTGTGTTTCTCATTTATAAGGTGAATAATAAATGAGAAACACTCAATCATCAAATCAAGGGGGAAATTTTGCTAACGTTTTCAGCAGTAGCAAAAGTATCATGTCTTTCAGCAGTTTTTCTGGTATTGCACCAAAAGAGGGCTAAAAGTGATCATGCAGACTGAGGGCAATAAATTATCTGACTGGCTTGGAATCACCAATGAGACTGATGCAGGAAGGGTTGCCCTCTCTCTAAATTAGCTTTGTTTACCAGAGCTGTGCGAATTTGCTGAGTAGAGCAGGACGGTTTTAAAGAATACCTTCGGAGCGGAGCCATGTCAGAGCTTCAAACCACTTTGAAAGTATTCAACTTTTTTTTAGGCTTTCTGAGGCTTGACTTTAAACAATGTTGCTGCATTTAACTAAAGACTTCTCCATATAAAAAAGACACTTGCAAAATGAGACAGTATATCAATTTGTCATTGCCCTGGAAGAAGCCATTCCTTCTGCTAGCTCCTGCAGCATTGGACAGAGAGTGAGTGAGAGAGAAAGCTTTTTGCAGTCTGTCTCTGTGTCTCTGCCTTTTCTCTGCTGGTTTTCCCTTGTGCTAGTTCCTTGTTGTTACTCCAATTCCCAAACATCCAAGTTCCAAGCACCGTTTTATATCTACCCCACACTCCCCCTTTGCTGTTATTGTGTGTGTGTGTTTTACTGTTGTTCCTATTACTCCCACTATTATTATTATTTTTAAATACCCCCAAATCCCTTATCTTTCCAGTATACTTGTTCAATCCTTTCTTAAATCCTTTACCCTTGTGTTACCCTTACATTCCACCCCACATGCTCCAGTGCCTGCTGTTACTGTGAGTGTGTGTGTGTGTGTGTCTGTTTATTTTTCTCTGACACACACTTCAAATGTTCTGCATTGCATCCCAGCAGTGCAGACAGAGCCTAGCTCACAAGTGAACAAAGTGAAGTGGAAGGGAAAAGGTAGCAAAGTAAAGTAATGACATGCCAGGTTCCAGCAACCGCAGCAACAGGATATACGCAAAGATGGGAACTTCTCTCTTGACTGACACCTCACTGTTGGTCGCGAGAGTTTTTCTCTAAGGATGACCCTTCATCGCCCATGATGTGGAGCTGATAAAAAGGTTTCTGGCCTGTTCAGTTTTGCCCTGTGGTGTTTTGCTTCAAATTTCAAAGCAGAGCAGAGATGCTCCACACAGCCCTATTGTTTACTGTCCATGTCATCATCATCATCATCATCATCATCATCATCATCATCATTAGTATTATTATCATTATCATCTCTTTCCCACATTTTGATCTGTGGGCACCTCACCACTGCTGAGCTCCAGGTGCCTGCCTGCCTACCAAATTTGTGACAGGAAAGGTGTCCTGCCTGCCCAGAATTCCTTAGCTAAAAACTGGAGATCCCCTTCACGTCATGGGCTGAAACTGTTGAAGGTGGAAGACCCCAAAGAGTTGGTTTGACAACCTGAGTTTGAAGGGTATGGCTCTAGCAGCTTTAAAAAATAATATTAAAATCTAAAATTTAAAAAAATTCCTAAAAATCAACAGATGAAGAAATCTGCTTCAAACTTGGCATAGCTAAAGCACTACCTAAGTGCTATCATGGTGCCATGTTTCATCTTTTTATCTTTAAAATATGATGGAGTTGTAAGCATTTTTGTTAATTCCCATTGACTATAATGGAGCCGTTATTTGAAAATGGAGCAGAGCAATGAAGCAGAGCAACAGAGCTGCTTCAGAATTTGAAGCGGCGCAGCCCTCAATGGGGCTTTGCTTCAAATTTCAAAGCAGAGCAGAGTTGTTCCACACAGCCCTATTGTTTACTGCCCATGTCATCATCATCATCATTGTCGTCGTCTTCATCATCATCATCATTATCATTATCATTATCATCTCTTTCTCACTCATGGTGGGTTTTTTAGATTGACATGACGGGCATTGCCAAGTCATGCTGTCATTTACATATTCAGGAATTTCCTGACAATTGAGCATGTTTTAAGTATGACTGCTTTCTGGATGTTGGTGTGGATATATTTTGATAGGCCCAGTTTCTGAAGGTTTTCAGTATATTTTTTTCATGTGATGCCAGTGGCAGATGTGACTAATGGAATAATTGTGACCTTTTCCTGTTGCCATAGTTCTTCCATGGCCAGTGGTGTATATTTTCCTCTCTTTTCCTCTTCCTTTTCAAAAACATTTTTGTCATTCGGTATATTATTATTATTATTATTATTATTATTATTATTATTATTATTATTATTGATTACATTTATATACTGCCCCATAGTGAAAGCTTTCTGGGCATTTTACAAAGATTAAATCACTGAACATTAAAAACTGATATACAAAATCTAAATCCATAAAAAACATAAAAACAGATTAGATACAATATCCATTTAAAACAACTATTCTGGGTCAGTTAAAAAATTCAACATATGCTGTCATCATCATGTAGTCGAATCTGATTGGCTACACAGAACTGCAATGTAACTGCAAGGAGAAATAAATCTCAAGCAGAAAAAAATGGCACTGAAGTTGCAGCAGAGAAGGGAAATGATGCAACAAAAAGCAGCAAAGGAAGCAGTGAGCATTCTGGGAGTTGGGGGAAAAATCTTTTGGTCCACAACAACTCCTCTGCTTTGGCTTTAAAACTGAAACAAGCTAATGGTAGCCGCAGCTCTCTTTATGTGTGTTTATCTATCTGGACATTGAATTTCAGAATACAAATTACACATCCCTGGCTCCGAGGTTTGGATCCAGCAAAATCCTCAAGCAGTGGATCCAGTGGCTGAACAGGCAATCTTTGTCAATTCCCCCCTCCCCTTGCAGATCCACATGAGTCATTATCCATGAACATCTGCTTGGAAGGATTCTCTGGATAGTGGGAGAGGTGAAGGGGTGGGACTGGGGCCTGCAAAGGGAAGGGAGGGAATCACAGGATCCTCTTATCAATAATTCTGCCTTGTAAAAAGAAAGCAGGTCCAAGATCAAGACCAGGTCTAAACCAAGCAGGATCTGACACTTTGAAAATGGTTTGAAAACTGTATCTGGAGTGTGTCCTGGGCCCCAACAGTTGTCACTACGGTTATAAACCGTTTTAAAGCAGTAGTGTAGATACTGCCCAAGTGAAGTGGAATGACTAGAGTGCTACACGTAGATGGGAACATTTAGACTCCAATCACTGTTCACCAATGAAGCTCTTTGGCTTTGGCGACATTTCTGCCTCTCAGGAGAAAAATGACCTGGGTTGTTGGGAGACTTTATGAAGGAAACGTAAGAAATGAAGTGGAGCAAGTTAAAGTATTCTCAGACCTCCATCCGATGAGTGTTTTATTGCATGCTCATTACTGGGCACTCATGGATTTTTTGCAGGTCCCTCACATGATGTCGTCTGCCTCCCATGTGCCTTCTGCCCCTTCTGGCCTTCCTTGCGCCACAAGAAAAACCACAGAAAGTCCAAAATATTTTTAAAACCAGAAGTTGCTGCTCTCTCCTGCTGTGTGCAGGAGAAGCAGCATGATTAGAAAGCTCAACTGTATGGGCCTCTTGCTTGTTGTTTACTTCCTGTTTTGAAACAGGAAGTAACAGAGCAACGAAACTAGGAGCTGAGAAGTGACGGTAGGGAGCATGTTTTCCCATGTGTGATGGAGCTCTCAATCTCAAAATAGTGCATTCTTAACCCTGTGAGCATAGTTTTGCTTCTTTCTTGCTGCATCTCCACTCTTGACCTCTCCATTTCCTGCCTTCGTTTTCTCTCTCACACACTGCTCTTCACTTTGGCAATCTTGTAATAGATGCCTTTTCATTGCAGATTTATTAATATATGTTGTATTTGTTTTCTCAAGTCATGCTATTTGAAATAAAATAAAAAACAAATAAAAACATATTAGCCATTTAGGTTTCTGCATCTATATTCATAAGGTTTTGCCATGGTCATTTTCTGAGAACTGGATAGCATTGGAACCATTGCCCACCATTGTGGTGGCAGTGGTGATGGTGGTAGTGGTGTTTGAGGGGTTTTTCTCATGTTTTCATGATTTTTCAACCAAATTAGTAAGAACAATAATTAAGACAATTAAGTTTTTCCCCAATAAGAAACATTTTTACTCCTTAGAACTTTGCAGATAGTTTTAGCATGCACATGAAAGCAATTGATTCAGCAAAATGTGGTTTGTTTTTTTGGAAACCCACTTTTGAAATCACTCCTTGTATGCCAACAGGAAAAAAAAACCCCACATCCTTTCTTTGCCACAGTTTCCATAATGACTTTAACCCATTTCCCAAGATTATGGCACAATACAAAAGAGAGACATAAGAGAAAAGAAAAGCATGGTGCAGATATCAGGTTCCTTTCATGACCATTTAAATCAGGCTGTTTATTGGACTGGGGTGAAAAAATACATCAATGAACACTACCTTTGAAAAGCAAACACACCACTCCTTTGAATTAACCATGGGAAATGACCACATACTTTCATTTTCCTGCTGATGGGGAAAGATTTTCAAAACAGCTCAAGTAATGTTCTCCAAAGATGACATCGCTTGAAAGTCTGTAAGCTACTGGATTCAGAAAGCATGAAGTATCAGACTTCCTGTGACCAAGGCCATGATAATCAAAGGGTGACTTCATCCCAGATTATCGGCGTTTAGCTAGCCCATCTCCCCAAGCAGTGAGAAGTTTCCAGGTCAGGGCAACCTGTTGAGAGATAATGGTAGGTGCCATCCTATACACTTTCATCTGGGAAGAAGCCCAATGGAACTCAATGGGACTTCCTTTTGAATAGATGTGCCTAGGATTGCACTGCCGAAGTGTCATTGTAATGTTTTCATTGCTTACAAATATAAAAGCAGAACTTACACGAAGGCACAGATGCACTCCTACGAAGCAGCAGATCTGCTACTCTACATCAGATCCCCAGAGAGAGTGCCTATACCCTCCAGGGTCTGATCTACAACCAGCAGGATATAACACTGTGAAAACTGTTTGAAAACTGTATATGGAGTGTGTCCTGGGCCCCAACAGTTGTCAAACCCATTATAAACCATTTTGTAAACCACCCAGAGAGCTTCAGCTATGGGGCGGTATATAAATGTAATAAATAAACAAAGCAGTAGCGTGTAGATCCTGCCCAGGTATCCTCAGCATTGTGCTACCTCACAGTTCTCTTTCTCTACCTCCCCCCATTTACCCTCTGGCATTCTAATTAGGGGTGTGCTCTGCTCTGTTATGGATCCCCGAATCCAAAGTGGAGTGGGCCAATCCGGACCTCTGAAGCCTAGTTCTGGATTGGATCGGGCAACGTCCAGATCAGCTTGGAGCAGTTTGGAATGGTCTGAAGTGATTCGGACCGTTCCGTTGCTTTGGAGCAAGGTAAGTGGGGAGGGGAGCTTACCTGGTTCCCCTATCCGCCGCCACCGCGGTCCATGCGGCGATGGCAGCAGAGCCAGGTAAGTGGGGAGGGGGACTTACCTGGCTCTGCCGCCTGCCGCTGCGGTCCATGCAGCGGCAGACAGTGGAGCCAGGTAAGGGGGAGGGGGCTTATTTGGCCCCCATTTTGTCCCCCCTTCCCCCCTTACCTGCCTCCGCCGTCTGTCACGGAGGCAAGTAAGTGGAGGGGGGGCAAAATGGGGGCTAAATATCGATCTGGTCCTCCAGATCTTGCTCTGAATCCGGTTCCAGAGCAGATCAGGGGAGGTTTGGGCCCAATCCGGAAGGTCTGAATCAGGTTCCGAAGCGGTTCGGGTAGGGGATGCACAGCCCTAGTTCTAATCCTATGTTCACTCTACATAGGAGGGGGTAATAGGGACAGCTCACTATTCTCATTGCTTTCTGCATCTGGAGGTTTTGTGCAGTGGTGGAGAGCTTCCTTTAGAGATTGAGGGTCTCCTTGCAATTTAGAACCCCGGTTTTCCATGGATCTGCATCTCCATGGATAGAAAGGCTCTTCTCTGTGTGTAATTACCTTCCATGTGTTTAGGATAATGGGAACAGTGACAGAGGGGGCAGAGGTGGTCCAGCCACGCCATCACCCTGCTCTTCATATGTAGAGTTTACAAGAAAGGCCAAATAGTTCTTTCTTTACACCGTTGGTAATGCTGCCTGATGGATGATGGGAATTGTAGTCCAAAACAACCAGGGGGCAAAGCTGCTTTGCCAATACACATGTCTCTGCACCTCCCTTTACTTGAAGAGGGGGGAACATAAGCATCCTCAAACTCTGATGTGTATCTTATTCCAACAAAGGGTTTCCCCGTCTATCTCCTAACCCAGCCTTCCTCATCTTGGGGCTTTTCAGATGTTTTTGGACTACCGTATTTCTTCGATTCTAAGACACCATCGATTCTAAGATGCAGTCCATTTTTAGAGCTGTTTATTTAGGAAAAAAAGTGTGTCTTAGAATCGAAGAAATACGGTACAACTTCCAGCATTCCTGACTATTGGCCATGCTGGCTGGGGCTTTTAGGAGTTGAAATCTCACACATCTGGAGGGCACTAGGTTTAGTGTGACATATGGAAAGGAGGACAGGACTCCTGATTTTTTCACGGTTGTATTGAAAAAGGAATTTTAGCAGGTGTCATTCATATGCATGCAGCACCTGGTGAAATTCCCTCTTCATCACAACAGTGAAAGCTGCCCATTTTTGTATCTGGTCTCTAGAGTCTGCCTGGCAACGGTATGGTCAGACAACATTAGTAGCAATACCCATTGCTTTACAGATCACTGTAAGATGAGGTTATACTACTAACATCCTGCTTGTGGGTTTCCTGTGGGCAGCTAGTTGGCCACTGTGTGAACTAGATGGACCCTTGGTATGTTCCAGCATGGCTCTTCTTATGTTCTTGTGTCAGATATTATTTTATTTTATTTTAACACTCTTCTTCTTCTTCTTCTTCTTCTTCTTCTTCTTCTTCTTCTTCTTCTTCTTCTTCTTCTTCTCATACCTGACATGTCTAATATTTTCTATGGGAAGTTTTAAAAATACTTAAGAGCTAGGAGTGTATTTTGTTACATTCTTCCCCTTCAGTTTTCTTTGAAATAATAATTATGCATGGAAGACACTTTTGTGCTTTATCTTGTGCCAACTTGAGTACAGAGCAAACTTTTATAGTCGCTGTGCGAACACTGGTGGAAAGGCAGGAAACCTACGGTGAAAAGACTAAGGAACTTTTAAGGGAACTATTCAAAGATAGCTTCCAGTTGTAAAATCCCATTAAAATTAACACTGTTATGCCAGCATAAATGAGAAGTGACTCACTCCCTTAGTTCGATTGTTTACATTACTGCCTCTAATATATTCAGTAATAAAACCTTCCTTGAGAGAGAAGGAGGAAATGTGGGAGAGATTGCACTCTGTGTGCTATTTCTGTCATGATATCTATTGAACAATCCCTGTTTTCAAAGGTCCTATCACCATAGCAAAGTGTTGATCACATAGCTATTTTCCAAAGGAAGGCTGAACAAAATTTTGTCTCAAAGTATATATCTTTTCTACTCTAATTACCAATTACATTAGAAAATTATATGTAAGTGAACATTGTTTTACGATGCAAGGGTAACCTGTCATGTTTTACTGAAAGCCAGGGCTAATTAACCATGCAACATCCAGGAATAGTGGGAAGTATAAGTATTTACCTTTTGCCTGCAGTATGGAATAAGTAATGTAATTATTTCCCACACACCTCTTCCAAATAAAAATAAATCATGATGTGTGTGTGTGTGTGTGTGTGTGTGTGTGTGTGTGTGTGTGTAATCATGCTTAAGTGAGGTAGATAATTTTCAATTAATATATGCTGGCTGATTAGTGGAAATGGATAGAAAGGAAAGGTGGTATGACAAACTCTTTACAAAAAGTTGTAGAAACAATTTCAGTTAGACACATTCCATCATGCATGGTGTCATGTGAACTAGTCAGGAAAAAGAGGACAGTGTAGTGTAGCACGAAAACCAGGAAAAAAAATCAGCTGCCCTGTTCTAGCTGGGTCAGGCTCAGCATTTGGGCGAATTCAGGGACAAATACAGTAAACAGGCAAAAAGGTCAAGCACAGTGGTGTCAGTCCATTCAGAGAGCAGTTAAAAGCACAAGTAGTCAATAAAAAGGCAATAGTCAAAGGCACAGTTTGACCAGGCAAGAAGGAGAGTTCCAAGAGGAAGGTCTGAGGTCAGGTGTGGCCAAGGTTCAAACACAGGTAAGCAGTCAAACACAGTTCAAAGATAGAGTCAATTAGGAGTCCAGCGGTCAGTGGCTAAGAGGTTCAGTCATGGCACAAGTTTATACAAAGACACGGGAGCTAGGAGAAAGACATTGTTCCAGAAGCTATCAATTTCCAACTGGAAGTAGATATGACCAGAGCATCCAGAGCCCCTCCCAAGGTTCAGCTGCAAGTCGACTGCGCTTTGGCAGGAGTCTTCCATGTGAGAAGTGCCTTTATTTGTTTATATATTTATTTACTTAATTTGTACTCAGGGTGGCCTTTCCTCCTAAGTAGATTTTTACTTACAAGGAGTCTGGTTACTACAAATCTTGAAGCATGCACGTTATCTCTGCATGGAAACCTGTGCCTCCACATTCTCGAGCTGGCATGCTTGAAGGCTGGGTGAGCACAGAAAAGGAACAGCCCCCAGGAGCCCTGTCCGGGGGTTCCTCAGAGTCTGTTGATGTTAAAGGGCCCAGTGCAACTTCTCCACTGATGCTAGATCTACCTGGAGTCTCACCAGAGCCACCCGCATCTCCAACAATGACCGTACACTCAGCCAGGTCAGGCTCTTAATTGGATGAGTCATCCTAGTTAATGTCCGGGTCAGACATGCCAGATTGCAGGCTTATCCAAATGTCCCTTAACACATCCATGACCGACACAGCCTTTTCAGGCCCATTTCAAAGTTATATTTCCAAGATTTTATATCAAATCAGCTAAAATTAAGGTGTGGGGGTGGGGTGGGGTGTGTGTGCACACACTCATTTAGTGAGGGCCTGTGTTGTGTGGTACAAGGCCTGAAAAATAACACAAGCTGTTCTTCAGAAAAAGATTTTGTGTTTGACATCATCATGGCCAAGAGAGTTGTGCATAAAAGAACCACTTATATCAAAATTTGGACTTCAAGGAGTCTACTGTCTTCCCAACTCTGTGGTAATCTTGTAGATCTGACTAATATATTTCTAATAGGTTTTTGGATTGGAGATTTGTTCATTCATTAATAAGAGTTTTGGTAATGTCACCTAGTGCCTGAAAGTCAAAGGACAATCAGGTGCCTGTGGACAGTAGCTTACACTATCCCTAGAGTATTTTCTTACCGTAAACCATGTAAGTATAAATAATGAACATGTTTTCCTTTTCCAGTAACATCCTTGGAATGTTTACACTTCACTTCGAAGCATACTTGAACTTAATATGAAGTTTTAGACCTAATTCAGGCCAGTCAGGCCAGTGACGCCTGAGCTTTATGTGGCACATCAGTTAAAGTGCTAGATGAGCCCTTGGTTTTGCGGCTGTGGGTGGGTCTCAAGAAACTGGGCTTTTCTGAGGCATGTTGTTGGTCACCAGAGATTGCTGGCATGCCGCGTATGGCCCAGGGCTATGGATTTGGCAGAGCTGCTTTCAAGTAGAAACTATTTCTATTGAAATTCATGGAAACTTTGCCAAATTCTTCAAGAAATAGGCCTTGAAGAAATGTATTTCCTGGACAGTGCATAGCTTCCTCTGCCTTAAAAGTTTTTGCAAGCAGTCTTTGCATTCAACATCCCTTGCTTACATGACCCTACACTGAAGGAATGACCAGAAAATGGTAATTATGTCCCAAGTTTTAATGAAAAGCTTTTACTTACAGAACATTAAAATTGTATGACTACTGACAAGCAAGCTTCAAAGACTTGGACATTTGATCTATGTTCAGATAAAATTTGTATTCTCGTATCCATGTGGAATCATAAGAAAAGAAGGACCATATGTTAAGAAGCTTGAAATCAAACAGTTGCTGATCAGGCCCAAACTTCATAAAGCATCAAGGTTTTGAGTTTAAATACCCCCTCGGGTAACTAAAAATATGGAACAAAAATATGGAACATCTTGAAATGTTAATTTCCCCATCAGTAGTATCCTTAATGATATACATTTAAAAACATGCAAAGTTACAAATGCAACTATACTTCAAGGAACTACTCAGAAATGGAAACTGCCTGCCACAAGTATTGCAAAGTAGCCACCTAAAGTTATTCTGAAATCTGCATTCTTAATTTACATGATGCTGGATCCTTAATATTGTATGAGAGAACATTTGTAAAAATTTTAATATCCTTGCATAGTTTAGGAAGAAAGTGAAAAAGCAAACTGAGAGCAAATTTCAATTATGTATGATTCCAGCACTTAGGGTGTATGCATACTTCCTTGTAGTGCTCAGCTGGAATCAGTATGCATCATCCATCTTTGGCTCTTACTGCCTAGTGCTTGCTCAGCCACGCGTTTAGAGGTGATGTTTCAACATTTCCACCTCATACATACATTTTAACAAGGAGAACATTGCTTAGATAAAGGGAGAGGTTCTACGTGATGTTTGTATCACATGTCTCAATGGTGTTTTGGCCAGCCACTAAACCGGCCTCAGGCCTTCAATGTTCTTTAAAGCAGAGTTCATAGAATCATAAAATAGTACAGTTGGAAGGGGCCTATAAGGCCATTGAGTCCAACCCCCTGCTCAAGGCAGGAATCCACCCTAGAGCATACCTGACAGATGCCTCTTGAATGCCTCTAGTGTGGGAGAGCGCACAACCTCCCTAGGTAACTGGTTCCATTGTCGTACTGCTCTAACAGTCAAGAAGTTTTTTTCTGATGTCCAGCTGGAATCTGGCTTCCTTTAACTTGAGCCTGTTATTCTGAGTCCTGCACTCGGGGATGATTGAGAAGAGATCCTGGCCCTGCTCAGTGTGACAACCTTTTAAGTATTTGAAGAGTGCTATCATGTCTCCCCTCAATCTTCTCTTCTCCTGGCTAAACATGCCCAGTTCTTTCAGACTCTCTTCAGAGGTGTTGAACCTGGTTCAGCATGGAGGCCTAATTCCAAGTTGAGAAGAGGGCCTGGTTCGGATGACAAGATAATCAACGGGGAGGGAGGAGTCTACCCTCCATTGTGTTGATTATTGTGTCGTGAGGGAGGGGGTAAACACAGCACATAGTACCTTATTTTCTTGAATTAAACAACACAGAAAAATGGGCTGCTCCATTGCTTATCCATTAAACAATTGATTAAAATGCTGTGTGGAGGGCTCCATTGCATAATCTTCCCCTGTCGAGTGCACTGTTCTATAGGTCATAGAGTTCTCCAGCAGCAGCAGTGAAAAACACACCGGCTCCTCCTGTACAGCTGGCAGAACTGCAATGGCTGATGGGATAGGGCTGGGAGGACTGAGGGAAGAAGGAGGCCCAGCCACCCAAAAGGATGCCAGGACTTTCAGCTGTGCGATGGGGGGGAGGGGCAACATGCCGTGCGGGGAGTACCGGCAAAATAACACACACTATTCCCCCCTCCATTGCCTAAGATGTTGTCTGAACTAGGCTGAGGTCTGGGGTGCTACTTTCTAGCAGTGGGTGGGGTAAGGGCAGAGAAAGCAAAGTGGTCAGGTCCAGAAATATTGTTACTAATTTGACTACCAAGCATACAAAGCTCAGCTTAATTCTTGGTAAGTCTACACAGGAAGAAGCCCCAATACAACACCTCTCATGACTGCAAAGCCCAGCTCAGTGCTGTGCAACAGTTCTCAGGCCTGCAAAGCACAGCCTGATGCTGCAGCTGGATATATATATATATATTTACCTGTATTTTATTTAACCTTTATTTGAAGGCCCCCGCTGTCTCTAATCACTGATCAGAGATAACAGCAAAATAAACTTATGGGGTGGATGAGGAACCCCTGGGGACCATGTCAGCCCTACCGGTGGAAGTTCCCTATCTCTGCTTTAAAGGAAAACTGTAGATTGTTCAAAGGTAATATTAGCCTTCTATTTTGAATGCATATAGCTTTCCCCAATTTAATTTTATCTGATTGTCCTTCCCCCTTCAGTCCTGTTTGCTCCCCAAAATCTGCTCCAGAGGGTTGGAGGGCCCTTTGGAACAGCATGGGATGGTCTTAATAGAAAAAATGGCCTCCCCCACCTTCCACTCGCAGACGCCTCTACTGGATCAAAGAGCCTTTCTTCAGCAGAGGGGCACAGCTGGATACAACCCTGAAAATCATGTTTAAGAACTATGGGCGACCCAGAAGACTTTTTCAACTGCAGAGTGATACTGCTATACCAGCAGGGATGGCAGAGAGGGGTGAATATTTTTTTAAATGTGATTTCATTTAACGAAAACAGACCAATTTCAACTGGAGAGAACAGCTTGTGGCTCCTCCAGATTGGTAGTATCTGTCATGAATCATTACCTACCCCATAGTCTCAGTTAATAATTGAGGCTTTTAAAAGAAATGTGAATGAGTCTCTAATTGGCACCTGTTCCATCAGCTTTACAGTATCTTTTCATGCAGTTTGTTTACACACAGAGAGGGGGGGGATGACAATTGAAGTCATTTGCACAGGTAGCAGCAGCAGCAGCTGTAATATTCTGCTTGCCTCAGCCTTTTCCAAGAAGATGTACAGAACAAATATGTTTCCTAAATTTTCATATCCCATTCATACTCTACTCTTTGACAAATGCCTGAACTGAGTTTGAACCATGCAGATCTGTGAAATTCATCAAATTTGATATTGACCATGAATATTCATTTCTGTGCTACATTTGTTCTCAAAACGAAGTCAGAGACACAGCAGAAAATGTATAACATAGGATTATATTATTGTAGGACAGCTGTGTGTTTGCTTAGTTGTTATTTTCTTTCCCAAATGTACTTTTTATGGCTTCAAAGCAAACTAATGCTAAAAACACACTCTGAATGTTTGAACCTTGATAAAGGTACATCTAGGTGGCAATTACTTGCCCTTCCAGTTGGGAACTGTAATGGATCCCCACAAGATGGCCATTTTTCCTGTCCATCCATGTGTCCCTTTCAGAAACCAGCATGAGATGAAATACACATGCACATTTTATTGTGTGACCATCTAAATAACAATGCATCCAGTCTCTCATGTATTAACCATGTGGGTGTTCCTTAGAAGAAGAAATACCGACTCTTTGGAATTTGTTTTGCCTTCTTCTCACTTGTTGAATCCCCTGAAGAAAAGTGAAATAGTACCCCAAAGTTTAAAAGTGTCTGCACATACTGATGACAGGCATAATAATACGTCTCATAATTTATTATACTCATAATGTACTGTCCTTCCAAAGCTGTATATATGCCTTTATTGTAATGAACAGACTCTTTGAAACTGAATAGTATGTTTTTGCAACTTTTGTGATTAAAAGGCTGCTAATTTGTTTGATCTTAAACTTATGTGATTGTATTAATTCAGCCTTAAGTTTTATTTATTTTTTCAAAATGTGCTTTGTTGCATGTCCTTTTTCTATGTTCAATGGATATTATATGGGCACATGCTTGATATGTGCATATTTGTGGTTTTTTGTGCTTTGGAAAAAACAAATTAAACAGGGTCTTGGACTAACTTAAGTCCCATTGATTTCACTCGTCTCTTTTAAGTAAGAGTAAGTCTGGATCCAACCCAAAAACTTTAAAAGGGAAGAGGAGCAGGAGGAGGTACAGGAGGGAGAGGGGGGAGGAAGGAATAGGATTTCTTAATCCTATATGGTTGAGTTTCTTTGGGGGAAAGCCCCAGTACCTGTAAAGCAAAGTATGATATGAAAGGGTTTTATTGATTTATTTCAACAATTTATGTACTGCTTCTCAACAAAAGCAGCAAATGTAATGACAACATCAATGCTAAAATATAACAATCACATACTACAATAAAATAATGAGGGAAAGGGATCAGGAGGGCAGGTGATCAACCACAGAACTGCAAGTACCTTATCCACATAATCAGGCTGCATCAACTGAAACTGATTCCACAAAACACGGCCAGATGAAGCACGGGACACTTCGCTTGGATCTACTGTATCTGTGGCATCTAGACTGCTTTGGAGCCGGATTTTATTTTATAATTTTATAAATTATAATTTAAAGTCCATAATCTCCAGGTGTATCGTGCAATGCTATCAATCAACCTTTCTTAAATCACACCATGCTGGTTGAGGATGATGTAAGTTGTGACCCAACACATCATCTGGAGGGTACCAGGTTGGTAAAGGCTGCTGTACATGTTTATTCAGATGTAAATCCTACTGTGTCTTAGTCGGTAATTGTACATCTGATTGCAACCCTACTGTCGATAGCAACACTGCTTTTCCATTTATTTTCTGGAAAGTCGAGAAATGCTTGTCATGCTTTTCACAAGGTGTTCAGACCAAAGTCAGAGTCAAACTAAGTTCAGTTAATTTAGCTGAAATAATTTTAAACTCATTTCCCAAGGTTTGAAGGTTATTTAACTTTTTGCATTACAGCTTTCCCTGGAGCTTTGCCCATGTTATTTCATTCTTTTTAGGTATGTGACAAGGTGACAGGGTTGTGGGCTTAAAGAATTGTCACCAAGCTGAGGAAACTTGTCTCTTGGGAGCAACTGGGTCTGGTGGCAACATTTCAAATGGTGCTAAAAATGCTGTTCCTTGCATTGTGAAACAGCTTTTATGTTATTTTCTAAACACTACAAATAAAAATAAATTCCTTGTATTTTAATTTTAAATGAATGAACAAGATGCTCATGCAGAAATACATGGTGCAAACCATCTTAAAAGTAATTTTAAAATGCATAGCATAGACTCAGAGTTCGCTTGAGATTGAGTTAAAATTAGGGATAAGTAGATATATTGAGTCTGTTTCCAGGGACTTCCTTCTTTTCTCATCTCCAAATCCATTCTCCGCCAGTTCCATCTATGATTGCTTTTGTTTTTAATGGAAAATGTACATATTTGTATGCACAATTTTCAAATGGAGGCATTAATTGATGTATTAATAGGTACATGCCACCATTGACCAATGCCTGTTTGTGAACATTTTAGAAATGGATGAAGCTGTGTTTTTTTTTTTTTTTTGCTGAACACAGTTCTTTCTTTCTTTCTTTCATTCATTCATTCATTCATTCATTCATTCATTCATCCATCCATCCATCCATCCATCCAAGGAATGAATCATAAGCCTGGGAACCTATGGATTTCTGAATGCAAATTGTGTCTATTTCCATGGTCAGTTCAGGGAGGTACGGATGGGGTAAATCATTTTTTTAAAAAAACCAAAACAAAACCAACAACCCATTGAAATTAATTTCTCACTCATCTGTAGTTAAAATCAGGATGTTAGAATAAGGAAGCGTGTCAAATGCCTTATTGATGTATTTGTGTCTTAGAATGGGTGCTCCTAGCACTGTGTATGTGCTCTGAGCCAAAGATGTGTGCATGCAGCAATCAGCACTGAACATGCTTAGCCCTGTCAAACAATTGGCAGACACACCAATCAGCTGTTCATCAGAGATAGGGCAGCAGGAGAGGCAAGATCCAGCCCCCCCTACTTTCCCTTCTTATTAGTTGGCTGAAGCTATCAGCACTTTTGTCACAGAGCTATGTCCACACAGGCATAAGGGGCAGTGGTGGCCCAAGGATTTTTTGCCACTGAAAGATTAGCCCAAGAGTCTGGGTCCCGGCCCCCACATTAGGGCCAACACTCCAAAGACGTCTTGCTGCACCAGTTCCTGCTGCCATCTATCTATCAAGCCCTTCTGGTGCCATCTGAAGCGCGAAGGATTGAAGTTGACATTGTGCATGCAGTGCGCATGCCAGCCACATGGGCAATATGAATATGGATGGCTGCTTGAAAACACTTTAGAACAACCTGGGTTATATGAAAAAGGAGTAGGCTGCAAAAGAGATAAATACATGTCTGACCAAGGAGAGGCCAACATATTTCTCCCGTTCCTGCAGTACCAGGACAAGGGCTTGCACATTACCCTCAATTGACAAAAAAGCAACTGCTGCCTGAGAAGTGGGCCCACACAACTCTTTCTAAGGATGGGGTTGGTGGGAGGTCATTCCAACTGGGAGGGAATGCAGCAATCGATCCAAGCGAATTGCCCAGGGCTGAGACCAAGACACGTTTCCTGCCAAGTCCCATCACTCACTGTCCAGACAGTCCAAACGAACCCCTGCCTTGGCCCAGACTAATTTTTCTCCAATGGCAATTTTGTCAGGGAAGTGATGCCCAGTGGGCTCAGCTCCCTGTCACCAGTGACATCATCGCAGTGTGGGGATTGGTAGGGATGGACAATTCTGTCAATTTCAGTTTCCCCTGGTTTCTCATTTTTCCAGTCTGAAGTTCAGCTCATCACAAATCTTGAGATTTTTTTTTCAAAGTTTGTATGAAAAATTGTCCACATTTTGGTGCACATTTCTCTCAATAGATGGAGAAATGCATTTTTTTGTATTGCATTTTTGCCTAATGCACACATATTTCATAACAGTTTTTTGCAAGATGTTTTCCTATTATGATGCACAGTTGAACATTTCCCCTAACACACACATTTTTGTACGCATATTTTGATTGGAGGACATCATTGTAAAGTTCAGAGAAGTGCAAATTTCAAAGGATAATGGAGTTTCAGTTTGCATGGTGGTTTGAAAGTACGAAATGAGGTAGGTATGCATTAAACTGTGAATGGAGCAAAATTCTCCCGCATCCCTCGGGATTGTTCCTCCCCGCTCTGTTGCCATTGCTGCTGCATAAGAGCAAAGCCTTCCTGAAGACCATTGCCTGCATGGATAGAGAGACCTGCTCTAGTAAGGGAGGAAAGTGCCTTGAAGAAGAAATGTCCTCTAAAGCAGCTAGAATCAACACAGAAGGCGAGCCCTCCCTCTCCCCATTCTGTTTGGCCATGCTTGCCTTTGCCCTCCCAGCACCTGATTTGCGCTTCCCCATTCCACAAACCCTCTGAGAATTTTACACAGGACCTCACTTACGTTTCCTTACGATAAAGTCAGCACATATCTGCCAAGGTGAACTGTGCAATTAAGATTCATCCTTGAGATTCTTTGCGAAGAAAGCCTTGATACATCTCTTTCCTCTTGAAATACCTTCAACCTGCACGGCACCATCTGCAAAAATGTGGCAGTAATTTATCAGAAAGACTGATTTGCCTTTCTAGGTGTTCTGAATGCAAATCAGGCAATAAAAGCCGCAAGAAGCTACACAAGCAAAGGTACTGGGATTTTCTTCTTCCTCTTATGTACAGTTTATTCAAAATGGTGTCTCTTGGGGTGCATACAGGTCTACTTGGAATCATAGAATCATAGGATAGTACAGTTGGAAGGCATCTATAAGGCCATTGATGCAGGAATCCTGCTCAATGCAGGAATCCACCTTAAAGTGTCTCTGACAGATGGTTGTCCAGCTGCCTCTTGAAGGCCTCTGGTGTGGGAGAGACCACCACTTCCCTAGGAAATTGGTGGTCATGGGCTCCACTATTCTATGATTCCAAGTAGACCTGTATGCACCCCAAGAGACACCATTTTGAATATACTGTACATAAGAAGAAGAAAAAATCCCAGTACCTTTGCTTGTGTAGCTTCTTGTGGCTACACAAGCAAACAGAGCTGGGTGTGGATATTTCTGTTGCAGAGTGAACTTCCTTCACCCCCCACCAGTCACTTCTCTGATGACCCAAGTACAGCCTCCAGATCCAATTTTGAGTGCTTTTTCCAGTTCCTTTACCAAGCTTCAGATGGACCAACCACTTCGTTTTTGTTTTCAAGGGCCTTGCATGGTTATCATAGATTTTAACATAGGCCTTTAAATTATATGATTGTTTTAATGACCTCACTGTGGGAATATTTTTATTGTTTTAAAGTTTTATTGTTTCAATTGCTGTGCACCGCCTTGATGCTTTTTAGCAAGTATAAAAATGTTAACAGTAAATAACTTAAAAACTTTCTGCTCAAATGTTTGATCTTTCTTTCTTTGTTTGTTTTCTCTCTCTCGCTCTCCCTTTTTTAATAGATTTTTTCTTAACATCTTTTGGGGAAGGTGGCTTTGTGGCTGGCAAGCAAATCTGCACAGGGCACAGCCAGAAATAAAAAAACCAAAAACACATTTCCCTTGAGCTTGATCCAGGAGAAAATATTGTATGTGTGCCTTACCCAAACTGTGGTCAGGACACTTCCATAGTTGGGTCATTGCTATAATGACGTATGTCCTATCCCATTAAAAACGATGGATGATCAACCATGGATCTGGTTAGGTCAGTCCTGGTGTGCATATCAAATCTACATAACAACTGATTTAAAAGAAATATTTTTTACTCACTCTACAACTCTCACATCACATTGACAGTAACAGCCACATTATTTTGTCACATGAGGCAAAAAATCTCATCCCTATGGCAGTAAAAATACAATAATAAAAAAGTAAATAACCCAAGTCAGTGGCCTCAGGAAATGGCAGTCTCATTCTGCCTATTGGTAGGGCTGGCCTTTGCTTTTTCACAACTTAATTAGATGACTGATGCACTTAAAATGACTAGATTGCACTTAGTTTGACTGCATCCATTTCTATTTCATTTCCATAAAAATGAATTAAATTAGCTAGTGAATTATAAATAGGAAACTAATTATATATGTTTTGAAAATTGAATCAAGGTGAACAAATCTATATCAGAATGTTTTTGCATGGTACAAAAACGGTATTTGAATGATTATTTTTTTAAAATACAAATGGTGGGTTTCTTTTTTGTCCATTGATGAAAATATAACAACTAGACAAAATATAATGCATAAAAAAGGTTGGATCCAGACTTAATCATGCACAGAACAGATACATCGAAGTCAATAGACCTTAAGTTAGACATGGCTAACATAAATAGCACTGATTTTACTGGGTCTATTTTAAGCATGGCAAAGTCTAGATCGAACCCAAAGACAAGCATGTTTCCATGTCTTCAATATTTCTATTGCTACAAAGTATATCTAAGTATATAAGTCAAGTATATCTCCCTATATTTGCAATGAGAGAGGTAGCATGCAATCCACTGGCCCCGAATAATTGACAACTCTTTAGATTTTCAAGGGGGAAAAGGGTCTAATTTTTATGTGCTGAATCACCCTTGGCAAATAGATAAATCCCCTGCTCTCCACCAACTTGCTACCAAATGATTCCCCTCGACCTACTGCATCAAGGCCATAATGTGGATCAGGAGTTGCATACAAACATGAGCACACACATAGAATCATAGAATAGCAGAGTTGGAAGGGGCCTACAAGGCCATCAATGCAGGAATCCACCTAAAGCATCCCTGACAGATGGTTGTCCAGCTGCCTCTTGAATGACTCTAGTGTGGGAGAGCCCACAACCTCCCTAGGTAACTGATTCCATTGTCATACTGCTCTAACAGTCAGGAAGTTTTTCCTGATGTCCAACTCCGGCTATTGGGCGGTATAGAGAGCTCCGGCTATTGGGCGGTATAGAAATGTAATAAATAAATAAATAAATAAATAAATAAATAAATAAATAAATAAATAAACTGGAATCTGGCTTCCTTTAACTTGAGCCCGTTATTCCGTGTCCTGCACTCTGGGAGGATCAAGAAGAGATCCTGGCCCTCCTCTGTGTGACAACTTTTTAAGTATTTGAAGAGTGCTATCATGTCTCCCCTCAATCTTCTCTTCTCCAGGCTAAACATGTCCAGTTCTTTCAGTCTCTCTTCATAGGGCTTTGTTTCCAGACCCCTGATCATCCTGGTTGCCCTCCTCTGAACACGCTCCAGCTTGTCTGCGTCCTTCTTGAATTGTGGAGCCCAGAACTGGACACAAAACTCTAGATGAGGCCTGACCAGGGCCGAATAGAGAGGAACCAGTACCTCACGTGATTTGGAAGCTATACTTCTATTAATGCTGCCCAAAATAGCATTTGACTTTCTTGCAGCCATATCGCACTGTTGGCTCATATTCAGCTTGCAATCTACAACAATTCCAAGATCCTTCTCGTTTGTAGTGTTACTGAGCCAAGTATCCCCCATCTTGTAACTGTGCATTTGGTTTCTATTCCCTAAATGTAGAACTTGGCATTTATCCCTATTAAATTTCTTTCTGTTGTTTTCAGCCCAGTATTCCAGCCTATCAATTTCACTTTGAAGTTTGTTTCTGTCTTCCAGGGTATTAGCTATCCCACCCAATTTGGTGTCATCTGCAAATTTGATAAGCATTCCCTGCACTTCCTCATCGAAATCATTAATAAAAATGTTGAAGAGCACTGGGCCCAGGACTGATCCCTGCGGTACCCCACTCGTTGCCTCTCCCCAGTTTGAGAAGGCTCCATTGATAAGTACTCTTTGAGTCCAATTCTGTAGCCAACTGTGAATCCACCTAATAGTTGTTCCATCTAGCCCACTTTTAGCTAGTTTGTTAATCAGAATATCACGGGGCACTTTGTCAAAAGCTTTGCTGAAGTCAAGATATATGACGTCCACAGCATTCCCACAGTCCACAAGGGAGGTTACCCGATCAAAAAATGAGATCAAATTAGTCTGACAGGATTTGTTCCTGACAAATCCATGTTGGCTTCTAGTAATCACTGCATTGATTTCAAGGTGTTTACAGATTGACTTCTTTATAATCTGCTCCAGAATTTTCACAGGGATGGATGTCAGACTGACTGGTCTGTAGTTCCCAGGTTCCTCCTTTTTGCCCTTTTTGAAGATAGG
Organism: Elgaria multicarinata webbii; assembly: GCF_023053635.1. Taxonomy (NCBI): domain Eukaryota; kingdom Metazoa; phylum Chordata; class Lepidosauria; order Squamata; family Anguidae; genus Elgaria; species Elgaria multicarinata. The sequence goes on from NC_086174.1 coordinate 52,019,708, forward strand.
GACGTTAGCCCTCCTCCAGTCGTCTGGCACCTCACCCGTCTTCCATGATTTTGCAAAGATAATAGACAAAGGTTCTGAGAGTTCTTCTGCTAGCTCCTTCATTACTCTAGGATGCAGTTCATCAGGCCCTGGAGATTTGAACTCATTCAAGGAAATTAGGTGTTCTTTGACCATTTGTTTATCTATCTCAAACTGCAATCCTGCCCCCTCAACTTCTGCTTCACTTTTTCCAGTGGGGTCATAGACCCGCTTTTGGGAGAAGACTGAGGCAAAGTAGGAATTGAGCACTTCAGCCTTTTCTTTGTCATCTGTTATCAATTTGCCATCCTCATTAAGCAATTGAACCACCATTTCTTTCCTCTGTCTTTTACTACTCACGTATCTGAAGAAAGCCTTTTTATTGCTTTTAGCATCCCTTGCTAATTTCAGCTCATTCACAGCTTTAGCCTTCCTGACGCCATTTTGGCACTCCTGTGCCACCTGTCTGTACTCTTCTTTTGTAGCCTGGCCTTCCTTCCACTTCCTATATGTATCCCTTTTTGTTTTCAGGTCATCTCTAAGCTTTTTGTGGAGCCACATTGGTTTCCTCTGTTGTCTTCTATCTTTTCTCCTTGTTGGAATTGTTTGTAACTGTACCTTTAAAATTTCCAGTACGGTACATGCATGCACACACACTTTCCCACCCAATGACATGCATGCACAAAGGGATGAGAACTCTCATTCTCGCCTAGAGAACTCTTTAGGTGGGGAAACAATGAGAAAGCACTTCTCCTCCTTCACCTCCTCCTCCCTCTCCAGATTTTTTTACTGTTAAATTCATGGCAAATGTTAGCTTTCTGTAGTTTCCTTTATCTCTTCGGATAGATCTCCTGCTTTATGAAAATGGGGTAGTTACTTTGTATTTGCCATTGCTGTTTTGCGCTAAGGATAGACACATCAGTCAAGCTCAGATTCCCATTTTTGCAGTGCTAAGGTTTTTTTTTAGTCTGGACAAAATTTTGTACATATTGGGATGGTTTGGACAATCGCAGGATGGTTAATAAGCCATGGTTTGTAAACCACGCCAACCAACCACCCTCACTGGCTTCAGATGTTACACCAAGCCACACCGACAAGGGTGATTATGTAAATCTGACTGATACTTAACAAGCCACCCTGACTAATTTACCACCCTGTAATTGTGTGAATCAGGTCATTGTCATGCATCATGCAAATGTATTCATTTTTGTAAGCAATTTTTGAATGAATCATTTCTAGTGTGCATTTGCCCAAATATATACATGTTTTGCATGCACTGTTTCAAATGTATGTGTTTTTTTGGTAAACTTTTCATTTGTAACCTGCATTGTTAATTTTGGTAAAGTCTGGATTTTGGCACTTACCTGCATTCCAGCAGGAGATCTGTTAGATAAAGGAATCTATAGAATGCTAACATTTCCCACATATTTCATAGTAACATCATCATCATCATCTTCATAATGGAGAAGCAAGAAGAAAGATGTTTCTAATATATATATATATATTTTAGAGATTCTGTTGTTGTTGTTGTTGTTGTTGTTGTTGTTGTTGTTGTTGTTGTTGTGTTATTATTTTTTATTACATTTCTATACCTCCCCATAGCTGACACTCTCTGGGTGGTTTATAAAACATTAAGACATAAAAAAATAAATATACAAATTTAAAACCATAAAAACATAAATCAGACAGCATATATATTAGTATGCAGCCTAGGAGTGAGATATGCATGTTTTTATTCATTCTATTCATTGCATTTATATCCTGCCATTTTTCCTCCAAAGAACTCAGTGCAACATACACAATCATCATCCTCTCCATTTAATCCTAGGTTGGGCTGAGAGTCTGTGACTGTGCCAAAGTCACCCAGTGAGCTTCCCTGATAGAGTGAGGACTAGAACCTGGATCTCCCGACTTCAAGTCCAACGGTCTAGCCACTACACCACACTCTCACCCACCCTGAATTTGAATATATTGTTTATACTGTAACATTTCTTTGTAACACATTTCCACGGGCTGTCAAGGAATGTGTGACTTGGACTGAATGATGAAAAACAGAAACATCAAAGAGGTTTTTTCCCCACTACAGAAACAATTTCATGATTTGTGGGAGTTTTCAGGGAGGTTTTCTTTCCACACATCCCTAGTTGCCCCCAAATTCTGCCTGAAGCAAACGCTGAGATGAATTTGGAGGGTGCTGCTCAGGCAAGATAGGGATGTGAAATGGAGTTAAAAGAATTTGGATCTGTTTTGTGCACTTGCAAGCATATTTGGCTCAAGAGCAGCCAGCCGCGTTCATCTATGGGGGAACTGCCTGATTTAACTGGTCTTGGTAATTTTTATGTTACGGGAGTGGGTAAAGAATGAAGCCCTGATAAAAGGCTTGAAGGAGCAAGATGATTTACATCAACATGGATGCCATTTTCATATATAATTGCCATCTTTTATGCTTCCCAGGGGGATGTTGGGGTTGTAAAGCAGGTGCCAATTACAACTAAGTTCTTTTCTAGTCTCATTCACTTTCTCAGAATAGTAAAAGAGGAAATGACTCTACCTATCTGAGCTGGTTTCATATTATTTCCCATTCTTTTATCTCACAGGGAATTCCAGATTAAAGATACTTGGTGTGAGTTTTGTACCAAGATCAGAGTACTTTTGGTCATGTATAGAATTTTTCTTTCCTCCTAATCTTTAAATTCATATAAGTAATGATACATTTGCATTCATACAGCTTGGAAATTAATTACACTGATATTGGATTTTCCCTTCTCAGCAAGGCCTTGGGTACTGTGGTGATTTTATATGTTGCTAATATGCGGGATTATAATTTAAATTCACAAACAAATTAATAGGTATTCGAATGTCAAGACCTTTAATCCTAAGAATTAATTATAAGGAGAACACATCCCAGGTTGATGAAAGAATTGGTTTTGCATGTATGAATTATATATATATATATATATATATATCCCTCTTTATATTTATTTATTACATTTTTATACCGCCCAACAGCCGAAGCTCTCTGGGCGGTTCACAAAAATTAAAACCATCATAAAACAACCAACAGGTTAAAAGCACAAATACAAAATACAGCATAAAAAGCACAACCAGGATAAAACCACGCAGCAAAATTGATATAAGATTAAAATACAGCGTTAGAACAGTAAAATTTAAATTTTTACGTTAAAATTAAGTGTTAAAATACTGAGAGAATAAAAAGGTCTTCAGCTGGCGACGAAAGGAGTACAGCGTAGGCGCCAGGTGGACCTCTCTGGGGAGCTCGTTCCACAACCGGGGTGCCACAGCGGAGAAAGCCCTCCTCCTAGTAGCCACCTGCCTCACTTCCTTTGGCAGGGGCTCACGGATAAGGACCACTGTAGATGATCTTAAGGTCCGGGCAGGTACATATGGAAGGAGGCGTTCCTTCAGATAACCTGGCCCCAAACCATTTGGTTCATAAGTACACGGTTGGGAGGGTGCTGTTGCACCATGTCCTGCTTTTTTGTTCCCTGGCTGATGGCTGGTTGGTCACTGTGTTTACAGAGAGCTGGACTAGATGTGACCTTGGTCTGATCCAGTGTGGCCCTTCTTATGTTCTTAACTGCCTCGATTTATTAGGCTAATTAAGCTTAGAGGACAGCTCCTAGCATTCAGGTGTGAAGAGATGTATATTTACTGAATAAAGCTTTGTGGACTGCATGGCAGTCATTTTTATTGACTCACATCTTGACGGGAGGGCTTGGCACCATGACACTGGAGATGCAGGAGGTTGAACTTGGGAGGTTTTGTATGTGCTCTACCACTGAGCTGTAAGCCTTCATATTCTCACTGCTAAAATTATTTCTTATAACTTGTTATTTGAAAGATCTGGAGAAAGATAAAGAGGTGGGCAAAGAGACAAGCTGCCCCTGCTCCCCCCTCCCCCAACGAAGCCCCTTGAGTTGACTATGAAGACCTTCTTTGTTCTTTCTGGATGATTACATAGGAAAATAAATAAAAAGTTAACATGTCTTCTTATGGAATTTACTGCAATCAGAGGACTGAACCAATCTGGATAACATTTATTTTTACTGTTATTATTATTTAAAAACTTCATTCAGTAATACAAGAGTCAGAAACAAATTTCATCCACCTGCTAAGAGCCCCCTTGCATAAATCCATTTAGTCCAAGGTTAATACCAATATTCGGACCAACTAAAATGCCACATAATAATACGTTTTTGAGAACTGATCCTAATAAATGCATTACTCTTCTATAATGAGTCATTGCAGCTACCTATATCTTTTGTATCCTTTCATAAGGTAACTCACTTAAGGATACTGTCTTATAATACTTATCTGAGAATTACACAAAAGTTAAAAATATAAATAAATGTAGTTCAATATAAAACATTTTAAACTTTTAAAGTACAAGTAACAATTACTGTTTTACTCTGTACAGCACCATGTACATTGATGGTGCTATATAAATAAATAATAATAATAATAATAAAGTCCAGTGCATAAACAGAAGTCCAGGCTATTCTCCAAAGACCTGCCAGAACAGAACACTTTTTGCCTGCCTTCGGAAGCACACTAAGGAGGGAGCCAATCTAGCCTCCTGGGAATGGAGTTCCAGAACCCTGGAGCAGCCACCAAGAAGGCCCTCTCCCATGTTCCCACCAGGCATTCCGGTGGAAGGGCCTCCCTTAAATATCTCAAAGCACGGGCAGGCTTGTAAAGGAAAATAACCTGGACCCAAGCCATATAGGGCTTTAGAGATCATAACCAACACTTTGAATTGTGCCTGGAAACAGACTGGAAGCCAGTGGAGTTGCTTTAACAGGGGAGTTGTGTGCTTCCTGTAACCAGCACCAGTCAGCAATCTGGCCAGAGCTCTTTGAACCAACTGAAGTTTCCAAACACTGCATTACAGCAATCCAATTGGGATGTAACTAAGGCATTTGTCACCATGGTCAGGTCAGACATCTCTAGAACAAGTGCACCTGGAGCACTAGTTTTAGCTGTGCAAATGCACAGCTGCAAATTGCCCCATCCGCACACTTGATGACACTTTCATATAATTCTAAAAGATTAGTGAGATAGAGCCTACCTTTGTAGAAGCCATGCCGATTCTTCTTCAGCAAGACTTGTCCTTCTACATGCTTGATAATTGTCTCTAAATAATATTATCAGAGGCCACAAAGCATGGAAAAGGTATCACTCCAGCAGACACCTGAATGGAAGGTGGAAAAGCACAGCAATACTGAATTCAAGAACAAGCCCCAAAAGAAGAAAGAATGAGAAAGTGATTGATACAAGCTGTTGCTTCTTGAATTCTGAATTGGCCCATCTGTGTTGCCTGAAGCAATGGAATGAGGTAAAGACATATTTGGAAAGTTCATATAATTTATTTAAAGCTAAACTAACTGTGAGTTTTAGAAGTTAACTCTTTCTTGATTGGTCCCAAAAGCAGCTATGGAAACTTAGGAATTGAATGGAGAGAAAAAAAGAAAGAAAGAAAGAAAGATGTGATATCTTATTCAGCAGAGTCTGAGTTTTCAAATATTATGCATAGAGTTTGCAGCCAGCTGATTTCTGAATTGCTCTAGTAGATGATTTTCATAGATGTTTATTTTCAAATTGAGTTGTCAGCACACTGCCAATTCATAAAACTAACCCTGCAGTAATATCAGCCCATCACTAAACAGGCCGACAGACTGCACTGTATTTTTTTTTTATGGTGGATCATTTAAATCATGAATCATTCATACTCTCACACAGGTGCTGAAAACAGTGCAAAACCCGCTGTCACGCTACACAAGCCTGGCACAAGCGTACTGCAATTGATGGTAGCTTTCTGTCCTCTGCCGCAGACCAAATTATTTTGGTTAAAACAGACAAAAGGCAAGCAAACCATTTGTTTTGCAGAAAGAAAATCTAGCCAGTCAATTGTTTCAGTCATGGTGTGTGTGTGTGTGTGTGTGTGTGTGATGCTTAAGCAAGCAGTAAATATCAGGTATATTTTAATATATCCTTCTTCTTTTTCAATTAAAAAGCAGATGTAATTGATAGACTGCAGTCATGAACTATATGAATCAATATTTCTCTGATCTCCTTCCCTTGTGTTGGCACTAGTATCCGGAGATAATTAGCAGCATGCATTGACATGAGGTCGCAATCCTATACCTCCTTGCCTAGGAGTAACTTCCATTGAAATCAATGGCATTTACCTCTGAGTAGCATGTACATGATTACACTATTAGTTCCACTCAGCCATGCCTTGTACAAATTGCAGTGGGGAAATAGCAGCTTGGTCTCATCCTGCTTTCCCATAATATAGTCACGAAGGATGTTTGTTGATGCCTCCCTCACACTGCCTCCATTCCAAGACAAGTGACAAGAAAGCACTTCAGAAACAAGCAGCTCGCCGACTCTATGCATAATTTTTGGCAGATCTTCCAAATTACTGTTGGGCCTGCCTTTGGGGAGAAAGAATACAGATATAATTATCACCTGGGGGAAGTAAAGATGTGAACCCTCCTTAGATGAAAAGGAAATTATTTTCCCGCATTTCCCCCCCCCCAAAAAAATGCTGAAGTGATAACAATGGGACATTTGGGAAAAACTCAGGTGGGCTGAGGTGGAGATACTTATGTGTGAGCCCTTCTCATCACTCCAGAGATCTCTGTCTCTGCTGACAGTTTCTAGATGGATCCTGGAGCTTTACCAACACAGAGAGCTGGGGCGCTTGCCGCAAAATCTGTATAGCGAGCTGCTGAGTTCTGAAATAAATTCTGGAGCAGCGTTTTAAAAAGACAATATCGTTACAGCCCATTCAGGCTGCTGCAGGTCTCCCCATTCAAAGGTCAGAGATATTAGAGATTATGGCATTATTATTATCTTTGGCCAGATTACTAATCAAGTAGTGCTCTGAGGACTTGATATTGGAAAAGTGCATCTGAATGTATTGGAGCCAGCCAGGGGTCTGCCAAGCATATTGCTTCTGCAAAATGATGGAGGGCCTGCCAGGGATGAATATCCCTCATATAGTTCATACAATGGAGGCTGGTGGCTCTGATTTCAGTGGGGCTGTGAATTCATTCTGGGTTTCGGTCAGAACAAGCCAGAAATATAAAGAAGGATTCCATGGTGCTGAACCTATTTTTGGGGTTGGGCTCAGCACATTGGGCAGCTCCTTTATATTTCTGGCTGGTCCTGACAAACTCAGAATGGAGTAACAGCCCCACCAAAGTGGGAGCCACCAGCTTCCACTGATCTCATATGCAGGCAAGGAGAGATGGGGCTTTTGTGTGTTTGTCCAGCAAATAGTAGGGTGACCATATGAAAGATACAGGAGCCCTGTCCTCCTTTTCATATGGCCACCCTAGCAAATAGCAGTGCAAAACCTTGATGTGCAATCATGAGTTCTTTGCAAGGCTTCAGTCTTGCTCTCTTCAGGTAGATAAAGCATCCCAGATTCTAGCTTTCTCCCTCCCCCAAATGTGAAAACACAATGGTATTGGAGCCAGTGGGACTTTCTGCGAATAAAGTTCTTCCCTTAATGGAAGGGGCTGTGATCCAACGGTGTGTGTGCTGTATTCCTTTCCCCCTGCAGTGCTCCCCAACTTCTCACGCTGTTCTGGAGAATCTCTTGATTGATTGCAACAGGTTTTCATCAGGCTGCAGTAGGGAGGGACAATTGGCTAATGATGATGATGATTGATTTGTGGGAACATTCCTTGAGCAGGATATTGGTCACAAATCTCTGGATCCAACCCAATTTAACTACTGTTAATTAACTAGGAAATTAATGGGGAGTTGGATCACTATCATGCTGCATTAGTAGCATGGATCTTTCCTTTCAACAAGGAACGGTAGGATAGAAATATTAATGAATATATATTAAACATATGTGCTCATTTCTAGTTCTGCCACTGCTCTGGTGCTGTTGGCCTACACTGGTGCTGTTGGCCTACTAGTCCCATCATCCTTGACTACAGATGGGATTTGGAGAGCCACAACCTCCCAAGGAGGTTGCTACAGAATGGCACAAGGACGATGTTAAGTGACCCCATTTTGTTCTCCTTTCCTACTGGCTTGATGGAATTGCCAATGTAGATCTTTTAAGTTACAACACGAAATATCCCCTCCCCTCCAGACCTAATGAGTACATTTCAGAGTTTGTATGTTCTGTGATCATAAGCCTCTTCAAAACACTGAAGTTGGCATTTCCTTGCTGAACTGATGGTTGTTACTGGGTTTTTCCATTTGTAGCCACAGAAAGATTTAGGCATCCACATGATTTAATGCAAAATTAAATTACAGTTCATCGAGAAAAAACTGTTTATAAATGAAAGGTATAGATATAGCAGATCTCCCCCTCTCAGGCTGGAGACAGAGCTCTGATCCAGCTGCACCCAACCCCGGAGCTTCCAACCTTGGGAAGGGAGAAAATAGGTGTGTTGGGGGCAGAACAGTGAGGAAGTGGGCGGGGGAGACTGTAGATTCTCTGGATACAATGGCATTTTATCCCTGTCCACAACCTTGCCACACAGAGCAAGTTAGATGGGCTCAGTTACATGTCTGATGAAAATTGTGCAAAGGAGGAGGGAGAGGCAAAAAAAGGTCTCTGTCATACCCCCCACTTTGGCAAGGTTTAGGATAGATGGGATAGACTTGATGGAGAGCTCCGATTCAGAGTCCTCCAACATTTGTGTGTCTAGCCCATAGGGTTGCTGTTCTAGTAGCCAAGGATTGAAGGCTACTTGGATGTGGAACATTCAGCCTGAAGCTAGGCTTTTACTCATGAAACATTTGTTAAGACCACTCTTTTTGTTCCGTTCACAACACCTTTTATAATTATTTGTATATTTTTAGGCTTCCAGATTTTATGGGTGTATTCTATTTATTTCATTTTGTTTCCACCTGCCCACCCTTTCAAATAATTGCTGTTCTGCACTGGGCCATACTATCTCTTAACCAGGTTGCCCCTCACAACAATCCTGTGGCATCTCTCAAGATGCTGGTTATATATTATTTATTGCAAGCCCAATGCAAAGAGGCCTTCTTCAGGTGATATATGTATCTAAAGCTATTATTCAAAATGCTTGTAGTTCTCAGAAACATATAATCCATGAAGCTGGCTGTTTTGGCTGAAACACATTGGGCTTGTAATAAATAACATATCATCAGCATCATGGGACATAGGAAATGGCCTCTGTATTTGGTGGTCATTTTAGTGGATGCTTTTCAGTTTTTCGTATTCATAAATTAGGAAGTAAATTGGTGAATCCATGATAATAGATTCACATAAATAGCATTGGAGAGGTTCAATAGGAATTTCAAGCCAATGTGTTATAACACCCTTAGCCCAGGGATAAGCACCCTGGCACCCTACTTATTGGCCATGTTGGATGGGTCATATGGGAGCTGTAATCTAAAACATCTGGAGGGCACCAGATCGCCTATCCCAGACCTTAGACCGTTAAGCTTTTGACCACCAAGCCATCAAATTAGTATGTTTGATGATCTAGTTAGGATCTGTAATCTTGTGCAACTTCATTAGGGGTAAGCCTCATTGAACTGAGTTTTCATTTCAAGTCAACCGGCATCAGGCTGCATTTAAATAAATATGTGATCTATTGAGGAATACAACCTTCAAAATCTCACCCATTTACTTGGGCATGACACCTCATGCTAATTTGGTACAGGTTGTTCTGTCCTCAACAAAATAGCTCAACAGCAAATTATTCCCCTTTAAGAGAGAAGATAACCCAAGTAGCAGTAGGAAAGCACAGAAACTTTCAGAGAACATTATCACATGTCCCCTTTGCTTTTCAGATTTTAAAAGTATTTTAAAGCCCCCCCCCCCATGTGAGATGAGGATTAATTTCAAATAGAACACCTAATGGGGAGCTAATAGAACTCTGATTCATTTTTGGGTTTACCTACAAAAATCCAACCATTTTTATTAGTAACACCTTGACTCATCATCATGTTCTGACTTTGCATTGCAAAAGGGTGACTAAATGTCATCCTGACATACTACAAAGCCCATTTTTTTGGGCTATGCAGGTGGCTGGCATAAATCAAAGTAATGAATCTATGTAAGCCTTCATTTTCCTGACTCATTTGGGACCATAGATCACTATGAACTGAATTTCTTCTAATCCCCTTTGGCTCAATAGAGCACCACATTTTTCAAGGAAGGGTGGATTGTCATTTCCCATGTAATAAAGTAATAAAGTAATAAAGAAAGACGATTCCATATCATGACAAGACTATCTTCTGAAGTTCTGACATGTAAGAGGCACCATCCTGACTTAGCTCACTTATCAACATTGCTCCTCTTCAGTTATATTATCTTGCAGACCTTTCTCTAGAACTGCCCTCCCATGGCAATAGGGAACATTGATAGTTCTTTCTGGAAGTTATTTCTCTGTTTATTCCATCCCAATTGGGGATTATCAAAGATCTGAAGTGCACTGGCTGCCTCAGTACCAGGCCAGGTTTAAGGCCTAAATGTACAAAGCCCTACATTATTTAAGACCAGGATACCTCAGAGAGTACCTTTTCCCTTACCAACCTGCTTGGTCACTGAGGTTACCAGAGGGCATGCTCCTGATGGTTCCACATGGACCCAAGTCCTGGTTGGACTCCACCAGGAAAAGAGTCTTCAGTGTGGTGGCCTTCTTTCTGTGGAACTCCCTGCCCCTGAAGGTCAGTCAGGTGCCAACCCTGTGTTGTTTTTGGCACCTCCTGAAAACAATCTTATTCTAGGAAGCATTCTTTGACTAATAGCCATGCTTTTTATTGGCATTCTGTGGTTTTTTTAGCATAATAATGGTGTTTTAATTTTTGTATCTTTTACAGTTTTAATTCTTATTTTTAGCACTTCAGAATCTGTTTCAGATATCGAGAGTTATACAAATGTTGTAAATAAATAAATAAATACAGTAAATAAATAAATAAAGGAGCACTTAGGTTACTAAGTCCCAAACACTGAGATAAATAATAATAATAATAATAATAACAACAACAACAATAATAACTTCTAATGCATTTTTGTGCATATTTCTCCTAATACATGCGATTTTCTACATGTTTTTCTTTATATACACATTTTTTGCAAGTAATTTTCTTTATAATACATTTATGAATGTTATTTTCTCTAATATGCACAACTGTAAAATCCAGACAACTTTTTAAGACACAAATGCTTTCCCCGAAGTGTGACCCAGACAGCTATGGTCTGTAGCATGCAGTAGAGTGTGTAATTAGTTTTACTGCTGATTAATTTTTATTTAATATTGTGCAATTTTATTGTTAATTTTTTATGTTGATGACATTGCATATTCACCTCATTGATAACTCTCTGGAAAGTATTATTTACATTATATAACACTATATACTAGGGGTGTGATCCGCTCCGATTAGGAGCGTAGAAGCAGTAGCGGATTGGCCTGCTCCGCCTTACCCAGAGGCGGAGTAGGAGCGGACCGCGGACCCCCTAGAAGCAAGGCGAAGAGAAGCGGCCATTTTTCGGAGCTCCTAGTTCAGGCGGAGCGCTCCAGTCGCCATCTTGAAAACATTTCGCCATAGGATTGCATTGCGGCAAATAATCGCGCATAACTAGGTTGTTTTTGAAGCTATCGTTCTAGAAATTCTTGTGCTCAGAGAGTCGTGGATGGGGGTCATTTTGAGACCACTCTCACCTCTCTGCGTTGTCTGGGTCGCGTGCTATATTTTTGTGAAAATCGGGTCAACCGCGCGGCTCAAACGGCGTTTTCGGCTTTTCGCCCATAGGATTGCATTGAGGGAAAGAATCGGGGATAACTGGGGGGGGGTTTAAGCTATCGTTCTGAAAATTCTTGTGCACAGAGAGTCGTGGATGGGGGTCATTTTGAGACTACTCTCAACTTTCTGCATCGTACGGGTCGCGCGCTAGAAGTTTTTTAAAAATCGGCGGGAAAAATACCTTTTTCAAAGGGCTGAGGGGCAGAGTCACCTCCCGGTCATGATGATCCCAAAGTTGGAGGAGGGCATAGGCAAAACGGGTAACTTGGGATTCTGGGAAACTTCTCTTTCTTCATCTGAACGGGCTTTTCCCCGTGTTTTTTAACACAGTAGCCCCACCAAATGCACAAACACAACCTGAAATCATATACTAAGCCAAGAATAAGAGATAGAAACACAGCACTGCTCCCCACCCTAACCTTGGGGAACAACTGAATCGATGTGGTGCAAGGGGATGAGCTCCCCTAGGGCATCTCATCGTGGACGTGCCCCCACTCTCTCCTGCACTGGAAGGCCATTAGAGCCTTCCAAAGAGAGTAAAACGGTGGAGCAATGCCTATCATGAGTTGAAGTGAATGCTCTCTTTTCAGTGGTGGAGCAATGCCTGTTATGAGTTGAAGTGAGCGTTTTACTTCTTCTCAGAGCTGTTGGTGGCTGTCTTGAACTGGCAGCTACTTCCCCCTCCCCCGGGCACGTCCCCCTATTGCTGGTAAAAGACAGATATAGCCTTTTTAAAAAAATTCTTCTTGCTGTTTATTGAGCAACACTGCTGCTTTTAATTCCACCCCTCCTTTGTTTATTTATTGATTTATTCCATTTTATATGCATTACTGGATTATCCTTGGCTCACTTCCTTATGCCCCCAGAAATGCCAGCTGCATGCCTGCCTGCCTTCCCTCCCTCCTCCCCTGCCCACCTCGCAGGGATGTTGTGTGTGGGGTGCCCGATTTTCAAAAATTCGCCAAAAATCAGGGGATGATGGGATTGCTTTGAAACTTGGCACCATGACACCCCCATGAGGTGTCATGGTGCCAAACATGAGGTTTCTAACTTGAACAGAAAAAAAGTTGTATAATTTTTTAGCTTTCAATGCAAGCCTATGGGGGGGGGGAAACGGAGCTCCGGATCCGGATCCGGAGCTCCGGGCGGAGAGGAGCGGAAGTGGGCGGAGCGGGGGCGGGGCGGAGCGGCCCGATCCGGAAAATGGCGGATCTGCAAGTGAAGCGGAGCGGGGGGTCCGTGCACACCCCTACTATATACATTATATTGTTATTATATAACATTATAATTATATAACATTATATAACGTTATATACATACTTTACATACATATATACAAATCTTTTATGAGAGAACTCCACTGCAAATTTTCTGGAAGTGCAAATTTCAATGGGTGAGTTTCAGTTCACAAATTGGTTCAAAAGTTGGAAATTGAGTTCAAACTAAATGAATTTCTCTCACATGCCTATACATAACTAGGGATGGTGAAAATGGTGAGAGCAACCTAAGGAAGATGCTTGCAATCTCTCTTCCAAAGGCAGGGGGTATAAAGATGGGTTTGTGGGTCTTCTGATGATTCTAGTATCGTTCCCTGATGTTTGCAGATTTTTAATTATTGGTTTGAAAATAATAATATATTTTTTTTAAATGTAATGGTTCAAATACAAGGCTCAATCACTGATATAAATCTAATCCCCAAGCACTCTACTTTGATAATCTGACAAGCTGCACACTGCAGTAATATTTAAAATGCAGTGAACTCCAGGTAGGGATGGACGAATCTGTCAGTTTTGCTTTGTTGCGGGCGCACGCACACACATGCACACACACGCACACACACACATATTTGAATCAGAAGTTCTTTCCTTCCCATTGATGAAGAAATTTCTGAATTTTGCTAAATTCTTAACAAAACCCAAAATGAAATGAAATCCTCACCAGTCCACACCAGCAAAATTCAACAGGTAAAGCTATTCCAGCATGCAGGCGACCATTTTGTAGTTGTCATGTGTTTGTTTGTCAACAACAACAGTATATTGCAGTCAATAGACCATTCTAGCAAATAAAATTTTTGCATACAAGCAAACTGAACATACCATTAACTATTAAAAATCAAGCGATCATAGAAGATCTAAAAGAAAGAAAGTGTGGCTGTTAAAGATGAAGAGCGTGTCAGAAACAAGTCAGCCCCCAAACCCTATGGCTGAATACACATGAATTCAAAAACACATGGATTCAAAGACTGTTAAGTGCCAAGAACTCAAAGCTCTCTACCTGGATGGGCAAATATTTATTAGCTTTGCTTTCTCTCATCTCAAGTTTTTCCTATCTCACTTATGAAGGGATTAGCAAATTTTGGTATGTTCTTATTTTTTTAAAAAAACAAATTAAACAAAATGCTCACCCATTCCTAACTCTAGGGCAAAGGGTGGGAGATGGTCACATATGCCATTAGGGTTACATCCTTGTGTGGGTGCAGTACTCCTAAAGAATTCTTTGAATCCCCCTTCTCTTCTGTCCTATAAACCCATACCTTTCAAATAACGAAAGGGGAAATAATTAGCTAGAAATAGAACTTAAGCTACCACCAAAAGCAGGGGAGATAATTAATGGGTCTTAAGAACAGAACCTCTCGCAGCCCTGATGGATTCTTAGGAAGGGTGATAGTCAGTGAAATGAGAACCGGGTCAATTCTGCTTGTCACCCATCCCATCCCCATCATCACATGATAGGTCAACACCAGTAGGACTTGAAATTACGCACATCTTAAGCAGACTCTTGGACTCTGACCTAGACAAGAAAGGCCAGCCAGACCTTTTAATGGTTTGAGGGTGAGGGTTTTAATGGAATTGTTGTAATGTGGGTTGAGGGTTTTAATGGAATTGTTTTATGTGTTATTGTAAAGCACCTCAATGCCAGAAATGGTTAGGCAGTGCTATAAAAATGCTTTAAATAAATAAATAAAATAAATAAGACCAGAAAGACCAGTAGGAAAACCATGGAAGGGTTAGATCTAGACTGAAGCCCTGAGACTTGACTTGATCCAGAGCCTGTTCAGCAACCGGTATCCTCAGAGAACACACCCTGAAGTCACTCAAACTCTTCATAGCCAGATTACTAGCACAGTCCATGAAATTATGGTGAGGAGGTGGAGTCTAGACTCTAGGACAGGAAACACATCTTTTAAGCTCTTGAGGAAAGAGGCAGGGCCTACGGGGGATAAGCTGGCTGAGCCACAAATGGCTTCATATGGACTTGAAACTTGGAATTCTGGTTTTACCTGCTTATCTGCATCTCTTTCAGGTGACCTGGTGTGCCAGAGCTCAAGGTCAGGACCAAAGAGGGGAGAGGAGAAGCTCTACTTACTGACAACCTTGTCTAGCCTTTGTCCACCATGCCAGATGAGTTGTTGGATGTATTTGTCCTGCCACACACACAGCAGCCTATGATACCCCTGCCTGAGATGGTCCATGCTAACTCTGGATAAATGTGGTTATAACACAACACTTTCCAGAACACAGCGTGATCGTAACACTTGAATCATTTAAAAAGAACTTGCAGGAGCATTTTCTATCAGTAATTACTCTGATTTATGTGCAGAAGCATTTCTCCATCTTTTCTTGTTCACACAACATCCTCCTCCCTTAGCAGACTGAGGCCTTAGCTAGAACAAGCTATATCCTGGCGTGAACCCCAGGATTATCCCTGTGCATCCAGATGACGCACAGGGGATCCCAGGATCAGGGAGGGATCGTTCCTCCCTTGCCCCAGGATACAGCCCTCCCCTTTGGGCCTAGTTTTTCCATGGTCTCAGGCTCAGCCCGAGACCGTGGAGTATGTGGCCCTTTTCCGCAGGTTTACCGGGCTCCATGCAAGTAATCGCGCGGAGCCAGGAGCTGCCCCCATTGGGGGTAGGGTGGGGGGAGTGGGGAAAGTAGTTAAAATAAAAAAAACTTACTTTTGCGCATGAGCATTCGTGTGCTCTGTCCCCTTTAAAATATATTTAAAAATGGTGGGCGTGATGCCTCTCTTCTGGAGGTTGTTGCGCCTTATGTGTAAACGGGGGCGAGATCTTGCATTAATCCCAATGCAAGGTCTCCTCTCCTCTCACCCAGACTTTCAGGTAGGTCTAGCTAATGCCTAAGACTCATTTCTTTTTAACTAGATTATACCTGATACAAATAACATCCCATGCTCTAATACAACTTTATTAGTGAGCAACTTCAGGCTTTTTCAAAAGAAGCTAAATTTGTCAGTAATCATCCAGAGTGTTTTGTCCTGATATTTGGGGGCAAACCATGGTTATTCTTGCTTTTTTTTAAAAAAAAAAATGCTCGTACTCTCCCACCAAATATTGGCAGCATGTTGGCAGCAATGCAGAACAACAGGGACAGCAGGGGGGGGCTGCATGTAGCTCCCCCTGCTCATGTATGTGTGTGTGTGTGTGTGTGTGTGTGTGTGTGTGTGTTTGTGTACACACACACACACCCCATATTGAGGTAGGTGTGGGGAACCATCAGAATGTAACTACTACAATTTTACTAAAAAGCTTTTTTTAGAACAAAAATTAAAGATCACAAACACGCACACGCACACACACATATTTCAAAGTTGGGAGTTAGTTTGTCATCCCATTGACCGATTCTCATGACACTTCATTGGAAAGCTCTTGACACACAGATTCCACGAATAAAAATGGCTTGACTATAATCCAAAGTTGGGAGTTTATTTATGACCATAAAGCTTTTTTTTCTTTTTCCTTTTTTAAGAATTAGACCAGCTTCTATAACAATGTACCATAAAAATATTGAGGGGGGCGGGTATCGAAGAAATGTCATATAACTAAACATACATAATTAATTACAAATTGGAGCAAAATGAAATATGAACACACAAAGAAGTCTCTGTACACCTTTATATACACAAGTGCAGGCCAAAGTACAGCGTTATGCCAGCAATGTAAATAATCATGAAGTGATTAAGAGACACCTGCAGTTAAGAGTAATCCAACCAAAGTTTAGTTAAACCTTTTGTTAGATATGATTTTTCTCTGCAAACTATGTTCATGAGTAACCAACTGGTTAAAATTAAAGTCAAAGCAACGATTTATAAATACAGAAAAAAGAGGGGTGTTTTGTTGTTTGGTTTCCCCCCTCTGTTTTTATTTTATTGATTTATTGCATTTCTGTATTGCCTAATAGCCAAAACTCTCTGTACTATTATACTAATTTCTTTTAAGGGGTATGAATGGGCAGATAGAAACATACTTATATTCTTTACCATCAGCGTTATTGGCCTGAACATGGGAGTGTATTATATCACTGAGAAGAGCACTTGGAGAAACTGTGTGGTGCCCTAATTCTACAGAGCTCATAGGGTTTTACTCTGATGCATCTGTCTTTATTTTTGGCATGGCGGCCGAAATGTGGAAAGCCGTTCCTTCCTTCTCCTTTCCCCAGAGATAAATGCTCTCTTTCTCTAATGTTTTCAACAGCAGCCAACTGATTAACCGCACCATATTTGCTAGTAACTAAGACTGAGGAAACATTTGAGCTGTAGAAAGTTGAGTTTGTTTTGGAATGAGTTAGGTCAAATAAGGTTTTTAAAGCTCTCCATCAAAGTTAGGAAGCCTTAGCGAGGCACTGAAGGCACTTTGCAGAAGTAGAGTGTATTCTGGCAGAGACCATCAAACAAATGGTAAACTCAGGTGTCTGTCCAGTAAGGGATGGAAATATATATATATTCTAGGCTAAGCCTTTTATTCATGACCATGCCAGGATCCAAGTCTTAAATATAGCACCCTAGTTTAAATTATGGTAATAATATTCACAATGGTTCTTTAATACATCTGACTCAGGAATCCCTCATAACGCCGTAAAACAGGAAAGCATCACAAGAGCCAGAGTGTACACGAATTTTAAAAGCTCCCTGCTTCTATTAGTTGCTCCGGAACATTCAAGTGAATTTATATTTAGCTTTTAAAGATAATAATAATAATAATAATAATAATAATAATAATAATGAATTTTTTTTAAGAAGAGTGGAAAATCCACCTGTGAAAAGGAAGGATCATCAATTGTGTTAATTATAACTTTCCACATTTACCTCAGTGGTATTTAGAGAAATATGGCTTGGAGAAACAAGTTGGAGAAAAAAATGTATATCTAGTGTTACATTGCAGTGCTTTCAGTAGCCTTGTTACCACAGCTGTGTCAATACTTGGGGGAGGGAGTCGAGAAAAGTATCCTTTGGCAAAACCAGCCACTTTGCAAAGCTGTAGGAGTTGTGTTATATCTATACCAAAATGTCATGTTGTAAATTTTAGAAAAGGTGAAGGGAAAAACTTCAATGAGATCTTTTTTAAAAACATGGACACCCTATTCCTCCCACCCAACGGAGGGTAATTTAACGCCACACAATTGAAGGCTGCAATTGTATGGCTGCATTTTGTTGTATTGTATGATACGGAGATGAGTGCAGAGTCTGTGCTCGCCTCTTGCTCAAATAATCCATTGGTGCAGAGTCTCCTCAAGGGAGGCTCATAAGACAGACAAGCTCGGTGGAGGGTGAAAGGGGAGAGTAAAGGAGAAGTTCATATGCACTCACTGATCAAATATAACCTGAAGCTGTTTCTAAGAAGCTTTGTTTGTTTTAGGAGCAGGCTGGAATTCCTCAGAAAATAATTTTCTGATACATTTCTTTTATTACTTATTATTAATTTTATATCATGCCTTTTCTGTTCAGCTCTCAAGTGTTAGAACCTGACAACCTTTCTTGCAGGTTGTCAAAGTAAGATTAGACAGGCTGGTTACTGCGTGCCTTCAGAACTGTGCAAATTGTGCTGAATTTATCGTGGGGAAAATGAACAATTTCCCCACACTTAATTGGCTAACAGTGTGTGGGTGAAATCGATGTGACCACTGCTGCTTGAATTATCTTAGAGAGCTTCTAAAGATAAATACAGTACCTAAACCCTAGATATTTGTATCAGGAGACATACTTGACAGATACAATCTAGCATTGAAATAAGAAGGAGAACTAATACTTCACACAAATACTACACCACCACCACCTCCTCCTCCTCCTCCTCCTCCTCCTCCTCCTCCTCCTCCTCCTCCTCCTCCTCTTCTTCTTCTTCTTCTTCTTCTTCTTCTTCTTCTTCTTCTTCTTTTTCTTGCAAATCCCATGTCACCATGGGGGCTAGTAGTCAGAGAATGATTGGATAATTTATTTTTTTTTGCCTGTTCCCTTGCGACTGGAACAACTTTGCACTTTTTAAATGAATGCACTACAAATAAACCTTGTATCATTTCTGGAAGTTTGAGCTAAATTGGTCTGGTAGATCTTGAGCCTTACTCTACCTTTTTCCTATACTAGTGCAAAGACCATGTCACCATGGGCACTAGTCATTTGAGGACAAAACATACTGTTCCTTAACTCCTGTATGTCAATGCAAATGATGACGTTTGGTCCCCGCTTCCTTACATATGTTGCCGCTGAATGACATTAGCTTCTTCTCCTCAGGTCTCAAACCCACCTCCTTCCTTCTACCCATACATTTTAAAACCTGGCTTTTCCTAGGGCCAGTTCATTCGAAGAAGTGAGACTGCTCTACACATGTAGACTCCCTCCATAATTTCGAGTGCAATCCATGTTTAGACTGAAAAATAAAAGGTCCTACAACTTCTAGCTGTCCAGGGAATGATGGGAGTTGTAGGACTTTTTTCTGTCTAAACATGCTTAGGTTTGCGAACTTCACCATACAAAGTAGTTTTCTGACCTTCCCTCCAATGTGTGGACAGCCACCAGCGAGGGCATTAGTGCAGGAAGCAAGGACATCAAGTGCACCCCATCCTTCCTCTCATGCAGTGAGGGGTAAATGTCCAAATAGGTTTAAAGTCTTTTAATTAACATGCCAGTTTCTTGGTACAGTCAGTCACATGTGAATTTCATTTCTCACCATGAAAATAATTGCTCTGTTAGTAAGAGATGCAACAAAAGAGGTTACATCCAATATGCAATTTTTAAAGTGTCTATAATTATGATCTGAGTATGTTTGTGTTTCGTGTTCTAAAGTGGCCACATGTAATTAAATCTAATAGACGTTATTAAACTGAACATAGATGGTTAAAGGAAAACAGAGCTTCTAATGCAGCCATTTTTTCCATGACCTTTCCCCCCGTTTTACAAGCCTGGTACCAGAATTAAAATCCTAAAATGGTGCATTGTAGCTAAATATACCTGTAAATTCATGTTCACAATTTGGAATATCTCACACTTTCAAAGGACTAAATAGACATGATGTGAGAGATCTATAGAATTTGGATCAGGGAAGGTTTTTTGTTTGTTTGTTTTTAAACAACAACAACCAAACGATTTCCCTGGAATGTTTCCAGCATTCTTGCCAGCGTCGGTCAAGTTCCTGGCTTTGTGCACTGCTCCCACAATTATTCTCATGAACTTTTAATGCCTGTGGCACAGGAAAAGATAGGTATGATGTGGGTAGCTGCCCTTCCCCCTCCTTTGGTGGTAGTGTTGCAGAATAGTGGGATCACTGTCTAACTCAGGGCACACCCATAGCCAGCCTAAAAGTTCCAGGGGCATCAAAAAAGTAGGGGGCGGTTCATGAAGTTTTCAGGCATTTTAAAGAGGGGTGTGCTGAAAAAAATGCAGGGGGCAGATTCCCCAGACTCCCCCCTGGTTACAGGGCTGACTTGGGGGGGGGATGTCTTTGAAGTGGGAGGCTGAATTGCCTCCACTTAGCCTACATCGGACGGATAACCCCCATCCATTTTGCCTATTTCTATGCTGTGTTTTTTTCTCTCAGCATGGAGAAAGGTGCTGCTTGCAGGAATGGCAACTCCAAGTACCATCAGGATGGCATACTTCATGCAAAGGATGACTTGGCTGGTGCTTGGAAGAGTGGTTCCTCCAGGTGCCAGCTGAGCCCCTATTTTTGCACACCACTACATGAAACTATTAATCTGTTAATCTACTGTATCTCCTTTGGGTTTCATTGCAGAATTGAGATCTGAGTACTGACATGAAGAGTGTATCTTTTCCGGCATTTCCTTTACATAACCTCTAGGTGACACTGTGAAATAGCACAAGAGGAAAAAGTGGTTTCTTTCATTTTCACAATTAAATGCCACATTTTCCCTGCTCTAAGAAAACTCACTGAAAGTGATTGTTAGACACAGGGGTGAAGCTGGAGAGTTAAAACACCATCTAAAGAACCCACAAACAACTGTGAGTAGGGAATGATGATCACATGATGAATTCTTCATGTAGAAAAGCCTCTTGTCCCAACTGGAATAGTAATAGGTATTGGTATGGACTTAGCTGGGTGGAGTGGCTCCTCCCTGGCTTCACACATTGCCTCTATCCCTGCTATTATCTCCAATCTAAGATCAGAGCACATTATCAATTGGGAAGGGGAGCAATGAACAGTGAAAATCCCCACTGTCATCTCTGATCTGGGCTTGCAGTGGGGATTCCTCTAGAGTGAGGAAACAGTGGGGCTTCCACCAAGGAGTGGGGTTGAAGGACTCCAAGGTTTAAACTTAAGTTCATGCCTTTAATCTTGCATAAATGGGGCTTTTATGGCCCCCATTTATGCACTGGGGAAAAGATGTAATTTCCAGAGCCTCCACTGTGTGCAGCAATGGAGACTCCAGATGAGGGCAGACGGCCGCATCTAGCAAGCTCGGTCGGGGGGCGGGGGGGAATGTGGAAGTGTCCGTTGGACTACCAGACCCAGTGGGGTGCCCTTAACGTCCCTCACCACCACAATGTGATGCCTGCCTGTGACGTTGTGCTCACCAATCCTGCTCAATAGCCAGCGAGCATTGACTACCAACACACTGGGGATGTGTGTTGCACTCTGGCAATGCCACCAGAGGAAAGGACTCAGTCCAGTCACTCCTCCACCTAACAGATATTCACGGGGTCAGAGCTGGTGGCACCAGCCAATTTTCAGTGTTGAGACAGATCTATGTGCAGTTGACCATTGCTGGATTGTGGTGAGGGTTGTTGTTGTTGTTGCTTTTTATCACGTTCTGTCAAGTTCTTCAGCTGCTCTTTGAACCCAAATAATGGTAGAGAAAATCTTCTGCCTGCAGAAATAATGTTTTTTATTTGCTACCTTAGGCTAATGCTGGGATACTGCTAGCACAATGTTTCTCTCTTTCTCTGAATATATTTAAGAGAATCCATCACATTATCTCAGAAAGTTATGTTCTCTATGCTGGCACTCACAAACCAGTGCAAGCTAACAAAGGTAGGGTTCAATAGGCTTAGATCTAGGGATCCCATAAACAGAATCCCACTCATGGGGTGCTCCTGAGGGTGGAAGGGGGGAGGCTATTTTGCCAATTCACTTCCCCCCCTGTAGTGCTCCCTGTGGTGGAAGTCTCCCCTGGGTCAAAGAGCCTTCCATGAATGGAAGCAGCCCTTTTGTTTACTATGGATTGATGTTCTTGTAACTAAGGCCATAGCTAGACCTACGGTTTATCCCTGGATTGTCCAGGGGTCAAACCTGTTCATCTAGGTGACACACAGGGGATCCAGTGCTCAGGCAGGGGCGAGCCCTGGATGATCCCAGGATAAACCTTAGGTCTAGCTGTGGCCTAGGTGTATAGAGAATGCCCATAGTTCCCTCCCTACCCACTTAAACTTGCTGCCCCTCTAGGAAGCGCTCATTGTAGCATGTGATGGTGCAAGCAGAAGTGCTTTCCCTTGTAGCAAAACACCACTAGATATGATGATCCTCTGTCAATAAGCAGCAGCTTGTGTGATGCAGGTACCCAACCTGTGGCCACTCCTTCAATTTTAAGCATATGATAAGCCTGAATCCAACTGAATCAAATGCGTTATGAGGAAGTGACAGTGAAGGAAAAGGGATTTAAATTAGTCACAACTTTTTCAGTTGGTTTCAATGGGATTAAATCACGCGTCACCTGATCTGGTTCAGGGCTATAGAGCAAAGCCAGTGTGGTGGTCAGAATGTTGGACTGGGAACTCAGCCATGAAAGCTCGCTGGTTGATTTGGGGACAGTCACAGACTCTCAGTCCAACCTACCTCACAAGGTTGATGTTGTGAGGATAAAAATGGAGAGGAGGAGGAGGATTATGTACACCGCCTTGGGTACCTTGGAGGGGGAAAAAGGTGGGATATAAATGCAATAAATAAATAAAGCAGCTGCCCCCTGTCAGGTGCCCTCCAGATGTTTTGGACTGCAACTCCCAGCATTCCTCACCATTGCCCAAGCTGGCTGAGGCTTAGGAAGTAGAAGTGTAAAACATCTGTTCGGGAAGGTTGGAGAAAAGAAAGAAAGTGTATTCACTTCATGTCCCACTGAAAAATTCTCAGTTGTTTATGTTTCTGAGAGTGAAGATACATTATTTATTCAGGGTATGATCCAGCCAAAACTGAAACAATTTTTAGCTCCATTGATTTGAAGGGGAGGGAGAGTCAAACACTTAACTTCAGTAGAATTGTTTCCATTTGTTGTTGTTAGGGCTTTTTTTGTATTCTATATGTAGTGAATTTAATATTAATATAGGATAAATTTCTTTCTCTGTTTATTCATGACGTAATAAATGAGATTTCCTTGAAGTCATGCAATAATTATGAGTCCTTCAGTCAATAAATGAGAAAAGCACACATGCCAGAGTTAAAACATTCTAAAACTTGGAAAGATAGAGTTGGACCACCCACCAAAGCATTATTTTCTTAATCCCTTTAAAGTACAATATTTCCAGGTAGGTTTATTTTTATCCTGGAAAATTGGTTTACACTCACAGTCCTTCCCAGTAAGTCACTACAAAATTTGGGTCTTTTTTTTTTTTTTTTTTTTTTGGTAAAATGTCTAGATGATATTCCAAGTAAAATTAAAGCAAATGCAGAGAAAGGAAAATGATCAAATTATATGGAAAGTTACAGGTCATCCAAAGAATTATCCTGTATCCCCACCCCACCCCTGAATTTCTGAGTGGCTTGCAAGGTTCAAATGTCACTGTGATTCCTCCACCCCTGTTTGTTCTGGAATTTTGACTCACCCTTAAACTATCTACCACAAGGCCATTAATCTTAGATGTATGTTCATGTTCCCATACAACACATTCATATATCCTCTAAAACCAGTGATTGAATTGAGTGTTGTAGATGGTTTTATGCACAAGCTGGTTGAATGTCAACATTTCATTGTCGGCTGTTCCCATAATGGCTTTTATGGCTTTAATGGCTATCTATAGTCCATGCTGTCTTTACAGATCATTGCCACTCTGCCCCCTCATGATCCTCTGCTGAAGCAATATCTAATATCATGTGGAAATGCCCTAATTGGGGCTGGTGACCAGGGTTGTCATAATTAGGCACCTGCCAAGGCCCCCAGTTGCCCCCCAGACTACCTCGGCTCTCTCCATCCATTTTGCTGTGGCTGACTCTTCACTTGCCCTCTTCAGGTATAGAAACATTGACAAGAGGAAAGAGGAGGAGGAGGAGGAGGAACCTCCAATTACTTCACCCTCTCCTTATTGGCAGTGGATCAGATTGGGCCCAAATGCAGAGGGCAGAGGAATGAGCAGTGGTGACAGTGTTAAAGGGAAAGACGTGCTCAGGGAAGGCCCCACAAAATCTGGAACTGACTCTGACACTTCTCTAGATGCCCCATCCAGCATGAACTTTGTGTTACAGGTAAGGCTAATGCCCCAATTTAGACTTAGATTATGTGTAGCAGTTGTGGATAATACCAGCAATCCTGGATTCAACTGCAATAACTTTCTATAGCATTACCAATGGACTGGACTCTGAAGCAACATCCCAAGTGGATGAGGGTTAGATGGGGGGGGGGACCTAGGACATACTCAGTTTGTTTGTGTCTCTGTCTGGCCCCAGAAAACACTTATTTTGGCTTTCAGCTGCTTTAAATGGGTCTCAGTTTGCCATTTGAAACTGATATATTTTCAGCACCAAACATATATGAACAAATCTGGAAATTCTTGCATGCAATACTAACAACAACAACAACAATGTTTTCCAGGATCTCAAAGTCAACTTGGAAGGACTGCCATCTGTGTTTATAGCCCAATGTCCTTAGATATGTTGATTTTACTACTATGCTGTGACAGAGTTTCAACGGTGTGGTAACTTTCATATTTCAGCTTTCTCATGCACTTTGTAATCTATTAACCAGTGCTTTATTAGAGTGTGTTACATGTATGTTATAAGTGGGGATGCATTCAATTATACATTATTTTTACACTAAATTTGATATCTCAGGGGTCTTCTAGATATTGCAAGGAAATCCTTTTTCTTTGGGTCCACCCAATGGTAAGGCAGTAATGTTCAAATACTGCCCACCAGATGAGCCCTGTTCAGGCATTGCCATTTCAGTGTTCCTGATCATGCAGAGAGTTCTACTCCCTCCTGTTTAGACCTTGCCAGTTCAACATGGCATGGTCTGATATCAATAGAGCAAAAATCCACCAGAGCCCACGGGGGCAGTAGAGGCCCCTGTGTCTGGCCTTCCTGGGCCCTGATGGTCGTGCAGGGTGGATTTTTGCCCCCTTGCACCTGCAAGACAAAGGGGGTGCAGGTCCAGGTGAAACTCACTTCCACTCTGACCTGTGTGCAGCCTTTGTCCTCCTCTGCCCCCGCTGCAGTAATGGTGCCCGCCATTAAGACAGTGGAGACAATAGGCAATTTCCCCAGTTTGGGGAAAATGGCATTTCTCTCCTCCCCCCTTTGATGGGGACATTAAAGGCCCTATTAACAGGGCTTTTAAGGCCTCCATTGGTGAGAGAGGGGAGAGATATGATTTCCCCAAGGCTGGGGAAATCTCATATTTCTCCCCTCCACTCTAAGGTCGGCAGCTGTCATTAGAGTGGCAGGGAAAAATACGTGATTTCTCCAGCCTTGGGGAAATCACTTTTCCCTCCCCCTCACACCAATCATTATTATTATTATTATTATTATTATTATTATTATTATTATTATTAATTTATTTATATAGCACCATCAATGTACATGGTGCTGTACAGAGTAAAACAATAAATAACAAGACCCTGCCGCATAGGCTTACATTCTAATAGATATTCTAATCATGAGGGCCTTTAAAGCCATGATTGGCATGTGGGGGGAGGGAAGACACACTTTGCTCTGAACTGCCTACGGTCTGAACTGGTGCACCTTGAGATGTAGTGGGGAGGGCTGAGCCTCCACTCCACTCGTTAAGCCTTGATGTATTCAAGTGAAGGCCTGAACAGGCTATGGCAGAGGTCAATGCAGGGTTCCTTATTAGGGATGAGTGAACATGCAATGTTCAAGCTTGTTGAGGTTCTCCAAATTCCTCTTTGAAGCTCATTTTCACTTTTTTTCCACATTCCTAAATGTGTTTCCTGTTGGTAAAAATGCCCATTTTCAATCAGGAAATAATGCCCAAGTGTGAAAATGCAAATTTTGGAGGGGGAAGTGCCTTTGTGCAGGTGCGTGAGTGCACATTTTCAGAAGTGCAGACTCGCACAAGTGCTCACTTTCGAACCTGGATACAAGTTGAGGTAATTTCAACATTTCCCCAAGAGTCACATTCCTGCTTCTCTTTGGGGTTGGGAATGATTTGCAGACATGAACAAAATTCTCGTACATCCTTAACCCTTTCCATGCAATCTTCACCCCACTGGGATTGGGGACGATGATTGGTGGCAAATACCCATGCAGTTCGATCTAACCTGTAGCAGAGGCCCTTCAAATGTTACATCATTAAGTGAGGGCAACTGAAAACTGGTGCATTAATGTAGCAACTTGTCAAGAGCGACAGTGAACCACTGAAGTTCAGCCTCATTATTTAGCTGACAGAAGCAAACATCTTGGTGAGTGGACACAGGGTCAGTGGAAGGTGAGAGTTGCTGGGATTTAGTGTCAACCTTTGCTTCAGTGCTTCTCATACCGTATTCAAGAAGAAAACCCTCAGACCTTTAATTACCTCTGGAGGAGTTTAGCTCATGCACACAGTATGAAGAGTTCTGTCTCACTGCTGAGAGAACTGAGCAAAATAAAATAAAATAAAATATTTTGTTGACAATTTGCAGGATTAAAAGAACAAAGAACACTAGTTTCCCAGGACAATGTCAGCGGTAAATACTGGACTAAATACTGCCACAGCAACAAAACTTGTTGGAAAGCAAATAGGATAGAAACTGTGATAGATCTGTGGGGCAGGTAGATTTTCTCTACTGATATTTTGTAAGATTTCCCCACCCACTCCCCACACCCCCAAAAGAATACTATAATACTGCCATCACAGACCAATTCTAGCCTGAACACTCTAGGCCAGACATGGATACATTTGACAATTGGAGAAACTGCCCTGGGGACCACCCCAAAATGGATGCCATGAGAGCAAAGGACAAATAACCTGCCCAAACCACTGACTACAAGCCAGAGGTGTGTGTGGTGTGTGTGTGTGTGACCGCCAACATACAAAACAACTTATTTGAACTCACAGTTGTCAGAAGTAACGCAAACCTATTTCACAGCAATCACAGCTGCTGGTAAAAAAAAGTGTGGTGTTTTTTTTAAAAAAAAAGTAGGAAGGGTGAGGCACCTTAGAAGGTGCCAAGAAATGTATCCAAGGGCTCATTGGTACCCATGGCTGTCCAGTTTTTAGGCCCTACTGTCAAGGACTCCTCCCATTAACCAAATGCTAGAAATATGAAACAGTAAGGAGCTTCAGATTTACTTTTCCAACACTGAGATGACAGAGAAGTAAACAAAACCCTTGTGAGATATGTTGAGAACAAAAGGGGTAGCTTAACACCTGTGCAGTCATAGCACACATGGGATTTAGCTTTCAAAAAGAAGGAATACAAATGCCCATGTATATAAATAAATTATTTGTGAAATGGGAGGGGGCAAGCAGGATAGGGCAGAGTGGTGGGAGGGGAGTCCTATGGACTCCTGGTTGGCCTCATGCCCAGCTTTCCCAGGCACCCACAGGTGCCTGGGAAACCACAACAGCTGGACTGCTTCAGATTCAGAACTGGGCCGGAGCAGTACCAAGGCTCCCTGAGTTGAATCGGGGCTGATTTGGAAGCTCTGGATCAGCCTCCAAGGCGAATTGAGAAGAGGCTGTGCACAGCCCTACTTAGAAGGTGTTTCTATTTCCTTAGCAATGCTTGATTTACATTACAAAAGAACTGACCAGTTTCACCTAATGGTGGTATTGTTTTTTGGGTTTTTTTGAGAAAGGTTAACCCCTGAATAACATATTGGGGAATGAATGACAGGATATCTGTCTGTTGCGGACTAATTGCAGATGCTATAAGGGGCACTATTAGTCTGCATGTCTAGATGATGAGATATTCCAGGGATCGCCCCGGGATCATCCCTGTGCATCCACACAATGCACAGGGGATCCCGGGGGCAGGGAAGGATGATCCCTCTCTTGCCCTGGGATAACCAGGATGGTTTTAATACTGTTTTTTCCCTGTGGTCTCAGGATTGTCGTGGGAGGTGTGGGCCACCATCCTGGTTTCGTCCCGGCTCCTTGTGAGTAACTGCGAGAAGCCGGGAACTGGGCATAGGGCACGGAGCTCCTCAGGAGCTCCTTGCCCATTAGGAGTAGGGTGGGGGAACCGGAAGGGTTTTTGTTTGTTTGTTTGTTTGTTTAAAACTTACTTTTATCGCTGGAACACTCCTGTGCTCATTTTCGATAAAAAAACAAAATGGCTGGCGTGACATCTTCTTCCTCCAGGGACGTCACCTGTAGACTGAGGGGGAGGATCTCACAATCAGCATATCACGAGATCCTCCCACTCCACGCTCCTGGTGTAGACATGCCCATAGACAAAGACTGAGCAGCAGAAAAGCAACCAATGTCTTGCTTGTTTTGTTTTAGAACTGAATTCTGAAAATTACGCCTCTTGTCTCAAATTCCAAAAGGGGAGTGAGGGGCAGCCCTATGAGAGCAAACAAGGAACAGCTAGTGATCATAAGGAAAATTCAGTGAAGATTTATTTATTTATTTATTGCATTTTTATACCGCCCAATAGCCGAAGCTCTCTGGGCGGTTCACAAAAATTAAAACCATAATAAAACAACTAACAGGTTAAAAACACAAATACAAAATACAGTATAAAAAGCACAACCAGGATAAAACCACGCAGCAAAATTGATGTAAGATTAAATTACAGAGTTAGAACAGTAAAATTTAAATTTAAGTTAAAATTAAGTGTTAAAATACTGAGAGAATAAAAAGGTCTTCAGCTGGCAATGAAAGGAGTACAGTGTAGGTGCCAGGTGGACCACTCTGGGGAGCTCATTCCACAGCCGGGGTGCCACAGCGGAGAAAGCCCTCCTCCTAGTAGCCACCAGCCTCACTTCCTTTGGCAAGGGCTCATGGAGAAGGACCCCTGTAGATGATCTTAAGGTCTGGGCAGGTACATATGGGAGGAGGCGGAACCACACAACTGTTACAACATGGAACTTGTCGCTCAGGTACAGATACTTAGGAAGCAGGCAGAACTTGGTTCACAAGGTAAATCTTTGACTAGGTATCATGTAGTATTGAACTGTATCAATATCAGCTTCACTTCATGTCTTTTTGCACTAGGGCCTTCACACATCCTTCTTGGTTTTCTGCAGATATTTTGAATTAGAAAGGCAGGGTATAAATTATTTCATAAATAGTTAAATTCTTAGTTTTTTTTTTAAAAAAAGTTCATCATTTAATAAGAAGAAAATGTCAACTTAGTGTTCCTGGCCCCATGCCCAAGAAATCATTAGTGTAATGTGGTAAAAGAAGAGGAATGCCTACTATTTGATCATTCAGTTATCACAGTGTGAGATCCTTAAATAAAAGCAAAGAAGATTAATCAAGGTGCATGGGAGACTTGCTAGGGCCTTGATGCCCTTTCTAATTCTGCTGATATCCTATGGAGCATCTTCAAAGGTTTCCCTATCTAATTGATGTGTGATAATAGGTTCAGTGAACGGAGATCAATAACATAATCAGTTTTTGTGACAGCAGGTGACTTTTCTTTTAAATCTTTCGTGATGATGCAAAAACACATCTGCTATTTCCAAGCACAGTAATTTGATTGTAGTTTTCAGGATTAGGCTGTCATGCTGGCATTACTAAAAATAATTGTGTCGTAATATATAAGATGCTGTATTTTCTTAAGATGAGAAACCTGGAGAGCAGACAGCATACTAAATCCTGATGTACAAAATAAGTTTATTTGTTTGAATTAGACTTGTCTTCGGTGTTATACCAGGAGGTATATGCAGTTAATCTGTATTAACTTTACATAGATTTATTGGGTGTTAACCTCTTCAAAATGGCTGCTATATATCCATTGATGAGCATACTTTTAGCCCAAATATTTATGCTATACAGTGTATCACTGTCTTCTAGCCAAGGACTTTGCACTAGAAAGAGCAAATAAAAATCAGTGGAAATAATAGCATTTGGAGAATGACTTATAAGAAATCGTTAAAATATTACAGTTGCTTGTTTTGTTATTTTGGACACTGGGGAACAGAGAGACAACACTTGCCTCTTAAACAGCTGGCAAAACACCCAACCCTCATTTCCTCAATAAAATGGAGAGTTATGTTTTTAATTTAATCTCCTTTTTGCACTTCTGTTTCAAAATAATAAATTCTTGTGATCCTGCTGAAGATATGCATAAACTGATAGCAATAAATGGGAGCAGCTTACTAAAAGTTGTACTGCAGTGGTAAAGCAAGCAGCATTGCTTTAAAATAAGTCTCAGATTCAGAACCTGGGATCTGAACAGGTTGGAATGATGTCAAAATTGCAATCAAATGATTTCCCAGCAGATTTATATGGACTTGTTGAAACAAAATGCTAAACGCAGCCACGATTGGCCTTGTGGTTCAAAATCTCTTCCAGTCTTTCCTTTAGCTCTGACTTGACTAATATGTGACACAGGACACTCTGAAGTCAGTGAAAGGTAGGATTGGTTGATTCATGCATAGAAATCATGTGGCTTTTCATTACTGATAACTTTCAGGTAGTTATAAGAACTGACTCCATTCAATAGTGTTATGCAATAGTGTTCCCTCAAATGTTGATGTATCCTTCCCTCAATATATAAAATGTTATGAGCATGTAAATGGAACTATAGCTTCAATTAAACCATAAGGATTTAAAAATATTTATACTAAGTTTTGAGGAACACATTCTTCTTTGGGCATAGATTTGGCCAAAAGGAAGATCAAATAAGGCATTTTTATATTTATTTATTCATTACATTTCTATATTGCCCGATAGCCAAAGCTTTCTGAGTGGTTCACAACTATTAAAACCACCACACAATACATTATAAAATGTAAACGCTTAAAACTAAAGTATTAAAGCACAAACCAAAATAAAACCTAGCAGCAAATGCAGAGATTTAAAATACAATAACAGAATAAAAAACAACAGAGCTATATGCCTCACTATTGCTCATCAAAATAAATTTTCAATTCTTTATACCAAAGAAAACTGGAAAAGATAGCAATCTGTGTTTATTGAGTGATAAAAGAACCTAAACTCAGACATCTGAGATTGCACAGGCCTTCTACAGCAACAACAGCAAATGAAATATATGCAAGTCAGACAAAGTTTGGACTGAACATGGAAAGGTCCAGTCAGGAACAATAGGCATAATCCAACTACATGTTCATGTGTGTGCGTATGTTGCAAAATAGGGAAAGAAATAGCCTCCTATGGGATGGGAAGCTAATGGGTGTACTAACCTCACCTGACAATTTGTTATTATCTTATTGAGCATCTTCTTATTTTCCTCAAAATTTATATGAGTAAGAACCTACAGATCTACCTGGGTATATGATCATATGTAGACCAGTCCTCAAAGGTTGTTGTAAGCATTATCATAGAGAAAAAAACCCCAATAGTATATTTATTTCATTTCATTTCTATACCACCCAAGAACTGAAGCTCTCTGGGTGCTTCCAAAAAATTTAAAACCACAAGGTACTGCATAAAATATAAAATATGGAAGCTTAAAACCACAATATAAAAGTATAATTATTATAAAACCTAACATCAATGTAGAGATTTAAAATACAGATTTAAACTAGAATGCTAAAATACTAACATTTTTGGGAAATAAAAAGGTCTTGACCTGGTGCTGAAATGTAGGTGATGGTGAACCTCTCTAGGGAGTTAATTCCACAGCTGGGGAGCCACAGCAGAAAAGGCCCTCTTCCTATTAGCCACCCACCTCACTTCCCTTGGCAGGGGCTCATGGAAAAGGACCCCTGAAGATGATCTTAGGGTCTGGGCAGGTACACATGGGGGGAGGCATGCCTTCAGATATCCCGGGCCCAAGCCGTTTAGGGTTTTCAATCAGGCCCAGACATTGACTGGCAGCCAGTGCACCTGGAAAAGTACTGGCATAATGTGAACTCATTGGCCAGTCCCCATTAACAATCTTACTGCCTTCTTTTGAACCAGCTGAAGTTTCCAGACCATTTTTAAAGGCAGCCCCACATATAACGCATTGCAGTAATCCAGATGAGAGGTTATCAGAGCATGGATAACTGTAGTTACTAGGCTTTCTCTGTCCAGAGAAGGACATAGTTAGTATAACAATTACGTCATTGGAATGCTAATGGAAGATTTGCAGCTGTTTTGCCATATGGTAAATTAAGCATCACATTTCAGCCTTTTGACTGAGATGTAGGTGAATTAAATATTTCATGGCTATGGGCACAGATCTTTGTTATCTATGGAGTGAGAGCAAACATGGTCCATTTTTGGATATTTTCTTGAAAATCAATGAGATTACTTACGGAATACAGATATGCTTATTGGTCTAACCAAATGTCCACTGAAAGTTTGAACTGATTTAAAAAATAAAATAAAAAATTGGATGAAGCCCAGTGGCAGTAAATGGGAATCTCAGATTCTCTGTATTTGTTTTGCCGTTTACCCAATTAAAAATCCTTAACATCTGTTAACATTTCCCAACTTAAAACCACTCAAGCCACACATTTTGATATGGAGCCTCTGTACAGTAAGTTTCCATCTGTCTGCCTCTTTGCAGTGCACTATAGTTAACAGATGCGTGCATCCTATGTTGAGTTTCCCCTTTTCATTTCCCCCTTACATTTAGGCGAAGCAACATCACCCAAGAATTGGAAGGGCTTTTCCTTAGTATTATATATTATATTAAATTAACAAGGCATACCCGACGCTGCTTCATCTTGGTAGGGTTTTACAATGGGGAGAGCTTTAGGCTTCCCAGCGCACCTCCAGTGATTTGCAACACCAATTTTGCTAATGCATTTTTAAGCTGAATATTACTGGCATCAAATTTTAAAGAGCTTTTCTTTAGCCCCATCCACGTTCCATATTTCTACTCATAATTAGTCCATGTAGACGGAATAGGAAGATTACTTTTTAGAAAAGCTACTGGTTTCACATCACAGATGGGAGCTTAGTCTTAAAACACAACAAGCTGCAAGAAAAGAAGGAAATTGGAAGGGGGAGAGAGAGTAACTTCGAGACAATATAGCACAGCAGTTCTCAACCTGTGGGTCGGGACCCCTTTGGGGGTCGAACGACCCTTTCACAGGGGTCGCCTAAGACCATTGGAAAACACATATTTCTGATGGTCTTAGGAAACTGTATTGACTGAACTATGTCATGTATCATCTTTTGTATTATGAAAGCTATTGTTATGTATTATTTTCATTAGCAAACCATCCCATGACAATGGATCATGTAGAGAAGAACGAAAATAATTTTATGGTTGGGGGTCACCACAACATAAGGAACTGTATTAAAGGGTCGCAGCGTTAGGAAGGTTGAGAACCACTGATATAGCATAAGGCAGCTTTCCCCAACCTGGTGTCCTGCAGCTGCTTTGGACTCCCATCAGCTCCAGCAGGGCTGCCCCTCACATTAGGCAGAGTGAGGCAATCACCTCAGGCAGCAGATGCTGGGAGTCAATCCCAGGTGGAGAACTGTGTGCCATGTGGCCTGCTCTGTGCCCCCTAAGCTTGCCTACTGCCTTCAGATGTGGTGAAGAATGCTGTCCCATCTTTCAGGGTTGAGGACAGATTCAGCTGTCAGTTTGGTTGGCTTTTCTACATGGAACATTGCCTTGTTCTTTGCCTCAGGCAGCAAACTGTCTTGGAGCGGCCCTGAGCCCCAGTCAACATGGCCAATGGTCAGGAATCTTGGGAATTCTAGTCCAAAACATGTGGAACAGCAGGTTGGGGGAAATCTGTGAATATCTTCGTATTTAGAATGAAGAAAAACATACACATGAGACTTAATAAAAATGCAGGCGAAAGTGAAACTGACAGGATCATCCCACCCTTAACTTTGCTGGCGGAGAGCTCTCCTCGTCGTTGTCGGCGGCATGGACGGCTCTTCGTCGTTTCTTTTACAGGGAAGTCAGACTATCGTTTTCAGGGTGCACTGGAGTCACATAGAAGTGCTCTGGGAGCGACATGCGGATCCCCCCCCCCAATCTGGCCTTCCAGGGTTCCCAAGATAGTCACCTTCCTCTGGCCATGTCCTCTTCTTCCCATCCACCAATCCCTTGGTGATTTCTTGGCTTTTGTGCCATCCCCCCATTCTAAAAGGTCAAAATGTCTCAGGCTTTGTTACTGGCGATTAAGAGCTTTAAGCTGCACTATGGTGATATATATATATATATATATATATATATATATATATATATATATAGTGTGTGTGTGTGTGTATTTTTGGCCCCACTCCTTTTACCTTTGGCCTTACCACCGTTACCTTTGGTACTACCTGCGACTGGAATGCAGCTCCCAAGAACTATGCTCAAATTGTATTTCTCCTTTGGGATGGAAACGTTTGCCCACCCCTCCCTTATCCCATACCCAAACCGATCTTTTGACATGGACTAAGACCAGAGCCACACTTGTTACCATGCACTGAAATGTATGGGCTTCTCTACATTCAGCAAAAAATCCTGCAGCCTTACCGGGACTTTACTTTCTGGAGTCTTCACAGGTTTACCGATGGGCAAAAGACACATGCTCCCCCACTTGTTTTTGCCAGTTCCTTCCCATATGTTTCAATTCTACCACCAGCAGATGGCGCTGTTTTATAGTGTGTTTTCCATTTATTACAGCATTTTCATCAATTGATGGATTCCCACTTGGAAAAGGTGCAAGATGCATTGAAGGTTGGCAATGTCATGAAAAAGACACCTGTGAGTGACCCATCACGAGTGTGCAATAAATGGTTCATGTGGAGAATCTCTATGTTCAGAATTGCATAAGGACTACTACAGTTCCAATATGGGCTACTAATTGTCAGGAGCTACCAGGACTCAAACTGGGAGTTTTGAGGTTTGTGCGTAGCTGCCCTGTGCAGCAAGCCCCTGAACATAACATAGGATAGCTGCACACAAACCCAATGGCTCTCAGATCAATTTCCAGAAACTCCTGACAGAAACCCATATTAAGTTATTTTGTCTTGAGCGTGCACCCTAGAGAATTTTCTACGAGCCGTAGAGGAACTGAGAAACTGAATTAAAAATAGTTACCCATCTTTCCATTTTTCTCTGTCTATCCTTGATACTCAGCAAACTGTATTATTCTTAATTACCTCAGTCAGTGGAAACCAACTGTGTTATTATTTGGCACTGTTAAAGTAGAGGTCACCTTTTTTGCATAGTTGCATTGCACCAGGGATAAGTAAAACTAATCGGTCCAACATATTTTTTTTAGGATTTTGCAACATGGATCAGTGGAGTGGAAATCCCATTCACCGACTGCTTTGGATGTTTCTTTGTACAGAAACTATATAAAATAAAGCAACAGCATCATTAGGAGAGAACAAAGCAGCATCCCAAATTGCCTTCGCTATGGTTTAAAAGTCTGAGATGCCACAAAACTGAACAACTCTAAACTGACAAGCAAGGTGCTTTAGGTTTCCCCCGTGTGACAGTGACTTCTGCAGTTATCAGATGCTGGAATTGGGTTGTCTAAGTGCTAGTTCTTACAAATGAGGCAGTAAGAGAGTCGTCCTATGTCCCTAGACATAGGGGAAACACAGGATACTTTGGTTTTCTGGCTCCAAGCTTAGAGACAGCACTCCGAGTTCGGAGGCAGGAAACTATGCTTTCCCCTCCCCTTCACAGACAGTGTGGAGTGAACCATGCCGGCTGCCTCTCCATGCTCATAAAAATGAGCACGGAGAGGGTGAAAAAAGGGTGTTCCTGGGGGTGGGAAGGGGAGCAGGCCACAGAAGCTTCTTTAGGCAGGTTCCTGAGTGATGCACAGCCTCCCTCTCCCTCTCTGGAGCTGCCCTGGTAGATGCTGAAATTGAGCATCTAGAAACAGCTGCAGGGTGTGGAGTATGGAGAAGTGGATCCCCTCCATCCACCCTGCATGGGATACTCACAAGACCCTGAGGTCAGGGGCTTACATAGGATTGTGCCCTAAGTCTGTCTTCAGAGTTCAGATTTCAGTGGGGAACTCATGTTATCCATTGCAGCTTTCCTGGAATGCAGGGGACCCATCTTCATATAATAAACTAGCATGCCAGGAGAAAAGGCTATAGGATAACTGCTTTCTATGTGCAGAAATTTGTTTGTTTGTTTGTTTGTAAGGAGGAAACCGTTGGGAGAGGTTATCTGGAGATGTGGGTTGAGGTGTCATCAATATGCGGATGACACCCAGCTCTACCTCTCTTTTCATCGAACCCAGGTGAGGCAGTGGCTGTTCTGAATCAGTGCCTGAGCACGGTAATGGACTGGATGAGGGCCAACAAACAGACTCAATCCAGACAAGATGGAGGTAGCGGGTGATTCGCTTGTCCAGTTAGGTGTTGTTCACCCTGTTCTGGAGGAGGTTGCACTCCCCCTAAAATATCAGGTTCCTAGATTGGGGGTCACTTGAGGCGCAGGAGAACTCAGTGGCAAGGAGCACCTTTTATCTAGGGTGACCATATGAAAAGGAGGACAGGGCTCCTGTATCTTTAACAGTTGCATAGAAAAGGGAATTTCAGCAGGTGTCATTTGTATGCATATCTCACCTGGTGAAATTTCCTCTTCATCACAACAGTTAAAGCTGCAGAATCTGCAGCTATACAGATTTAAAAGAGGGCAGGGCACCTGCAGCTTTAACTGTTGTGATGAAGAGGAAATTTCCCCAGGTTCTCCATATATACAAATGACACCTGCTGAAATTTCCTTTTCAATACAACTGTTAAAGATACAGGAGCCCTGTCCTCCTTTCCATATAGTCACCCTATTTTATCAGCTTAGGCTGATATACCAACATCACCCTTATCTGGACAGAGATAGCCTAGCTACAGTTATCCATGCTCTCATAACCTCGCATTTGGATTACTGCAACACATTATACGTGGGGCTGCCTTTGAAAATGGTCCGGAAACTTCAGCTGGTACAAAACAGGGCAGCACATTTGCTAACAGGGACTGGTCAACGAGACCACATCACGCCAGTCCTTTTCCAGCTTCATTGGCTGCCAGTCCAGGTCCAGGCCCGATTCAAAGTGCTGGTATTAACATTCAAAGCCCTAAACGGCTTAGGGCCAAGCTATCTGAAGGAACACCTTCTCCCATATGTACCTGCCCAGACCCTAAGATCATCCTCAGGGGTCCTTCTCCGTGAGCCCCAGTCAAAGGAAATGAGGCAGGTGGCTACCAGGAGGAGGGCCTTCTCTGTTGTGGCACCCCAGCTTTGGAATGAGCTCCCTAGAGAGGTTTGCCTGGCACCTACATTATACTCTTTTAGATGCCAGATGAAGACATTTTTATTTTCTTAGTATTTTAACAGTCTATCAACTTAATTTTAACTTTGCTGTTTTAAATTTGTATTTTAAATCCGTATTAATTTCTAAATTTTATCCTGGTTGTATTTTTATATTGTATTTTATACTATGCTTTTATACTGTTTGTTTTATATTTCTAATGGTTTTCATGGTTTTAATTTTTGTAAACCACCCAGAGAGCTTCGGCTATTGGGCAGTATAAAAATTCAAGAAAGAAAGAAAGAAAGAAAGAAATTATGATGCTCAGAGTACATGAGTACATGACAAAAATGCATTTTATTTATTTATTTATTTATTTATAATTTATTTACAATATTTATATACTGCTTCCCGCTGAAAATTTTGGAGCCGTGTACAAGATAAAATATAAACAGAATAAAAAACTTTAAAATAGATTTTAAAAGAAGTAAAATATACAGTGAAATTTTCTGTGGATTAGGTTCAAGTGTGGTTGCCTTGATTATCCTAGTGTCTGTTAAATGTCACTTAAATATAGGGTTATGACAACTAAAGCTCCAGCTATAGAAAAAAATATCTGTCCTCCATTTATCATGTGTCTGAGCATGCTTGCAAAATTAATCTCCCCCTAAAGAGTGATTTTTATTACTTTACAACTCTAATGTCTGAGTGGCCTGCTGTACAAGATGTTGGAAGTATCAGTAAATTATGGAGGGTTTTTTTCCCCTTGTACAGGCACGAATCAAAGATGCCAAACCTGGACAGTCACTTATTGGGTTTATTATTTGTGTAGTTTTTAAACGGTATTGTGAAAATAAGTTATGTCCCTTTAGTGATCAACATTCTGCTGATAACCCCAGCTAATACATCATACATCTCATAACTGTTAATTCCTTAAATGCACATGGCTTCACGCCAGAGTTAAATAAACTGTAATCAATATAAAATAAAACAACATTCTTGAAAATAAATATTGAGAAAGAGACCATTTAAATACCTGGGGTTGTATTTCATGGTGTCATTCCACCAGCACAGGGATGGGCATCCTTTTTTAAACTAAAGTTTTAGGTAATCAGACATGGGTTGCATGCCAGTGGTGAGACCAGGGCTAGAAGTTCTTCCTCTCTTTTTGCTGCCCCTGCCTCTCTCACAGACACACTTTGTTCCTTTAGGACAACCCTTCTCAGGGCCAAACGAAATGTTCTCCAAATCATGCATAGCGGAGCTATGTGTGATTGATTTCCCTACTCTCTGGCAAGTGTGAGTGGCTGTGATTCGAATTGGGACTATTACATTTTGATAGAGGAGGGTTTAAGCTTCCTCCCACCCATTTTTGTCTCAAACCTCCCCCACACCTACAGGGGTGTTAAAAAGGGGAAACCAACCTCCATCGATTCCAACAGAGGCTTCCCTCTTTTTGTAACTGCCTCCCATATTGGTGGGGGGATTTCAGGAAAGAAATGGGTTTGGTGGGAGCTTAAACCTTCCTTTCCTGAAATGCCTGGTCCTGATCTGAATCAGGGCCACACATGCTTTCAGGAGAGTAGGGAAGACAATCATGGATAGCTCCACTATGCATGATTGGGGAACATTTAGAGCATTATCAGACGGGGGGGGGGGACACGTGTTCCGTACCATCACTTTCCCCCTGCTTCTGCCCCATGATACTTCCTCTTTCTTCACATGGGAAAAGAAAGTAAACAATGACCCCATGGCCCATTCAGTGGGCGTTTTTTTTTTTTATCATGCTGCTTTTCCTACATGCAGCAGGAAATGGAGGCACATTTTGCTTCCCCCATAAAAAAAATCTAATTTACTGGGGTCTTATATGCTGTGGAAACAAGACCAGAAGGAGTGGGAGATGTATGGGAGGCAGATGGCGATGTCAAAAAGACCCACAAAAAATTGTGAGTGGGCAGTAATGAGCATGTGATAAAACACTCATCCGATGATCCTCTTCGTTTGGCTGTCATTCTTACTTCCTCACTGCCAGGAGGCTGCTCGGAATGGGATAGATCGCACTTGCCAGTGGTGTGAACTGATTACTTGAAGAGAGGGTTTCAAATTAGGCCAAGGGCCACATAAAATTAGGCTGAGGTCAGCCTGTGGCTCTGAGGCCACAGGTTGCCCACCCCTACACCAGCGCAAAGCTTCTTCCACTTACAGAAACCCCATTTTCATCTTTGCACAAGTGTCAAATCCAATACTTGGATTCTTCTCGCAGAAGCCATTGCCTTGTGCTGGATGCCACTATTGCACTAGTTGCAGGAGCTGCTTCACCAGTGCTTGGGCAACAGCTAGAGGAAGACGCAACCAACAACAGTCGCTCCTGTACTTTTCCCCACTAGTATTACACCAGGTAG
The DNA here is from genome assembly GCF_023053635.1 of Elgaria multicarinata webbii. Classification (NCBI taxonomy): domain Eukaryota; kingdom Metazoa; phylum Chordata; class Lepidosauria; order Squamata; family Anguidae; genus Elgaria; species Elgaria multicarinata. The sequence continues at coordinate 52,059,644 of NC_086174.1, forward strand.
TGTTTTAAGCAGGAATACATCTCTGCAGTTCCCTATGTGGGGAGTCTTTGTGAGTTTTTAAAGGCCACCATCACTCCAAACAAGTCCAAACGATGAAACTTGAGTGCCTACTAGAGGAGCTCAGTTTGCAAACTAAGCTGGATGTAACCTTCTGCAGCCTATTTGGTGCCACACAAGAGGAAAAATCATTTAAATTACTTTGTTGTTCTGGTTTCTCTATTCAGCTGCACAGGTTACCATGACCCGTCTTTTGAGTGCCATTAACACTGTGAAGCACAGAACATACATTTGTGTAGAGGTGCCTTAACCACCTTAGAGATACCTTAGGGTTTATTCATTTATTTTTTAAAAAGCCATACTTCTAAAACATTTAATATGTGAAATTCTTTATGTGGTTCACAATAAAATACGATATAATGATGTAAAAGAGCTTTGCAGATTGAGCAGTATAGAAATGTAATAAATAAATACTATATATACCAAGGTATTAAAGTCCATGCAAGATAAAAAATACAGAATTAAAAACTTGAGGAACTGCTTGATCTGTATGTTTATGAATCTTAGCTTCTTTTGGTGGCTGCTGCTTCCTGCTCCTACACTCTTCAGATTATATTTTGCAAACTGAGGGTTTCATCCATTTTGCAAATTGAGGGTTTCATCCACTTTGCCTTGCTCACTTCCCCTCTGCAGGCTCCCAGCATCCCCGAAATCTTCTCTGGAGGGTCCTCCAACCCTTAGTAGCAGAGTTTGGACACATGCAGAGGCTGCAGAAGGAGGGTGAATCCATTCTGCTCTGCTGTCAGACAGACAGGATTGGATACAATTGGTTTCAGCCTGCCGGTCAGCCAGGCTCTTTTCCAGGACATGTCATTCTACTTCAACCCAACATACACACGCTTTCCCATTTTTTGTCCAGCAGATAGCATTATATGGCAACTGAGCATGCTCAGTTCTCATTGGGTTGTTTTGGAAGGTCTCCCTCCCCCAAATTTAGTTTCCCCCCCACTAATGATTTTTTGGGGTACTTTTGCATAGATTGGGGTTTTCTCAAGACTGCAAATGCCCCCACCCCCATTTGTCAATAGTGCCATTTTGGGTACATGAGGATCCACAGTTGGAGAATGAATTTGATATTAATATATAGGAATTTTTTATTGTAGCATTCATCATCTGGAATTAAAATTCTAGTTTTTAAAATATCTCTCTCAAATTAATTTTTAAATGAAAATTTGATCATGTGTGGAATCTGAAAAAGTAGAATTCTGATATAACATTTGCCTAGATTTTGAATACATGTGATAGGTTCCCCCCCCCATCTATGATATTGCAGACCAGGGCCCTGTCTACACACTGTTCCGAAGGCACCCCGAAGCCACTTGAGGGCGCCCTGAAAACACTCGTGTAGTACATACCTTAATCGTCCCCAGAAGTGGCGGAGGAGGAGGCATGCTTCGGCAGCACAGACTGTGGGTGGGCTGCTCCAGGCTCCGTTTCCCTTTAGCCAGCAGGCCCTGTGAGAGCTCCCAGAAGCGGGGCTGGGTCATGGGAGGGAAGAGAGCGGACGGGCGATGAAAGGGGAGGGCGCCTCCCACACCCCCGGGACCACGCAGGGGCTGCCGCCACTGCTGCCGCCGCCCTTTTCCTCGCCCGTCCGCTCTCTTCCCTCCCATGACCCAGCCCCGCTGCTGGGAGCTCTCACAGGGCCTGCTGGCTAAAGAGAAAAGGAGCCTGGAGCAGCCCGCCCACAGTCTGTGCTGCCGAAGCATGCCTCCTCCTCCGCCTCTTGTGGGGACGATTAAGGTATGTACTACACAAGCGTTTTCGGGGTGCCCTCAAGTGGCTTCAGGGCGCCTTCGGAACGGTGTGTAGATTCCCTCCAGTTCTCATGGCCACTTTAGTATGTTCAAGCCATGGGAAAAGCTAAGCTGTATATATTTTAAGAATAAACCCTACTTCTCATAGAATCATAGAACAGTAGAGTTGGAAGGGGGCTATTAGGCCATTGAGTTCAACCCCCTGCTCAATAGTGCTAGTGGTGATGACACTGATGTGACCCTCTTTATGTTTGGGTGAAAACTAGTTATGTGCTTGTCCATTGAAGAACAACGAGTCAACAATCTAATTCCAAGATAAACCAGTGAATGATGTGGTTAAGTCAACTTTTAATTAAATCAGGTCACAAAATGAATCAAAAGATGAATTACTACGTGTAACTTCTTTATGAAAACCATGTATACTAACAATAAAACAAGAATTAATCAGAAACCTGACAATAACCTCAGTGTCACATTTAAACCAAACGAGTACCCAAACAGAACAAAAATGACACGGAATAACGGGGTCAAGTTAAAGGAAGCCAGATTCCAGCTGGACATCAGGAAAAACTTCCTGACTGTTAGAGCAGTGCGACAATGGAATCAGTTACCTAGGGAGGTTGTGGGCTCTCCCACACTAGAGGCATTCAAGAGGCAGCTGGACTACCATCTGTCAGGGATGCTTTAGGGTGGATTCCTGCATTGAGCAGGGGGTTGGACTCGATGGCCTTGTAGGCCCCTTCCAACTCTGCTATTCTATGATTCTATGATTCTATGATCTAACGATTTGAAAGCAAAATATTGTTGAGTCTTTTCCTAGCTTGGATTGTATTTCGTTGAAGACAAGTACAAACACATCCTAACTCAGTGACACAAACTGCAGTGGAATGAAGAAGGTTAAGATAGACAAAGTGAACAGTGAACAGAAAAACTTCCTGACTGTTAGAGCAGTACGACAATGGAACCAGTTACCTAGAGAGGTGGTGGGCACACTAGAGGCATTCAAGAGGCAGCTGGACAACCATCTGTCGGGGATGCTTTAGGGTGGATTCCTGCATTGAGCAGGGGGTTGGACTCGATGGCCTTGTAGGCCCCTTCCAACTCTGCTATTCTATGATTCTATGATTCTATGATCTAACGATTTGAAAGCAAAATATTGTTGAGTCTTTTCCTAGCTTGGATTGTATTTTGTTGAAGACAAGTACAAACACATCCTAACTCAGTGACACAAACTGCAGTGGAATGAAGAAGGTTAAGATAGACAAAGTGAACAGTGAACAGAAAAACTTCCTGACTATTAGAGCAGTACGACAATGGAACCAGTTACCTAGAGAGGTGGTGGGCACACTAGAGGCATTCAAGAGGCAGCTGGACAACCATCTGTCGGGGATGCTTTAGGGTGGATTCCTGCATTGAGCAGGGGGTTGGACTCGATGGCCTTGTAGGCCCCTTCCAACTCTGCTATTCTATGATTCTATGATTCTATGATTCTATGAGGAGAAAGTAACTCACAAGAACACCTACATTTAATGTTGTTCAATCAAATTAAGACTGGCTAATAAGACTAGCAGAAACAGTTTTCTCAAACTATAATTAGAGATGGGTGAATGAGCAATGTTTGAGCGTGTCAAAAAATTCCAAACATCAGTTCACTGCTTGTGAGAACAGTGCTTACTGGGTCCAGCTGGCAAAGGGACGAGAACAAATTAGACACACAGGCATAACTGGATAATAAATTGGCCACAACTTTATTGACTCACTTGAATAGGTTTGGCGGCAGCACAGGGCGTGGATCCTGTAATTGGCCAGCCCGCCTGCTGACTGATTCCCCTTCCTGGCCCACATGCCGGGGGCACTGGTGGTGGATGGTAGGGCCAGGGACACCCCCCAGCATGGACCGCTAGTGTGAAACCCTTTCTACCACCCCAGGGCACGCCACGGCGTGGACTGCTAAGGTGAACCCCTTTCCACCTCCATGGACGTGGTCAGCTTGCAGCCCCCATGTTGGTCTGGTCTTGGCGCCATGTCCCCAAGATTCCTCATGGGAATCCTCACCATGGTGGAGCAGGGAGGCCAATCCCGCTCCCCCTCTCCAATCTAGCCCAATGCCTATCACGCCTATGTAAGTTGTGACAAATGTTATAAAATGAAGCATCCACAGAGTATATACTGATAGTCCAGATCAACTTATTTACAATAGAGTTAATCTTGCAATGGGGAAGGCAAAAACTTTGCACAGTCTTTGCCAATTGCTGTGCAGGTAAAATTCCTTCCCAGCCCCATTAACTGGTGACTACTTCTGCCAGTGCAAGACATCTTACTACCAGGAGTGGGTGGGTGGGGAAGCCAGCAACTGCAATCTTGGAGCCGCATGGGAGGACTGCCTGAGACTGAACTGGAGGCAGATCAAAGGAGAGATCTAACTCTGCCGAGCCATTCTCCCTTTGCTGCCGGCCAGTGCGCCTCACAATTCACTGCTCCCCATTGAGTGGGGAACTAGGCTTGGCTCTCCTCAATTTGGGCTTGCATTTGCGAACACTTATCATTTTGCACACGTAGGGAAATTGTGCGAAATGGGCAGCTGTGTAACATGAAAGCTGTGCAAAAAAAGTCCTCATATCTGTGAAAATTTCCCCATAGCCTAAGTGTAAGTGGTTTGTTTGGTTTTTTTTTAAAAAAGGGTGTTTTTGACATTTGTGCAAAATGAACATGAGCACATGCTAAAGAATTTGCAGACAGTTTTTAGCAGATACGTATGAGCTCCTGCTCATGTGCTCTTTCGAGGTTGAGAACAGGGTGTGCTTGCATGTTTTGTGAGCAGAAGCAAAAGTCACATATATAATTAAAATGCGAAATAACACATAAGCAGAAAATACATATGTAACAGATCTATGAAATAACTATGGTTTTGGTAAGGTTCCTTTGTGCTTTAACTTGGTAAAGCAAATCTATATTTTCATTCAGTTGCATCAGTGAATTTAAGATGCATTCCTACTCTTCATAATATATTGTTTGGACTCTCTATGTAGGAGTAATGTCTTTTGGCACACCATTTATTTTATACAGCATTTAATTTAATTATCTAAGAATACTCACCACAGACAGGGAATATAAACGCAGTAGCATCAATTTATTTATTGACTTCCCCTCCAATGAAAAAGACATTTGTAAAATGCAACCAAGTTTAGCTGTCATATAACAATTGGCTAATATTACAGAACAAATAATCAAACTCCCTCTCTAGAAAATTATTCTTCCACGCAAATATATTTTCTATCAACTTTGCTGACAGGATCGATTGCATGCTGTTTGATTTAGCAAATGCCATAGGAGCAGAATAGATGCGATATATATTTGGATGGTTTGCATCCTCATTCAGTCAGACTTCAGCTGTTTGAAGTGTCTCTTTCACCATGAAATAAATTATGTGCTGGCCTTTTGAACCTTATCGTTGTTGAGGATAAGCACACTATTGATAAATATAAGAGTCACTTTTCACAGTTCCATCACACACTAGCATGATGAAGAAACAGAATGTAGAAAGAAGCTATGGGGGAATGCTTGAGGTTAGGAGTTGAGAGCAGGGTGGGATTAGAAATAAATTTGGTTTTCATTTTATTACAAACCAAACTAATGTGCACTTCACAAATACATAAGCAAACCAGAACACAATCATCCTTCAGTTTTTGGCCATCTCCAAGTTTTGCAATGCAGTTCTCTGATCAAAACCTATGCACAAAAATGCATACCTTAGAGAAAACGGCTTACAAAGATGCATGCCTTAGGAGTCAAATTGTATAAGATACCTATATTTGGGGAAATTGCTTGCAAAATAAAATGTGAATGGTTTTTCATCTAAAATGTAGATGAAAATTCTTTCTTCAGTTTTAGGTGGGTTGTTAAAATGTTGGTGGCGCTTTTTAGTATTTTAAATGCATTTAAAATACAGATTTTAAGATTGTCTCCTCTTAATTCTGCTGTTGGCAATGTGTTACAATTTTAAATTTGTTTTTGAAGTTTAAAATCGTTGTTTAAATATTTAATTTTAAATTGCTTTGGGGGTCTGATTTGGGACAAAAGCTGACCCATTTATTTATAAATAAATGTAAATTTTCATGTCCACTAAGAACATTCACAAGCTGATGTGGGAATGGTATGAACTGAACATACGCCTGGAAAAAATGAGAATGTTATAGATGGTGAAACAGGTAGATTTCTCCATCCTTAGCTAGGAGATGGCTTCCATTAAGTTCTATGGAATGAAGTAGACAATAGGCTGCAATATGGGACACGTGCCTGCTACTATGCACACTTAGCAGTAGAAGAGAAGGTGGAGTGAAACAGTTTCATAGGATTCATGGGAACCTCTTTCTGTGCACAACCCCTCCTGTGGGCTAGGCAGGTGGGAGAGGCTGGCTGGATCACGCCCCAGTTTGATTTTGTGAACAAAAGCCTGCAAAACACACCCACCCCTCTATGCAATATTGACAGCATTAGAGGTCAAATGTTAATTATTAGGGATGTGCTCCGCTTCTAATCGGACCGGCGAATTAGAAGCGGAGCGGGGTGCTTCGCCTCCCCTTAAGGCGGAGGCGAAGAGGATTGGGGGGCCGGCGGAGCGTGGCGAAGAGGATCAAGGTGAAGGTGGATCCTTCACCTCGATCCGGAGCTCCGTTGGAAAGGTAAGTGGGTTTACCGGGCCCTGCCGCTGTCGCCCATGCGGCGACAGCGGCAGGGCCCGGTAAACCCCCCTCCTCTCCCTTACCTGCCTCCGTCCGCGGTCCCACGGCTTCTTCAATTGAGCCCGCGGTTCAACCAGGAAGTCCAGGCCGCACTTGCGGCCCAGACTTCCTGGCTGAACCGCAGGCTCAATTGAAGAAGCTGACGGACCGCAGACGGAGGCAGGTAAGGCCCCCCTCCCCCTTGGTCCCTTACCAGGCTCTGCCACCGTCACCACACGGGCGGCGACGGTGGCAGGGCCCGGTAACCCCCCCCCACCCTCCTCTCCCGGCATTACCTGGCACCACTCCCCTCCACTGCGGAGCTCCGATTTGGAGTCAGAGCTCCGCGGCGAAGAGGAGCGGAGTATGGGCGGAGCGGAGTGGAGCAGTCTGATCCGAAATTTTTGGATTGGCCCGCGGGGCGGAGCGGGGGGGTCCGTGCACACCCCTATTAATTATGTACTTGGATCATGACTCCAGAAGTTCTTTATTGTGTCTTAGCAAATTGCCGTTATATACAAACACAGGATAAAACACTATACAATTTAAAACTCCACCAACAAACCATTAAGAGTTGAATAGTTTTCCATACAGCTTTTTGACTTTGTGGCACGTATTTGTAAAGCATTGACAAGAAATTTGGCAGTTCTAAAGGATACGTACTTCTCAGCATCAGACAATAGTTAACAAGTCTTAACAAGGGATGGCCTTCCCTTGAACAATCTTAACAACGGATGAATGTATTTGGTTCTAAGATCATTATACACAGAGCATTCTAGCAGTACATGAGTAGTATCTTCAATTGATACTGAATTGCAACTGCATACTCTATCCTTCTTAGGAACCTCCTTTTGATGACCCACCCAGTCTGCCAATGGAAGAGCATTTAATCTTTCCCGAGTGACATCCACATGATCTTTTAAAAACTTCGGCTGCAACCCTCTGCACAATTACATAGAACCTGATGAGTTTATGTCCGAGTAAGCATGTACATGACTGAGGTTTTAAATACCGAATCTAATGTGAAGGTCAGAGAAAGAAGGACTAAGCAACTCCATTATCATTTATCAATGTTGATCAGGAAAAGGCCTTTTGAAGAAATGATGGATATAAAAGAGGAAGTCTAGTGGATAGAAAGAAGAGATTATACCAACCAAGACCAAAAATAAATAATAAAATCAGCCAGGTCAGGTATGAAATTTTTAGCAGCAGGGACAAGGAAGAAAGAATCATATACATTATGTAGCATATAATACCTTATAAATACATGATACATTTTAAAAAGTAGGATTCAGCCACTGTGTGAATGTAAAGTGAAACAGTGAGAGCAGTTAAGCTTATGGGATTTTGAAATCATGGCATCCCACACAGCAAAAAAAAAAAGGGGGGATGAGGAAGAGACAGGAGAGACAATGAATTGTCTTTGCCATTTTGTCACCTTATGGGGAAGAAATTAAGACTGTCCAAATATGACTTTCCCCAAATTCTTCATCCTATTTGCAGGTGGTGAAATGGGGGTGGTTGCAGTGGGAGGGGAATTCACAAATATCCTCTGTTGGAGGGTAAGAACCAACAGTCTTGGGGATGGCCAACAGAGAAAATTCTCAGGATTTCTTTTTAAAAATCTTCTGATCAATTTCAGTTCAGTTAATAGTGAGTGAAACTATGTTGTTAGTTCATGAAGATGGATGAAGGAAGCAATGGACTAAAAGAGGAGAACTAAAACATCACTAAAACAGATTTTACACTGTGGGGCCCTGTCCTGACACCAAAAACACCATTAAGATGGCACCACATGAACCTCTTGGGGAGGGCAATGCCGCAACTGAAAAGGCCTTCTGGTTACCTGCCTTACTGCATTTGGTGGAGGCACTCTGAGCACGGCTTCTAAAAACATTCTTACAGTTTGGGTAACTCCATATGAGACAAGGCAATCTTCCCGTGAACTTTGCCCCAAGTCTTTTAGGGCTTTAAACCTGCCTAGAAATGGACTGAAAGCCAGTGCAATTGACAAAACGCAGGCTTAATGTGATCAAAAAGCATGCAGTCCCCATTAATAATTTGGTGGCCTTTTCCTAGGCGAGAGATGGATCTAGCTGAGGAAGGCCTAAACTACTTCCTCAAGCCTGCGGAGCGAAGAGAAGTATTGTTGAAAGCTTTAGAAAGAGCTGAGGGCTTTTTCCTAGCTGAAATGACAGAGCTTTTAAAGAAGGAAGTTGGAAGACTCACTAGGTTAAGAAATTAATTACTTTGCAGGGAAAACTCCACAAGATGACAATCTGTTTCTCAAAAGCCATCAAGAGAAGCTAGGCAAGCCACCAACAGAGAAAGACAGCAGGGAGAGTCTCTTTGTTAAACTGAGGATGAGCAAGCTCAAACCTTGACTTGACAAGAGGTTTAAAATGCCAAGTGCAACCCCAGGGCACACTTTCCAGACCCTTCCAGATCAGCTTCCCTGCCGCTTGTAGGATACGAGCACTCAGACTGCTGAGCAACCCTGTTTGTTTTTCTGATTTTATTTTCCCCAACGTTTCTAATGACGTATCCTGTTGGAATGTTGTTTGTTTGTTTTAAATGTAAAATATATCAGGTTTGATCCACTCTGTTGCAGCACCTATGTGTAGCTGGGGCTTGTCTTGATGAGGGTTTGCCTTGGAGTGGATCTGCAGTGGCATCAGGTCATTTATATGATGCAGCCACCATCACGAAGCCATTACGGAGCCATCCAGGGGCAAACCCCCGAAGCTCTGCTTTGAAAACGTCCGAGACTTACCGTGACTTTTTCCTATCAACAAAGAACAGACTCACATTTGCATCTGGTGCCATCCTCCGGCAATGTGCAGGAGGCGTGTCCTGGCCAATTTCTAATCCTGATTGGCCACCCGGCTGGACAAGAGAAGGGTCAGTACAACAAGCTGAAAGGCCGGTCGACTGCCTCCATGCCTCTGTTGGCCAGTGGAATTAAAGAAAATAAATATTCTGCCTTGAGGTTGGCAACTAGACTGAATCGGAGCCCTAGCTTTATATAACACACATGGGGGAGCTCCCATGGCCCAGTGGAACCGTGCAATTATGTTTAAACATAAAAAAATCGGAGTGAGGAGATGAGTTTCTCCCCACTCTGTGACTGATGCTGGCCGGGCAGCTGAGTCTGGAATGGGAGGAATAGCCTGGGGTGGGGGAGGCAGCAACAATGGGCTACAAGAGTGCCAGCTCCTGCTCCAGTGCCATGCACCATGTGCCCTTGAAGGTGTAGCAGGGCGAGGAAGGGAGGGAGGGAGGGACAAGCCTGCTTCCCCCTGACAGGCAAGGTGGAGTGTGGGGAGGCGACAGTAGCAGGGACAGCCGGGCTCCCCAATTCTCCCCCGTCCGCCACTACAGGGAGCAGGAGGAGGGGGAAAACAGGGGGAAGATCAGAGTGCACTTTAAAGAGTGGGGGAAGCACGCAGTGGTGCACAGGCACGGGGGCACGGGTAGGGTGGTGGCAGCGCCTCCTTCCAGTGTGGATAGTGGGAAGGAATGCAAATGCAGGGAATCCAGGGCTTGCGGCGCTGATGCACCACCATCAACACATGGCCCTGGTCTCTAGGTCATGGCAAAGCCCTGTCTTCCCATTCTCCATGTCCGTGTGCACACAAGGCCATTGCAAGGAATTGGGTGTGTGCACACATGATTGCCTGAACCAAGGGCTGGATCAAGCCCAGTGCATCTGGCAAACTGATACTTTGCAAGTGGAAGCTGCAACAAAAGGTTCAACGTAAAATTATTCTTGACAATCAACAATATTCTTGCAGAGCTGATTTATCTGCAAATGTCACTCTCACCGCTGTCTTTAGATCAGATTTTAAATTTACTGCACAATGAATCAAAACGAAGTAGCTTGCTGCTCTTTAATGGAACGGAACTCTTCGAGAAGCAGAATGTGAGAGAACAAAGATCATAAGACATGTGGTGTGTAGGAGGCAGTTCAGACTGAGACCAGGGTGAGAGAGGAGCAAAACAGTGTCCTGTTATGCACATCCATTGTTCTCATTAGTGGAGGCATTTCACTGGGAGGAAATCTATTTTATCATAACTGTTCCTAAGTGTTCCATTCTCCAGAAAAGGGATTTAAAGCCAGTGGAGGCTGGTGGCTCCGATGTCAGTGGGGCAGAAAAATCTGCTCTGTGTTTTCAGAACTCTAAAGGAGCTATCCAAAGTGTTGACCCTATTTGTGGGGTAGGGAGAATGGGTTCAGCATCTTAGATAGCTTCTTTAGAGTTCTGGCTGGTTATGACCAAAATCCAAAGCAGATTCACTGACATCAGAGTCAACAACCTCCACTGTTTAAAGCAAATGAGACAAGACTGAAGCTCTGTCTGGGAGTTCAAGCTTCACATATTCCCCATCATGGGACTCGGAGAGAAGGGATGCATTGCTGGTCCTGCCCCCTCTCATGCATTCACAATGGCCTGGCCCTGTCATCCTCCATGCATTGGGGCTGAGTGACTGAAGTGGGGACCCTACACCAGGTGTGAAGGCTCCCCTGCCTTTCAGAACACCATGCAATCAGGCTTGTAAATTGTTTGAGGGGCCTACACACAATCCACTAAAGAAGTTCAGCTGGACCAATGGAGGGCAGCAGGGCTGGGACATTGGGAATGCAGTCGATGGGTTGGGGTACTGAGAAGGGTAAAGAGATTGCATAAAAAGTAGCAACAAGGAAGAAGACCTTCTCAGTGGTGGCCCCCTGAATGCTCTCCTGACTGAGGTGTGCCTGGCTTCTTTTTGGTGCCAAAACAATTGTTCTCTACTCCCAGGCATTTGATGGCATATGTTGGGGGCATTTGTTTCTATCAGGTCCAGGATCTTATTGTAGGTGTTTGAATGGTTTTAGATTTTGTATGTTAGAGATTTTATGTTTCTTTTATTATCTTGTATTGTGAACCACTCAGAAAGCTTTGGCTATTAGGCAGTATAGAAATGAAATAATAATAATAATAATAATAATAATAATAATAATAATAATAATAATACAGCAAAAGGGCAGTGACTTCCAAGACATTATTTGCTATGGTTTGGGGGGAACTGTGTCCATACATCCTGTTCATTCTACAACATCTAATTCTGTGAAGAAGACTCATAATTTTATTTTATCGGTTTATTCAAAATTATTTTAGGCTGCCTTTAAGATCTGCCTCCCGAAGGTCGCATACATAATAAAAGAAACAATACAAAAAAGTAACAATCAATAAAATTGCAACAAGACCAGCAGCTCAAAAATACAATTAAGAAAAAGCCAGTGAGAACAAGTCAGTCTTCGGGACTTTCCTGAAGACCTGCAAAGAAGAGGCCTGATAAACTCCCAATAGAAAGTATTCCAGAGATGTGGGGCCACTAGCCAAAACACCCTCTCCCTTGTACTCATCAATCTAACTGCCTTGACAGAGTACAAGTTCCTCTGCTGATGAACTCAGAGTGTGGGCAAGAGTATATTGGAGAAGGTAGTCCTTCAAGTAATTTGATCCAAAACCATTTAAATCTTCAAAGGTTCAAATCAGCCCTTTAAATTCGGCTCAGAAGTGCAGTGGTAACCAGTGCAGCTGGTGCCATATCAGTGAGTGTGATGGCTGCAAAAAAAGCAAATGCTATTTTTGGCTGCATTAACAGAATGCAAATCACACAAAGTACTGGTTCCCCTCTATTTAGCACAGGTTAGGACTCATCTTGAGTATTGTGTCCAGTTCTGGGCACCACACTTCAAGAAGGATAGAGACAAGCTGGAGCGTGTTCAGAGGGAGGCAATGAGGATGATCAGAGGTCTGGAAACAAAGCCCTATGAGGAGAGACTTAAAGAACTGGGCATGTTTAGCTTGGAGAAGAGAAGACCAAGGGGGGACATGATAGCACTCTTCAAGTACTTGAAAGGTTGTCACACAGAGGAGGGCCAGGATCTCTTCTCAATCATCCCGGAGTGCAGGATATGGAATAATGGGCTCAAGTTACAGGAAGCCAGATTCTGACTGGACATCAGGAAAAACTTCCTGACAGAGCAGTATGACATTGGAACCAATTCCCTAGGGAGGTTGTGGGCAATCCCACACTAGAGACGTACAAGAGGCAGCTGGACAGCCATCTGTCAGGGATGCTTTAAGGTGGTTTCCTGCATTGAGCAGGGGGGTGGACTTGATGGCCTTGTTGGCCCCCCTCCAAGTCTACTATTCTACGATTCTATGATCTATGAGTGTCACATGAACTGACTGCTCAGCCCCATCAATATCCAGGTGGCTGTATTCTGCAGCAGCTGAAGTTTGTAGACTGTCTTTAAAAGCATCCCCATGTAGAGCACATTGCAGTAGTCCACCCTGGATGTCACCAGTGTATGAATAACTGAGGCAAGATCAGCCCTCTCTCTGTATAAGGTTGCAGCTGGCAAAGCAGTCAGAGCTGGTAAAAGGTATTCCTGGTCACCGCCATCCCCTGAGCCTCCCCAGCTAGCATTGAATCCAGGAGCACTCCCAAATCGTGCAGTTGATTTCCCCCTCTAATAAAGAATTGTATGCTTTATACAGTGTCATCAATATTCTTCTTTTCACGAGTCCCACAGATTTCTGTAAGCTTCTGCCATAGTTATTCTGTTGGACTCTTTTTTCATATAGTCTATGTATTTTTCATATAGTCTCTCTCTAGATATACAAATAAACAATTGATTAATACACCAACCTGGAATAGAAAAAGGAAATGAAAGATGTAAGAAGAAAAACTCTGAAACGGACCAAGCGTGGGGAGGGAACGAGCAGGGATTTTGAATTAGTATTAATGCATTTCATTTTTTGTTTTTTTCTCAATGTATGTTATTTTGAAACCTCTCTCTCTCTCTCTCTCTCTCTCTCTCTCTCTCTCTCTCTCTCTCTCTCTCTCCTCCCTCTCTCTCTCTCTCTCTCTCCAGTGTCCTCAATGTACAGTGCTGTAAGAGAAACATGTGCAGCAAGAGAAAAATGCAATGATAGAGTCTCCCAAAGCATGCAACAATCTAAATTTCCATCTCAGCATGGAGAGGAGTGTTCCAGGTGAGGGCAAGAAGGAAGGAATACAAACACAGGCTTTGTACTTCAATCACACTTAAGAATTTCAATGGAAAGTTCATTTTGAAAATAAATGACCACAATCTAAGCAAATACTTGGTTAAGCAGCTACTAATTTTAATACTGATGCTGTCTGGTGCTACCAGAATTCCACCAGGGCAGATTATGTTCATCTCTATACAAGTACATATGTGCTTTGCAAGCTCCTGATATTGCAACATCTGCAATATTTGTGAAACAAAACAAAACACCTTTCTTAGCTGGTATTTGTTAGTGTGGTGGATATTTCTTCTGTAGATCATTGGCAAAGTCACTGTTCTCGGTGCCTGTGTGGGTGGGACATCTATGCAGACAGTTCCTCAGTACCAGGCAGTGTTAATGAGTCACTAACGATGTTGTTTGCCTGGAGCTCAACAAGCGACATGTCGGCTTCTGTTACTGAAAGACTAGACCCACTCAGCTGATATTTGATAACGGTTAACAAGCAGCACAGGGGATACAGTAGTCTAGACAAGTCCTTTCTGCTATATGTACAAAATACAGAAATGTCTGCCCTGGCCAAGCAAGAGAAATCTATCTACATGGAAAATCCAAGCAAGCCATACCAATGTCAATGTATAGCTCTATGTGTAACTCCATCCAGATTGCAGGTCTCAACCAGGCCACAGATCTAGGCATGGGTGTGCTTTGATTACCTTCTCTTTGCTAGATCTGAAGGCCACCTTCTGCATCTTTGGATAGAAGCCTTCAGATCCAGAATGTAAAAACATGTCTTTTGCTGGGTCAGAATTCTCTGAGTCCAACAGGAGGTCTGATGGAGCTCAGACTGTCCCAAGACCCTCTCACATCTGAAGATCTTCAGTTCAGCAAGGGAGGTATTTTACTACCCTCCCTAACTTGATTGGAGCAATTCCATCCTGAAATGTGGATGGGAGGCTATGCTATAGCCCTGCTTCATATGTGGTAAGCCTTGAGGTAGGAAAGGGAAGACCAAAATGCTAGCTACAGCAGTTGTAAAACTAGGATGACCATAGGGAAAGGAGGACAGGGCTCCTGAATCTGCATCAGTTGTATTGAGAAGGAAATTTCAGCAGGTTTCATTTGTGTGCATGTAGCACTTGGTGAAATTCCCTCTTCATCACAACCATTAAAGCTGCAGAAGCCCTGCCCTCTTTTGTATCTGGTCACTCTAGTGCTCCTGCATCTTTAACAGTTGTGATGAAGAGGGAAGTTCACCAGGTGCGGCATGCATATAAATGCTATCTGCTGAAAAATACAAGAGCCCTGTCCTTCTTTCCATATGGTCACGCTAGTAAAACCTGCCAGAAAACAGCAAGCCTTGGGCTTGCTCTGGAAATACCTTGGTCATGCCATGGTTTCCAGTCCCATCTCTAACTGGAAGCTGTGTAAATGTGAGTGCACATTGGTGGAAGCATGAAAGCACATGGACAAGGCACTAGTACTAATAATTTACTGTTACACACAACTAGTTTTCTATAAGGGGTGGGCATGGGAGTTGGAAGTCAGTGACTTATGAGCTGGGCTCAATACGTTAATACACCATCTTCTGCAATCCAGTTATGCCAGGTTTTTTATGACTCATTTGCAGACTATTGTGAGGCACACATTAAACCAGCCGTTCGAAGCAAATAATAATCTCTGCAGGTGTCTGATTATTCTTTAGCTCTGAATATTACAATGTCTCACAAAGGCATGACTTTCAGCATTCTGGATGAGTTGTAACATAGCCAGAGGAGTTTTCTTACATATATATATATATGTATCTGACAGTTAAGAAATTGAAATATTCCTCTGAGGCCTGAATTGTTACTGCTACAGCATCTAAATAAGGCTGCATTTCTGCAAATCATTTCGTATGTTAGGGTGGCCATATGAAAAGGAGGACAGGGCTCCTGTATCTTTAACAGTTGCATAGAAAAGGGAATTTCAGCAGGTGTTATTTGTATATATGGGGGACCTGGTGAAATTTCCTCTTCATCACAACAGTTAAAGCTGCAGGTGCCCTGCCCTCTTTTGAATCTGATCACGCTAGTATAGCTCCTGCACCTTTAACTGTTGTGATGAAGAGGGAATTTCACCAGGTTCCCCATATATACAAATGACACCTGCTGAAATTTCCATTTCAATACAACTGTTAAAGATACAGGAGCCCTTTCGTCCTTTTCATATGGTTACCCTACATATGTGGAAATCTGATTTGATTCAGCTACCCCTGAAGAAGGACCCCTGGACTCCATACCCCCAGAGCCTGTATCTCTCAAAGAACCAACTTCCTCCATGACCAGGACCCAATCCTCTTGTCAGACTGTAAATGCTATCAACCAGCTTAGAAGAGCCTGTCCATTTAAGGCCTTCTACTTTGCAAGGAAGAAGCAGAGCCTGAGAGGTGGATCTGGTCCTTGACACATAAAAGTTTAGGGATGTCTGTCACTGGGTAATTCAGTCCATTTTGGGGCTCACTGAATTTCTATGGTGCACCCAACTCAGCTTGCTTGCATTTGTGAGCCGAGCCAAACATTTGCCCCCAAATATGGGGACTTTCCATATATATATATATATATATATATATATATATATATATGAAGTGGAAATAAACATTTGGCATAACTGGCCCAAATCTTGAGCACAATTTGCATAATTTGCATAATTTGCACAAATTCAAGTTGAAAGTTACGCAATTTGTGGAAATAGTGACTGCAATTTGCAAATTGTGGGAGAAATTTGTGCAAATTACGGAAAATTGTGGCTGCAATTTGCAGAAGTAGACATTTGTACAAAAAACATGGAAACTCTGCTAGCTCGCCTGACTCACTGTGAACTAAGTCAGGCTAACTAGCAGAAGATGAGCGAAACAACTGGACTGACTTAATGCATCCATACTAGGGGTGTGCACGGACCCCCCGCTCCGCTTCACTTGCAGATCCGCCATTTTTCGGATCGGGCCGCTCCGCCCCGCCCCCGCTCCACCCCCTTCCGCTCCGCTCCGCCCGGAGCTCCGGATCCGGATCCGGAGCTCCGTTTCCCCCCCCCATAGGCTTGCATTGAAAGCTAAAAAATTATACAACTTTTTTTCTGTTCAAGTTAGAAACCTCATGTTTGGTACCATGACACCTCATGGGGATATACACACGCATGCCAAGTTTCAAAGCAATCCCATCATCCCCTGATTTTTGGCGAATTTTTGAAAATCGGGCACCCCACACACAACATCCCTGCGAGGTGGGCAGGGGAGGAGGGAGGGAAGGCAGGCAGGCATGCAGCTGGCATTTCTGGGGGCATAAGGAAGTGAGCCAAGGATAAGCCAGTAATGCATATAAAATGGAATAAATCAATCAATAAACAAAGGAGGGGTGGAATTAAAAGAAGCAGTGTTGCTCAATAAACAGCAAGAAGAATTTTTTTAAAAAGGCTATATCTGTCTTTTACCAGCAATAGGGGGACGTGCCCGGGGGAGGGGGAAGTAGCTGCCAGTTCAAGACAGCCACCAACAGCTCTGAGAAGAAGTAAAACGCTCACTTCAACTCATAACAGGCATTGCTCTACCACTGAAAAGTGACCATTCACTTCAACTCATGATAGGCATTGCTCCACCGTTTTACTCTCTTTGGAAGGCTCTATGGCCTTCCAGTGCAGGAGAGAGTGGGGGCACGTCCACGATGAGATGCCCTAGGGGAGCTCATCCCCTTGCACCACATCGATTCAGTTGTTCCCCAAGGTTAGGGTGGGGAGCAGTGCTGTGTTTCTATCTCTTATTCTTGGCTTAGTATATGATTTCAGGTTGTGTTTGTGCATTTGGTGGGGCTACTGTGTTAAAAAACACGGGGAAAAGCCCGTTCAGATGAAGAAAGAGAAGTTTCCCAGAATCCCAAGTTACCTGTTTTGCCTATGCCCTCCTCCAACTTTGGGATCATCATGACCGGGAGCTGACTCTGCCCCTCAGCCCTTTGAAAAAGGTATTTTTCCCGCCGATTTTTTTAAAACTTCTAGCCCGCGACCCGTACGATGCAGAAAGTTGAGAGTGGTCTCAAAATGACCCCCATCCACGACTCTCTGTGCACAAGAATTTTCAGAACGATAGCTTAAACCCCCCCCCAGTTATCCCCGATTCTTTCCCTCAATGCAATCCTATGGGCGAAAAGCCGAAACGCAGTTTGAGCCGCGCGGTTGACCCGATTTTTTAAAAAATATTGCACGTGAACCACAGCACGCAGAAAGTTGAGAGTGGTCTCAAAATGACCCCCATCCACGACTCTCTGTGCACAAGAATTTTCAGAACGATAGCTTAAACCCCCCCCCCCAGTTATCCCCGATTCTTTCCCTCAATGCAATCCTATGGGCGAAAAGCCGAAATGCAGTTTGAGCCGCGCGGTTGACCCGATTTTTAAAAAAATATTGCACGTGAACCACAGCACGCAGAGAGGTGAGAGTGGTCTCAAAATGACCCCCATCCACGACTCTCTGAGCACAAGAATTTCCAGAGCGATAGCTTCAAAAACAACGTAGTTATGCGCGATTATTTGCCGCAATGCAATCCTATGGCGAAATGTTTTCAAGATGGCGACCGGAGCGCTCCGCCTGAACTCGGAGCTCCGAAAAATGGTCGCTTCTCTTCGCCTTGCTTCTAGGGGGTCCACGGTCCGCTCCTACTCCGCCTCTGGGTAAGGCGGAGCAGGCCAATCCGCTACTGCTTCTACGCTCCTAATCGGAGCGGAGCACATCCCTAATCCATACCCCTTAGGCTCTGTATCAAAACCAGGACAGGACAATGAGAATGCACAAGGCAATCAAACATTAAACAAAACACATCCGGCATCTGTTCCCAACCAAATTCATTTTTTTTCTGTTTTGAAAAAAATGCAAATAATTCTTTAAGAAAGTTCACAACATTTTACATAATTTATGTTATTAAGTAACATTTAGTATATTGCTCTGCATTCCATTAGACTTTTCCCTGTGTATATTTTCCAGCACAGCATATGTCTCAGCAGAAACATATGCATTTTCCTGTGAATAAATCTGCACAAATTTCAGGAAACTAAAAAATAATAATCCAAAAGTCCACAGACTCTGCACAGCCTAGGGAGGCCAGTTCACAAAAAATCCACAGGTCAGATTTTTTTGAAATCCAAACACATTTTAGTTCATCTTTGGTTTCTCCAGCATCCCTAACCTCAACTGGTGTTGGAATACAAACTGATCTAAGATCACCTTGCGATATCCATGTCCCAAATCATTCAGTGGTGTCATATCAAAACCTGTAGAAATACTACAGAAAGACAGGCAACCAAGGAAGATTGTAGAATATTGGTATTATATACTCAAAACAGCACCTCTCCCGCCCAGAACCCAAATCTGCATTCTTTGCTAACTGAAGTTTTGAAACACTCTTCAGTGGCAACGTAAGTACATAAGAAGAACCATGTTGGATCATACCAAGGGTCCATTTAGTCCAGCATTCTGTTCACACAATGGTCAGCCAGCTGTTGATCAGGAACCCACGAGTGCACCAGCAACTTCCCATCCATGTGCCCAGGAACTGGTGTACATAGGCTTACTGCCTCTACTACTGGAAGTAGCACATAGCTATCAAGACTAGTAGCCATTGATGGCCTTCTCCTCCAGGAATTTATCTAACTCCCTTTTAAACCCATCCAAATTGGTGGCCATCACTACATCTTCTGATAGCAAATTCCATAGCTGAACGATCATTTCAGTGATCTAATCTGGATGTTGCAAAGACATGTGTAATGGTGGCTAAATCTGACTGCATCTGGTGCACCAGCCCAATTGATATAAAATTGCTATCTGTCATAGCTACCACCCAAGGTTCCAGGATCAAGAGCCATAGCATGAACCTGATTCTTAAGGGGGAGTGCAGCCCCACTCAAAACAAGCTCTACACAAGGGCTGAGCTGACATTTTCCTTACAGGCATTGTGCAGGATTCAGTTTACACAGAATGGTTCAATGGGGATGTTGCTGGGCCACGACATAGCATCATTCCCAGGGGTATTTTGGAGGGAAACATGTAGGTGCTCTAATAGTGTTAATTAATGAACAGCCAGATGTTGCTTTGATTACATGAGAGATTGGCTCAGCATATCTGAGAGTTCCTAGCCCAGGGCACTTAGGGATTAAGATACTCTCTCCCCCTCCCCCACATTTTGATGGAGGGTGGAATATAGCAACTTTGTCGTTAGTTTCCAGCTTTTGCAGATTGGCAGCTATAGACATACAAGACGGAAGTGGTGAGACAAAAATGAGGGCATTCTGGCAATGAGTTCCCAATTGCGAAGAAGAGTCCTACACATGTACAGCTACCGAGCCCTTTCCCATTCATGCTCTACACTCAGCCACTGGAGAGGTATGGCCATCGGGTGCAACAACATCAGCCCCAGCATTCTGCTCTGCCTCATGGATGCAGAGAACACATGTGGTGGAGTCATGTGCACAGCCCTGGGATCTCCTGTCTTCAGTTTCAGCTTGCTAGCCACAATCAAGTATTTCACTGCTCCTACGCAATGGTTGAGTTCCTCCACTGATTTTGAAGAGCATCTTCACAATGGAAAGTTATATTTAAGCCTTGAATCAAGCATATGTAACCTCAGTAAGTGTCTTCATATCACATCCACATATAGCCTGTCAAGCTTTGAAATAAGATATTCAATCATTATTGAAAATTAACATATTCACTTTCTTTTGATTTTGATATATAGATATAGATATAGATGTGTGTGTGTGTGAGAGAGAGGGGGGTATCAGAAAGAGAGAAAGACGAACAACAGAGTATTTTTTTAAAAAATTGTTAAACATTTTGGCATCCACCCTCATCAGTAGCTGTGCTGTTAATATATATACACACTGCAATGTGTATTAGTCATTGACGTAATAGAATAAAATATGAAATAGTTCTGAAGATCCAAACTGACATAGCAACATTGCAAATCGTGATGTTTAAACTATCCATTTTCTAACCCAGAATAATGTATGTGATGTAGAATAATGATCACTCAATGATAGTTGATTAGCGTAATTTATATATATCTAGGTTTTATGGATGTGAACTTTGTGAAAGAAAAGGTAATCAGTACAGCATTCTTATCCTAACTAGAGAGCAGAGATCCCTGCATAGGACATCAGAAATATACATAATCTATTCAATTAAGATGCCGCTATTTATGTATGATTGCAAAAAGGACTTATATCATGCCAGACGCAGAAAGAACCATATAATAAGAGACACAGCTTGAAAACAACATTTTATTGTATATGTCTTTTGTTTTATTACGATTCTCTTGCAATTTATCCAATATGTCTTCTTAGGTTTAATGGAAAGGTAAAGATCTTTAAAAATGTATTCCTCCCCCTCAAAAGACTTTGATTAAACACATCAGAGGGAGAGGAAGCAGCAGCCAGGCACCTCTCCATCATGCCTGGGTCCAGCTCCAGCTGAGAGCCCCCTCCCTCCTATAACCAACTGTCACTGCTATCAGAGAGGGAAAGTAAGTGGCAGCCAGGCATCCCTCCATCATACCTTGATCTGTATGAGGCTATTAGAGGGAGAGGGAAAGGAAGCAGCTGCTCTAGTGCCTGAATTTGCTTTCTTTTCCCCCTCCTCCTCCCTCCCAATCCCCTTGCCTTTTGTGTCTTGTCTTAAGAAATATTTGTCGAAGAAATATTTTTGTAAGCCGCCTTGAGAGCCTTTTGGCTAAAGGGCAGGAAAAAAGTACTTTAAAAAAAAAAATTATTATTAAACAATATACAACAAACACAAAAAACAAATAAAATCACTTAATTCATAAACATAAAATTGCCTTAATATTATATATTCAAATTTAACCTATTAAACATATTTATACTAAACATAACAGTGCTCCCACCACCACGGGATCTCATTCCTGTTTCCAAAAACTCATAGTTTCATCTGTTGGTGGTTTCCCACTTCCTTTAAAGAACACAAACTCTAGGAACTTTTTCCATATACCCTCAAAATCATTCATTTTTACTATACCTCTTTTCATTTTAATATTACATGTCAATTTATCATTTATAGCAATGTCCCACACTTCTTTATACCATTCTTCAATACAATAGTCTCCTTGAATCTTCCAGTTCCTAGCTACAATCAACCTCGCAGCCGTCAGCAGGTTAGTTATCAGTTCTTTCGCTTCTTTATTACATTTAAATTCTTCTTGCAGTGAGAGTAATGCAATCCTTGGTGTAACCTCTACTTTAAATCCCATAATCTGCTCAATTTCAAAGAACACCATCTTCCACAACTTTTGCACATGTTTACAATCCCACCACATATGTAAATACGTTCCTTTTTCACCACAACCGCTCCAACAATCTGCTGAAAGCTGCTTATTAATCTTATTTAATCTGACCGGAGTTAAGTACCACCTCCATACAAGTTTATAGTAATTCTCCTTTATTCTTACTGACATATTTCTCAACACTCTCTGTCTCCATAGTCCTTCCCATCTCTGCTGTCCTATTTGTATCTTCAAATCGGTTTCCCAAACCACTTTCCCGACACTATCCAACACTCCTTTCTCAGCTAATATATTATATAGTTGACTCATTAACCCTTTTGTCCCTGTATTTTGTCCCTTGTCCATCTCTTTTTTCTCGATTAATTCCTCAAATTTCGTCCTCTCTCCACACTCTCCATTTTCTCTTACCCAATTTTTAGTCCATTGTTCCAATTGCCCATAATTTAACCACGTTAATTTCAAATCTTTTAAAACTTCTTCCAACCTCTCTCTTGTATTCACCCCCCTTAACCATTCTCTTAACTTCATTTTATTTTTTTCTATTAAAACTTTACTTAGTCTATTCTTTAAATTTTCAGGAAAATTCTTTAGCATTATCACCGGTGTTAAGGAGGAATTACTTGAAAGCATCTCCTTTTTATATTTATTCCAAAGTTCCCAATGGAACTTCAAAAAGTGGTTGTCCAGATCATTAAGCCATTTACCCTTCCCTTTTTCCTTAAAAAATACATTCTGCAATTTTAACTCAATATTACCTAATGTATTTTCCTCCATCCAATCTAAGTCCCCTACCCCTAAAATTGCTTCGACAATATGTCTTAACCTATTTGCTATATAATAATACTCAAGGTTTGGGAGACCCAATCCACCCTTCTTTTGGGTTAAATACCATTTACTTTTATTAATCCTTGATTTCTTCTCAGCACTACAGTAATTATTTGTAAGATTCTGCCAACTTTTTAACTCTAAATCTGAAATTCTTATTGGTAGCATCCTAAAAAGAAAATTAATCTTAGGTAAAATTTTCATCTTTATTAAAGCTATTCTTCCAAACCAAGATAGATTCAGTTTCTTATACTTCTTTAACTTTTCTACTATCTCTTTTTTCAATCCATTTAAATTCTCACTTTCCAAATCCTCTAAATTTTTAGTAACCTTAATACCCAAATATTTAATTCTCTCTTTACTTTTCAGAACTGAAGCCTTCCCTTCCCATTCCTTTTCTTCCTTTTTGGTATAATTAAACAACATCAATTCCGATTTTGCCCAATTTATTCTTAACCCCGTAACTTCTTCAAATTCTTTCAACTGCTGTTTAATTCTTTCCATTTTACCTATAGGATCTCTAATAGTCATCAATGTGTCATCTGCAAACATATTCAACTTTATTTTATTACTGCTACCTATCCCCTCTATCTCCCCATCTTCTCTTATTGCGTTTGCCAACATTTCCATCACCAATACAAACAGGACTGGCGAGAGTGGGCATCCTTGTCTTGTCCCTCTGGCTAGTCGTATCTTATCCGTTATTCCATCATTTACTACCACTACGGCTGTGTTTTTGGAATATAACTGCTCTATTATTGCTCTAAATTTAATACCAAATCCCATTTTATTTAACACCAACTTTAAAGTTTGCCAACTCACACAATCAAAAGCCTTGAAAATATCTAACGCTAAAATACCCGCCTTATTCTTTGACTTTTTTATCCCCTGTATTACATTCAGAACTCTGCCTATTAATGTGTGCATCTGTCTGCCTGCTATGAAACCGCATTGGTCTTCCCCTACATATTTAGCTATAAATTTATTTAACCTTTTAGCCAAAATAGTTGAAAAATTTTTAGCGTCTTGATAGGAAAAAAGTACTATAATAAATAAATAAATAAATAAATAAATAAATAAATAAATAAGGCTGGGATCTCCAATGTGCTGAGAATGGGCACCTCTCTTGGTGCTCGCCAAGATCCCTCTCCCTTCTGATTTTTATTCTATTTTTTAATTTTGTTTAAATTATTTTTTGTTTTGTTTTTATAACTGGCAGGTTGGTGTGCTGCAAAGAGAAGTGCTGCCCTCCAGTGCCATATTTATTTGGGTTCAAAAAGAGTGGTTTTGTGTTTTGGAGCTCACACCTCCACCTCTGCCTTGTACTGAAGTTCTTGGGCAAGTCACTTTTCTTTTAGTCTCACCAGTTTTCCCTTAAGGGAAATATGTGTTTTGTAGCTGGCCATGCCCACCATGGCAACCATTTTGTGAACGGGCAAGACCCATGACAGCCGTTTTGTAAGAGTACCAACAACACTCTCTCAAATTCCAAATGGGCCGCCTGACTCAAAATGTTTGGGGACCTCAGAAAGGAATTTGTCATTCAATATGGTTGGCAGAAGCACATACTGCTGTCTCAACATTAGGTATAGATGCTGCAAAGATCCATTATTTTCTCTTCCCAAACATAGGATCACTGCTACAGATAAACCTCAACAGGTACCAGGTTTGCACATATCAACATGGGATCTGCAAAACCAACTAATCAGCCCAAAGAAAACAAACTCAGTGTCTTAATTGGGCAAACTGTTGTGCAGTTAAGGTGGCAAAAAGCACCCCGGCTGCTTGGTTTCCATTCATCTGGTTCATTACGTTCAACCTTAATTCACACTTAATTATGAGAAAATCTAAACTTCTTTCAGAAATTGGAGCATTTGCCATTTGCTGCAGCTTTTTGTTCCTTCAATTCATTTATTTATTTAGAGGATTCGTAACCCACCTATCAATGCATCAGTTCCCAAGTTGGAAAAACATTTTCCATCTTTTCCCATCTATTTTACTAATGCATACATAAGAGGGGTGTGTTCTCCGCCCTGGAATTATCTGGTAACCATGAACATCCGTGGAACATTTGATATTCCAGAGCAGAGATTGGCTGCTTTATTTATTTATTTAATTTATATACTGCCCCATAGCCGAAGCTCTCTGGGCGGTTTACAAAAGTTAAAAAACAGTGGACATTAAAAGTATACAAAAATTTTAAACCATCAAAAAATATAAAAACAACAGTATACAGTATCCATTTTAAACAACAACAGTTCTGGGGTCCATTTTTTAAAAAAACTTTAGCATATGTTGTTAAATGCTGTTAAATGCCTTCGAGAAGAGAAAGGTCTTGACCTGTCGCTGAAAAGATAATGTTGGCGCCAGGCGAGCCTCATCGGGGAGATAATTCCATAATTGGGGGGCCACCACTGAAAAGGCCCTCTCCCTTGTTGCTTCCAAACCCATCGATTAATATCACAGTGGATATTAATCCACTCCCCCCACCACCTCTACAATGTCACCAATGCATCCCCCTCCTGCTTCCCTGCCTGCCCAAAGCAACTCATGAAGCAAAGGTGGACGAACGAAAGCACAACCATTCTTTCGTTCAACCCAGCAGCCAGGAAGCAGCAGGAGGAAACGATTTGAATTGGAATTTATATTTATTTATTTTATTTATTGCATTTGTATACCACCCCGTAGCTGAAGCTCCCTGGGCAGTTCACATAATACACTTAAAAACAATATACAAAAATTAAAGCCACAAAAACATGCAATATACACATACAATTAAAACCACTATATCTCCTTGTGCTTGGCTTCGGGTTAGACCTTCGCATGTTGACTACAAAGAGGGTTCTGTAAGTACATTCAGCTGAACTCACATGCAGAGTTTCCACAATGGAAACCCTAAGGCAGGGTTCATGATCATGGGAACTCTGAGTATGCTAACAGAGCCCTCCTCATTACACAAAAACACTGAGGTAGCTAAATTGCAGATCTCCCACATGACATTTGGTTTGGCCTGAGATAACATAACTTGAATGGCTCATAAAAATTGTTCCCAATGATTCAGTAAAATTGGTCATTTCAAGAACACATCGCATTTCCCCAAGAAGGCTACATTTCTCCCATGTCCCTGCGTGCAGCTCCACTGTTCCTGGGAACAACTTCTATGCCAGGAGTTTGAGGGGACAGCAAATGGTAGAAGGTGAGGCATGGGACTCCAGGAGGGTCCTGGCTGGACATAATTGGCCTGGTCATATACTAGCACACCAAGTACAATGGCAGTGTGCCAGGCAAGGGGACAGCATGGCAGAGAAAGCGGAAGGATCCTAGGACACTCTGCATCCTGCTCTCCACTAAGTCTCTACAACTATCAGGATAATTACAATGTCTGGATCATTTACTTTTTTGCTGTTTGATAGTTCTTGATGCATTTTATTGAGTGCTATTCAAGACTGCATTAATGAAATCCAGGGATAATTAGCCATATACCATTAAAAATACCCAATAGATCCATAGATAAAGCCAGTTACTGGTGTTTAAGTTGGGGCTTCCAAGGAGCCACTCTTTTCATCCATCCGCCATGTAATTCACAAATACACAACGTAATTTGCATGAAGTATTGGTAATGTTTTTGTTTAAGAATTGCATAAATCAGAATCAGTGCTAAAAGACCATCTAGGAGACAATAGTACTATCAGAGTATAGCCAACTTGCATCTGTTCTGCCATATTCCTTCTATAGTGAAGCAATTATGTTGTCTGATTTTACAACATTTCCTGTCAGAGACAGGTAAACAAATGATCCTTCCAGAGTGCCATGGACCAGCATGTCATAGCAAAGCCAGCTCAAGATCCAGCAATCTGCCTGGGAGGCCCCAGTATATTGGCTCAGCCACTGGCCCAAGACCCAGCCCAGCCCAAGCTGGCCTGTGCACAGCGCCAACAACATTCCCGACACCTGGCTGAACAACCAAGGGGGAGCCACTGCCTCGGCTTGGAGCTGATCACCCGTCGCCATCTCCAGCAGCAGCAAAGGAGGCCGCGGACCCCAAGGAGAAGCCCCATTGCTATCGTCAGCAGGTGCCATTTTTCCATTACATGTCATCTCTACCCATGCCCATGTGTTAAAAACACCCGCTGGAGAAAAGACCCCCCCTCTCTTTCATCATCAATACCACCCCTTGAAAACAAGCCCACTGAACATCAGATTGAAAACGATGGATGAAAATACATGTTGAGGGTAGCGCGTTGTCCTTTTGATTTACCGAAAGAACCAGACTTCCCTGCATCAAAAAACAGTGCTAAGGGGGAGGGGGAACAAGGT
Source organism: Elgaria multicarinata webbii (assembly GCF_023053635.1). Classification (NCBI taxonomy): domain Eukaryota; kingdom Metazoa; phylum Chordata; class Lepidosauria; order Squamata; family Anguidae; genus Elgaria; species Elgaria multicarinata. The sequence goes on from NC_086174.1 coordinate 52,086,681, forward strand.
CAGGGCAGGACATGGACGACATCATCTGAGTCCTTTGCATACAACACACAGTGACAGCGGGCTATAACATTGGTGTGATGGAGCCCAGTGGAGGAGAAAGATTCCCCAAAATCAGACAGAGGGAACTTCTGCAAGTGGAACCCTTCCTCTCATGTTCCTTCCTTTTGTGGAAGACAGTTTCTGGATGAAACCCCTCAAGTACGTGGGTGTGCATTCATCATTCTGCACAAGCGCATCAGAGATGGAGAGGGAGAAAAAAGCATGACAGAATCAAAGGAATTGAAAGCTGTGTCAATGTGTTCAGACAGAAATAGACGGATTCACCCACATCTGGCTCTATCGGACACCCACCAAGCCATGCAAGCTTCTTCATGCTCCAGTGAATGCCTGGCAAAGCTGCAAAGTCACCCACCCTCCTCTAGAGCCTCCATTGTGCGCAACAATGGCAGCTCCGGAAATTGCGTATTTCCTAAGTTGTGTAAATTGAAGTTTTAAAGGACCCATTTGCGCAACTTGTGAAAGACACAATTTCTGGATCTGCCACTGTTGTGCAGAATGGAGGGTCTGGATGAGGGTGGATGGTTGCCTGGTAGTTGGTGAGCTGACCTGCTCAAAGAGCGGGCCTACGAATGCATCATGGCCCAGAGTGCTGGGTGGGGGGCAGGCTTGAGGGAGTCTGCCAGACTCCCAGACCCAGTCAGATGTCCGGAACATCCCTCCTCAGACACAAGCTTTCCACAAAATCCAGAAACAGGATAAGAACAGAAGACATAAGAATTACCAAAGCATCATTTCCACTTTGGAAATAAGTCCAAGTAATTAAAATATTTAAAATATGGATGAGGTTCTAGAGGCAAGAATTTCAGAAGCATCCATACAATGAAGTGAAATGCACATTCAACAGGCAACAATGATTCAGCTATGTACTGTTGTTTGTCCTCTTCAATGGGAAACAGGATGTAAAACTGTGGATAACAGATGTACATATGGCGTGTGGAAGAACGATCCAGGTCCACTTTGTAAAATTGTATATCTGCTTCTATGGCAAACTCTCCTGGACAGGTGAGATCAGTATGTGAGGAGATGGGATATCTATGAAAACAAAGAGCTTACCACATGCCTAGGAGATGACTGTCCAAGAGAAACATATCCATGTGAATATGGGAGGGGGAAAACAAGATTAGCCTTTCTGCTTTGCTTCTTTGTCAGCTCACTTGTAGAATAAGCATGTTCCATCGTGATTTTTCAAAGACGTCTGGCTGCTACTTATGCTGCTTACTGTCGGTCTAAGTGTTCCTTTTAAAAGCTCTGCTTAATATCATGTAATAAGGAAACTTTTGCTTAATTAAGTTAGAGTAGCTTAAGTGCAGAGCAATTATAAATAAAGTCTTGTTTCTCATCAGCCACAATTGCCAGTGAACAATGAAGCCCAGAGTAATGTTTCCTGGCTAAAGCAATGTTGTTTACAGATCCCCAATGTCAAGAGCACTCTCGTTAGGCAGATACTTCATACAAGCGAAGCTATTCCTTTATTGCTCATCTCTTCCGTTTGCAGCTGGTGTAGCACAATCAGTAGAGGCTGGTGGCTCTGATTTTGGTGGGGCTGTAAATCCATTCTGGGTTTCAGTCAGAACCAGAGTGCTGAACCAATTTGGGGCTAACCTGTTCAGCTAGCTCCTTTAGAGTTCTGGTTGGTTCTGACTGAAACCCAGAATAGATTCACAGCCTCACCAAAATCGAAGCCACCAGCCTCCACTGATCATAATCATTAACTTTTTCTTACAGCTAAACTTTCCAAAGTGAGCTCTTGCTTTCCCTATATTAAGCCTTAAGGGCCCAATACATCCCTGCAGAATGTCCACAGGATGTCCCTGCATTTGATGGTTCAACAATACCTGAATAATTGTGGTCTCCAAACTATTTATTTATTTATTTTATTTATTACATTTTTATACTGCCCAATAGCCGAAGCTCTCTGGGCGGTTCACTACTTGATACCACCTTTGGAATGGGACTTATGTTCCCCTCTGCAACCACCTCGACACCTTCCAAATCTGCTCTGGAGGGTCCCCAACCCAATGGTGCCTCTCCCCACTCTATTTCCAGAAACCAAAATGATTGGTAGTTGAACCTTATTTCAGTAATTCAGCAAACTTGAGAGCAGAAGGCTAGATTAGGGGGTACAGTGCAGGCAGCATGGCTCACAGAGCTCTCGCCTCCAACAAGTTGCCACCACTTCACACCTCCCAAGTATTTGCTGCCTGAGGTGGTTACCTCACTCTTACTAATGGTAGGGCCAGCCCTGCAATTAGCACCAATGTCATAGAATAGGACAGGGGTGGATAATGTATGTGGCCCATACAGTGGCAGAGGCAGAAGGACATGAACATCCAGCATTTTCCAAGCAAGCACCTGATGCTACACTTTTCCAGTCTCACAGATCCCCACAAACTTCTTTTAACATCCCTGCTCTTGGGAGGGAAAAACTAGCAGAGAGCACTGACTCTGGATCAGTTGTTCAAGACAGTACTTCAACATCCCTTTCCCGACATGATCGGAGAGCCCTGGTGAATCCATTCACTGTGATCAGAAGCTAGTCACAAAACTATACTTCTCTTCTCCCTTCCTGCTCTCTGCACTCTGAGCTTTTCATATATGCAGAGCTTGTGGATCCATTTTTGGACACACATCCTCAGGAGTGTTCACATTTGGATTTAGTCTGTTTCAGAGGAGTTGTGCTTTAATTCGGACATTCACTAAATCTGTCTGAATCTGACTTATTTGGCTCAGGATTCGGCCAAATCTAAAGCACATTCCATACACACACACACACACACACACACACACACACACACACACACACACAGTCTCCTGGAAGGTTATTTCCACTCTGAGCTCTCTTCTTCTCAAGAAACAATCCAATTTCTCTAGCTTGAAGCACTAAAGTTATTTATTCTATAAAAAACACAGACTGAATCATCTTACTGCCCGTGAAAGCTTTAATCTCCTTTAAAATGTGACTCATCTTTCATCTATTATGAAGAAAACACTGGCAAAACCAGAATGGAAGTTTTGGCATTGACCTAAAATGAGCCACAATTTCATCTGAAGTTACTGCATATATCATCATTATGCATGTAATTAGATATGCATACAATGCTTTATCAAAATAACTTCAGTTACCCTTGAAATAGACACTTGCTTTAGAGAGAATGAAGTCTAAGCTGGAGCAGCTGGAGTCCCATTACTTGGTTAATATTTTAACAAGCCCAGGCAATTTTGATACCTCAGTTTTAGGAGAGTGATAGACATTATCTGAAGCCCAGCTCATTTGTTTTGGATTCTGTGCAGCAGTTAAGAGTGCATTTTAACAAAATGACCAATCTTTGAATACCTAGGAAATAAATTCACTATTTGTGAAACCTGAAGGCCTGACTGCTTAACACATAAATCAAAGGGCAGCAGATGCAGCAAGCAGGCCCACTTGAAGCTAAAAGATGCAGACACTGCACTGCTGCGCCTGAATAGTAATTCTGAAGAAGAAAGCTGATAGATGGGGAAAAGTAGAGAGGTGCAAATAGAGGATCAGCTGAAATATGAACTAAGTCAAGCCTAGGACCTTTAGCGACTTCATTTAGAGTGCAATAGCTAATACATTCACAAGAGGGGAAAAGACACTGAGTTATTTTCATTAGCATCATCAGTGTGGCTTCTTGACTATTTTTTCAAGTGGATATAGTCTGGGTTTAGCTTACATACTCCTAGGAATAGTACTAGGTTATAGATTTGCTTTATAATCAGGTCTTGCACATACAATTTTAAAAATATGTTGGACTTACCCTAGTCAGAAAGGTGTTTGGAATATCGATTTGTTGTGAGCAAAAATAATCATGAATTCTTAAGGGGAATACTTAGGGTATATGCTCCTCCAGGAAAATGTTTGTGGGTCCTCGTTTGCTTTGAGGTATCAGCACAACCCTTTTCAACCTGAGTTCTTGTATTTAAGCCCAGTGTAATGAATGAATGAATGAATGAATGAATGAATAAATAAATGTAATAATGATGATAATATCCAAGCGCTCGCTGGTTTCTGATTTAGGTTGATAGAAGTGAAAGGGGAAATAGATTTATTTTCTTTTAAAAGGCACAGATGTACTACAAAATACAGGAAATGGTAGTGTTGTGGCAAATTTGCACATATTTACAGCTATCTACATATCTGTGAAATATATGTAGATAACAGTGAAGGTATTATTAGACAATCAGAATATTGCTACGTTATACATTTCTAGACATCAAAAAGTTCCTGAGACCTGCCTGTCTCTTCTTCTACCACTTGCCTCCACATCACCTCACTCATGGTCACTTCACAGCCTCAGCAATGAGCTAATCCCTCCCTTTTCCTGTGTTATCTATTCTACTGTAGCCATCTCTCTGGCAGGCAGTAAAGAAATAGTGTTGCTAGGCAACCACTGCAGTGTCTCTCCTTCCGCAGGCCTTGATAAAATTCTTGGGAGTGGTACAAGTATGCCAAGTGCCCAGGAAACCTGCTCCAAAACAGGCCCTGCACAATATGTGGATCACAGTTAAATGCCCAGAAAGGACTTGAACAATCTATTTTTGTTGCCTTCTAAAGTGTCTGTGTGTCTGTGCATCTATGTGTAGATGGTTACCAAACACCTAGCCAGCCACAACTCATAGTGGGTGCTTACCTGGTGAGCCCCATGTGTGTTTACAACACACATGGAATGCTTCTCCATAGGCCAGGAGTTGGAAATCTCTTTCAGCCAGAGGACCAAATTCAATTTCAGATTAGCTCCAGGGGCAGCGGTTGATGAAAGGGGTGGAGCCAGGGGAAAGGTGTGTGGCTTTCTTGGGAACCTCAGAGGGCCAGTTCGGGTGCCAGATCTGGACTCCGGGCAGAGGTTTCCCACCCTTGCCATATGCTTTAGGAAAAGAGCAATAGCTCAGGGATGACTATAAACCTTTCCGTTCATGATTAGCTACTAGGCAGAAAACTCCATTCTCTCCTTCACTGGATGTTAGTAATTGTTAGTAGTAAATTTAGGTTATTAACATGCTATTTTTCTGCAGTAGGCCATGCCCTGAGAAGTTCACATCAAATAAATATAAAAACACAGCACCATATTTGAACATAATAATAATAATAATTCATTACCAAACACGTAAAACCAATTTAATTACCGTAGTACAAAATAAGAAATTCGGTCATTTCAGGCCCACATATCTTGAGAATTAACCCATCCACAGAGATGTTGAGAAGGAGAGCCATACCCTGAGTTTCATGGCCATATCTTGAGACTTGATAAAGCCTGCTGCCACCCCCACCCACATCTTGCTTATATACTTCAAGCAGGTTTTGCCATGGACAGAATTATTAATGGCATTTCAGTTCAGCTCCAGTCTTCCAGTTACAAGTGGGCAGAACCTTCAGGTTACACTCCGCTGAGCTTTGGCAAAGAACAAGTCTTCATTCTGCTCTACTAAAACTCTGCAGTGGACTATGGAAACCAGAATGGTTTCTGCTACTCATTCCAATTGAACTAGAGGGATTATTTTTCATTATTATTATTTTCCCACCAATGGATTGGTGATATTAAAGTGTGAGGGTCTAGCATCGCTCATGGGTGGTAGGAGACCCTCCTTTATGCCCTCAATCAGAAAGTCTTCTTCATCCAGCGAAGGGGATGTTTTATTTATCTTCATTTTGCTGGATTTGAAGGCATCCATCCTATGGGATTGCAGATGTGTGGCATGAGGCTGGCTAGACTGCCCTCTTGCATGCTCCAGAGCCATTGAGGTAGAAAGTGAAAGATAAAACCCAAGGAGAGCAGAGTATCCTGATCCTCTTCTAGAAATGATTCTGTCCTGCCAGAAGCCAGGTTTTTGTTCTGTCAAAAGCCTGGTTTCATCAAGAAGGAAGGGTTCATGTTGCAGCAAGTAAAGTTGAGCTAGTTATAATGAAACACTTGACACTTACTAATTTATGTAGAGTGGGTTGGATCCTAAGATCCCATAAGAAGAGTTCCACTCACAGAAATAGTGTCCCGACACCAAAGTGATGGGAGGGGGAAGGCAATATCTGCCAATTCCACTTCTGCAATACCTTAAAAATCTTCTAGAGGAGGGAGGGGGTTGGACAACCTCCAGAACACGGAGATGGCATTGGAGCAGGGGGGCTCAGTTAAAGATAATCTCCCCACCTTCCATGATCAGGGCTCTGGTCAAAGACTATGCTATTTATAGAAGGCGGGTTGGCTCCAACCCAATGAATTTTCCCTAGAATATCATGGATTCTCCTTCAATGGTGATTTTTAGATGAGTATATTACAGGGATGGTTAAGTCTAGGGCATCCTGCTATTGTAAGAAATTGGACAATATTACTTATGAAATACTTTCCTATTCTGAGATATTTTATTTTGAATAGTTGGCAGATACAGAATATCCAAATCCGATTTATGCCTGATATGATGCTATTGAACACAAGCAATTTATAGCGGAAGACAATGTTGTTCTCTCTGTTTATGTACTTCCTTTTCCTAAAAGGTGTCCATTATTGCTTGACATTGTACTGTATAACATTTATTTATGATTCTGAGTTGGCAAAGATGTCATTTGCAGGGCCATTGGAAGAGATTTATTGTAACTCTCTGGCTTCTAGGTTGCAGTCTTTAAGCCAAAAATGATCAGAAATGAAGTATTAGTTAGCAGAAGCGGAGCCCATTTGTGAACATAGCAAGATGTTAATTTTAGTGTGAAATTTATTGGTGTCAGATTTCTGCTAACAAAGGCTGAATCTTTAGGTATGCTCTGAAACGCTGCTAAAGTTTATGCTCTAGTTACATTTTCCAGCCCTCCACATGTCCTTCTTTGCCCTGATATGAGCTTCCTGGAATTCAGGTGTTCCAGGTTTCTTTATTTTTAAATTCTTTGGAGCAAATGGAGAAATTGCATGGCACAGTCTCTGTGCAGACTTATTCCAGTGACAGCACTAGAAAAAAGTGTGGGGCACAGAATGGGCAAACTGCATTGTGGGGGGGACAGGACACTTGTCTACTTTTCTTTCTTTCTTTATTGCATTTTTATACCACCCAATAGCCCAAGCTATGTTAAATCTCTGAAAGAGAAATAATAGTATATTTGACATTAACACCCCAAACTAAAGCAAACAAACAAACTAAAGTCTCTGAAGTGTGACTGATTTTAATGGATTGAAATTTAAAGTAAGCATGCAGCATGCTTAGGATTACAGCCTTATTTTAATTTCCAGTTCATGATCACTCCTTTTAATTGCAAACTCAGGTGGTGAATGCCAAGAGAAATAGAGTCAAAACCGGGCAACAGAATAATAATAATAATAATAATAATAATAATAATAATAATAATAATAATAATGTTACCTGGATTGAGGCGGGGTACAACATCATCCTTCTGGATTGAGGCGGGGTACAACATCATAAAATGCATAGACAAGATGGGGGTATCAGCATATTCAGTGGAATCCTGAGGTTTGCAGAACTACAAAAACACATTTTTAAAAGGTAGTATTTCAAAATAGAATAGATAATCCCTTCCAATACGAGAGTTTAAAATCAATACATCTATATAATAGAACAAAACAATTCAATGAGGGCTAGCCTGTTTAACGTCAGTTGGAAAAGCAAAGTGGAAAACAGGGTGGTGGTGGTGGGGAGAATTTCCTGCTTTAGCCCATTGCAGCTTAAAGCAGGGTGGGCCGGCTGATGCCCTCCAGCTGATTGGACTAGAAATTCCATCACCTCTATCCATTGGCCATGCTGCTTTGGATTTCAGGGAGCCTTAAAGTATATGGGGCGGAGAGGGAAGATGGTATGACAGGTAGGCTGGATGGAACCCTGATGTGATAAATGGGGCTTGGGAAGGGCACACTCATGGTAGGATCCCTTGTGCTTCTAGGCTCAAACACAGGCTGTATCCAGCATCGGATCAACAGAGACCTACTCCATTGTTGCTGTTGTTATTGTTATTGTTATCATCATCATCCAACATAAATATACATATGGTTGGATCAAGGTTTAGCTACTTAGAGTAGACCTACTTAAATATATGAGAATTAAGTTATTCCATTGATTGCATTCGGTTTTCTCTAAATATGACTAATTCTGGATCCAACCCATGGTGTTTCATGAAGAATGAGAGGAAAGTTCTCTATTCCAAAGGACTAACAGTCTAGAAATAGACAGAAGGAAGTCAATAAAGGAAGGGAAGAGAACTTAAGACAGCGGGGGTGGGGCGAGACGTAAATTCAAAGCATGGCTTGCAAAGTATAAACTACTGTCAATGCCTATACTGGTGTTATTTTAATTTTTGAATTGCTGGAGCTCATCTCACAGCAGACATTGTTTTTTGAATTCACCTCAGTTTTTTAAATAGTTTGTTGTGGGGGATGTGAGGCTACTTTAAAAAAAAAAAACCTCCTCCTGGAAGTCACAGAATATGATTTGTGAACCGCCCAGAGAGCTTTGGCTATTGGGTGGTATAAAAATGTAATAAATAAATAAATAAATAAATAAATAAATAAAATGTTTCACAATGTTTTGGGATCCTAGCCATGAAAAGCCACACCAGACAACATTGCATTGCATTATACACTCATAGGTAAATATAGATGTGAGGCTCTTGAATCCATAGCTCTGATAGAGAGCAAATGATCTTGCCCAATGATCGCATCATCTTTGAATCAAAGGACAAAGTCCATTTCTAATAAGTTTAGCGAATACTCATGGAGACACTTAAAAATGTAGCTGTTTGAGCAAGAAATCTGCCATATAGAATTCAACAAATATGTCTGAAGTCCAAACCCACTTGCTTAAATGGCCCATCTGATTTGAAGACATCTAAACATGCAACTGAACAAGGAACTTGACTCTGGTTTGAAATAGGATGACCATTCCACAGGGAGAATATTAACCAGTATCCTCATAAAGCTCCTGCAAGTACAGCTAGTATCAATACGATTCCTCATTTCTCTGAATGCTGCATCATATTTTAAATTCTAGCCAAAAACCTACTGGAATCCACAAGACCATGTTTGACATACAGTAAACATCCTCCACTGGAGAACTCTTGTGAACTAGCTTTTGCTTGTTTAAAACAAATCAGGATTGTGCGAGAGCCTATCAAAGTCTACACAAAAGCACATAAGCATAAATGATGCTTCCTTTAGGGCTAGTGGGAACTGGTGGCTCAGATTTCAGTGGGGCTGTGAATCCAGTCTGGGTTTTAGCCAGAACCAGACAGAACTCTTAAGATGGGGGGGGGGGGAATGAATGTGGGAGAAAGTGAAACTGAGAAGGTTCTGAGTGCGTAGCAATAAAAATTCTTAGTTGTTCAACAGAACTTTCCCTTCCCTTCCTCCTCTGTGCACCCCCCCCCAATAGCCTCTGAAATCTACTCTGTAAAGAGGGAATCCATTTCACTAACAGATGCAATTCTGCTGGTGGTTGGACACAATGGAATGCCAGCCATCATAATCTGTTCGACTGTATATCTTAAACACTTTCTTTTAACTAGCCAATCAATAAAATCAAGTCAGTTATTTACATAGTGACTGAACTATATTATGATTCCATAAGCCACTATGCACAGAATGCACCAAATTAGGGCAAGTGTTGTGCCAGATCATGGCTACAGTTTTGTCATATTAAAAAGTGAACTGCATCAGCGCAAGTGTCTGTTGGAATTCATGAAGTTATGGGGGAAACCAAGGACTGTAGAATGTGAAATGTATTTTGACTGAGAGACAGACAACAAAAATTAACAAATACGTACTCTGCATCATTAAATAGAAAATGGAGAGATGTGACCTTGTGAATGGAGCAGCGAGTACCCAAAAGGCACTATTAAAAGATATTTACAAAGTGGTTCCGTTTTTTCCATCTAGGATAAAAGTTTTGCCTCAGGGCTATGTTCCCTGACATTTATATTAAATTAATTCAACTTTTATTTACTTGCTCGTAGCAATCGTTTTGCATTTGTGTGCTCTTACAGCTAACTAAAGAGGTCTGTTTTTAAAAGGTCTTCAGAAGCTGCTTTCAAAGGACTGAAACGATATAAACCCACAATTAAATCAATGTAGCAGAGCCACCCCACAGGACCATGTCCAAATGCCTTGTGTCCGTAAGGAAAATACCACACAGTGTTGGCCATTTTAAAGGCTATGCTAATGTATTTGCATTTTGCTTTTACCATTTCTCCTCTGTGATTCCCTCCCTTTGCCTAACTCTTAATTATTTGACAATGGAGACAGGGAATAGAGTCTCAGCTGTTTTACTCCTGGGTTCTAGAGCACTGCATACTTCCTGCATCATGCCAACCATCTGTACCATATAAATGTAAACATGAATTTAATTAAAGATTCCGATCTAATAATGAATTAATTTCCTAACCTCTATGGAGACCTACGTCAGAGATTTAGACATTTAAATATCCTTGTGAAGGTAATAACCATATTTAAAATTAAAAACAATTCACTGTGTGGATAGAACATAATTAGATGAGGCCACTTACTTTATTCTTACCTCAAATGTTCTGCAAGGTAGCCTAAATACAGAATAAAATGAATGTCTAATCAAAAGGGGATCTACACTAGTATATGAAACGTTGTTTTCACAGTCATTGAACATTTCATTCTTGAATGATTTAAAACGTAGCTGGTTTTAAAACGTTTACTTATGTTTTCTCTTTCCATGGGAATGCATTCCTTTTGGCCACACTAAGAAAATACATCTGTTTCTTCTACTTCCCTGTCTGCAAATTTCCCCTCCCACTTCCTCTTCTCTGCTTCTATTGCCCCTCCTCCGTATTATGTTAGGCAACTGCACCTGTGTTTAGAATTCAAACAGTTTGGGCGGGATTGTATTACTTTCACTTTAGACCAGCCTTCCCCAACCTGGTGCCTTCCTGATCTTTTGGACCACAACTCCCAGCATTCCTCACCATTGGCTCTGCTAGGTAGGGTTGATGGGAGTTGAAGTCCAAGGCTTCACAGAAAAAAATGGCTCCAACTTTGGGCATGGAAATTAAATAAACACACCCCCTAGGAAGCGTGTGATTGGCTAATGAAGAAGTAAAGGAAAGCTAATTAATACGGCAACATCGGCCACATCATAACAAATACAATGAGCTATTTCAGTAAAGTTCAAAATAAAAACCGGAGAAAAGACCTCAATAAAACGTCAAAATCTGAATGTCATGTGGCATAATACTACGAAACGCACACTTAAAACCAGTAAGACATGTTCTAACTAGACTAGTGTAGATCTCCAAGTTTTAAAAGCAAATCTGGAAGATTGCGTAAATATGCCTAACAATAGCTCACGTCTCCCATGCAAACTCATCAGTACAATGGTGACCTCCAACCCCCAAACTCCAGATGTTCTTCCCCCAGTGACTTCCTGTAGATGTTAAAAAGCAGAGGGTGCAAAACAGAGCTGCACAGAGCCCCAAAGGCCAATGATCAATGGGGAGATTTCCAGTAGAACAAATAGATACAGAGGGCATGTCTATTCCAGCCATTTATCCCGGGATCATCCCTGTGCATGCAAATGACACACAGGGGATCCTGGGAGCAGGCAGGGATGATCCCTTCATTTGCCTGGAATAACCCTTAGGTGTAGAAAGGGCCATACTTCCCCAGTCATCTACCAAGGTGGGCCAAATCTGCTTCTGTCCTGAAATCACATTGGAAAGGACCCACATAATCAGCTCCAAGAAAGTGGAGTTGCAACACCACCAGCCACTCTATGGCCTTACTTTTAAAATGGAGATTCGAAACTAGCTGATAGTATTATTGGGGATGGAAGCCAATGAAGGCTTCTTTAGTTAAGGTCTTACCAGTTACCACCACTTCTTTTAGAGGAGCTGAAACAAAGCCCTCCTTCAAAGAAACATCCTTACAAGGCTGGATGGAAATGGATCCAAAGAGCAGGTAGTCAGCTTCCATCAATTTATTTATTGTTTATTTATTTATTTATTGCGCTTATATTCCGCTCCCATAGCCAGGGCTCTCTGGGCGGTTTACAGAAATTCTAAAATTAAGATAAAAATGAGTATACAAAATTTAAAATTCATAGAACATACACACATAAAGCATTAAAAACCATTAAAAAAACTAAACATGTGGGTGATTAAGATGTGCCGCCATATGCCTGGGCAAAGAGGAAAGTCTTAACCTGGCACCGGAAAGCTGCCAGGCGAGCCTCGTCAGGGAGATCATTCCATAGTCTGGGGGCCACCACCAAAAAGGCCCTGTCCCTCATTGCCACACTCCGAGCGTCTCTCAGAGTAGGCACCCGGAGGAGGACCTTAGATGTTGAATGTAGTGGCTGGGTATATTCACGTTAGGAGAGGCGTTCCATCAGGTATTTTGGTCCCAAGCCGTGTAAGGCTTTATAGGTCATAACCAGCACCTTGAATTGGGCTCGGAAACATACAGGCATTCAGTGCAAGCGGACCAGAGTCAGTGCAGTCAGTGCAAGCAGACCACATCAACTTGTGCACATCCACAGGCACAACAAACCAAAACTGATTCATTAAAACTGGATAAGCAGTTGCCGGAGTCAACAGAATCTGTTCTCAATGTGGGCCAAGTCAGAATGGTTTTATAAGCAGACTTCAGAAGGCTCCTCCTCTCTATCCTGGGGTTTAGAATGCAATATCCCCTTAAACACCAAAACCATCCACTGGATGACACTGGGTATATCTACATCATGCCTTATCCCGGGGATAACCCTGGGATCATCCCTGTGCATCCACATGATGCACAGGGGATCCCAGGGGCAGGGAGACATGATCCCTCCATTTCCCAGGGATAACTGGGGCAGCACACCGCGGGACGTGTGGGCGGCCATCCTGGTTTCATCCCGGCTCCTTGCAAGTAAATGCGAGGAGCCAGGAACAAGGCACAGGGCACGGAGCTCTTCTCTGTGACCCTCTGCCAAAGGAAGTGAGGCAGGTGGCTACTAGGAGGAGGGCTTTCTCTGCTGTGGCACCCCGGTTGTGGAATGAGCTCCCCAGAGAGGTCCGCCTGGCACCTACACTATACTCTTTTTGTCGCCAGCTGAAGACCTTTTTATTCTCTCAGTATTTTAACACTTAAGTTTAACTTAAATTTAAATTTTACTGCTCTAACTCTGTATTTTAATCTTATATCAATTTTGCTGCGTGGTTTTATCCTGGTTGTGTTTTATATTGTATTTTGTATTTGTGTTTTTAACCTGTTGGTTGTTTTATTATGGTTTTAATTTTTGTGACCTGCCCAGAGAGCTTCAGCTATTGGGCAGTATAAAAATGAAATAAATAAAATAAATAAAATATAAGCACACTGTGCCCATCAGGGTGGGGAGGGTAGTGGGGTCGGGCCTTTTTTAATTTTAACACATACATTTGCACTGGAGTGCAGGTGCGCTCCAAGTCCTTTTCTTTTTTAAAAAATGGTGGGTGCGACATCCTCCTTCCTCCTGGGACACTGCACACTATGTGTGGACAAAGGGGGAGGATCCCATGATCAGCATATTGTGAGATCCTCCCCCCTCCGCCAGGAGGTGTAGACATGCCCACTGCGACTCAATGGAGGCAGAGAAGACATCCCCACAGAACAGATGCTGAAATGGATTTAATCATGGAGGAGGGCATGATTGACTGAACAGAACCATGAAAAGGGTCACTCCACTTGTAATTGCCCTTCCCTGGTCCTGACCATGGGCTACTGCCTTCTAAATAGCAGAGCCTACTGGGGACCTTGAAGGCAAGGGGCGTGGGAAGCAGCTGAAGGTCATTCAGCCAGGGATAAAGGCCTAGTCTTATTGGCAGTTGCTAGGAAACAGCTCTTAATGTGACCTACTGAGGCAGGAGAATGGGACTGAGCAGCTGAAACAAAGGGTCAAACTAAACTTTGGGGTAATCGTTAGGCATGTGCTCCGCTCCGATTAGGAGCGGAGAAGCAGTAGCGGATTGGCCTGCTCCGCCTTACCCAGAGGCGGAGTAGAAGCAGACCGCGGACCCCTAGAAGCAAGGCGAAGAGAAACAGCCATTTTTCAGAGCTCCTAGTTCAGGCGGAGCGCTCCGATCGCCATCTTGAAACATTTCGCCCATAGGATTGCATTGCGGAAAACAATCGGGGATAACTGGGTTGATTTTTAAGCTATCGTTCTGAAAATTCTTGTGCACAGAGAGTCGTGGATAGGGGTCATTTTGAGACTACTCTCACCTCTCTGCATCGTGCGGGTCGCATGCTAGAATTTTTTAAAAATCGGGTCAACAAACGGACAGCGCGGGTCAAACGGCGGTTTTCGCCCATAGGATTGCATTGAGGAAAACAATCGGGGATAACTGGGTTGATTTTTAAGCTATCATTCTGAAAATTCTTGTGCACAGAGAGTTGTGGATGGGGGTCATTTTGAGACTACTCTCACCTCTCTGCGTGGTGCGGGTCGCGCGCTAGAATTTTTTTAAAAATCGGCGGGAAAAATACCTTTTTCAAAGGGCTGAGGGGCAGAGTCAGCTCCCGGTCATGATCACATGATCCCAAAGTTAGAGGAGGGCATAGGCAAAATGGGTAACTTGGGATTCTGGGAAACTTCTCTTTCTTAATCTGAACGGACTTTTCCCAGTGTTTTTTAACACAGTAGCCCCACCAAATGCACAAACACAACCTGAAATCATGTACTAAGCCAAGAATAAGAGATAGAAACACAGCACTGCTCCCCACCCTAACCTTGGGGAACAACTGAATCGATGTGGTGCAAGGGGATGAGCTCCCCTAGGGCATCTCATCGTGGACGTGCCCCCACTCTCTCCTGCACTGGAAGGCCATCAGAGCCTTCCAAAGAGAGTAAAACGGTGGAGCAATGCCTATCATGAGTCGAAGTGAGCGTTTACTTCTTAGTGGTGGAGCGATGCCTATTATGAGTTGAAGTGAGCGTTTACTTCTTAGAGCTGTTGGTGAAACAATGGCTTTCTTGAGCTGAACTGGCAGCTACTTCCCTCTCCCCTGGGCACGGCCCCCTATTGCTGGTAAAAGACAGATAGATATAGCCTTTTTAAAAAAGTTCTTCTTGCTGTTTATTCAGCAACACTGCTGCTTTTAATTCCACCCCTCCTTCGTTTATTTATTTGTTTATTTATTCCATTTTATATGCATTACTGGCTTATCCTTGGCTCACTTCCTTATGCCCCCAGAAATGCCAGCTGCATGCCTGCCTGCCTTCCCTCCCTCCTCCCCTGCCCACCTCGCAGGGATGTTGTGTGTGTGTGGCTTTGACTCAGGGGAGAAGTCCTTCCTGCGCTCACTTGGAGTTTTGGAAGTTCCAAATTTTGCAGGTTTAAGCCCCGCCAAAAAACAGGGGATGATGGGACTGCCTTGAGTCTCGGTGTGCGTACGTATCCCTGGATAAGCTTTCATGGTGGTGAGTTTGAGGGTTTTTTTTAACGTGCAAAATTGACGGAGCTATGGAAAGGGGTGTTGGATTTTCATAAATTCCCCAAAAATCAGGGGATGATGGGATTTGCTTGAAACATGGCGTGCGTGTGGACACATGGATAAGCTGTCCTGGTGGCGAGTTTGAGGTTTCTAACGTGCAAATTGACGGAGCTATGGAAAGGGGTGTGAATGGGGTGCCCGATTTTCAAAATTTCCCCCAAAATCAGGGGATGATGGGATTGCTTTGAAACTTGGCGTGCATGTGTATACATCCATGAGGTGTCATGGTGCCAAACGTGAGGTTTCTAACTTGAACAGAAAAAAAGTTGTATAATCTTTTAGCTTTCAATGCAACCCTATGGGGGTAAAAAACGGAGCTCCGATCCGGATCCGGAGCTCCGAGCAGAGCGGAGTGGAAGTGGGCGGAGCGGGGGTGGGGCAAAGCGGCCCGCTCCAAAAATCACGGATCTGCAAATGAAGCGGAGCGGGGGGTCCGTGCACACCCCTAGTAATCGTGCATACTGTAGCGATGCATGATAATTTTATTTACTTTCATGTATGTATATGTCATCGTCCCCCCTGCAATTGGATAAAGACCATGGCACTCTGGAAGGAGGAGGTTCAATGTTCCCCCACCAATCCCTTTCCTATAATCCTCCCCTTACCCAATTGGGGGAAGTTAAATAAAGGGGAAAAACAGTCTCCATTGGAGTCAATAGAGCCTTTTATTACTATTTTCCAGGGGGGACCCCCTCTATGGGAATGAAATTGAAGGAGAACTGGAAGGGGGAGAATGTTTAGCTCCCTACTTCCAGAGCAACTTGTTCCCAATCCAAATTGGATCATACACTTACATGAGAGTAAATAAAACTATCACACATAGCTAATATGCATTATTAGCCAAACATTTAGTTTGGCCCTCACTGGAGAAACTGTCAGGACTTAGTTGTGTACTGGAAGCATTTTGAGACCAATGTAATTACAATGGGTGCTCTTTGCTTTGTGGCATGGCATCAATTCAATGAGCAGGCCCAGATCTACACCACGTAGGATAAAACGCTTTGAAAACTGCAGATGACACAAAATTGGGTGGGATAGCTAATAAGACAGAAACAAACTTCAAAGTGATCTTGATAGGCTGGAGTGCTGGGCTGAAAACAACAGGATGAAATTTAATAGGGATAAAGGCCAAGTTCTACATTTAGGAAATAGAAACCAAAGGCACAGTTACAAGATGGGGGATACTTGGCTCAGCAATACTACTAACGAGAAGGATCTTGGAATTGTTGTAGATTCCAAGCTGAATATGAGCCAACAGTGCGATATGGCTGCAAGAAAGGCCAATGCTATTTTGCGCTGCATTAATAGAAGTATAGCTTCCAAATCACGTGAGGTACTGGTTCCTCTCTATTCGGCCCTGGTTAGGCCTCATCTAGAGTATTGCGTCCAGTTCTGGGCTCCACAATTCAAGAAGGACGCAGACAAGCTGGAGCATGTTCAGAGGAGGGCAACCAGGATGATCAGGGGTCTGGAAACAAAGCCCTATGAAAAGAGACTGAAAGAACTGGGCATGTTTAGCCTGGAGAAGAGAAGATTGAGGGGAGACATGATAGCACTCTTCAAATACTTAAAAGGTTGTCACACAGAGGAGGGCCAGGATCTCTTCTCGATCCTCCCAGAGTGCAGGACATGGAATAACAGGCTCAAGTTAAAGGAAGCCAGATTCCAGCTGGACATCAGGAAAAACTTCCTGACTGTTAGAGCAGTACGACAATGGAATCAGTTACCTAGGGAGGTTGTGGGCTCTCCCACACTAGAGGCATTCAAGAGGCAGCTGGACCACCATCTGACAGGGATGCTTTAGGGTGGATTCCTGCATTGAGCAGGGGGTTGGACTCGATGGCCTTGTAGGCCCCTTCCAACTCTGCTATTCTATGTTTCTATGATTCTATGATATGCATGCAGTGTGTCCTGGGCCCCAACAGTTGTCAAAACTGTTATAAACCATTTTTCAAGCAGTACTGTAGATCATGCCCTGGTGTGGAAAGCTCAACCTAGAAAAAACAGGAAGATGTGGGTATGATGCTAGCTGCCGCAGGACCCGATAGTCACAGAGTTCAGTGTGCTTGTGCTTTCAGTCGGCTTGCACTCCAGATGGCTAGGCCCCTGAGACTTGGATATTTTTAAGGCACCCCTAGAGAGGCATTTATGTAGGTCACAATGACTTTGGCGACTGCACACTTAAAACAACTTGGAGCTTGCTTTGGTGTTGCCTTAGGCTCATTCACATTGTTGAGCTATGAATATCTGTTCTCCATCAGTGTGTTGGCTTTCCAAACTATGTATAAAATTTACACTACAAAAAAGAAGGGGGGAAAAAAGAAGAAGCAGGACCTTGAAGCTCGTAGGAGCCTATAATGCAAAGTGGCTTATTTCAAACCTTAGTAATAGCCTAATAGAATCCTCACATCTTGGGGCAAATGACATTTGTAATTGTTATATTCAATCTCTCAGCCTGATACGACAGGAAAAAAAATGCTTTTAACATAATACTAAAGAGTCCACAAAATGTATGTGGCATTGACCATTTGGCAGCACTTTGCATTGGAATGATACATTCACTATATGCATTATTACATATTGCATAGTTATTATTATTAATAATAATAATTACATTTATATACTGCCCCACAGCTGAAGCTCTCTGGGCGGTTTACAAAAGTTAATGTATATTATGACTGATATGTTTCAAAAATTCCTATTCATTAAGTAAAGTCGGCTAAAAGGTGCTCTGGTTTCAAATGCAAGAAAAAATATATCTGGGGAAATCATAATTCACAAACATACACTGTAAGTATACAAACTGATGTAGCTTGATATGTGAAAGGCACAAAAATAATGTGGTATTATTTGTTGTATTGTTAGATTTGTACCAATTACATTCAATTGAGTGGGATTGAAAGGTAAGACATTCTGATGTGGAAAGTTCTGAGTGTGGAGCTTCCAGCAAAGTTGACTTTCTCCATTTAGTCAATATTCATAGGGATTTAGGGATGCAATCCTACACCCTTATTGGGAGTAAGCCTCACTGAAGTCACTCAGGCTCGCTTCTGAATAGATGTGCATAAGATTGCACTGTTAATGATTTGTAGTATGTTATTGATTTTTTATTCTACTTGTATGCTAACTAACAGCTTCATCACAATTATTTGTATCCTTTCTTAGTATTCTGCTGAACTACAGCTACATTCATTTTTTGCAGTTAATCAATTGTCTGGTAATAATTCAAAATTCTCATTGTTAAGCAAATGCTAAGACTAATCTCGCTTGTGTCAAGAAAAATGATTCGTTTTGTAAATGGAAAAAAATCTGGTTCATGTCCTTTGGCATGAACCCTGAATAAATACATTACTAATTACAGCTTGAAATGCTGCTGTACTCCATACAACACAAGTATATCCATCTTTACGCCCTGCCATTTTTGAATATATGGATGCCGGAGAAATTCAAGATAGACTAAAATGAGTTCAGATTTCTTAGAATCCGTGGGATCTGCTGTGGACTTCTGGAATTTTTTTTTTTTTTAAAAAAAACTTTCCTGAAATTTATGCAAATTAATTCACAGGAAAATATGCATGCTCCTGCTGAAACATATCCCATGCTGGAAAATATACATAGGGAAAAGTGAAATGGATGGGGTGGGGGGAGACAATACACGAAATGTTACATACTAATATGAATTATGTAACTCGCTGCAAACTTTCGTATGGAATTATTTGCATATTTTCCACATGGACCAAAAAACAAACAAAAAACAAATTCAAATCCCTCTGTGAACAGACACTGAAACTAACAACACTGCACAATCCGTGGGTGGGTTTCACAAAATATGGTCATAGAGTGTTCTGCCATGTCTGAGCAAGAGCTTAGGCCTAATTCACATGACCAGTGGGGTCATAGTAGCTTGAGCATCCTTCATGTGTTGATTTCCTGCCTGCATACATCCAGTTGTGCATATTATCTACCACTACATACAGAATCCAGCTTTCAGTTTCAGCATGGCTACCATGCCTCATTCCTCTCTGCCCACATACACACCATTTGTCAGTGCATGTCAATAAGAACCTAGTGAAGCCATCAGATTTTCATGCAGCCAATACACTCTCTAAAGTCATGTGAAGAGCTCCTTTAGGCACACAGGCTATTAGGAATGCTTGAGGAATTCAGTTTTTCTGAATTCTGATATAAACTGACCGGATCTGCACTTCCTGGATGAAAGTGCAGATCAGAACTTAGCTGCTATTTTTTACATTTCATAACTACATTTTCACCTCATGAAAAGGACCAAAATGCATTTCAAATTGCATAGTTTGAGGGGAAGTGTATGTTGAGAAAAATGCATTTCTCTCAGAACAGACTCTGGCTGCACTTGCACATCACAATAAACCAGAATTCTAAAGAATTCTACCTTATGGTGAGCAAGTCAGAGGACTGTTTCACATAGCCCAATTGCTCCTGTGCAAGCAATCTTCCCAAACCAGAAACACTTCCCAAACTAGGAACTTGTCTCTCCCCAAACAAACTAGAGTCATAAGCATAGGCAAGCACAAGGGGTGTGCCAGATGTGCCCAGGCACACCCTAATGTCTCAAGCAATAAGTGATGAAGTGAGGGGGCAATTGAGTAGGGATCCAGAGGGGGATCCAGATGCAGTGGGAACAGTCCCTGGCTCCCCTCCAATTGCTCTGCTACCGTGCTGAAGTACCGCTGCCTCTGAGAGAGCACTGTTTCTCCCGGCAGCAGGAGTGAAAAGGAATTGCTCTGCTGGGAGCATTTCTGCCAGGAGTCGTGCTTCAAAGAGGCCAGGAAGAGGGCTTCGCGGGTTAATATTGCCTCATAAGCCCCTCCTCTGGCCAGAGTCATCGCAAAGCCCCACCAATGCTGGGACTTGTGGAGCATCTGCTCATTCCCCCCCCCCCATCCTGCAACAGCCCTCCCGCGATCAGGCAAGCCAAACATAGAGTAGGGAATCAGTGTCTACAGTCATTAATAAATAAATGAATAAAAATGAGGACATTTATGATTGAGTATTCAATAAATCTTTGCCTTTAAAAAAATAAATAAAATTCCTTGGGTGCACACTCTAATGAAATGTGCTGTGCACAAATATGATCATAAACAATGGCTTCCTCTTGACTCTTGACCCTGGCATGTCACAATAAGCAAACCATAGTAGACACACGGTTCATGGATTGTTTAGCTACTCCCACTTGCAAGAAGAACCAAGAGGGGGCAATTGAACAGTGTGTACTAGCAAGCTGGCTCATTTGCAATAATCCAGAATGTTCTGGAATTCTGGTTTATTGTGATATATGTAACCGGTCTATGCCTTCACTCATATGTAGCGGCCTTGGATTTATTTATTTTTTAAGTGACAGCTTCTACTTCTGAATTTTCTTGAGAGTTTGGGAAGTGGCTGTAGCGTTGTTGGGAGGAACACCAACAACTAAGGTAATAATTGAAAGAAGATAATGTTATCTTAAGGTAACAACTCTTAAAATAATCTTGTAACAGTCTAGCCTTTGGTATAGATATGTGAAAGAAATTTACTGGGTTCATAAATGTATACATATTCACCCAAGTAACACCTCCCAAAACCAATTGCAGACGCAAACCCATTTGCAATCTACACATTTACGAGCTTGCATCCCAATTTTTCACATAAATCTGTACAATTTGCTCACCCAAAATGTGTTCGAAAGATTGGGGAAAGTACATTAAAAGTGCATAGGTTTGAAAAATACACATGCTTTACTTAATGGGATAAAACTATGCTTTCAAAAAACGTGTCCCCAAAATGCACATGTTCAGAAAAATGTACATGGAAATGTGTACACATTTCAGTGTGGGGAAGAACGAAAAGCTCATAATCTGCTATGTACCCAAGCTAAACAAGCTTCAAATTTGAAATTGAAGAACCAAAAGAAGGTCCAGTTTTATGCAGTAAGCCTGTTGCTGGGAAACATAGGTGGGAGGGTGCTGTTGCTCTGTGTCCAGCTGGTCCCTGGTCATCAGCTGGTTGGCCAATGCATGAACAGAGTGCTGGACTAGATGGACCCTCGGTCTGATCCAGCAGGGCATTTCTTATGTTCTTATGTACTGATTCCTACATCCCTTTGCATGTTGATGGTGGGGCCTGTTGTGACAATAGAAAGGGGAGCCTGGGCATGCCATGTCACAGAACTCAGGAGCCCAAGCTACGCTTAGAATACACATGACAACTCTTTCTTTTTGATGCAAAGTTAGTGTGGATTTTGAAGGGTAACTGCGTTTAGGTTCGCACGGTGGTTCAAAAGTGCAAAATTAGGTACATTTGTATTAAAATGTGAACTGAACAAGTTTCTTTCCTAATCCTATTTATTACTCTCAGGGCTGTCATTGTTGACGTGCCCAATGGGCTCAGTACAGACGAAGGACTTTATCTAGAGTGACCATACAGAAAGGAGGACAGGGCTCCTGTATCTTTAACAGTTGTATAGAAAAGGGAATTTCAGCAGGTGTCATTTGTAAAAACAAAGATGGCAAGGACCTAACAGAAACAGAAGAGATCAAGAAAAGGTGGCAAGAATATACGGAAGATCTGTATAGGAAGGATAATAATATCGGGGATAGCTCAGACTAGGTCAGTGAGTTAGAGCCAGACATCCTGAAGAGTGAGGTTGAATGGGCCTTAAGAAGCATTGCTAATAACAAGGCAGCAGGAGACGACGGTATCCCAGCTGAACTGTTTAAAATATTGCAAGATGATGCTGTCAAGGTGATGCATGCCATATGCCAGCAAATTTGGAAAACACAAGAATGGCCATCAGACTGTAAAAAATCAACTTATATCCCCATACCAAAAAAGGGAAACACTAAAGAATGTTCCAACTAGTGTACAGTGGCACTTATTTCACATGCCAGCAAGGTAATGCTCAAGATCCTGCAAGGTAGACTCCAGCAATTCATGGAGCGAGAAATGCTAATCTGCCGCGCCTGGCACAGCCTGGGCGCGGGGAAGCTAATTACGGGTGGGGGTAGAAAAGAGGACATGTGGATGCCAGCGATTAGCTGGCGACCCGCGCCTTTTGGAGAGGGGGAGGGGTAAACAAGCCTATTTAAGGGCTCGTCCCCCTCCTCCCTTCCTCTTTCCCAAAGCGGCTCCCTCCCTCCCTCCCTGTAGACAGTATGGGTTCACTGGTTGCCTATTTTAGGAGCCAAGTAGGAATTTTTTGCTCATAATCTGAATTGGTTATGATTTTTTCCGCCTACTTCATACTGTAAGACAGCCCTGGGAGTATTAAATAGGTTAATTTGTTCAGATTCGGTCACATTTATGGCGGGTAGGCGGGCATCTGCGGTTTGTTAAGGTTGGTGAGGATTCCATGGCACCGAAAGGTGAAGGATAATGCCTGAGGTTCAGCAGCTCCAAGCCCTGCGGTCCAGCGGCTGAAATAAGGCTTATCCTTGAGGCCAACCTTTCTCACCCACTCACAGCCTGGTGGCAGGAGGAGGGGTGACACCGGAAGGCCTACCACCCCAAAAGGGGGAGCCAAGGGGTGGTGACGGTTACACGCCGCCTCTGGGGCTCGGAATCTCTCGCCCTGATTATTAACGGCTTACGCCGTGATAGGTAGATGCCCGTTTAGGTTTCCCTTTGCAGATCCATCAAATAAATGTTGGCCCTTGTTTAAACCCAGCTATGATGTGTCGCCTCTTTATTTCTGGACTACACTTTCCTGCAATTGCCAGATGTACAAACTGGGTTTAGAAAAGGCAGAAGAACTAGAGACCAAATTGCCAATATCCGCTGGATAATGGAGAAAGCCAGGGAGTTCCAGAAAAACATCTATTTCTGTTTTATTGACTATTCTAAAGCCTTTGACTGTGTGGATCATAACAAACTGTGGCAAGTTCTTGGTGGTATGGGGATACCAAGTCATCTTGTCTGCCTCCTGAGGAATCTGTATAACGAACAAGTAGCAACGGTAAGAACAGATTATGGATCAACGGACTGGTTTAAGATTGGGAAAGGAGTAAGACAGGGTTGTATACTCTCATCTTACCTATTCAACGTGTATGCAGAACACATCATGCGACGTGCTGGGCTTGACGAATCCAAGGCTGGAGTTAAAATTGCAGGAAGAAACATTAACAATCTCAGATATGCAGATGACACTACTTTGATGGCTGAAAGCGAGGAGGAGCTGAAAAGCCTTATGACAAAGGTGAAAGAAGAAAGTGCAAAAGCTGGGTTGCAGTTAAACCTCAAAAAAACCAAGATTATGGCAACCAGCTTGATTGGTAACTGGCAAATAGAGGGAGAAAACGTGGAGGCAGTGACAGACTTTGTATTTCTGGGTGCAAAGATTACTGCAGACGCTGACTGCAGCCAGGAAATCAGAAGACGTTTACTTCTTGGGAGGAGAGCAATGACAAATCTCGATAAAATAGTTAAGAGCAAAGACACCACACTGACAACAAAGGTCTGCATAGTTAAAGCAATGGCATTCCCCGTAGTAACCTATGGCTGCGAGAGCTGGACCATAAGGAAAGCTGAGTGAAGGAAGATAGATGCTTTTGAACTGTGGTGTGGGAGGAAAATTCTGAGAGTGCCTTGGACTGCAAGAAGATCAAACCAGTCCATACTCCAGGAAATAAAGCCAGACTGCTCACTTGAGGGAATGGTATTGAAGGCAAAACTGAAGTACTTTGGCCACATAATGAGAAGACAGGATACCCTGGAGAAGAGGCTGATGCTAGGGAAAGGAAGAGGGGCCGACCAAGGGCAAGATGGATGGATGATATTCTGGAGGTGACAGACTTGACCTTGGGGGAGCTGGGGGTGGCGACAGCCGACAGAAAGCTCTGGCGTGGGCTGGTCCATGAAGTCACGAAGAGTCAGAAACAAATAAACGAATAAACAACAAAAGCACATGGTGAAATTCCCTCTTCATCAAAACAGTTAAAGCTGCAGGAGTATAGCTACAGTGATCAGATATGAAAGAGGGCAGGGCTCTTGCAGCTTTAACTGCTGTGGTGAAGAGGGGATTTCACGAGGTGATGCATGCTGAAATTCCCTGTTCTATGCAATTCTTGAAGGTGCAGGAGCCCTGTCCTCCTTGCCATATGGCTGCCTAACTTTACCCAAATGCTTCCAGGTCTAGATGTCATCTATTCTTCCACTGAACTATGATAGACTCTTTTTAATGCATCTTCAGCTCAGGCAGGCCTTCTTCATACAAGATGAAAGCATTCAACAAAAGAGGCATAGGGATGGTTTTTTCTATCCTTCCCTGTGTTGGCAAAGTCTTGCAAGATGTTAAGATATACAAAGCAGCACGAAAGCTCAGATATTCATACACTAGCAGAAGGTGATCCAAAAAAAGTTTACACATTATCTATTGTATATCTGTATATTATTGGAAGCCAGGTAGCTAGAATGATATGAATATTGCAGGCAAAGAAGGAAACAGAGGAAATAATGACACAGATACCAGAGCTTGATGAACCAGGGCCTCTTTATTTAAACCACTAATACTTTCTTTTCCAGGGAAAGGTGTGGGGATGTACTTGGTGGATCTGCAGGTGACTAGCCTACTTTGTGCAGTGAGCCACTTTGCCTTGGTTAAGATTTGGCTGGCCCCTTCCCCTAGGGTACACATATGTGAAAGGGGGAACTCCCTGAACCACCCCCACATGGAGCCTCACAACTCCGTGTAGGTACCCGGAGTTGTGAGGCACCACGTGGAGGTGGTTCAGGGGCTTGGTCCCAAAGGCAAACTGTATTCCAGGTCATGGGTCACACATAGTACTGAGCTGCAGGCCTCTGGACTTGCCAATCACTGCCTCCTACCCCCACCTGCCCATGATAAAATCCTGCAGCCCCACATGCAGATCTTGCAGAAAGAGGTCATTACTGATCGGCCACATTAAGGTCAATCCATGGTGGTTGAATTTCAAAATGTGGCAGCATGCTGCCCAAGCAATGCTGCAGAGCCAATCTCATCTCTTGGTTCATCTATTTCCTACCCTTATTTAAGGATAGGAAATAAGCTGTAAAGGGTAAGCTGTGAAGGTCCCCACTCTCTCTCCACATGCCATAGCAGTATATTGGACCAGAAGATATGCGTGTCTAGCCACCTCTGCCAAATGGTCTCAAAACCGATCCTAGCCTGTAGAATCAGGGCCTTCCCTTTAAGAAGCCCTATTTCATTACCTCCCAGGTGGAGCACTGACATCTGGGGAGGGACCACCACTAAAACAATGGTTGAAACAATGAGGAGTTTTCCCATAACATGTCACACCTAGCATTCAGGCCAGCTGTCTTCTGAAAGTTGATTGATTCACCCTCCAGCTGGCTCAGAATCCTATACTGTTCCACTGATTGATGGAATCTCCTCTCCCTCTGCCCCAAATTTCATTCTATTTGTGGTGCTGCCCTGGATGGTTTCTCAAATTACCTATAGTGCCCAATGGAAGTAGTTCTGAAAAGTTGCCCATATGTATTCTTGATGCTTAGTTCTTTTCTCATGAGAAAGAAACCACCTTAATAATAATACACAAATTTAAATATAATACTCAGATATTGTAAAGTAAAATTTTTAAAGAAGTGTATTGTTGGACTTCAGTTGGTACGTAAATCCATTTGTTTTAAAAAGTATTTTGGAATGAAACTGTAAGTGAGAGTCTGTTTCATCCACAGAATTGCCTGGCACAGGGCTACATACAGTAATTACCTTTTTATCCCCAATGAAAAGGAAAGTTTAAAGCTCCAGTCTAAAGGGAATGTAACATTCATCAGACCTTAACACATTTTAAAATGAGCTATTGTATAATAGATTTTACACACACACACACACACACACACACACACACACACACACACACACACACACACACATTGTGGATGCAAGCCATCTATTCCAAATACTTCTGTGAATGCATTACTCTCTGTGTGCTTAATGTCAGATTCACAGGGGATTCTTTATCCTGGGGGACTGTAAAACTGAAGGACTGGAATAATATCAAAACTCCTCTAATCCAAACTTCCCACCCATATCACCAAAAAGTTAAGTAACCATATAGAATCTATATGAACACAACACAGGCTAACATGAGGTTTGATACATTTTCTAGGACACACTCCCTGTGGAGTTGCGACTGCATTCAGGAAGTGGGGCAAGAGACGTCATTTTAATGTAACTTTTAAAACTGCTTTTATGGGTTTTAAGTGTATTGTCTAACTCCATTGGTGTACATAAATCCAATATATTTTAAATATTTGATTATGTTTTTATTTGATTATGGTTTTTATTTTCTGAACTTTTTGTAAACCACCTGGCTGACTTCACAAAGGTGATATAGATATGCAAATGCAGATGATGATGATGATGATCAACAGAACACACACACACACACAACTCTCTGATACAAGAATTCAAAAATATATCAAGCAATTGCCCATATTTGCCCATAGCGTCCTTCTAAGTAGGGCAGAATCAATATATTTCTGGTCCATGTCAGTTTTGTATGTGTAAATTCATAAGTCCATTCTGCCTGGTTTTCATATTAAGCTGTGATTTTTTAATTACACACATACACACAATTTTGGAATGTTTATTTATTAATTAGTTTCATGGTTGAGTTGGGACTACAACCTGGATCTCCTGGCACTCTAAGAAGAATTTGCCATTTATTCCTACTCTCTGTTTTATGTTCTTTAACCAGTTACTGATCCATGAAGACCTTTCCTCTTATTCCACGACTGCTAAGTTTGCTCAGGAGTCTTTGGTTAGGGACTTTGTCAAAAGCCTTTTGGAAGTCCAAGAAAACAATGTCTACTAGATCGCAAAGAATTCAAAAAGTTTAGTGAGACAGGACTTACCTTTGTGAATGTGATGTTGATTCTTTTTCAGCAGGACCTATCTTTCTATATGTTTACTAATTTTGTCTTTAATAATGCTTTCATCCAATTTACCCAGAACAGCCACTAAGGTAATTGGCCTATAATTTCCCAGATCCCCCTAGATCCTTTTTTAAAAATTGGTGTTACATTGGTCATCTTCCAGTCCTCTGGTTCAGAGGTTGAGCTTAAGGACAAGTTGCATATTTTGGTTGGAATATCAGCAATTTCATTATTGAGTTCTTTAAAATCTGTAGGAAGGATACCATATGGGTCCAGTGATTTATTTGCTTTCAATTTATCCATATGGTTGAGAACTTTATCTTTTGTCACCACTATTTGCCTCAGTTTCTCAGACTCCATTCCTGAAAACATCAGTTCAGGCACAGATATCTGTCCTAT
This sequence comes from Elgaria multicarinata webbii, assembly GCF_023053635.1. Lineage (NCBI taxonomy): Eukaryota > Metazoa > Chordata > Lepidosauria > Squamata > Anguidae > Elgaria > Elgaria multicarinata. The sequence goes on from NC_086174.1 coordinate 52,114,508, forward strand.
ATTTTCTGCAGTAAAGACTAATGAGAATAATTCATTCAGCTTCTCTGCAGTTTCCTTGTCCTCCTTCAGTACTCATTTAATTCTACTGTCATCCAATGATCCAACTGCCTATCTGGTTTTTTGTTTCTGATACGATTATAAAATTCTTTATTGTTGGCCTTGATTTTGTTAGCAATGTGCTCTTCAAAATGTGTTTTATCCATCTCTTATTGTCTTCTTGAAGGCTTTGCTCTCTTTTGTTTTCTACGCTTGTGCAAGACTTCCATTTTCTGAAGGAAGCCCTCTTTTCTCAAATGGTGCTACTTGGTGCTACTTTTCCTAACCTGCGATATACATTTTAGCTGACGTTCTATTATTATTATTATTCATCTGTTATTGTGGTTTGGGTAACCTCCAAGCATTTTGAAGGTATTTAACCCTCTTGAATCCCCCTTTTAATTTCCTTTTCACCAATTCCCTCATTTTAGAGAACATCCCTCTTTTGAAGTAAAATGTGATTGTGTTGGATTTACTGAGCAATTTTCCACTTAAATATATATTAAGTCTAATAGCACCATGGTCACTGTTTGCAATTGGCTCAACAACACTTACATCTCTTACTAGGTCCTGGATGACACCACTTAGAATTAAATCCAGGGTCACCTCATGTTTTCTGAATGGATTTCCTTTCAAAGTGCACTTGACGTATTTTGGTACATTTTCTGAGGAGAGGACTATGTCAGAAAATTCAGAGAAAATCTCCACGCTAGTCCAGGAGGGGTATCCCAAATGGAGGCTGAACAAAATCCAAGAGCATCCCTACTCTACATTTCAGAACATGCAAAGCAAGATCAGGCTAGAGATGCTATATTCCAGTCTAACTACCATTTACCCTCTTTTGCATATGGAAACCTATATTTGCTACAAGTTCAAGGTTCTACTAGTACCTTCTTTCCTTCCTTCCTTCCTTCCTCCTTCAAGAGGTTTAAGGGAGCACATGTGCCCCCTCTATGCACACAGTTCACATATTTGTTTCCCCCTTACTTCTATGGAGTAAGGTAGGTTAAAATATGGCTTATGGACCTAGGTAACCCAGTGAGCTTCAGAGATGAGCAAGGATTTTAACTCTTAGTCTAGTCAAAAGCTGTCTCCACAACTGCATGTGCCTCTCTTCAAAGCCATAAAAATAGGAGGGGGAGGAATAGTGTTGTGTGAACTCATGTACAATGGTGGGAAACTGTAAGCGAATCAAATGGAAGCTAAGTCTAGGTGCTGAACTCAGAAGGGCAAGTTCTTTTTTCTGCAATTGATTGCAATCACTCAGAAAGCTGTGGCTGCATTACAGAGCCAATACCTAATGTATGGGATTAGCCTTGACATAGGCAAGCTTAAAGTCAACCCAAACTGATGAAACCAATGGCTGCCTCAGGCTGAAAGTGACATGTGGTTCACCCCCAAGGCTTTGTAGACTGGCCTGCAATTGACCTTCCTTATGCTGGAACCTAGAGCTGGATTAGGTTGCAATTCCTTACATGCTTACCTGGAAACTCCCAGTGAATGCAGCGGGGTTTACTTCTGAGTACTCAGTGTTACTGGTTTACTGATAAAAGAATACTGTAACAGGGAAAGAAAGCAGAGAATGGGATAAGAGAATGAGTCAATAAATTCAACTTGAGAGAGACAGGCATCACCAAAACATCCTGTTCAGCACCATAAACCACAAACAACAGTAGCTTTCATCCAGTTCCATACAATTGATATAGCCAGACTGCAAATAGATAAGGGTGCTATATACTGCTGCTGTCTGCCAGCTCCAGTTTTGAAAACAAAAATAAGATTCTCCATGTGCAAGATGTTAAAAAAAATGGGGTGAGGAGGGAATGAACGGAAGGCAGGCAATTATGATTTTATTGCTGATAAAACAAGAAGATACTTGGAGCATAAGAGAACAAAAATAAAGGCCTTGCCTCCTCATTATTTCAACATTAGCTTCATATGCCAAGTGTTCAGGTACTCATTAATCCTGGTCTTAACTCTGCTGATGATTTCCCACTTCTTTTATTTTCCTTAGCTTTTGTATAATTCCAATAATCCCCAGGTAACTGGGAATGGGGAATCAGCTCAAAATCCAGTCAAATTTCAATGCAATTATTGCATAACAAAGTCCAACATTCTAATTCACTGGGTGAAATCTATCATTACCATATTTGTTCACCAAGATGATCACTATCAACAGTCTTTATTTCATAGAACTCCAAAGTGGAAGAGACCTTTCACTCTATTGATTTGTCGTGTGTGAGTGTGTGATCTCCCTGCCCACGTACAATTGAGTTTAGCAATATATTTGCAACTTAATTGCATTCCTTTTTGGACTGGCTCAAGCTTGTGCAGCTACTATCATTCCAGTGGAAATGCTACCAATAGGAAAACCTAGAGGTGCAATGGTCAAGATACCATGAATCATGGCTGTTCAGGGAGTTTCCAGATCATCAGACATTTTCAGAACATAAAATGTTCAGAATGTCCTGTTTTCTGCCCTTATCTTATTTTTTTTCTTCCCCTTAGTTTGATTTACAACCTGCTGTATCCCAAAAACTCAGGCTGAGTGGTGGCAAATATAGAAACACAAGGTGACGTCCCTGAATGTAACATGCCTGTACCTTGCATAAGCTCACCATAGACTCAGCTTGTTCTTCACTCCGAGGTTAGAAACAGCCATCTTCTCATCCTTTCCATACTAACATACCTTAACAAAAAGTTCTTTCCAACAAGGTATAATTGTGTTTTATTGGAATTAAAAAAGAAAGAAAGAAAGAAAGAAAGAAAGAAAGCCATGTATATTTAACCCGTTTCTTCTGCTCTAAACTGAAATGGAAGTCGGCATGTTATATGACCACATTATATAGTAGAAAAAAAGGAAGAAATGAAAGAGAAGGAGCTTTTAGTCATTTGCTTTCCATTATCTCCTGTATGATGCAGCCATATGTTCCTCCTTCCATTAACTTCAACGGGCTGTAGGAAATGGTAAGTGGTAAAAGTTACTCGACTTCTTGTATCATCACCTTCAGTAATGTGACAATGAGTTTTGTTTGCTCGAAATATTTTACCTGCTCAAGATTCATATGTTGACTTAGGATGAAAGCACACATGTTTGAAAAGCCTGTCTGTGGCATATCTTCTGCAAACCAGCACCAGGAGGCAGCAATTTTTCAGGCAAGAAGTGATAGTAAGGGGATGAGTGCTAAACTCTCCCTCTGCCCACCTTCCCCCCACCCTCTCACAACCATCTCTCCATGTAACCTACCTCAGAGGGCTGTTGTGTGAGGCTCAAATGGTAGCCTGAGAACCATGACAAAATGGCAGGATACAAATATTTATGTAGTTATTTATTTATTTGTAATATTTATATACTGCTAAGTATAATAAACCTCCTAAGTAGTTCACATATAAATATTAAAATCACATTTAAAATACAATATTAAAAACACAACATTAAAACCATTCCAATAACCATAAAAGCAATACAAAGAGCAGTAAGATGGAGCAGCATGATTAATTTAATCACAGCCCACGGAAAGCTTGCGTGAATAAGTGTGTTTGCAGGAGGCGTTTGAAAAATGCCACATTTTCTGCCCCTCCGACTGCACAAGGGAGGGGTTTCCAAATACATGCATACATACATTTATGCAAAGTGATGGGTGCAATTCTTCCCTACTTGCAACTATACATGCTTCATGCTTATATATTCAACTTGTCAATTTGTACAATCAAGGTTACCTTGATTGTAACAGCAAATTCACATATAACAGTTTGCCAGTAACATTCTCCATGTGAGCTATTCTGTTGCATGAGCATTGTTATCATCCCACATCTCAAATGCCCAAAGAAAGAAGCTAGTCTTTTGCCACCATGGATGGTGACCTTCTCAACACTTGGAGACTTCCACCACACACACACACACACACACACATGTATGTGTATGCAAATGATAAAATGTGTGTATTGGGGGAGAGGGTAGATTTCACTTCAGAGCTAAATCTCTCCTAATCCAGACTTTTGAGGCTCAAGTCTGTTAACACCACACTTTCACTCCAGTTCTCTTTAAACTATCGAAGGTGACTAAAAGGTTGCTTCTGCTCTGGCCTAAGAATGTACAACTCAGCAAAATTTAAACTCATCAAGCTTCTCTGATTTTCACCTCAAAACTCATTCCAACTGATGCCTGGACTGGATGATAGGCTTTGGGAATGTTTTCGCACTAAAATCTGTTTGATTCTTGTGTGCATTTTTCCAAGCGAGCACATCAACTGCGTGCATTTTTGAAACATACACATTTCCTCCCATTGATTCAAGTGTGTTTCTAAGCATTTTTTGAAACGTACAGATCTTTTCATGTGCATTTTTCAAAAGTAAGCTTTTTTCAAACGCATTCTTTGTTGCATGAATTACATCACAAGATCAGAATGTACAGACCTCAGGTCACAGATTGCATTCAAATCAGTGTTTGGTTCAGAGAAGTGCAAGTTGGATAAATTCTGCCAAAACTAAACTTATCCACTCTTACCTGTCTCTCTTTTAGTGTGCACTTACTGATCATCTGAAATCCTTTTGCGACTATGGGTGTACCAGAGATTCCCCATTCCACCTGTTAAATGGTTGGAAAAATACCTTAATACTAATAATCACAGGGCAAACTGCCATCTTGGCCCTGTGGGGAAGAAGAAGGACCGAGGGGACAGGAGCAGGCAGAAGTAACATGAGTCCTGCTCCTGCTGGACTCTTCCCCCCCCCCACAGGGCAAACTGCCATCTTGGCCCTGTGGGGAAGAAGAAGGACTGAGGGGACAGGAGCAGGCAGAAGTAACATCGGTTCCTGCTCCTGCTGGACTCTTCCCCCACCCCCACAGGGCAAACTGCCATCTTGGCCCTGTGGGGAAGAAGAAGGACCGAGGGGACAGGAGCAGGCAGAAGTAACATCGGGGCCTGCTCCTCTTGGACTCTTCCCCCACCCCCACAGGCCAAACTGCCGTCTTGGCCCTGTGGGGACGAAGAAGGACCGAGGGGACAGGAGCAGGCAGAAGTAACATCGGGGCCTGCTCCTCTTGGACTCTTCCCCCACCCCCACAGGCCAAACTGCCATCTTGGCCCTGTGGGGAAGAAGAAGGACCGAGGGGACAGGAGCAGGCAGAAGTAACATCGGGGCCTGCTCCTGCTGGACTCTTCCCCCCCCCCCCACAGGGCAAACTGCCACCTTGGCCCTGTGGGGAAGAAGAAGGACCGAGGGGACAGGAGCAGGCAGAAGTAACATCGGGGCCTGCTCCTGCTGGACTCTCTCTCTCTCTCCTCTCTCTCTCTCTCTTTCTTTCTCTCTCCTCCCTCCCTCCCTCCTTGACTCCTTTTCCTTGTGTGTCATGTCTTTATTAGATTGTAAGCCTGAGGGCAGGGACTGTCTTTTTTGCTAAGTGTAAGCCGCTCCGAGAGCCTTTTTTGGCTGAGGAGCGGGGTATAAGTATGATAAATAAATAAATAAATAAATAAATAAATAAATAATCTGACTAGTTGCCAAGTTCTGTCCAGTGTTTTAAACTGGACAGCAACTGGGGGCACAGGATGTTTCAGTTTCCTAGCCCTGAGCTTGGAGACAGAGATCTGAGATCCAAGCTAGGAAACCGTGATCCCTCATCTCCTTGCAGCCAGTGCAGAGAGAACCGCACCAGCTGCTGCTATGAGCTCACAAACAGGGCTGGCATTACGGTTAGGCGAACAAGGCAGTCGCCTAGAGCACCGACCCGGAGGGGTGCAGGCAGCGTGTGGTGCATGCGGCGGCACCCAGGCGTTACCCTGCCCTCCGGCACCCGGCGCATACTTCAGCTGTGGCACCAGGATCTTCCCTTCCCCTGGCCGTATACCTGGCCAAGCTGCTGCCCACGCTGCTCTCGTCGCCACCACCCATCCTGGCTGCAAGAGGCCAGGGAGGAAGGCAGAACTCCGGGGGCGAGACTGGGTGGGTGAGCGAGCGCGACGTGGCCTGCCTGGGGTGGGAAGGGGGCAACGGGGAAGAGTGGATGGCAGCTCTTATCTTGGGGTGGGGAAAGGACAGGAGCTGGTTTGGGAAGCGGGGAGGGGGGAATGCAGCAGCCAGCAACCCATTAAGAAGGCAAATGAGGCTTGTCATTTCAAGATCATCCTTGCAAATTGGGGTGTGGGGTGTGGGGAAGAGATCCACAGAGCCGCACAGTTTCCTTAGTTTGAATCCACACTTTCGGCTGGGTTGGGGGGGTGGATCCCATTGCACAGAAAAAGGCAAACTGAGGTGAGTAACTTTGAGACCATGATTGGGAAAGTAGACTGAAAAATAGAGTGGGGGGAATGGAAATAGATTGGGGGGGAGAGGGAAGTATCAAGTTGTTGGGGATGCTTATGACCCCTTCACTCCCCTCCACAATTGTTCCCATATGTGCCCCATGCTAATTTTTAAATTTTTAAAATTTATTTATTATATTTCTATACTGTTCAATTTCCGAAGCTCTCTGCATGGTTCAAAAAAATTGAAACCACAAGTACAGCATAATAGATTTTAAAAATGAAAAATATAAACAAAATAGGGTGGAAATAGCAAGGGTTTGGTAACTCCACGGACACCCACACACCCCATGATCAGTAACATGCCCCCAAGCCAACTTTTTTTTAAAGGAATGTTGAACAAATTACATTTAAAAGTAGCTAGGGGCTTCCAGGGCCCCTTCTGACCTAAACACATACACCCCCACTTTAAACTCACAAAGGAAGCAGCCCATATTCTGGCTGCTGGTGCTTCCCACTAGTTTCTCTTGAAAAACAAGCAGGAACAGGAAGAATTTTTTTTTTTTAAAAAACAGAAACACCTCATTATGATGATGCTGATGCTGATGATGTGTATCCTGCCTTTTGCCCAATACTGGGCCTCATTAGCTGTGAACATCTTGAGGAGAAACAAATGCCTGGGTCCTGGTTAACTCTACGAGAATGGATCAGAACCATATCTGGAAGTCTGGCAGAGCAGCCCTCACAGATGCTGTGACTTAGGGCCTTACTAGACGAGGCCTTAGCGCGCCTTCTGACCCGGTTTCCCTGCTGTGCATCCAGATGACGCACAGGGGAATCCGGCGGCAGGCCGCAGTGAGGCCTCCTCCAACGCGCCATAAGCGAATGCGCTTATGGTGCGCTTTTTCCCCAGCTCCGGCCTCAGGCCGGGGCTGGGGGAAGTGTGGTGACTTCCGCGGCTTTTCATGGCTCCTCGCTTACGAGGAGCCGCGAAAAGCCGCAGACCTGCCTGGCACAGCGCTCATAGGAGCGCTGTGCCCATCGGCGGGGGGGGGAAGAGAGGGGAGGGCGAAGGATGGCAGGGTGGGTGGCACGGGGGAGGGCGGGTGAGATCGCGCCGCGCGCCGCCCGAGCAAGCAGCCGAGCGGCACTTGCTCGGGCGGCGCGCAGCACGATCTCCCCCGCCCTCCCCCGTGCCACCCACCCTGCCATCCTTCGCCCCCCCCATAAAAATAACCAAAACAACCGGACTTACCAGTCCAACGTCTTCGGGCCGCACCCGGCCCCTTTTTTTTTTTTAAAAAAAGGCGGACGCCGCAGGGACGTGACGTCCCTGCGCGTCCGACGTGTGGTAGCCTGGGGGAGGCGCACTAACGTTAGCACGCCTTGGCCCCGCCTCCCTGCCGGCGTAAGCCGGCAGGTCCAGTAAGGCCCTTAGACATCCTTAAGGACAGGGCCGGTGCCAGACTACTTTAGCAGTTAAATTTAGCAGTTTCAAGTTTTGTGCTTATTTTTTCTACAAAACATCTGTTCTTAAAAATTGAAGTTGGCAATTTTGCGGGTGGGGGGTGCAAGTAGCTCGCCTTGCCTAGGGCACAAAATAGTCTGGCACCGGCCCTGCTCACAAATGCAAATTCGTAGGGGGTGAAAGGGGGCATTCCCTGGGGCATGGAGGGAAAGATACTGGGGATGCAGGGATTCTTGACAAGCATGAGAATGCATATTTTAAAGTGCCCATTTTTATTTTTTACTTTAAATGCACTTTTCTAATGTGATTGCAAATCCTGGACTGTGTGGGATATTTCCAAAAATAATAATAAAGTAATAATAATAAAAAAATGCACTCATGTTCAGGATTTTGAATGAGGCAAGTTCTGATAATTTTTAAAGTGAAATGAAATTCTCAAACATCCCTACATATGATCAACTAAAAACCTTTCATTGATGGTCAACCCTAACGAAGAAGTGGACATGTGTTTTTCTGCCAGTTTTTCAACCTGCAACACTGCTTCTATCTATTGCTTGTTATGAAGTGCTGTGAAAAAAGAACAGCTGAAGCCTGTGCTTTTTATAGGGTACTGCAATTGACAGGGTGTTCACCAAGTTCACAGAATACCAATCAAAGCAGGAAAAAGGCAGACAAAAATATGTATGTATATGCAGCCAGTTGGATTTAGCTTACAAACATAGTATGTCTGGATTCAATCACATGATGTCCTCTCATATATCTATTCATTTGTTATGATTCCTTACTCTTTAATCCCGTTTAATAGATTTTACAAAAGAAAAGAGCTATTTTTACTCACCAAGGAAACAGCAGGTATCAGCAGCTTCCAAAATCTGCTGAAGCAATAGTGTGCATCTGCAAAGCCTTTCTGTGGTCCTCTAGTGAAGGCAAATTTCACTGGGACCTGCCATTATCACCAATGTGAAAATGAGGGGGTATCAGGCACGGAGCTAATAATGAACTGTTCTCATATGAGAGACCTGAAATAATAGATGGTCATTAAAAAAAATACAGTTAAGGCAGGAAGGTCTCTTGTGTCTTTGTGAAATGTGGATTTAAGGTGGTAATGAAAAATGTAGAAAAGAGTTTCTGAATATTGCCACCATTTAACTGTATTCATTCTTCTGTCTGTTGAGATTAGAGGTGGACAAATCAGTTTCAGGTTTTCTGAGTTTATCTTTTTTTCCAATCTTAGGTTTGGTTCGTTTCAAACTTCAAGAATTTCTCCAGTATTACCTATGGTTCCTTCTGAACACTGAGAATTTCTTTTGAAATAATTTGTATGAAAATCCATATGCATGTTTTTGCATTTTTCTCCTAACACATGCATTTTGGTATGCATTTTGCCTACTTTTTCTTTTGCAAGCAATTTCCCCAATATAATATATTTTGAACATTATCTCCATATGTGTGTGTGTGTGTGTGTGTGTGTGTGTGTGTATGTTTTGATTTGAGAACTCCATTTCGGAAGTACAGATTTCAAAGGAGTTTTGATTCACATAAATGTTCGAAAGTGCAAAATTTAGGAAGTTCACATTAAAATGATGAACGAATTTCTCCACCTCTGTACTCAAGACCAATTAGCTCCAATTCCTTTTGTAGAGGAAATAAATCCTCAAATTTTATATTTGGATATCCTGATTCTGCCTCAGATCACAAACATTTTAAATGTCTTTAGAAATATTGTTGCATGCTTTCCTCTTCTATGTGTGTTGAGAAGATCCCTAATCTGCATTACTTAGAAGTAGATACCTTTTAGGGGTGTGCACGGACCCCCGCTCCGCTTCACTTGCAGATCCGTGATTTTTGGAGCGGGCCGCTTCGCCCCGCCCACGCTCCGCCCACTTCCGCTCCGCTCCGCTCGGAGCTCCGGATCCGGATCGGAGCTCCGTTTTTCCCCCCCATAGGCTTGCATTGAAAGCTAAAAAATTATACAACTTTTTTTCTGTTCAAGTTAGAAACCTCACATTTGGCACCGTGACACCTCATGGGGATATACACACGCACGCCAAGTTTCAAAGCAATCCCATCATCCCCTGATTTTTTGGGAATTTTTGAAAATCGGGCACCCCATTCACACCCCTTTCCATAGCTCCGTCAATTTGCACGTTAGAAACCTCAAACTCTCCACCATGATAGCTTATCAATGTGTCCCCATGGATGCCAAGTTTCAAGGCAATCCCATCATCCCCTGATTTTTGGGGAATTTTTGAAAATCGGGCACCCCATTCACACCCCTTTCCCTAGCTCCATCAATTTGCACGTTAGAAACCTCAAACTCGCCACCATGAAAGCTTATCCAGGGATACATATGCACGCCGAGACTCAAGGCAGTCCCATCATCCCTTGATTTTTGGGGAATTTATGAAAATCCAACACCCCTTTCCATAGCTCCGTCAATTTTGCACGTTAAAAAAACCCCTCAAACTCACCACCATGACAGCTTATCCAGGGATACATACGCCGCACGCCGAGACTCAAGGCAGTCCCATCATCCCCTGTTTTTTGGCGGGGCTTAAACCTGCAAAATTTGGAACTTCCAAAACTCCAAATGAGCGCAGGAAGGACTTCTCCCCTGAGTCAAAGCCACACACACACAACATCCCTGTGAGGTGGGCAGGGGAGGAGGGAGGGTTTCAGTTATTGAGGCCCGAGGATGTGGACAAGGTGCTTGGCCAAGTCCGGTCGACCACCTGTGTGCTTGACCCTTGCCCCTCGTGGCTCATTACATCAAATAAGGAGGGGATCGCCGGCTGGGTCCAGGAGGTTGTAAATGCCTCCTTGAGAGAGGGAGTGGTGCCGGCCTCTTTAAAAGAGGCGGTAATTAGACCACTCCTGAAGAAGCCTAATCTGGACCCGGAAGATGTTAACAACTACAGGCCGGTGGCTAATATCCCTTTCCTGGGCAAGGTGCTTGAGCGGGTGGTTGCAGGACAACTCCAGGCACTCTTGAATGAAACGGATTATCTAGATCCATTTCAATCGGGTTTCAGGCCTGGTTTTGGAACAGAAACTGCCTTGGTCGCCCTGTGGGATGACCTCTGTCGGGAGAGAGACAGGGGGAGTGCGACCCTGTTGGTTCTCCTGGACCTCTCAGCGGCCTTCGATACCATCGACCATGGTATCCTTCTGGATAGGTTGTCTGAGCTGGGAGTTGGAGGTACTGCGTTGCAGTGGTTCCGCTCCTACTTGGATGGCCGATTCCAGAAGGTGGTGCTGGGGGATTATTGCTCTGTGCCGTGGCTCCTAAGCCATGGGGTTCCGCAGGGCTCTATTTTATCCCCTATGCTGTTTAACATATACATGAAGCCGCTGGGGGAGGTTATCCGGAGATGTGGACTGAGGTGTCATCAATATGCGGATGACACCCAGCTCTACCTTTCCTTTTCATCAAACCCAGGTGAGGCAGTGACTGTTCTGAACCAGTGCCTGGGCACGGTAATGGACTGGATGAGGGCTAACAAACTGAGACTCAATCTAGACAAGACGGAGGTACTGTTAGCGGGTGGTTCATTTGTCCGGCGAGGTGATGTTTGCCCTGTCCTGGACGGGGTTGCACTCTCTCTAAAGGATCGGGTCCGTAGTTTGGGGGTGCTCTTGGATCCAGAACTGTCACTTGAGGCACAGGTGAACTCAGTGGCAAAGAGCACCTTTTATCAGCTTAGGCTGATATACCAACTGCGCCCTTATCTGGACAGTGATAGCCTAGCTACAGTTATCCATGCTCTGATAACCTCTCGTTTGGATTACTGCAATGCGTTATACGTGGGGCTGCCTTTGAAAACGGTCCGGAAGCTTCAGCTGGTACAAAACAGGGCAGCCCGTTTACTAACAGGGACTGGCTGGCGAGATCACATTACGCCAGTCCTTTTACAACTTCATTGGCTGCCAGTCCAGGTCCGGGCCCGATTCAAAGTGCTGGTATTGACATTTAAAGCCCTAAACGGTTTGGGGCCAGGTTATTTGAAGGAACGCCTCCTCCCATATGTACCTACCCGGACCTTAAGATCATCTACAGGGGCCCTTCTCCGTGAGCCCCTGCCAAAGGAAGTGAGGCAGGTGGCTACTAGGAGGAGGGCTTTCTCCGCTGTGGCACCCCGGTTGTGGAATGAGCTCCCCAGAGAGGTCCGCCTGGCGCCTACACTGTACTCCTTTCGTCGCCAGCTGAAGACCTTTTTATTCACTCAGTATTTTAACACTTAATTTTAACTTAAATTTAAATTATACTGTTTTAACTCTGTATTTTAACCTTATATCAATTTTGCTGCGTGGTTTTATCCTGGTTGTGCTTTTTATATTGTATTTTGTATTTGTATTTTTAACTTGTTGGTTGTTTTATGATGATTTTAATTTTTGTGAACCGCCCAGAGAGCTTCGGCTATTGGGCGGTATAAAAATGTAATAAATAAATAAAATAAATAAATAAATAAATAAGGCAGGCAGCTGGCATTTCTGGGGGCATAAGGAAATGAGCCAAGGATAAGCCAGTAATGCATATAAAATGGAATAAATAAACAAATAAACAAAGGAGGGGTGGAATTAAAAGCAGCAGTGTTGCTGAATAAACAACAAGAAGAACTTTTTTAAAAAGGCTATATCTGTCTTTTACCAGTAATAGGGGGACGTGCCCGGGGGAGAGGGAAGCAGCTGCCAGTTCAACTCAAGACAGCCATTGCTTCACCACGAGAGCTCTAAGAAGTAAACGCTCACTTCAACTCATAATAGGCATTGCTCCACCACTAAGAAGTAAACGCTCACTTTGACTCATGATAGGCATTGCTCCACCGTTTTACTCTCTTTGGAAGGCTCTAATGGCCTTCCAGTGCAGGAGAGGGTGGGGGCACGTCCACGATGAGATGCCCTAGGGGAGCTCATCCCCTTGCACCGCATCTTTTCAGTTGTTCCCCAAAGTTAGGGTGGGGAGCAGTGCTGTGTTTCTATCTCTTATTCTTGGCTTAGTATATGATTTCAGGTTGTGTTTGTGCATTTGGTGGGGCTACTGTGTTAAAAAACACTGGGAAAAGTCCGTTCAGATGAAGAAAGAGAAGTTTCCCAGAATCCCAAGTTACCCGTTTTGCCTATGCCCTCCTCTAACTTTGGGATCATGTGATCATGACCGGGAGCTGACTCTGCCCCTCAGCCCTTTGAAAAAGGTATTTTTCCCGCCGATTTTTAAAAAAATTCTAGCGCGCGACCCGCACCACGCAGAGAGGTGAGAGTAGTCTCAAAATGACCCCCATCCACGACTCTCTGTGCACAAGAATTTCCAGAATGATAGATTAAAAATCAACCCAGGTATCCCCGATTGTTCTCCGCAATGCAATCCTATGGGCGAAAACCTCCGTTTGACCCGCGCTGTCCCTGTTTGTAATGTTTGTTGACCCGATTTTTTAAAAAATATAGCACACGACCCGCACGACGCAGAGAAGTGAGAGTAGTCTCAAAATGACCCCCATCCACGACTCTCTGTGCACAAGAATTTCCAGAACGATAGCTTCAAAAACAACCTAGTTATGAGCGATTATTTCCCGCAATGCAATCCTATGGCGAAATGTTTTCAAGATGGCGACCGGAGTGCTCCGCCTGAACTAGGAGCTCCGAAAAATGGCCGCTTCTCTTCGCCTTGCTTCTAGGGGTCCGCTGTCCGCTTCTACTCCGCCTCTGGGTAAGGCGGAGCAGGCCAATCCGCTACTGCTTCTCCGCTCCTAATCGCAGCGGAGCACATGCCTAATTCCTTTTGAAGGAGAAATTAGTTGAAATTAATACCAAGAGCTCATGCAATGAGGCAGAAGTTGTGATTAGTGGTTGAGAAAGTCAGATAACATTTTCCGGGGGGGGGGAGTGATCTTGAAGCGGGGGGACGGGACACCAGGCAGTTTTGAAAGGAAACTTGAAAAACTTAATAAAGAGCAAATTGATAGCGCCCTACAGAAAGGCATTGATGCTTTTAAAGGAGAATTCAACAAGTGGGCCTCTCAGCGAAGAGTGTTCATACTGGAAAGAGCAAGGGAGAGATTCTAGGAAGAGGACAGCAATAAACCTGACAGAATATTACCCCATCAGCTTAGAAAGTGAGCCCACAGGAAAACTGACCAAACTAACAGAAATTAAGGCAGTCATTAAATATCTTTGCACTGGTGCATATTACTCCCTGACAGCCATAAACAAGGCTCGAATTGAGAATCTCCACAGCAAATTAGAACTACTTATTCCTGTAATAAGATAGTAAATCTCCACAGCTCTTCCAGAAGATACCTTCATTGGTAAATGCTAATCTCCTGGGCTAAATAGATTTTTTATCTAGCCACTAATGGATAATTGCTCTTGCTCTCAGAGATTTCTTAAATGAACCATTTTCAATGGTCCTGTGGGAAGAGGTAGAGTTGTCAAGTAGTAAACCATATTCCAACAAGTTATTATTAGTAAGGCTTGAAAAACAACTAAGCATCAGAGTTGAAGCCTTTGACTCCTATTTCTCTGAGATATTTCAAGTTTATACCCATGTTTTTTGCCAGATTCAGCAGGCTCCACTCATTACATAACAGGCTTTATTTGTTTAATGTGTTGCCTATGGTGCCACATGTCCGGTTTTGCCCAGACATTTCCGGAATCGGGGGGGGGGGGGAAACCTGATCCGGGGGGGGGACGGACCCTGTTTTCCCAGTTATGTCCAGCAAAACACGGGGGCTGGGTCTGCTGCATGCGTTCCCGGGCTTCCATTGCCTTGCGTCGCCCTCCTGCTTGTAAGCATGAGGGCAACTTGAGGCAACAGGCAGGGCTCAGTTCGCTCCCCGTTGCAAGTGCCTGGGCCTGCCCCAGCCGCTTGCGACAGCAAGTGAAGGCAGATCCCCACCCATTGCCTCGCATCACCCTCATGAAGGCAATGCGAGGCAATGGGCAGGGCTCAGTCCACTTCCCATCGCAGGCGCCTGAGCCTGCCCCAGCCACTTGCGACGGCGAGTGAAGATGGAGCCCCGCCCATTGCCTTGCATCGCCCTCATGCTTGTCAGCATAAGGGCGACGTGAGGCAGGGGGCGGGACTGCCCTGAGCATCGCACATCTGGGCCTTTTTTGGCTGGTGCAATGGTGCCGGCCAAGAAAAGCCTCGGAGAGCCCCGAGGCGAGTGGCTGGGGGCTGCGTGAGGGAACTTCTAGCAATGCAGCCTCCAACACATACACACCAGCGCAGAAGAAGAAGAAGAAGAAGAAGAAGAAGAAGAAGAAGAAGAAGAAGAAGAAGAAGAAGAAGAAGGTAAGACTAAGGTGGGTGGGTGTCTCTGTGTTAGAGGGAGTGTATGGGTGAGGGTGCCTGGTGGTTTTTTCAGTGTGTTTTGGAATGGGTGATCCTGTGTGTGTGTGAGTGTGTGTGTGTGTTGACAGTGTATGTGATGATGTCTGAATGTGATGCCTGGTCGTTTGACTATGAATGGATGCATTTTTGCAGTGTGTGTGTGTGTGTGTGTGTGTGTGTGTGTGTGTAGGGCTGTAGTTTGCTGCAATTTGTGGGGGATAATTTGGAGGTGATATTCCTTTTAAATAATGCATTTTGACCCATAGACCTTCCTCCAATTTGTTTGATGTAATTGGCATGATGTATGTTTTGTAACAATTGCTGATAATTGTTCATTCTTCTTTTTAAAAAATATCTTTTTTAAAAAATAACAGAATTGCCATAATTATTATCTTTCTTTTCTTGCTTGTGGTGTTTTTTTCTACATGAACGTGACAGGCTTTGCCAAGTCATGCTGTCTTTTATTGCTTCAGAAATTTCCTATCTATTGAGCATGTTGTAACTTTTCCCTGTTGCCATAGTTCTTTAACTTCCATAGCCAGTGGTGTATATTTTCCTCTCTTTTCCTCTTCCTTTTCTGCAACATTTTTGTTATTAGGTATTGCTATGTCAATTAGGTATGTGTGTTTTTTCTTTTTTGTTTATGACTTTTATGTCTGGTTGATTGCAAAGTATTGCCTTGTCCCAGAGTTGTCCCAGCTTAGTGTAGCTTGGCTTGACTTGTTTGAGTGTGTCTGGATCTTGTACTCTCTGAAAGCATCTTTCTGGAGAGCACCTGCTGGCTGCATGATCCATGAGGCCAGGTTCTGTGAGTGCATAGTTATCCTTGACAGGAGAGGCTTGCACTTGCTAGGGTCAGGTGAACAGATGTGAAGAGGCTGCAGTCCCTCACTTGTTCTTTATTTCAGTGATTTTAACATTAAGATGTTATGTTCAGCCCATGGGACAAACCTAAGGTTTGTCTTAATTGTGTGCTGTGAAATCAGACTTGTAACCAAGGCCATGTTTGGGTGGGCATGCACCCTCAGGGCCTGGCCATGTTGATGGGCACGCCCCCTTGGGGTGGCCATCTTGTCCTCCTTATTGGTTTCCAAAATATGGTCACCCTAGTGTTGCCCCATCTTGGGCTTAAAATAAACATGGAAAAGAACAAAATAAATCAGTTTATTTGGTGCTGGTTTTATTCTGTTACAATATGGGTGGGGTGTGTGTACTTGGATGTATTTTATTACTGTTTTAAGCAAGATTTATTTATGATTATAAATCATCTTGAGTGCTATTTTTCTTGGTAGAAAGATGGGGGTACAAATCAAATCAAATCAATCAAATGCATAAATATTTTTAGTTTGGAGTTGCTAGGCACCAGTTGCTGAATTAATTTTCCCTCAAAAGGAGATATTAGCCACTGGTCAATGACTTGAACAGTCATACTTTAAGCTTGGAAGAAGAAAAAAGCCCACCACCTATCATTCAATGGACTGAAGATATTACTGCTCTTGCTATATTTGAACATACCCCCTTCAATCGTCAATCTCATATTGATGCTTATTTAGATATGTGGATTGTTTATATTAATATGTATATTTGAAGTGGAGATGTTAAATCCTTCTTTTCTCCTCTTTTTCTTTTTATATCAAGGGGGATGTGAATAGGGGTGTATGTGAGATTTGTTTCAGTTCATATCCAGATGCAAGCTGAATAAGGATTTATCTGTTTTGCAGCTTCTGGGCCAAACACAGGCTCACATTATTTATTTATTTAGAATATTTATATACCGCTCCTTGTTGAAAAATTTCGGAGCGGTGTACAAGGTAAAATGAAAATAAAAACAGAATAAAACAGTTAAAACAAAATTTAAAAAGAAGCACAAAAAACACACAAAACAACAACAACCAGAAATCCAAGGCTGCATGTTAAAGAAAGGCTTCTTGGAATAAAGATGTTTTCAGGAGGCGCCGAAAGGAGTACAAGGTTGGAGCCTGCCTGACCTCCAGAGGCAGGGAATTCCACAGGAGGGGCGCCACCACGCTGAAGGCTCTTCCCCTGGTGGATTCCAATCGGAGGATGGATCTAGGTGGAACCGCCAGGAGCAGGTCCTCGAATGACCTCAGTGACCGGGCAGGTTGGTAAGGGAGAAGGTGCTCTCTCAGGTATCCTGGTCCCAAGTTGTTTAGGGCTTTGTACACAAGAACAAGAACCTTAAACCTGGCCCGGTAGTGAATAGGCAGCCAGTGCAGTTCCCTCAGCAGAGGAGTTACATGCTGGAAAGGGGCAGCTCCAGACAACAGCCAAGCTGCAGCATTCTGCACTAGCTCCAGCTTCCGGAGCAGCTTCAAGGGCAGCCCCACATAGAGTGCATTGCAGTAATCCAATCTTGAGGTTACCAATGCCTGTACCACCATGGTCAAGCTATCCCTGTCCAGGAGAGGCCATAGTTGGTAAACCAATCAAAGATGGTAAAAGGCACTCTGAGCCGTGGCAGCTACTTGAGTCTCCAACGACAGAAATGGGTCTAAGAGTACCCCCAAACTACGAACCTGTTCTTTCAGAGGCAGTGCAACCCCATCCAGAACAGGCAATGAGCCTGTCTCCTGGACTCCGGAACCACTCACCGACAAGGCTTCCATCTTGCCAGGATTCAGTCTCAGTTTATTGGCCCTCATCCAGCCCATTACTGAGTCTAGGCACTGGTCCAGGACCTGCACAGCCTCACCTGATTCAGTTGTCACAGGGAGATAGAGCTGCGTGTCATCACGTATTGATGGCATTTAGCTCCAAATCCCCTAATGACTGCTCCCAACGGCTTCATATAGATGTTAAATAACATTGGGGACAAGATGGTGCCCGGCGGCACTCCATAGCTCAATTGCCAAGAGGCTGAGGACTGGTCACCCAATGCTACTCTCTGAAAACGACCCCATAGGTAGGAACGGAACCACTGTAAAACAGTGCCTCCGATGCCCATCCCACGGAGTCGATCCAGGAGGATACCATGGTCGATGGTATCAAAAGCCGCCGAGAGGTCGAGCAGGATTAACAGGGTTGCAACTTGCAACTTGCAAGTCCATACATTTCCAAGCTGGCAATGTGATTTGCAGACCCCCCAAAAAATGTGTTCAGCAGCATGCGCACATTTGAAAAACATGCATTTTAAAAATGGCCATCCACAAGAGCACCTGATCAAATACAGGAGTAGTTTTCATGGTTCTTGCTCTTTGTTTGCCTGCTAGGAATGCTGCATGAGGGGAAACGTAGTAGTTTGTTTTTTAAGTTTTTTTTTTAAAAAAGGACTAAAACATCCTTGGTTGATCTTACCTATTGTTAATTAATTATAAAGACAACACCTTGATTTCCATACCAGACAATACATTATCTTTACATTTTTGCTCATGTTATTATTTTGCTCTCTGACTAATTCTACAGTAGTGTCACCTGCCATTGTTTGGATGTTGCAGTCCCATGAATCAGGATGTAGCTCTGTGCACGTTTAGACAGAAAAGAGTCCTAAAACGGCCAGCATTCCCCAGCCAGCATGGGGTCTGCTTAGCCTATACCTTCAGACTGCACTCCTGAAAGTACTAACTCGACTACAATCCGACAAGGTCAGAGTATGGCAGGGGATTTCAAAAGATCACTGTAACGAATCCATTCCTTCATTTTTATCCCTGCCCAATAATTGTGGATCTTATTGAGTTTGGCAAATATTCCTAGCAATCAGAAAACCCATTGACATCTGCACCATTTTTTGTTCAGCTGAAATTGCCCTTGCAACTCACCGTGGTATTGTGAGAAATAGAATGAAAGAAAATATCAGAAGCGTGTTTGGGGAAGTCATTATGATAGCTTGATAGTAGTTTCAACCGATATGTTGGACTTTCTTTCTTTTCACAATAAAGAAAATTTAGAGGAAGTCCTCTACACTTTTCACTTTAACCGGGTTTGTAATAAGAACAGTTAAACAGAAAATGAACTCCATATTTGCTCTATGAAACAATTAGGTAAATCCCTTCAGGGTTTCTCCCACACAAACCCCACTGCAAAAAAAAAAAAAAAAAAGAGCTTTGTATGTTGCACCTTTACTCTAGCAGGTTCCAATCCCCACCTCACAGGCATCAACATTGTAACGAGGCATTAAACAAAGCCATTAATTATTGTGTACTCATTAGCATCCCAAAATTACACAGCAATTAGTTCAAACATTAAAGTCTCTGTGGCACAAATATGTGAATACTAATTTGTCATTGTTATTATTGCCCCAATTCACGCTGCTTGAAAGATACAGAGGAAATGTAGTTAAAATTAGAGTGGCAATTTGAAGTCACAATATATTTTTAATACATAACTTCAATCATTCGGTTTATGTTGCATGATCTTACTTTCATCCCATTAAGTCTGAATAGCACATTCCATTTAGAGGGGTAGCTGTGTTCTCTTGTTACATCACAACCAAAGAATATTGTAGCCTTTGTTGTTTTTGCTACCGGTTTCTTCATACACCAGTAGAAACATGGACACCATGAAGCTCTGCATTTAAAATGTAAGACAGGGATAGGGAAGGAATAAAAAAATTGACTCATCTGATTTGCAGTTTACAGTCGCAGGCTGAGTTTGTTAGTTGCTTTTTATAAAGAAACTAGCCACCAGAGCTCCTCTCACACATGTTGAAAATGTTCATATACCCCTGAGAGCCGTGGGACTGATGACATGCCATCATTTTCTTGAAGGTTGTATGGGGAAAAATAGGTCTGCCTCCATGGACACATAGGGGCAGCCATGGTTATTTTCCATCCCTGAGATTGACAGCGCATCTTCTGTCCCAGCACTGCTCAGGGGATATGAAAAGTGCCATTTCCAATGTGCACAGCAGGAGCTGTGATTTCTACTCACTGTAGACTAGAAGTTATTTGGATTTTTAGATTATTTTTAAGGTTTACTCCCTTAAAAACTGGACAAAAATGAAACACAACAGACTTTGTTTACATTTCATTTTGGGATGAATGGGATGGAACAGACTATGGGAAGGATCCAACAGTGTGCTACTATTAACGTTACACTATTAATGCACTATTCCCCCTCCCTCCTGCTACCAACTGTCTCTGGAGGGGCCACCAGTGAGGGAGGAAGCAGCAGCCAGGCACCTCTCCACCGTGCCTGGGTCCAGCTCCAGCTGAGAGCCCCCTCCCTCCTGCTACCAACTGTCTCTGGAGAGGCCACCAGTGAGGGAGGAAGCAGCAGCCAGGCACCTCTCCACCGTGCCTGGGTCCAGCTCCAGCTGGGAGCCCCCTCCCTCCTGCTGTCAACTGTCTCTGGAGGGGCCACCAGTGAGGGAGGAAGCAGCAGCCAGGCACCTCTCCACCGTGCCTGGGTCCAGCTCCAGCTGAGAGCCCCCTCCCTCCTGCTGTCACCTGTAGCTGCTGAACTTTCTAACTAAGATTGTAGTGCCTGAATTTGCTTTTCTTTCCCCCCTCCTCCTCCTCCCTCCCAATCCCCTTTCCTTTTGTGTCATGTCTTTTAGATTGTAAGCCTGTGGGCAGGGACTGTCAAGAAATACTTTTGTAAGCCGCCATGAGAGCCTTTTTTGGCTGAATGGCGGCATAAAAATCCTTAAATAAATAAATAAATAAAAATATTCATGTTCTACTAGTGGAGATCAACACCCGCGGAATGCAATTGCATTTATTTAGCATGACGAGTTTCCCAGGAAAATGATTGCACTAGCACTTACTAGTGCTAGTGCACTAGCATTAGCAATTGATGTGGCACATGTGTTGGTTTCTAGTGCAACATCAGTAGCACATTGTTGGATTATTCCGTAACACTGAGCTGTCCATCTCTAATGTAAGAACATATATGGATAAAATCTTTCCTATTCTTAAACAACTGCATCGGCTTCCAGTCCTTTCCTAGGGACAATTCAAAGTGCTGGTGATCACCAAGGCCCTAAATACCTTTGGATCCTGGAATCTGAAGAATTTTCTTCTACCACATGAGCCCGCCTGAACTCTTCTGTCCTCAGCTGAGTCACTCCTTTGTGTTTCCCTGCCATTTGAAATTTGGTGGGTGGTAGCATTGGATGACTCTGTCAATATTAGATTCTCTGAGTTTCTCATTTTTTCAGTCTTAACTATGGTTAATCTTGAACAGTGTGTGTGTGTGTGTGTGTGCAAAGAACATTTGTATACATTTTTATCTGTATTTCTCCTAATGCATACATTTTTGTATGGGATTCTACAAGCATTGTTTAAAAATGTAACTTTCCCTCATATACACATTTTTGTGTGCCCTTTCCCCTAAAATCTACATTTTTGTATATTATTATTATTATTATTATTATTATTATTATTATTATTGGAGAAACCCACTGCAAAATTTGGAGAAGTACAATTTTTGAAGGCTAATTGAGGCCTTGTCTACACCAGCCATTTATCATAGGATAATATCAAAGTCATCCCTACCAGGCCTCATGATGCACAGCTGATCCTGCTGTGATCTCGGCTCCACCACTCAGCTATTCTGGGATTTTGCTGACTAGTTTTGTCACATCTCTCCCTCCCCTCTTTTGCTACAATCCCAATGTCTGCGACCAGTGTGCCCCTGCCTTTGTGAGGTTGTTGCTGTTTGCCATGAGTTTCGGAATCAACGAACAGCCAATGACCTGTGAGGGGCACGTACATGGGCATCAGCACGGTTTTTTTAACACAAAAATATATCTGCGCAGCATTACACATTCGATGGACTCTCTATCCATCCCATGTGCAGCTGTGCATTTGTGTTTGTGCACATCTCTGACGAGTCATGAAAAAACATCTCGTAGCCACATAATCTGCCTAGCCTCACCAACTTCTCCTGATCCACATGCAGAACTTCCATCATGGAACACACGTCCTCCCACAACAGCACTCCTGAAAATGTGGGAAACTTCACTCATGTGTGCCCCGTGTGTGCTGATCCCGGGCGTAGGAAAACTTGCAACCACCACTGTTTCCTTGAGAAAGGGTAGTAGGTGTAGTTTAGGCCTGAGTTTCAGTTCACATATTGGCTAGAAAGTGTGAAAATAAATAAATTTCGCATGAATGATTTTTTCACGCATCCCTACTGGGTAGCGTAATGCCAGTCTAGAGGAAAGTGGGATGGGCAAGGAACAGAGGGAGGGGAGAGCAAAATGTTGGTTGAAGAATGGAATTGAGATGGAGAAAAGAAGAGGAGGCAGAAAGAGTGAGTTGGAGGAGAAAAGGTAAGAAAGGAAAGAGAAACCAGCAGCATCATGGAGAAGGAGAAGAAGGCAGACCGCAGTTTAATGAAGGGTGCACCTCCACACAGAGAGGCAGGCAACCAAGGACTAAGGAACAGGGGTAAACACCTGTTGGTCCAGCAAAACTAACACTGCCCTTCACAAAGAACTGTGGGTTGTACAGGGAGTTGAATATATTTGATTTATAGTTGCGTTAATTGTTTCTTCATGTTATTATTGACTAAACCTTCTTAAGTAAAGTAAATATTATTAAATATTGTTATGTTTGCCTTTGCAGTGATTGCAGTCTGCTCCTTCTCATCCTAGTTATAAAATCCTGAAATATCAGAGGAACTTTTGGGTTCTGATATCCCATTTGTGGAACAGCCTCCACAGATAGTTTCACCTCTCATCCTTCCAGAACTCTCTATGGTCATTTCTTTAGCCATGGTTAGGGCCAGCTCTTAAAAAACATCAGCTAATCAGCCTAACAAAGGGCAGGGATTGGGCAAGTTTAACAAGACTATTAGCAAGTCAAGGTCTCCGAGCAGATACATGTGCCTTAAGTAACCTGCACTGAGAAAAAACAAACAAACAAACAGAAATTTTAAGAGTTAACAATCACTGAGATGGAAGGGATCCTGAGAGGTCATCCAGCTCAACCCTGGTCTATTCTTTTATTGTATGCTACAGCAAGAGTTTTCAGCTAAACAACAGCTAAAACTTTTTTCATAGAAATTTTCTCAATAAGTAAACCAATAAACAGATACTCTGAGGCCAGGACTTAGAAAAGGTCATGGATAGCCTTCATGTTGGCTTTCAAACTGTATAACTATCTAGATTAAAAAAGAAGTCCTGTATGGTGTGGTTTCTTTTTAAACTTACTGTAAGGAAAGGAGAAAAAGATGACTTCACCCTGGACTTTTCACCTTGTTGCCAAGGTCATCCAGCTGTGTTACTGACTAAGGCTCCTTAACTCTGTCTTGACATTTTTTGTTGCTTCGTTACTGGATCAGCATTGCAAACTACCCTGGCACACACATACCCGATGCAGCTAGCTAGAATAAGGGGGCAGGGGTATTTGCAAAAGGACTTCCTGCCTCTAGGCTATTCGACCCAGCCAGATAAGTTTACAGCTGTGGATTACACAAGACTATAGCAAAAGAGGATGTAAACATCTCATCAGGGAGTCCAGAAATCTGACCCACTTTAAGCATGGGTTGGACTTCAGTTTTAACCCTTCTCCTTTCTCACGTCCCTCGGGACTGTGGCTAAAGTGTGTTCTATGGTACAGTTAAATCTGCACTTTTGCCCTTTAACTTCATGCTAGTCTAGGCTCAATAGTAATTAATCAGGCTTAACTGCTGCAGCAAAGCTGAAGGGCTTTAAATTGCTACAGAATTATCTCTTTGCGAGTCACGCATTAACAAGTGAGGTCCTTGGAGTTTGAATATATATCTAACAGTTACATCCTCTTTCCACACCTGCTTAACTTACTTGTCACTTCCTCAGTGCTTTGTTTGTTTTTGAAGCAAGGTCTAAACATTACATTTATTGTGTTAGGTGCTGGTGTGGATAGTAGTATAATGTTTCTACATGTGTCGTTTACTCTCAATGAACCTTGTGTGATGTATAGCATTTTCCTCCAATATTCAAACATGACTACTTTTTTTTTTTACTGTGTTGTGGGAAAATATACCCTGTCAAGCATAGATAATATTAATTGAAACAGAACATTTGCTTTCTGTTTCCATAGTGTTTGCCATGGTCACTCTGCTTGGACAGACTAAGGACCTCATGCCAGTACTTTAACAGACAACTACTGAGAAAAAGAGGGCTAGATTGTCAGTGTAAGAATGGCTACCTTACAAACGGCTCTGGCTGATAAATAGCTGTCTCCTAACTTGCATCTCATGTGGACCTAATGTAAATATTACACTTACCAAGCAAGTAGGGTGGCATACAAAACTATCATGGAATTCTTCAGGTGGAAAGTGGGAGGCTGAACATACCACCTGCACAAGTTGTGAATGAGCAAAGACATCATGTGGGAACTCCGAACATCCTGAGGTGAGCGTAATATTTTGCCTGTGTCTCCCGGTGCTTCATTGCTGGGTTTTCCTCATATTTTTAGAGCTGTTAAAAAACACAAGCTGCTTGTGTTTTTTCCTTGTATGAGAGAAGGAGAGTAAAATGCGTCTTCAGCTGTACTGTGAGAAGAGAAGATATAATTTGACCATAAGGAATTATGTCATCCCTTCAGCAGTGCATATTACATTTGATTCATGTCACATTAGATAAAGACACACACCCCACACACACCAATTTCCCCTCAATCTGCCTGAGGTGAAGCTGGTCAGATTGCGTGTTCCAAATTTATTTTCTCTGGAAGATCATTCTGCAGCAAAATCCCTTTGTCAGAGAGTGATTTCTCTGCAGCTGACACGTGGCTCCTTCAAGGTGCAGTATGCTGGTCTGTTTCAGTGAATGGGAGCTGCCTTAGTATGACAGGAAGCAGAGGGTGGATGGCAGTAAGCAGATGCCCAGAGGATCTGTTTTGGGACCCATGCTATTTAACTCTGAATACTAGTTGCTGTGTTACAAACAATGGGGAAGGCATGCTGCCTTCATACCTTACTTGCTTGTGGGCTTTCCAGAAGAATCTGAGGGAAATGGGATGTTGGATGAGATGGAGACTTCAGCCTTATTATGAATGGATGTGGAGCTGATGATGTATTTTATTTATTTATTTATTTATTTATTTATTTATTTATTTATTTATTTAAAACATTGATATCCCACCCTATATCATTAAGATCTTAGTTGTGTACAGATATATACAGGGCAAGCCCTATCATTAGGCAGAGTGAGGCACTCCCCTCAGGCAGCAGATCACAGGAGGTGGCAGCAAGGTATTGGAAGAAAGATCTGTGTGCCATGCAGCATGCTCTGTGCCCCCTAAGTTAGCCTGCTGCCTTCGCGTGTAGAGGAGGATGCTGTGCCATCATCAGGGTTGAAGACAGATCCATCTGGTAGGCCAGTTGGCTTTCATACACGGAATGGGAGGGGTGCCATCTTGTTCAGGCAGCAAAATTTCCAGCGCCAGCCCTGTATATATAGGCCAGGTTACAGCAACCTGATGTCCTCCATATGTTTTAAGCTACAACTCTGATTATCCTTTGCCATTGGCTACACTAGCTGGGGCTGGTGGGTATTGTATTCTATAACATCTAGAGGGCACCAGTTTGCCTACACATTGCATCTTTTGGCAAGTCTCTGATATCAAAACACAAAATCTCACCAACCTGGGATTAGCTCACAAGAACCGATAATGGAGGCTCCGGTCATAAGAATATAAGAAGTGCTGTGCTGGATCAGATTGAGGGTCCATCTAGTTCAGCACTCTCTTCACACAGTGGCCAACCAGCTGTTGGCCAGGGACCAACAAAGAAGGACATGATAAAACAGCATCCTTCCACCCACATTCCCCAGCAACTGGTGCATATAGGCTTACTGCCTCAGATACTGGTAGAACAGAGCCATCAGGACTAGTAGCCATTGATAGCCTTCTCCTCCAGGAAAAGCCTTCTCCTCCAGGTCACTTTCAAATTGCTATCTGGGAGGCACTTCCTCAGAGAAAATAGTATGTACCTCTACACACAAAATACAACACACTTCCCTCCCACCTGTTCAGCCATGGGATTTGCCTGAACACATGGGATTTGCCTGAACACATGCCTGAACACAAGTCACTATGGCCCTGCCCCACCCTGATAAGGGTGTCTCCAGGCATGCTGATAAGGGAGGCTCCATGATTGCATGGAGAGTTCCACTTGCATTCAAGTCAACATGAGTAAAACTCCCTTTCAGATCTTGCCAATGCCACACAGCAAGGTCCAGACAGAGGGTGTGGGGCCAACATGATCAGAGAGGTACACAATGTTCATGTAGCAAAATGGCAAACATGTAGGCAAACATAGATGGGAGTAAGGATGGACTTGCCCGTGTCTGGCTCCATCAGATGCTCACCCTGTTGACCACTCCCACTTATGGCACTACATGAGCTTCTTCTCAGCTTGGCAAGCACCTGGCAAAGCTGCAAGCCCATCCACCCTCATCCAGAGCCTCCATTCTCATGCACAATGGAGGCTCTAGGAATTGTGTATTTCCTACCATATGTAAATGGTAGCCATAAAGGCCCCATTCATTCATGATTAAAAGCATGAATGAAGGAAATACACAATTTATGGAGCTTCCTGCAAAATGGAGTGTCATAAATTGTGTGTTTCCTACCTTGCGTAAATGAGAGGTTCTCATTGGGTCACAGGGTGCTTGAAGAGCAGGCCCATGCATGTGCCACAGCCCAGTGAGCTGGGTCCGGGGTGGGGGGCAGACACAGGGGAGTTTGTCAGACTCCCAGACCCAGTCGGGCACCCACCCCATCCCTAGATGGGATGTTTTTCTGTATAAGAATATTGTAATGTGTGATGCAGCTCTAATTCCACATGGCAACAGGCATGCCACTCACTCCAGAAAGTGGATGCTCACAATCTCTTAACTCCCTGGAATGCCAAGATATTGTATGCGTATATTTTATCATTGCACCATGCCTACTTTTCAGGGTTGCCTGACACTAGGTGTTGTTACATGATCTAGCTTCTATTGATTTTTCTTTTTACCAATACATCATCTAAAATTAATCTCCAGTTTCATCAGTATAAAAATTGCCATGTTTTTCTTTACTTCTGTTCTGCACCTAAAAAGAAGTTGGTGAATTTGTTAGATTTGGGTAAGCAATGCTGCATTTTATATTTTAAAAAATGGGAGTTCAGCCATTGTGTGTGTGTCACAGCAATCTTAGGTGCAATTTAAAACCTCCTTAGTACCTAGCAGAGCCTAATTTATCTAGCGGGTCGCTCTTTCAGCGTGTTGGCTAATGGCAGCGTGTCTTTTTCTTTTCCCCTTTCAGTAGGGGTTCCGCAAGGCTCAGTGCTTGGCCCGTTGTTTTCTTTATAAATGTTGCCCTTGGGTAATCTTATTCAATCTCATGGCCTCCAATATCATCTGTATGCCAATGATACGCAATTATATCTTTCATCTCTGGATCCTTCTCCTGATGTTCATGATCGTATCTCAGCATGTCTTTCAGATATCTCAGCCTGGTTGCTTCATCGTCGTTTGAAACTTAATATGGCAAAGACTGAATTGCTTGTTTTTCCTCCTAAACCTTCTCCTCATCTCCCATTCTCTCTTACTGTCAATAATGTTACACTTACTCCAGTCAAGGAAGCTCGCAGCTTTTAAAGCTCAGCTAAAAACTTTTGTTTTTACTAAAGCTTTTAAAACTTGATTTTGTTCTGACTTTATACTGTTAGTTTTACCCTACCCTGTGCCTGTTTGGTGCATTCTCTTCCCCTCCTTATTGTTTTATTATGATTTTATTAGAATGTAAGCCTATGCGGCAGGGTCTTGCTATTTACTGTTTTACTCTGTACAGCACCATGTACATTGATGGTGCTATATAAATCATCATCATCATCATCATCATCATCATCATCATCATCATCATCATCTAACCAAAACTTCTATCTGCTTCTAAACTCCATCAATTTCTCCTTCTCCTCCTCCTCCTCTCTCCTCCTGCACACCCTCTGTTTTACTTAATATCTAACCAGGGCCAGATCTACACTAAGCAGGATGTATACCACTTACAAATGTTATTTATTGTGTATTGTGTCGTATCACACCACATGACGCTTGCCTTTTAACGTTTTATCGCTTACCCTTTCTCTCATTCTGTTTTCTGATCTTATCGGTATTAAGTCGTTATATGAGCTCTTATGTGCCCGATTGCATTGTTAGAAACCTTCTTTCCTTTTTTAATATATTTTTCCTTAGCCAATCGCCTTCCTCGGGGCGTGTTTCTTCTGTTTCCATGCCCAAAGTAGCAGCAGTTTTTCCTGTTTCTCGCCTCGTGTTCCTATTTGCAGCCACTTTCATTATCTGTTATCGGAGGATTGTTTGTTTGGAGAGGATTTTTGAGATTTGCAAGGTTAGTTTGGTTTGGTTTCCCCCCAGAAATATAGTAAATGCTACCTTGACCTTATTGATTCTCTGTAGAGAATGCTGTTTTGTTGCATACCTTCATTTCCTTGTTTAATTCTTTGTTTTAAGACACCCCCACCCCGTTAGAAGATACATTGTGTGGCCCAGAGTACTGCATTCCTACCGGAACGGAAAACGGTAAGAAACATCATAATACTTACATGTGCCCTGCTACATTTAAAATTAATATAACATATTATGTTTACTGATTGACAAAACGACGTTATATATACCAGTTTAGATCTCCCCCTGGTCCAGAGTTCCAGGGAATTTTAATGTTTGCCCGCTTATTGTGACACTTGGTTGCTCTTAAGGAGGTATTGTCTGACCAGGTTCTGAAAGTGTTTCAGTTCTCAGTTTTGTTTTGAATTTTTCTGTGTATTTTGGTGTCCTTGAACATAGCAATCCTGATAATGACTTTTCTTTTTTGTCACTATCAGTCCTTTCAAATATTTTAAAATTGGACACATTAGAATTTCTCTCTGTACTTTCTCTTCTGCTGAACACTCAGCAGAGTTAGAATTATTATACATCTACCTGATTGTTTTCCTCACACCAAATCCTAGGCGCAACATGGAGCTCAGCAGGTGAGTCACACTTCTTGTCGAAAGAGACAAAATGTCTAAATTCTGCAAGTTAATAGCAATAAAGCTAATGGAGCTTTTCTCCACATTTAGCTATCTTATTTCTCATCCCTGTTTAGCTCAATTGAGCAAAGGTAAGCAGACTTCAGGCTCATGGGATCTTCTTTGTTTTTACTCTAAGCCTGAGGTCCACCAACCAGAGCCAGGTGCAAAATCGCTTTTTATACTGTATTTCGTAATTGTGTTTTAAACTGTTGGGTGTTTTACTGTGGTTTTAATTTTTGTGAACCGCCCAGAGAGCTTCGGCTATTGGGCGGTATAAAAATGTAATAAATAAATAAATAAATAAATAAAAATAGTAGCTCAGGCCTGCAGCCAGATGCGAACACTCAGGGAGCTGCTTAGCAAATGCTCAGCCTAGGAATGTGTGATCAGGACCAGAACAAACATCACATGTCCTTATGCACAAAAATCTACTCCAAGTGTTCCCCCCACCCAGCATTCTTTTCCAGCAACTTAATGGAGGGAGCAATCCTATGGCCTCTAGAAAGAGTCCGTGTGGGGGGCGGGGTGGGGGTCATAGCATGATTTGAGTTCCTGGATCCAAGGTTGGAGATAGCGCTTTGACCTTGGAGCCTAGAATCTGAGTTCCCTTCGCCCTTGTTGCTGGCATAGAGAGAACCATGCTGGCAGCCTCTCTGGGGTTGCAAAAGTGGGTGTGGAAGGGAAGGGCACTGGAGAAGCTGGGTTACAACACCATATCCCCAGGCCTCCTCAGCTTCCTTCCTTCCAGCTTGGCAGAGTCCAGCTAGATGGGTGGAAAAGCCTGTCTAGCTGAAATGCAGAGCAAGAGTAGTTTAGGGGTGAAGATCACCTCTGCTGCTCTTCCCACTCTGCATTTCATGGTCATAAGCCTCCAAATTCAAAGGCTTATGGCCATCTTGATAGGATTGCACCATTAGTGGGGTAAATAGCTGTTGCTTTTGTTAAGACTCTTTGTTAGACTCTTGTTGGCCTTGCTATAAAATCACCCAATCTACCTTCTGTCCACCCCTATAATAGAGACTTACAATTGGAGAGCTCAGTGGAAAGACAGCCCTTGCAAATAAATTAATTGGTCCTCTACATTATTCATAACAATTACTTTAGGTCAATCAACTGAATTCAGACTGGATATATTGAGAGAGTTTTCTTAAGAGGTGTGGCCAAATCTCAAGCTGAAATGGGATGATTTGGACGAATTCAGGAAGTATTTCAATTGAAGTGGGGCTCCTTCGAAATGGACCACATCTGAACCTGAACACTCCTGAAGATACACTAGCAATGTTAGTCCAAGGGATACAGAGACACAGTGCACACTTCTCATTTTTATATAGCGAGCCAAATGGAAATAACTAAGTCTTCAATCCTGTGCATGTTTAGTGAGGAACCCCCCCCCCACTACGCCCAGTATTCCCCAGCCAGCTGGGAGTTATAGGAACTTTTTTGTTTCTAAACACACATAAGATTGCATCCTGAAACAATTCAAAACATGCTTAAAAATTTATTATTATTATTATTATTATTATTATTATTATTATTATTAGGTAACAGGTGTGCAAAAATAAATTGCAAGATTCAAGTATAACTATGCAAGACAACAGTTTGAAATTAAAATCACATTTTACACATTGCTTATACTTTGCTTCTATATCTTAAAGGTAGAATGCATGCAGGAAGTCTCAGAAATATTCGCTGAAATTTCCAGTTAAAAACTACAAGTAGTTGGGTTAGGAATACTCTGTTTTGAAGAGACCCTGGAGATATTTCACACTCTGAACTTGCAAACCCACTAGTGTAATGTAGCACTAGTTCATAGATGCATGTTCATTGTCTAATAAGTTACAATCACAGATCTAACCCCACAGACAGAACTTTCATATCCTCTCTCATCACCTGAAACTAGTGCTGTGCTGAATCCAGTCCCACTGTTTTGGGGGACGTTTTCATCTCCCAGCGAAAGAAGGATGACTTTTTCTGCCTTTTTTGCAGGGACAGGGAGAATTTTGGAGAATTTTCTCCTTGGGTGGGGGCACAGGGTTTCCACATACCTTCTCAAGTGTAGTTGAGAAGTCTTCTATTTTTTTATTATTATTTTTAAAATACTCCCAGCATTTGGAGGATCCCAGCAGTTTTTGCCTGCTGGAGACCATGTGACCTTGCCCTCTCATGGGGGGGTGGCCATGTTAACACCCACACTCATATCCACAAAATGCCCAAAATGGAGGAGTCAATTTTTTGGGCACAGAACTACCTTAAACACAAAGAGTTTCTTCCCCTCCCCCAATTAATACTTTTATTTATTTTCCACAAAAAACAGACACATAACGAAGGCACAAAAAAGAAACGCTACAAACTATACAAACTACTACACCACACATACATCTAGTAAAATAAACACAATACATAAGGCTATATTTCATTTAAAGCAATCTTCATGTCGGACGGCAATCATCCATTGTTTCTATATTACCAGGTACGAATTTCATAACAACAAGCTAATGTATATATATCAAAGGCAAAGGTACAGGTTATATATAAAACCCACAAACAAATAAATCATCCTTTTGCTGTTCTTGTGTATACTCAATAAAAGGATTCCAGTCCAATACATATGAGGCTATTGTTCTTTCATGTACTAGCGCTGTTAATTCCGCCATCTCCGCCAATTCCATCACCTTGAGGAGCCATCCTTCCACTGTTGGTACTTGTGTTTTTCCCCAATATCGCGCATATAGTAGTCTTGCCGCTGTCACCATATGTTGAAATAACAATCTTTTTTCTTTAAATTGATCATCCCCAAGTCCAAGTAAAAACAATTCTGGTTCATTTCTATGTTTATCTTTTTTAAAAATTGCATTTATACATGTATTTTAACCCAGTATGCTTTTGCTCTTTTACAAGACCACCACATATGATAAAAGGTTCCTTCTTGTTCTTCACATTTCCAACAGTCCCCCAAACAACCACTATACATTTTCGCTAACTTAGATAGAGACATATACCATCTATACATCATCTTATAACATTTTTCCTTTACTCTGGTACTTAATGTGTACTTTAAACCTTTTGTCCACATATTTTTCCATAATTCAATTGGAAACTTATGCCCCACATTGTTTTCGCATCTGACCATACAGTCCTTCATTTGTTCTTTCTTCCCCTCCAACTGTAATAACAGTTTATATACTTTACCAATAAGATGTTCATCATTAGTACATAATACTCCTTCGAACAAAGATTTTGACCCCTCAAATCCCCTCTCTTTTAAATCACTCTTAAACTTCTCCTGGATCTGTAGATACGAAAACCATTGACATATATGTCCTTCTTTTACCAACTCTCCTCTCGTTTTTAATTTGGTCTCTCCTTGGGTTGTCTCCAGGACATCCCTATATTTTAACCATTTGTATCCACTTGATAGTTCTCTTATGAGAAAAGCTTCTTGAGCCAACACCCACATTGGAATCTTCTGACATAATCTCAATTTGTGTTTCTTCCATACATTCAAAATAGACCTAACAAAATGATTGTTAAAGTCCACATTAACCTTTGCTTTCTCATACCACAAATATCCATGCCACCCAAATCTTATATCATGCCCCTCCAACTCTAATAACCGTCTGTTCTCCAACACTACCCATTCTTTCATCCACACCAAGCAACGTGCATAGAAGTACAATTTCAGATCGGGTAATCCCAAACCTCCTCTTTCTTTGGCATCTTGTAGAATTTTAATTTTTATTCTTGATTTTTTACCTTGCCAAATGAATCTAGAAATATCTCTATGCCACTGCTTGAATGGTACATCCCCTTTTACAATAGGTATTGTTTGGAACAGAAATAGCATTTTCAGCAAAACATTCATTTTTATTGTGGCAATTCTTCCCAACAGTGATAACCTCAACTTCTCTCATTTAGCTAGGTCCTCTTTAATTTCATTCCATACTTTCACATAATTATTAGCATATAACATACAGTTCATATTTGTCAGCACAATTCCCAAATATTTAACCTTTTTCTCTATTTTAAAGCCTGTCCTCTCTATCAGCTTTCTTTGTTCTTGTATTTCCATGTTCTTGGTTAATATTTTCGTTTTCTGTTTATTAACCCTAAACCCTGCTACTACACCAAACTCTTTAAGTTTACTCATCAGGGTCTCAACTCCTTTTAGAGGGTCTTCCAGTATGATAACCAAATCGTCTGCAAAGGCCCTCAATTTGTACGTCTCTTTTTAAAGCCTTACTCCACCAATTCGTTCATATTGTCTTATGTCCCAGTTCAAAACCTCCAATGCCATGATGAATAACAGAGGAGACAGAGGACAGCCCTGTCTTGTCCCTCTTTCTATATCACATATGCTAGTAAGGTCACCATTAACAATGATTTGCGCTTTCTGGTGATTATAAATTGACTTCACCCATTTTATAAATTTCTCGCCCAAGTCCACTTGTTCTAGAACCCTAAACATAAAGACCCAATTCAAATTATCAAAGGCTTTCTCCGCATCTAAAAATATTAGTGCTGCTTGTCTTTCAGGATGTTTTTCTAGATATTCTATTATATTCAGCACTGTTCTCATATTATCTCTCAGATGTCTTTTCAGTAGAAAGCCACTTTGGTCTTCATGGATGTAATCTTGTAAAATCTTTTTAAGCCTCTCTGCCAGAATTGCTGCAAATAATTTGTAATCATTATTAAGCAACGATATTGGCTTATAGTTCTTAGTCATCGTTGTATCTTGTCCTTCCTTTGGTATCAGTGTTATATATGCTGTACGCCAAGAATCCGGTATCTTTCCACTCATCAATATGGAGTTCATTGTCATTTGTAATGGCTGTAACAGTTCCTCTTCACACTTCTTATAGTATAACCACAATCATCCATCCAGTCCTGGAGCTTTCCCCAATTTGATCTGTTTTATTTTCTCCACCATTTCACACATTGTGGTGGGTCCATTCATTCTCTGTTTTTGCTCTGCCATAAATTTCGGGAGATTTTGTTTTTCTAAATATTTATCCATCAGCTTTGTTGAAACCACCTGTCTCTTACATAGGTTGGTATAGTAAGAGTAAAAAACTTTCTGAAACACAAAGAGTTTCAATGGGGACAGTTCCCACATTCAGCTCTAAGGGTGAGTTATCATGTTGTGCTGACAGAAGAAAGTTCACAGCAGCTGACTTCCATGTCCCCTTTTATCATTATCTCCAGAGCCCCCTGAAAGCCTCTGTTGAGGGTTCGGGGACCTTCCTGAATGGGGTGTACTGTGGCACAGGGAACTGAGGGGGAGATCCCACATTCAGTCACCGCTGGATATAACTGAAAGCCAGTGTAGTACAGTGGTTAGAGTGTTGGACTGGGACTCAGGAGATCCAGTTATAGTCCCCACTTGGCCATGAAACTCACTAGGTGACTTTGGGCCTGTCCCTGGTTCTCAGCCTAAAGTTCTTCGCAGAGTTGTTGTGAGGATAAAATGGAGAGGAGGAGGATCATATAAGCTGCCCTGGGTTCCTTGCAGAGAGAAAAAAGGCAATATATAAATGTAATAAATAAATAAACTGCAGATAATTCAGAACTTTACAACTTGGAAAGAGAATGTCAACCACACCACTAATGCTTAGAGAAATGACTCTCATGAAACCTATGAAAGCAAAAGGTACTAACAGTCTGGTTTCCATCTACACCACAGCTAAAGGAATTTTCAGAGAAAGGAATCTTAAGCACAGCGTCTCATCAAGGCTGTTGATTCCCCTTAAAAAGATGCTTTATAATGAAGGCAAATTATGGAACAGTACTTTATCTTAGTATACTGGAAGCGAAGAATGCAGCACTCCACAAGACCCTGGCAGAAGATGAAGAAAAGGAATTACCATAATTCTGAAGAAAACTACACCAATTTATTCTGTAAAACCAAAAATGAAGAAATGAAATAGCATTCAATGTCATGATTGCAAGTTCAGAATCCTACAATTTCTGGTGATTAAAGCATGAAATTTCAGTTGACATTTACTCTGCCATCATTTACTCATCAGCTACCTGCTTTGTCCCCTGGAGAAAGCCAGCACTGACTAAAAGAAAATTAAAGGAATTTGTTCTTTTCTTTTGAATTGCTCCTCATGAAGGCAAGTGTTCTTTATCGTAACACCTAATTTCCTCCTTCAGTATTCAGATACACAATGGGAATTGAAAATAACATACAAATTGTGACAGAATAATTAACATCTACAATGAATTTTCTTGCAGTTAACTATGAAGTCAAGATCCTTCCCAGTCTGGCCTAGTTCTTGTTTAAACAAGATGGCTTATAATAAAATGAAGATAAAGTCCTGGATTTGAACTGAAATTCTTTTCATGTGAATAAAGATACAGTCCAGTTTTCATAAAAATCATACACCATGTACATTTATTTTGCTTTTGTGTATTGAAAAATGTAGCATTTATTTCCTTAAATGCAGCTTCTACATCAAACTGAAACACATCAGTATGTAAGTATGTTCCACTGGTTGTGCTTGCTTCCAAGCTTTTGGGGTTAAGCTCACAAGCTTTCAAATACCAAGTGGAATGTGAAGGTCTAAACATTTAATTTTCTTTAGGCCTGTGCATTGCTTTCGATCTGAATCCAGAATCTGAGGCAAATTGGGGTGATTCAGAGGACTTTGAAACTAGGGATATGCTCCGCTTCTCTTCGGTTCAGAGAAGCAGGAGCGAGGTGGCCTAATTCGCCTCCGGATAAGGCGGAGGCGAAGAGAGTCAGGGGGGCTGCGGATCGAGGCGAAGAGGATCGCCTCAATCCGGAGCTTCGCCTGCAGGTAAGTGGGGGGGGGGAGGGGGACTAATCTGGTGCTGCCGGCGCCGCCATCCATGTGGCGGCGGCAGCGGCAGCGCCAGGTAAGGGAGCAGGGAGGAGGGACGCTTACCTTCCTCCATCGCGGGCTTCAATTGAAGCTGGAAGTGAAGGCCAAGGCCTCTTCCAGCTTCAACTGGGGCCTCAGTTGAAGCCCATGACAGAGGAAGGTAAGGGGGTGGGGGCAGGGGCAGGGGCCTGGCCTACCTGGCGCCGGTGGCAGCACCAGGTAAGGAAGCAGGGAGGAGGGACGCTTACCTTCCTACGTTACGGGCTTCAATTGAAGCCCTGGTTGAAGCCAGAAGTGAAGGCCGAGGCCTCTTCCGGCTTCAACCGGGGCCTCAATTGAAGCCCGCGACGGAGGAAGGTAAGGGGGCGGGGTGGGTGGGTGTCTTAACTTGCGCCGCTGCTGTCGCTGTCCATATAGTGATGGCAGCGAAGCCGGATCTCGCTCCGCGGAGCAGAGCGGGAGACGGGCGGAGTGGCGCGAAGAGGATCGGGCCCGATCCGGCCACAAAGCGGATTGGGGGGTCCGTGCACACCCCTATTTGAAACAGATCCAAGCCTGCCTCTCTGCCCTCCTGCTGCCTGGGAGATGTAGATGGGCTGGGTGGGTCAACCCCACAAGCCTATGGCATACTTACTCCCAGTGCTCCATGGCCATAGCTGCCTGCTGCTGCTTCTCTTCTGTGCCCGCTCGCAGGGCCAGTTTGTTTGCTTTCTGCTGGCCTCTCTGTGCCCTCCCGCATAGCTGCCTCCTTGCCTCTCTGCCTGCCTGCCTGAGCACCTGCATACTTCTCCAATATGATCTGTCTGCTCCCACTTTGCAGGGCTGGTTTGTGTTTCTGGCTTTGCTTTGACTCAATTTCTGAGGCACATTGCTCCCAGCCAGGTAATGTATGTATTACAGGCAGCCTACTTTCCCTGCTTCTCTCTGAATGGGAAGAGCCTGAGGATGTGTCAGCTTCAGAACAAACAAAAGAAAAGTAGGGGAGATTTGCACTTGAAGGGATAGTGTGAGCTTGAATGAATACACACCTTCTCAAATCGCTCTTTTCTTTGAGTGGCTGCTTTGTTTCCTTGAAAAAAATCATATATTTGGCAGTGGATTACAGGAAAACCACTGCACAGATGTGTCTGAAATTTGGCACACAGTAGCACCTCAAGGGCATCTGTAAGGTCACGAACATACATGTTTGTCTCAAGAAAAATGAGAATTTTATAGGACTTTGCTTTGACTGGTTTGCCTGAAAAATCACATTTTAGCAGTAAATTACAGGAAAACTACTATTTCAGACGTGTCTGAAATTTGGCACACATGAGCACCTTAAGGGCATCTGTAAGGTCACAAACTTTCATGTTTCTATCTTTTAAAATAAAAATGTTATAGGTGTTTATTGTTTCCAATGCAAGTATATGGGAAAATGAAAAATCTGAATAGGAATTTTCTGGTGGTCTTTTTTAATTTCAAGAGGTACTGAACAATACTGCAATAATTTGCAATAGTACTCCTTAAATGCCCCATTATAGTAGATGTAAGGAGATCTAGAGGTAGACATCTAGAATGATTGACTTCACTCAGACTCACAAACACAATGGAACTGTTATAACTTTAAAAAAAATATTAAAACAATTTAAGAAAGTTAAAGTCAAACAGATACACAACCCTCCATTCAGCAAAGCAAATTAAAAGAACATACTCACAAGTCTGGCAGATTTCTGGAGAACAACACAAACATAGACAAACACAGACAATCACACCCCCAATGACAACATGACAATACCACTCATAATGACTTGGCGAAGGAGCTCTTTTTCACAGAGGGACTCCTATCTCCCTCAGGCAAGACCAAACCATGCCTGAAGGAAAGGGAAGACAATCCTCCCCCGCCTGTGCTCAACCTTACATGCCCAATTTGACATCATCAATTCCTCCAATTGACATCTTCTAAACTCCTAAACCCATTGGACCACCTCATCATTTAGACCATCCTCTCTTGAAAGCCTCCTCTTCCTTCTCAGTTAGCTGTTTATGACAACGAAAGGTCATGTTCCCTGTTCTTGTGGTTAACCTGTCTGGGTTACTTCTCCGTTCTTAGGTACAACCTCACCTGTCCTTCACCCTGGACCACTCACCTAGATACAGTTAGTATATGTCAAAAGTTTTTATGACTGTCTTTTGAGCAATACCAAGTTGCAAGTCCTCATGAATAACATCATTGAGCAACCTCAAATCATATTTCCAAATCGTTTTCTATCAGGCCTTATCCAAACTAAATCATCTAACCCTTGATACAGTGTTCTATGTGTGTATGCCTACTTGCCCATTTCATATTAAAGCACTACTCTATCAATTATGCACCCATTTAAACCCATTCTATGCCCCCAAAAGGTTCTTTCTCTATGCTATGCCAACAAACTTTTATAACCCCAATCTTATACATATTTAGTAAAATTTCAAATGAAGAAATAATTTTACAATCTCGATTTGGATCCAAGGTGAAGCAGACTGGGTCTGAATCGATCCAAAGCAAATCGGGCTTAATTTGGAAGGTCTGAATCAGGATCCAAAGCAAATGGTGGGATCAGTGTACAACCCTAATTTTCTTTATTGGTAGAAGGGTATTAGCACTGCAGGGCCATAGGGGCAGCCTTGGGATTCATGATTGGGGAGCAGCAGCTCTCATTGGCTAGCCACCCAGCTTTCTACTTAACAGTTAAATCAAACATTATGTTAACAGTTCATCTTCAATCGTAAACCTGGCAGCATTGTGCTTACATTTCTTTTAAAAATGTTCATGGAAAAAATTAGAACAGTGCCTGTTCAACAAACAGTGCTTGTGAATGACTCTGATCAGTTCCATGCATGCAAATTTATTATGCCTTATTATGACAGGGACAGATCATGCAAATAGTGCATCAATATATTGAAGGTTTTCAAATCCAGTATTCAATGGTTGCCCTAATGGAGGGGAATGCCTGAAGATGCACCTTGCCTGGGGTTCTGTTTGCTCTATCTTCACTGAAAAATCTGAAAGGTCTGTTTTCAATGTTAGAAGATATTATCATTGATAGTTCTGAGGGTCACTTGACTTTGGGCCACTTGAAAATGACATAGGCATGTCTCTATCTCTTTCATCTCTGTGAGAATGACAGTGCAGAGATAAACAGTGCCAATGTAGTCAGAAGGACATTTTGTGTAAAGCAAGTAGAACAGATCTGTTCAGTTATTCAGCCAGGCTGTAGCAATCACACTTCCAAATATGGCTAGGGATGCCTAAGAAATTTGTTAGTTTGTTTTTGACCAAATTTACACCAAGTCACAATCTCATATGGATGTAAGTCAGAATGAGGTTCAAGGTGGAAATAAGAGAAACTTGATCTTGAGTTTTTCTGGTTAGTAAATCTCTAAATATTCCAGTGCTCTGTAGCATGCTTCCTTTCATCATAACCACTTTCAGGGAAATAGACAGGCAATAAGCTTTTAAACAAAGAAACAAACAAAAAATAACTCATTCAAGCAACACAATCCAGGTGGGTCCATGCAGATCATATGTATGTATGTATGTATGTATGTATAATTCATAGTCAGTAGTTAGTTGGTCATTCTTTTTTTTACTGCCTTCCTGTTGATCAATTCTCTTGAAACACACTTCATTGAGTAGCTCCTGACATGCAGATTCCACAAACAACTGTTGTTCTCACTAAAATTCGAAGTCTGAAGTTTGTTTATATGCAAATATCCTGGGTTTTTTTAAAAAAGGAATTAGGCTATTTTCTATAACAAAGTTTTATTTTTAATATCAAAAAGTCAAGTCCAATAAACAAACATAATTAATTGCAAATTGCAAAAAAGTCTCTTTTTTGCAATTTGGATGCCTTTATAAACAGGTTCTGGCCAAAGTACAATGCTATGCCAGTATGGCCTGTAAGCAAATCATGAAGGGATTGAGAGATAACTACAGTTAAAAGTAACCCTATCAAAATGTAGTTATTGCTCTGAAAGGAAGTCTCCAGCAGTTACATTTAACAAAATAACATCTAAAAGTATCTGTACAGCTTTAGTTAAGTTAAACCTCTCATTAGATTTTATTTCCCCCCCACAAACTGTGTTTGCAGGGAGACATCTTAAAGTAGTCAGAACTTGAAAAGGCTCCCACTGACATATGTCCAGGCCACTGTCATCTGTGCCTTCATATCACTCAAGTTAGATTATTATTGGCTCTAAGATCAGGGGTCTGGAAACAAAGCCCTATGAAGAGAGACTGAAAGAACTGGGCATGTTTAGCCTGGAGAAGAGATGATTGAGGGGAGACATGATAGCACTCTTCAAATACTTAAAAGGTTGTCACACAGAGGAGGGCCAGGATCTCTTCTCGATCCTCCCAGAGTGCAGGACACGGAATAACGGGCTCAAGCTAAAGGAAGCCAGATTCCAGCTGGACATCAGGAAAAACTTCCTGACTGTTAGAGCAGTGCGACAAGGGAATCAGTTACCTAGGGAGGTTGTGGGCTCTCCCACACTAGAGGCCTTCAAGAGGCAGCTGGACAAGCATCTGTCAGGTATGCTTTAAGGTGGATTCCTGCATTGAGCAGGGGGTTGGACTTGATGGCCTTGTAGGCCCCTTCCAACTCTGTTATTCTATGATTCTATGATTCTATGTCCAGGTTGCCTTTGAAAGATGCTTGGAAACAGAAACTGGTTCAGGTGGTGGGAAGTAGTGGTGGCTGGAACTTCCCACTTTGGGAATATTCGTCCATCTCTTAGAGATCTGCACTGACTGCCAATTTGTTTCCAGGCACATTCAAAGTCCTAGGACTGTCCTCTAAAGCCATAAACTAGGGATATTTGAGACATATCATCTTGATATGAACTAATCTAATCCATTTCTCTTGGATTAATGTATGGAGAGTAATGTAGCTATCCATCAGATTTCACACCTCTTTGAATGTTGTCATGCCATTCTCAGATATAGTTTTTTAAAAGTATCAAAATGCATTTCAGATGCATATTTTGAGAGAAAATGCATTTAGAAATACATATTGAGAGAAAACATTCCAAAACTGTGCATTTAAATTTGTGTTTATAGAAAAAGATTCATGCAAAAAAATTGTATAAAAAAAACTAGCAAAGACATTTGCAGATTAATGTGGAAATGGAACAGGTTATGAAGGTGAAATAAACTCAAAATATT
This sequence comes from Elgaria multicarinata webbii, assembly GCF_023053635.1. Taxonomy (NCBI): domain Eukaryota; kingdom Metazoa; phylum Chordata; class Lepidosauria; order Squamata; family Anguidae; genus Elgaria; species Elgaria multicarinata. The sequence continues at coordinate 52,155,585 of NC_086174.1, forward strand.
TTGCCCTTCCATCCATACCAGAAACTATCCAGATACAGGATCTGATATACCAACTTTGCTCATGTCAACCTGCCCACATGCCATAATTATCAGTGGAGGCCTTGACCTGGTTATCCTTCCCACCATCACCAGGTAACATGCAAAGTTGTAGTTTGCAGCTTATTTTAATATATTAGTTATTTTAGGGTGAATACAATATTTTATTGGAAGCTTCCCTGATAATATATTTGAAGATCCGAGTATAAATTGAAACAATAAATAAATAGAAAATAGATGGCTCACAACCAAAGACAGGCTTCTCAATGGTAGCACCCAGGCTCTGTAGTTCTCACTCCAGAAAAAATCATGTTATTCCTTCTTTGAAATGTATAATCCCACACCTGTCTACTAAGAGGGATTTAGTGGGATTTACTTGAAGGTAAGGGTGTATAGGTTTTTTGCCTACATCTTTTGGATACTGAAGAAGAGGATGTTTTTCTTCTCCTTTGCTGCTCTTTTTAGGGTTTTTTTTTTCAAACTCATGCACATACCCACACATAGTTGAAATTGTTTTTATTTAAAAATGAGATGTTGTGCTGAATGCTTTCCCAGTACTATATTAGCTACATTAAATAATCTGTTAGAAAGCCAGGATCTAAATGCTTTAATGTAATGGATATGTAGAGCAATGAAAAACATGCATATTAGTCATTCTGTGTACAGTAACAAATTACACCCCTTTCTGACCCCCATGTACACACATGCCACAATGATAAGCATTATATAAATATAGATTTGCAATAACACAGCTGTATCCATGGAACATCAAATTCTTAGGGGATGATATGTATGATAATTATCCCCACTTTTACCTAGACATTCCACACCTTGCCCACATCTCAACTACATGAGTTTTTTGTGCATGCAGCAGTACCCTTATGCCTCATTACTTCCCAACAAGGGTAGAAGTAATACTAATAGTTGCTCACTTAATATTGATAGGCAGTGGGTGGGTGGGTGGTTTAGTCTTCAGTTGGTGCCAGAAAGAATATAATGTAGGCACCAGGCGAACCTTGCTAGGGAGCTCATTCCACAGTCAGGCTGCCACAGCAGAAAAGGCCCTCCTCTTGGTAGCCACCCACCTACCTCACTTCCTTTGGCAAAGGCTCATGGAGAAGGCACTGAAGATGATCTTAGGGTCCGAGCAGGTACATATGGGAGGTGAACCTTCAGATATCCTGGCCCCAAGCCATTTAGGGGTTTGAATGTTTGCATTGGGGCCGGACCTGGACTGGCAGTCTAAAACAGGAAACCTTAGGCCCAAGGGCAAATCTGGCCCTTCTGAGGTCCCAATTCACTCCTCTGGGTTTCCCCAGATGGTCATGCCCCCTTCTGGCCCTGCCCCCTTTCACCCAAAGATGCCTCCCAGACTGGTCTAAAGAATCACTGGACACACAAAGAAGGAGGAAAACAAAGAGAATGGTGGAGAGAAGTCGATATCTATATGTAAGAGGAAATTAATTGATTGCTAATACACAATAAACCTAGGTGAGGCAGAGTTTCCATGCCCAATAGCTGTAAGAAATATCCAACACTGCCTGTGCACTCGGAAGCTAGTGGATCCTACAGCAATCAGAGTGAAATGTTCATTTCCGGAACAGGGCAGATCAGTGGAGCTTGCAGAAGGGAACTCAGCTGACCTGACCCATTCTTGAAATGAGCATTTCTTCGAAGACTTGCCAGCGAAAACACCCATTCCTGTTGTACAAGTGGTGGGTCCAGTGAGTGCAATGGAACCAACAGAGCACAGTGGCAGTATTGGATCCTGCCATTTATGAGTCCATTCAGCCAAACACAGCTACAGAGCACTGTTCAGATCTTTGCACGGAATGCCCATAGTTCTACTATGGGGTGTTTGTATGAGAAAATCATTTCAGTTCCTGTGGAAGACAAGACCGTTCATTCTAGGGATAGTGAGTATAGGGATGTTAGGATTGTATTTAATCCAGTCAGTGTGAGGTCTGCAGATTGGATTGGGTTTTCCCGTCTGCCATTGAAAACCTGAAGGCATCGATTATTTCATGACTATTTCATCTGGCACCTACGTTACACCCTTTCCGATGCCAGGTGAAGACCTTTTTATTCTCCAAGTACTTTACCATCCTAGTCTTTTAACTTTGTTATTTTAAATCTATAATTTAAATCTCTGCTTTTATTATGGTAGTACTTTTATATTGTGGCTTAAGTTTTATACTTAGGTTGTACTTTATGGTTTTCATTATTGTGAACCGCACAGAGAGCTTTGGCTCTTGGGCGGTATAGAAATGCAGTAAATAAATAAATGAATAAATATTTCTTTCCCACCCAGAAAAATATGCACAGGCAGTGACTTCCCTAGAAATTTTGTTTGGGCTGGAGCCAGTATTGTGCTTACGGGTACATAGCATTATAAGTGGGGGTGTTATTGTTGTTGTTGTTTTAAGAATGAAGTCTCCCATGTTGGTGCCCTTCTGGAATACCCATAAAAGGACTTGGGGTCCTTTCATGGGCATTCTATCAAGTTTGCTGGCTGGGAGATTACCTGCATCTTTCAAGGAAAGAACCATTTCACTTTGTCTTTAAAAGATGCTGCCAATTTCCCAGGCAGCAAACTTACTAGAACACTCATGAAAGGACCCCAAGTCCTTTTGGATATTCCAGAAAATGTGCCAACTAGTACTAAATTTCAGAAATTGGAAATTGGGGGGAAAGCTGCATGTCCCACAAATTATGGTGCATCCGTGGACCGGATTGCAAGAAATCTGAATTCAGGTGACTCTGTTGTGGATTTCTCCAGCATTCATAGGTGAAGTATTTGCTCCACTGAAGGTTATTTTTTAATCTGATACATCCAACTGGCACCTCCCAGAAATGAATGCATAAACCATTTGTAGTCAGAAATCCATACATTTTGGGGGTTATGATGCTTTTTATGAAAGGCAAGTTGTTTGCCAACATGCACACATTTGGAAAATACACAAAAACTCACTACACACATCTCCAAAATGTGCACAGACATCTTTGAATCAATGGTGGCATGCATCCACTTCAAAAATGTGTACAAAAATACATATGAATTCTTTCTTATAAAAATTGAATATATTCTGCAATGAACTGGGACAGGAAAACTTGGGAAAAGGAGGATGTCTGACCTGACAAGAAATGGAGTTCACAGATCCACCCTTCACTAGTTCATTTTTAGTTAAATGGTAAGTCTTTGATCTACTTGATAAGAAGAATTACTTGTAGGTAGTGGCAATTAACTATGAATATAATGGTAGTTTCATCTGAATGGAAAATTTGCTACATCCATTTGTTACATTGAGCAGCTATAGGGTAGTGGATGGATTTTAAGTTTTCACCCCTGGTTTTTAGGTTCTGATTTGTTCCTGATTTTAAGGCCCTTGTTTGGTTTCAAGGTCCTATTTATTTTCAACACCTGCTCCTGATGGTTAGCTGTGCTCAAACACCAGCAGGTGTCTTCCATCTTGTGTAAATTAGATGACTGTTGAAGGTTTTGTCACGGTGTGTCCATCAATCTGGAACTTTCTTCCTCCATACTATCCTTTTCAGCTTTATATAGAGCCATAATACATTGTGTGGCTTCCTTCTGCTATAGACATACAAGCCCAGATTAGTTGAATATGTGGTTATTTATAAATGTTGACTGTCAGTAAAGATGGGGTGGATACTGCCTAGGTCTAAATCAGTCTAGAGGTTTAAGGGAGATTCTTTCTCCCTAGGAATAAAAAGAATATGATAATCGGAGTCTACTACCGACCACCCAATCAAGGAGAAGACGAGGACGAAACTTTTGAGAAACAAATTACCAGTTTTTCAAGGAAGTGTGATGTAGTAGTGATGGGGGACTTCAATTACCCTGATATCTGTTGGGAGACCATTACTGCCAAAAGCGGCCCTTCCAAGAAATTCCTGACATGTATGGGTGATAACTTTCTCCTACAGAAAGTGGTGGAAGGAACTAGAGGATCGGCAATCCTTGACTTGTTATTGACCAATAGGGATGACTTAGTGGATAAAGTGGCAGTTACGGGAACTCTGGGGGAAAGTGACCACGTCATACTTGAATTCTTGATTATGAAGGAGACAAAAGTCGAGCGTAGCCATACATGTACTCTGGATTTTAGGAAAGCTGATTTTAATAAACTCAGAACTATAATAAGTAAGGTCCCGTGGCAAGAGAGCCTAAAGAGAAAAGGAGTGCAGGATGGGTGGGAGTATCTAAAAAATGAAATTTTAAAGGCACAGTTACAAACAATTCCAACCAGGAGAAAAGATAGAAGACAACAGAGGAAACCAATGTGGCTCCACAAAAAGCTTATTGATGAACTGAAAACAAAAAGGGATACATATAGGAAGTGGAAGGAAGGCCAGGCTACAAAAGAAGAGTACAGACAAGTGGCGCAGAAGTGCCGAAATGGCGTCAGGAAGGCTAAAGCTGTGAATGAGCTGAGATTAGCGAGGGATGCTAAAAGCAATAAAAAGGCTTTCTTCAGATACGTGAGTAGTAAAAGACAGAGGAAAGAAATGGTGGTTCAACTGCTTAATGAGGATGGCAAATTGATAACAGATGACAAAGAAAAAGCTGAAGTGCTCAATTCCTACTTTGCCTCGGTCTTCTCCCAAAAGCGGGTCTATGACCCCCCTGGAAAAAGTGAAGCAGAAGTTGAGGGGGCAGGATTGCAGTTTGAGATTGATAAACAAATGGTCAAAGAACACCTAATTTCCTTGAATGAGTTCAAATCTCCAGGGCCCGATGAACTGCATGGGGTAATGAAGGAGTAATGAAGGAGCTAGCGGAAGAACTCTCAGAACCTTTGTCTATTATCTTTGCAAAATCATGGAAGACGGGTGAGGTGCCGGATGACTGGAGGAGGGCTAACGTTGTCCCTATCTTCAAAAAGGGCAAAAAGGAGGAACCTGGGAACTACAGACCAGTCAGTCTGACATCCATCCCTGTGAAAATTCTGGAGCAGATTATAAAGAAGTCAATCTGTAAACACCTTGAAATCAATGCAGTGATTACTAGAAGCCAACAAGGGTTTGTCAGGAACAAATCCTGTCAGACTAATTTGATCTCATTTTTTGATAGGATAACCTCCCTTGTGGACTGTGGGAATACTGTGGACGTCATATATCTTGACTTCAGCAAAGCTTTTGACAAAGTACCACATGACATTCTGATTAACAAACTAGCTAAAAGTGGGCTAGATGGAACAACTATTAGGTGGATCCACAGTTGGCTACAGAATCGGACTCAAAGAGTACTTATCAATGGAACCTTCTCAAACTGGGGAGAGGCAACGAGTGGGGTGCCGCAGGGATCAGTCCTGGGCCCAGTGCTCTTCAACATTTTTATTAATGATTTGGACGAGGAGATGCAGGGAACGCTGATCAAATTTGCAGATGACACAAAATTGGGTGGGATAGCTAATACCCTGGAAGACAGAAACAAACTTCAAAGTGATCTTGATAGGCTGGAGTGCTGGGCTGAAAACAACAGAATGAAATGTAATAGGGATAAATGCCAAGTTCTACATTTAGGGAATAGAAACCAAATGCACAGTTACAAGATGGGGGACACTTGGCTCAGCAATACTACAAACGAGAAAGATCTTGGAATTGTTGTAGATCACAAGCTGAATATAAGCCAACAGTGCGATATGGCTGCAAGAAAGGCCAATGCTATTTTGGGCTGCATTAATAGAAGTATAGCTTCCAAATCACGTGAGGTACTGGTTCCTCTCTATTCGGCCCTGGTCAGGCCTCATCTAGAGTATTGCGTCCAGTTCTGGGCTCCACAATTCAAGAAGGACGCAGACAAGCTGGAGCGTGTTCAGAAGAGGGCAACCAGGATGATCAGAGGTCTAGAAACAAAGCCCTATGAAGAGAGACTGAAAGAACTGGGCATGTTTAGCCTGGAGAAGAGAAGATTGAGGGGAGACATGATAGCAGTCTTCAAATACTTAAAAGGTTGTCACACAGAGGAGGGCCAGGATCTCTTCTCGATCCTCCCAGAGTGCAGGACACGGAATAACGGGCTCAAGTTAAAGGAAGCCAGATTCCGGCTGGACATCAGGAAAAACTTCCTGACTGTTAGAGCAGTGCGACAATGGAATCAGCTACCTAGGGAGGTTGTGGGCTCTCCCACACTAGAGGCATTCAAGAGGCAGCTGGACAAGCATCTGTCAGGGATGCTTTAGGGTGGATTCCTGCATTGAGCAGGGGGTTGGACTCGATGGCCTTGTAGGCCCCTTCCAACTCTGCTATTCTATGATTCTATGATTCTTTGCAACCACATTTTGAGGTCCCTATGAAAGCTAGCAATGGAGGGTGTAAATATATGATATGGATGGTTATTCTGGGAAGATGCACAGACTGAATGTAGAGATTTATCTTTTATGATATCCTGTGCAGCCTCACCTCCAGATATTATGAGTGTTTGTTGGTAGCTAAATTTGGACCTAATTGTACAATTTGCAAATTTTAGAGTATTTTCCCTTTCTTTTCCCTTTTTCACTTTTGTAAATTGATTTTATGAATTAATGTATGGATTAATTGGACATTATCATATTTTAATGAAAAAAGTACCTTGAACAGCAGCTACATTTTTGTAATTATGTAAAAAAAAATGCAATTTATGAGCACCAGATTGAGAGGGAGTACTGTATTATTACTATTAAATTAATTAATTTCTTTTAAAGGGCTGCCTGTATCCAAAATTAGTCCTACTTTGAATAGAGACATTAAAATGAATGGGACTTAAGTTAGATTAACACTGGATACAACCCATCACATGCAACTCAATTTCAACCATTGTGCATGACTTTGCCTAGGTTATTGGGTAAATACATCAATAATTTTATGCATTGTGTTTCAACAGCAGTATTGTGTTTCAGTTACAATTAGTGCTGGCTTGAATATCCCCCATTCATATTTGAAAGGCTATTTGTTCTTGATGGAAGTGGAGACTTCTAGCAATTTTTTGTGGGGGTGGGCAAAATTAATTAATTTGGTGACAGGGACTTACCCTTACAAGATGAGACACACTATAGAGAGTTTTCAACTTTTTTCTTTTACAATATCTTTGCCACCTCTTCAAGTTGTGGTGAAGCTGCAATCATCAGCCCAAACACATTCCTAATTTGTCACAGAATATCCCAACGAAAATGACATTAGGTCATTGTTACAAATATTTTCCCCAGAAGACCTTGCATTTTGCAAAACTTCTGTACCAATCTTCATAGTAGGCTACCTTGCACATATGAATCCATTGTAATGAGTTTTTGGTCTTCCACATTTTTCCGATAAGCAGCAAATCTCCTAAACTATGCATTTCATAGAGAGATGAATGGAATGTTAAGATGTATTCCTGTATTAAGTGTGAATCAGTTTAATTCTAACAGAGGCATTCTAAGACACATTGATGCTGACGTTATGTCTTTTCACTGACTTAGGAACCTGCTATGGGAAAGATGAAATTTTCCCAGCTAAACTTAGGAAAGGCCAGCAGCTGTTTCATACAAAATGTTGGGGAAAGGATAGACAACTGTTTACTGAATTATTGTTTGCATGTTTTTGTTTGCAACACAATTGAAAGATGACATAAAATATTGTGAGGAGTAAAAAGGACCTATAAAAGAGAAGCGGGTGACATTCTGTTTTGAAGGGACATGTGGCTCAGAAAAGGTGACAAGCTATGAAGTAAATATATTACTCCTCAAATCATACCTGGATTTTTTTTGGGGGGGTGGGGAATAAGAATTAGTTATGAGAAAATTCTGTCCTGTAAAATAACATGTAAGCAGTGCAAAATTCTTACAAAACTTGCCTATCATATTGTTCTGAATTTAGATGTTTCTACAGAAGAGCATTCAGCATTCTTAATTGCAGTTAACACACCTGCTGTCTTTCCCTTTTTCTTTTAAATATCCCACCTTGAATTTGAAAGTACATATTTTTATTGATGCCTTTTCACTGAAGTTTAAATGATGCATAGGGCTGGACATTTCTTAACAACTGGGATTTTAAAACTCCTCTTCATTTATCAAGTGACAGCTGAACAATCCATTTGATTGTACCACAAAATAGACCTCTTTCTGTTCATTTCAGTCTCCCCCCACCCTTTTTAAAGTTTGGTTATGAAAGCCATTAGAATATGCTTGCTCTTAAAAGCTGTATTCTCTATTGTGTATGCAGCACTATTGTTTTGAAGTTGGTACGAGCCTGTTTGAAAACATCAGTTTCCATAGGAACAGTTTTCCCAGCTAAATCTTACACAGAGAAGTATGTCATAAATAATTGGTCTTGCCCACAGGGAACTGTTAAACACCCAAAGAAAATGCAAGGAGTGAGGCAGAGTGGGGTGGGTGAGGAAATACGAAAAGCAAAAAATAAAAGACAGTTGAGCTGAATTATATATTAGGTAAAATAGCACGAGCGCACTAAATAGAGTAACAGTGTCATGGGTGGCAACACTTTACATGTATCTCCCTCAGGTGTAGGCCTCCCATTGAGTTCAAGTGTGTTTAGGATAGCAGCCGAAATGATGGTTACAAATTAACTTGTGGCACCCACTTTTTATGGATTTTAAAATGGTATTTCGACATTTCCCCCTTGCCTTTGACATATCTGGTTTATAAAAATTACATGGAACATAAAATACAAGAAATTAAAGTGCTGGGTTAGCCTTAGAATATATTTTGGCCTTTTTGTGTCCACTTTGCATTCCTGGTTTTGCAGAAAATTACAGTTTAAGTGGCTTTTGAGCACATATTGAAATGTAAATGAAAGATTGTTTAAGGGTCTAGTTAGAAACCCTTTTACTTCCATATGTAGGGAGGTAAATATAATTGACATTTTATCACCTAAAACCTTGTTAGTGTGTTTGGTCTCAGGAATTAAGTGGGACTGAACCGGGTGAAAACCAGAAAAGGAGAACCGATTTACCTTAGAACAAACAAACAAAAATGAAAACTATATTAAAAACCTACACCTGGAAATGGTGACTTTTGATTTACAAACTGATAAATGGCCCCATAAAAAGTTCAGGTTTATAGTGCAGAGCTCATGTTAAAAGGTGTAATTGAACATATAGGCATTCCAAACCAGAAAACAAGATCCATGTCAGGAAAACCACCCAGACAGCTTCGGCTATTGGGTAATATAGAAATGAAATGAAATAAATGACAATAGAAAGGCTTCATGCAGATATATCCCATTATTGGACTCACTTGGGTCATATGCAGATGTGCATTGTGGAAATGATCAGGACATGATGCATCCAATGCATCCTAAATACACAGTTTGGATGGGGATGCTCATATACATCTGACTTATTATGGAAATGGGAATGTGCATCATCATTCATTTCAAACCATTAGTATCCTGCCACACCTTTTTGTATATTTGCATGATATTGACAATGGCCTCAGTGCAGACACATTATTGTGGATAGAAAAGGAAGCTCAGAAATAACTACACAGACACCAGAGCTTGGGATAATTAGGGCCTCTTTATTTTGTAAACCGCCCAGAGAGCTTCAGCTATTGGAAAGGTATATAAATTTAATAAATAAATAAATAAATTTAATTTAATTGGGTAATTCACCCCTCCCTGGAGCTGCATGTGAGAGTGCAGGAATCGAATTAATCCTTTCCCCAGGCAACTAGCCTGCGTTATGGGCGAGCCACTTGGCCAAGCCAGGAGTCAGGTAAAACCTGGCTCTTTTCTTGAGCTACACTTGCGTGCTTAGGGGACCCCCATGTCACCCCCACCCAGAGCTGCAGAACTCTGAGTAGATGAGACAGAGAGTTCCCCCAAAGGCCAGACATATATCCTTAGTCGTGAGCCACACAGCCCGTCCAGTATCAGGCCTCAGAACTTGCCAATCACCATAAGAGGCCAACGAGTGGTCGGCCTCAGTGTAGACACATTAAATATACAAAAGGGCGTGTCAGGATACATGTTCATTTGTATGATTTTTAAGATATTCAGGTCATGTTAAGTATCTCCTGTATTTGGTTCACTTTGCAACATGTGCCTGTCTTTCTACAGGAGCATTTTGAATGGCATTGTTTCAATGCATTTTAAATGGCACAGATTAATCTGCTCTAACAGGCATAATAGCCTGCTGTGTGGCTATGCCTCTGCTGTGTCCTTTTGCCTGTGCTGTCAACGGGAGAGTCACATAGTTCCTTAGGATGCATTGCAACATCACATTTTCCTAAAATTATTGTCAGCTGCAATGATGAAAACTTGACGCTTTTACAGAATAAGTTGTTGTTGTTTTTAACCTTCCTCGATTATCAAATAAACTGCAGGGTTTTGCCATGTTTCCCTGAAGGTAATCTCAATTCAGTTTGATAGTAACCTTAACTCAGAATGTAACATTTACTGTTCGCCCAGTACATTCTACCACAGCAGATGTTAAGGATTACTTTATGGAAGAAGAGGGAGTTGATAGAGAGGGGGATGGGGTGGGGTTGATCCTAAGTGTGACAAAAGACACAAAGAAACAACCAAGAGAAGAGAACAGGTAAAATCAATTATGAGAGGGAACAAGGCATTTTCAGTGGTGGACCCCATGTTCTTATTTGCTCAGGTTGGTTCATGTCAGGGGTGTATGGATTGTGCAAAATCTGTTCCGGCTGTGTTTTGGGGGATGTCAGACGCCTTTCATTCCATCATCCACCTATCGACGGAATCGGGTATTTTTCCGTTTCCAAATTTGTGCCAATTCACATGCGTGCAAATGCGCAAATTCCCCCACAACATTTTCACATTTTAGCCTATGGGGGAAATGCACATTTTTGGCCATATTTTTTTTTAAAAAAAATGTTGCATATTTTTCTACAATGAAATTCACACAAAATTCCTGAAGGTTAGGAAAACTCTGTGGGTAGTCTCCATGGAATCCAATCCGCTGCAGAAGCCATGGAATCTGACCCACTGCGGAATCCATGAGTCGGATTCATATTTGGTTCTGTTGTGGATCTCTCTCCTTAGTTAAGGTGCACCACAGAAGACAGAGTGTAATGTATAGCAAGAAAAAAAAAAGGAAAATGGGAAACACCCCTGGCACCACCATAACAGCAGGCTTTATGGCAGGAGTGAAGAGTCAGAAAACATTAAAATGTATGGTATAGGAGTGTAATGATGATACAGAAACAGGGTTGGTCGGTGGTCCTCTTCTACCAGTGCTGGGTCCCTGGCTAGCTGGAAATAGTAACGGGCAACTATAAACTATAAAGAGAGAGAGAGAGAGAGAGAGAGAGAGAGAGAGAGGTTACATAATACCATCTAGCAAGTTGCAGATAATCCACTGTCAGAGTCTCTTGTCATATCTTGTTTATTAAAAAGACCTCAAATATTTAACAGACGGAAATTCCATGTGTTTCCAAGAAAATACAAAAAAAAAGTGAGCAATCATTATTCCCCCCTTTGTTCTCCAGTTTTAATAAAGGGTTTACTGCAGTGGTGGTTGTGCACAGTCCTCCTGAACGGAGCTTGGAAGTAGGAGGATATTAATATGGTTTTGACTTTTATGGGATTGACAATTGACCTTGACGTGCTAATACCCATGGCACTGAGGGCCTTCCTGCAGAGATTTGTACAGCATTGTTGGGTACTGCTTCTTCATTATTTGTTGCTAGTCTTTAAGGTCAGCGACAGGGAGGCTGAGCTTCTCGCAGTTGTCACTGAGCTGTCATCACTTTATGGCCTAAGTGGTAGAAAGGAGCGGTGGGGGTCAGGGCTAATAAATCCTGTAAGTAGAAGAGCAGTTTTCAGGCTCCAGGCCTGCCAGAGATTAAGCTTTTTCTTCTTGCTTGGATGAAGTTTTATATCTAAAAAGCAAGTGGCCCAGGTTTTAAATCAGACAGAGATTTCTTTTTAAAATATATATAATCATAACTTGGCAGAAGCAGAAACAGCAGGGCATTGTCTATGTTATATAATTGGGTTTAGAGAGAGCCTGGCCAGCTCTTCAAAGCTGCTGTAGGTCTTCTGGAAGGAGGTCATGACTGTTGTGCCTTTCAACTCCTCACTGTTCAGGGGCCTGTCGGAAAACTCATATTTAACTGGTGACATAGTTTGCATTGAGCAGCGGCTGAAACGCCTGTAATGTGGCCTCCACTCACTGACTCCATGCTCTGTGCCTTCTCCCCTCCTGTGTTAAAAGGAACAGAAGCTGTGGTAGAATCTTAGAATCATAGAATAGCAGAGTTGGAAGGGGCCTACAAGGCCATTGAGTCCAACCTCCTGCTCAATGCAGGAATCCACCCTAAACCATCCCTGACAGATGGTTGTCCAGCTGCCTCTTGAAGGCCTATAGTGTGGGAGAGCCCACAACCTCACCAGGCAACTGATTCCATTGTCGTACTGCTCTAACAGTCAGGAAGTTTTTCCTGATGTCCAGCTGGAATCTGGCTTCCTTTAACTTGAGTCCGTTATTCCATGTCCTGCACTCTGGGAGGATCGAGAAGAGACCTGGCCCTCCTCTGTGTGACAACCTTTTAAGTATTTGAAGAGTGCTATCATGTCTCCCCTCAATCTTCTCCTTGTTTTGTACTTCACCGGCATCCTTTGCCCACTTGGACATTCAGCAGAATCAAGAGTTGAAGCTTTTCTTTGGACTGAACCATGTTTAAGCTTCAGGTGGGGGAATTCTCCCTGACCTATCAACTCCCTGTATGAAAGAGCGAGAGAGGCTGAGTTCGGACAACATATTAGGCAATGGAGGGGGGAATAACAGGCTCACTGTGCATTATTTTGCCTGTACTCATCACATGACACATTGCCCCTCCCCCATCGCACGGCTGAGAGCCCCAGTGTCCTTCTGGGCTGCTGGTGCTCCTCTCTCCCTCCTCCCTCAGTCTTCCTGGCCATATCCCATCAGGCATTGCAAGTTCTGTCAGTGGTACAGGAGCATCTGGGGTGTTTTCAGCTGCTCCTGCTGGAGAACTCTATGGTCAATGGAATAATGTGCTTGCCAGAGGGGAAGAACCCTCCACATGACATTTTAATCGATTGATTATTTGATAAGCAACGGAGCAGCCAGTTGTTTTTCTGCATTGCTTAATTAAAATGAATAATAATAATTTATTGTGTGTTGTGTGTGCATTGTGCCCCCCACATGACACAATAATCAACTTAACTGACAGTTGCCTCCTCCCATTGATTATTGTGTCATCCAAACCCAGCCACACACACACACACACACACAGAGAGAGAGAGAGAGAGAGAGAGCTTGTTACAGAATAGTGTTCTAGTGTTCCTTCCCTACTTTCAGGCAGCAGAGCGTGGTGGGAGTGAGCGATGGAGGCACATGAGGGGATTCTGCTAGAGAACCTCCATAGCTTTCTGCATGGGGGTGAAGGGGTAAACAAGTTTGTTGCCTGGGTCTTAACTTGTGCGGGAGACAGTAGTTGAGGTGCATAATAAGCAGAGATTGTGTGGGTATTGGAGACTACTATAGAGGGAGTTTTGCAAAGCTCTCTGAGATCATGGGATACCAGAAGCCTAAGTCCAAGGCACATGTTACTGACTGTAAAGACACACCTAGCAGCTACTTGGGGGTTTCCCAAGTGTTTTTTCCTCCCCACTCTAGAGTAAGTGCATGGCTTCCAATCTGGATTGGGACCCTATTTTTTTGGGGGGGGGTATGGACCCTGTAACCCTTTCTTACCACTGTGATCCTGATTTGGATTGCACTTTCTGCACCTCCACATTATAATATAATGGTACGAGGAGGGAGGGATACATTAAAGCAAATGTTTCACTATTTTGCAATATCTATTGCAGGTATTGAGCCCTAATCTGGTTTGGGACCCTGCCTGGGGAAAAGGCTAAAGCTCCTCTATCCCCTATGCTAGGGCCTGATTCAGAGTAGTGCCCCTGCACTAACTTTTGAGTAAAAACAAAAAGAAAAAGAAAAAGCTATAGCTGCTAGTTACATCTTTAAAGTAATGTGTCCTCTGGCCCTAAGGCAATCCTTGTAACAATGCAAATGATTCCTCCCCCCCCCCCATCAATTTAAATCTGATAACATTATCTTGGACATCTTGGTTCAAATTACTTGTTCAAATTACATGGTTCAAATCTTTTGATTTCTCAGTAATTTTATGCTCAGCACGGCTATCAAAACTTAAATGATAAAAGTATTCCCGTAGCTGGGTGGTGCTACAAAACCAAGGAGCTGGACAATTTTCAGGAACAGGAGATTTAAGTTAACCACAAACGTCCCTGATTTCTTCTGAATATTGAGGCAAATTTATTTTTTAGAAGAGAGCTAATCATTTTGAGTGTAAGCATTACACTCATATCATCTCTCATTTTATTTTTTAAAGGAACAAACAACACAATCCAGTTGAAGTTAAGATCTTACATATTAAAAGTGCTTTACTTCAACTGGATTATGTGTGTGTGTGTGAACGCATGATTAATGTGTTCCAGTTCATTTTTGATCAGGATTTACCCAATTTGTATCTTCCGGAACAAACATGGAGTCAAATGCAACCTGTGGATGAAGTTTGTATATTTTTAAGCTTACGATGTGATTCATGGACACACAAAAATGCAGCAAACAGCATGGGAAAAAGTTGTACTTTTGGGAAATGCACACACTCATACTTTAATCAACAAGAAAAGCATGTGTACTTTTCAAGTATGTGTACAATTGATGAGTACACACACACACAGGTTGAACCTTCATGCAGACAGAAAAGTGTAACATGTCTAGGAGAAGATTGGTCAATTACTGCACAAGTTGCCAAATTTCTGAACCTGGCTACTATCACTAGACCATTCATGATTGTTTGATCATTTCTTTTAAATTTACTAATTAGGATTTTTAAAAGATTTTTATCCTTCCTTTTCTATTAACATTTTATTAATATGTGTGTACTTCACAAGCATTATTGGTCTGTTGACTGTAAATAAGGACTGAATGATTTATTAATTGTTTGATTTGCATGGCACTTTTCTCTATGCAGGGATGGTTTCTATATATGAGGAAATAGGGGGAACAGGAAGTTGTGAATCCTCCCACTTGTAGGGTGAAATGTTATAGCTCAGCAAACGCTGCATCATCTGATTGTGTGTGTGTGTGGGGGTGTTTCTTCATAGTTATGCTGACTGGCCATGAGACAATTCACAAGGAGAGGAGGAAAAAAAATGTAGCCTGATTGCTACAAAAGTATTTTACTATTACAGGACTGGGGGTCTGCCTTTTAGTTTTATGCTTCAATCTTGATTAGAAAATCACAATGATTGCTTGTTGAAATGAAACTGAAGTAAAGACAAAGAATTGGTGAGGAATCCATTCTGTCAAGTTCCCCATCCCGCAATTCACACTTCCCAAACCTTTCAGAGAGCTGAGTCAGATTTGCATTCCAAAACCTGCATTTTTGTGAAGTTTCTGATGTAGCTTGTCTTGGGGAAAATACATGCAATGCATACAAAAACTGTGCAAATTTGGGGAAAGTGTGCACAAATGTGTATATTTGAGAAAGGTGAGTGCACAAAACAGCATTTCACCAGTATAAAGAACTTGGAGGGAAATGCATCCGTTTAAAAATGCACCAAAATGCATATATTAATCTGTAGATCTGGGCAGGATCTACACAACTGCTTATAACTGTTTATAATGGGTTTGACAACTGTTCAGGCCCAGGACACATTACATATACAGTTTTCAAACTGTTTTAAAGTGTTGTATCCTGCTTGGTGTAGGTCTGGCCCTGGCAAAACGCACAGGTGCAAACCACACGTTTCCTAATGCATTTCCCCCAAGCTTCTACAAAAAATGGAACAGGATGAGCTTCATCTCAATAAACAGATTATTTCAGTGTGACTGAGATTGACGGATCCATCTATCCCTAATAAGAAGGGGAACTAATTTTCCAGTGACTGAGATCAGAATGTTCACAGGCCCTGAGCTCTATGAAAAGAAAGAACAGAGTTTGGCTCACAGAATGCCTTACTGTCATGATGGTGCCTTCTCTGGGACTTATTATCATGTTGGTACTTGACATCCATTCATTTTTTGGAACTAGGCTGGCATCTGATATTAATACTCAATTATTGTTAAAGGCTCAAAGAGGACTAGATTTTTATTGTTTGCAATCCATTAAAAAATAGGAAATATGGGTTCTTGAACTGTCACTGTTGATATACATTTCCTCTTACTTCAGGAATGTTACTGTAGCAGGGCAGGATGTGCTGAGGTCAATTCTGGCATGCTTGTTACTCAAGTGATTAATCATTCCCCTCAAGCAGGGCTGCTAGATAGCAAGACTCATAAGATTTGCCCTTGTCTGGTTATAATCTTGTATCAGCATGCCCAATGACCCAGAGCGATCATTAACATGTCAGTCTGATCCATTTGAATTGGCAAGAGCAGAGGGTTCTCAACACTTGAAGGAATGCCATTTGCCTTTCTTGGAGAATGGGCCCAGAGGCCTATACTTTTCAGGTTAGGAGGTCGCTGTGACTTTATGGATGAAATTCTAGACATGTGAAATAGGTAAGGGTCAAATAATGTCCGGCTTATATTCAAATGCACTTGACGTAACCTGCTTCCCAGTTTACCTCCTAAGTCTAAACATCATTCTTGGCATACCACTAGAAGGCCATGGCTGGACCAGGCCTATATCCTGGGATTGTCCCGGGATCATCCCTGTGTATCCAAATGACACACAGGGGATCCCAGGAGCAGTCAGGGATGACCCCTCCATTTGCCTGGGATAATCCTTAGGTCTAGCTAAGGCCACTGACACTAGTGGTTCATCAATAGCATAAATGGACTGGCAGTGTTGGATACTGTCCATTGTTTAGTCATACAGGCCAAGGAATCAGTGTTGTCTTCCACTCTCAGTAGACTTGGTGGCCACCAAAAATTACTGCCATTTGCCTTTACCATGTGTTTACATATTATAAATAGATCACATGTACAATATATAATGTTGTCCTGGGAGTTAAATTAGGAGGGCTGTATAACTATTACACCAGTGTGAGCGGCTGATGTAATTTTTATCCTCTCACAGACACACCCAGACTTTAGTGCTTTCACCCTGAAGCACAAAGGTGAAAAAATGGAGAAACAATAACTTTGCTGGTTTCTTAAGCTTCATAAGAAGCAGAAATGTAGGCTAAAACAACTCAAGATGGAATGAAGTAAAAAATTTATGGTGGCTGCTGTTTGATCACTTATCTCTTTCCAAGGCAGCCTTCAAGGTCCATCTACCATAAATCAGCAAGCACGCATGATGTAATCATGCGACACCTGGAGTCGCTTTGATGGCAACTGAAAGGAGCATCCATTGGTCATGTTAGGCTGTAAGTATTAAAATTCTGAATCCAGTATAACTTGTATGATTAAATGTATTCATCGATCATAGGCTTCTACTCCTTGCATGTCAAAAAGTGAAGAAGACATCAAACAAAGAGCGCAGATGATATTACCAAAGAAGGGAGAGAAAATTGCAAATGTTGAGCCTCTTGTGGAGGGCTGGGTGTCACATCCTAGGCCAATCATAGTCATAGCCTTGAACAATGCAATAATACAAGGGTGGACAACTTCTGGAGAACCAGGACCATTTTTGTGTCCCCCCCACCATGGGCTAGAGTCCATGGGGCAACCTAGACAGACAGACAGACAGACAGACAGACAGACAGACAGACACACACACACACACACACACACACACACACACACACACACGAAGGATTTTCATGATGCTTAGCTAAAAAGGCTCCCAGGGCAGCTAATCAATTAAATAAAACATCCCATGCTTGCAGGCTTACAGTCTAAAAAGGCATGATACACAAGGAAAAAGGAATGGGGAGGGAAGAGGGGAAGATATTTCTTTCAGCAGGTTCTGTAGAATTTATTTATTTTAGCATTTTTATCCCACCCTTTAGCCAAAAAGGCTCTCAAGGTGGCTTACAAAAATATTTCTTACAACAGTCCCTGCCCACAAGCTTACAATCTAAAAAACATGACACAAAAGGAACGGGGATTGGGAGGGAGGAGGGGGAAAGCAAAGCAAATGCAGGCACTAGATTCTTAGTTGCAAAGTTTAGCAGTGGCAGTTGGTAGCAGGAGGGAGGGGGCTTTAAGCTGGATCTGGATCCAGGCACGATGGACAGGTACCTGACTGCTACTTCCTCCCCTACTGATGGCCTCTGCAGAGACAGATGGTAACAGGAGGGAGGGGGCTCTCAGCTGGCCCTGCTTCCCCCTCACATCTTTCTCAGCCCGGCCTACTGGGATGGAGATGGCAGTCAAGGAAGGAGGAGCCCTGCTCTGTCTCTCTTTCTCCCTCTGTTCTTCCTGCTGGGATGGCTGCTGGTGGTAAGGCAGAGGAGCCTTTCTGAGCCATTGGCTGGTGGGGGCGGCTACACCAGAGGGAGGCATGTGGCCTGCAGGCTGCATGTGGCCACATTCATAATAATAGGATCAATTCTCCATTGACACCGAGAAAACATTTGCAGACTGAATTAGGAATCTATCAATTATATTTATTGCAAACAAATGTGAAGGAGGAGAATTTGCTTGAAAGCCACCTCTGCACCTGAGTAACTTTGGTCTGCAAAGTGAAAATGGTTTACTTCAAGGAGATTTTGAGAGAGATACTTTCTATACTTAGATGGAAATTAGCAAGTGTCATAATTTTAGAACATAGTAGTATCTGCTGGAATAAATGCATATTTATGCTTTGTGGGGTGTTTTGTTTTTGTTTTTATTTGTTTGCAACCATGAAGCAGATCCCAAGGTTACAGTTTCACACTTCTGTGTGTGTTCATTGTTCTTGCCAAGCGGCATGGAACTCCGTGCATCTTCCTGCCCTAACAAAGTCACAGAACTGCCCTTGAATGGGATAGCTGTGCATCAGGGAGAGTCAGGGACAGCTGCCAATGAAGGAATGGTGACCATCTCTTGGCAGGTGAGATAGTGGTTGAGGCCATGTTCCAGGTTAATTGTCCCCTCATGTCATTAGCTAGACTTTGGAAACCTATGCAGCCACTTGCTTCAGCTGAGAGGAGAAGATTCTTTCATAATTATTTGTTTAAAGCATGTTTTAAAAGTGCTGTTATTTCTTTGCCTTTAATTCTGTTCTCATGAATAGCTTGTCTCCTGTTATGGCTAGAACCTCTGTGTGTGTGTGTGTGTGTGTGTGTGTGTGTGTGTGTGTGTATTGAAACACACACACATACACAGTTTTTTTGTCAAAAGGTTTGAAGCTGGTTTACAAAAATTAAAACAAGTAAAGATGAAGATAATAAAAAAAAACAAGCAGCAGATAAAAGTGCAATTAATAGTCATGTGACCATGGATCCTAAGATAAATCAATTGATGCAAGTTCACAGAAGGAAACTTTTCCATCCTCTGTTCCCCAGAGCTCTCCATGTCCCCGTAAAGCCTCTCTGGATGGTCGTGGGTTCTCCTGAAGAGCGAGCCTGTTCAGACGACATGCTAAGCCATGGTGGTTAAGCATTTTGAGCTAAACTTTATGGCTCAGCGTGTCGTGTGAACCATTCCTAACCATGGTGGCTACATAACCATGGTTTAAACATGCTCACTAACCATTTACTTCAAAAGAGTTAGTGGCC
The DNA here is from genome assembly GCF_023053635.1 of Elgaria multicarinata webbii. Taxonomy (NCBI): domain Eukaryota; kingdom Metazoa; phylum Chordata; class Lepidosauria; order Squamata; family Anguidae; genus Elgaria; species Elgaria multicarinata. Next base: position 52,175,238 of record NC_086174.1, read on the forward strand.
TAACCATGGCTTAGTGTGTTGTCTGAACAGGCCCAATGAGGGGTAGGGTGTAGGGGGTTGTTGGCAGAAGGGGAAATTGTCCAAAGCCTTCCCCGCTGCAAGCCTTCCACATTTTAGGTGTGCAGAATAGGGATGGGCAAACTCACCTGGGTCCATTTCGTTGGACACTCGGCCCATTGCTGCTGCTACATGTCCCAGTCCATGGCACTATGTGAGCTTCTTATGCAGCTCGTGAGCATCTGACAAACACTCAGCAGCCATGCACAACAATGGAAGCTCCAGAAATTATGCAGTTTCCCCACTGCACAGATGGAGTCCATAAAAGCCCCGTTTATGCAAAAGTAAAGGCACAAATGTAAATGGGTCTGCGAGGTGGATGAGGGGGAATCCATTGGACTCCTGGACCCAGTTGGGCACCCACAACATCCCTAGTTCACTACCCTGTGCACTGCCTGGATGGCTTTTTAGCAAATAAGGTGGCATATACATGTTGATAATTAATTAATTAATTAATTAATAATGCAGGGGAGGAGATAAATTTTCTTTCCTCGAATTTCCTTACATTAACTTATCTTAGAATCCAAGCTAGAGGGTTTTAAATGTTTAAGTTTTAAAAGGCCTGCCTGAATAAAAAAAGAAAAAGAAAAAAGTCTCAGACTGACACCTAAAATATAGCAATTTGTTATCGGATGTAGCTCCCTGTACCTCTTTTCCATAGCTGGGGCACCACTCTCAAAACAGCCATAGCCCTCTACCTTGTTGATGTAAGCTTCACCTCCAGTCACAGTAATATTGGGAGACAGGATGTGTCAGGAATTTGTTTCAGTTTGTTTTTGATCAGGATTTACCCAGGATTTTCTTTTTAGACCAAACATGACTGGGACTCAATCTCTGGTTGAAGTTGATACGTTTCGGAGCTTGCAATGAAATATGTGGATCAAAAAATGTGTCCAAACAGTATGCATACGTCTGAAAAATGCCCATAAAAATGCATACTTTTGAAAAATGCACACAAATATGCTTTAATTGATGGGAGAAGAATGAGTACATCTCAAAGAAGTTCACCATTGATGCATTCGTTTTGAAAAATATGCCCCAAAATGTTGGGGATATTGCAACCTCAGTTACAAGTCACAGGAAGTGGCAGTTTGGCAGTTAGCTAGTTAATGCATGGGATTTGGGGGTCATAGCAAGCCTCAGGATTTCAGTTGCCTACAGTTTCCTGCTCCTCCCCCTTCCTTCTCTTCTTCTTCTCTCTCTCTCTCTCTCTGCCTTCCACCATTGCTGGGAGTACATGTGTTTGTTCTTGCTCCTGCCTGTGTAATGGAACACAAAATAAACTGAACAAATTCCTTTTGAAATCCTAAGCTGTATCATCATATATATGCAACAATATTTGTGGACAAACAGTTATTCTTTCTTCACCAAAGAAAGTGTGGTCTCCTTCTAGTTCTCTTTCTCTTTTTCTTTTTTTAGCCTTTTGGGTGCATGTGGTACTGGTGAATGTTCATTCTGTTCTGCCTGTTGTTTTTTCTCTGCTAACTGCTTTTTTAACAGGAGGCAGCAATACCAATAATTCCCGTCAAAAAATACGCATGGAGACAAAGCTCACACTCTGGTATGACTGGAGTCAGAATAAGTGTCAAAATGGAATTCGGAGAAGTTTGGGAAACTCATGTTTTGCTGATTCACTCAGTGCCACAAGGACACTAACTAGTAATCTTAACATGGGCAGATTGATACAGGAGGAATGCACGTTCAGGTTTTTGGGTCCCAAGCCATTTAGGGCTTTTCATGTGCAAAACCTTTCCCGAATGACTGATGCTGATACTGGGGTTTGCTTCTTTTGTGACTTTTCTTGTTTTTGGGTGTTGTATAATTGTTTATATAATGTTTTAATTTGTGTTAGCTGTTTACTGATATTTAATATAACCTTTTTCTTTTTCTGTAAGTTTTTTTTAAGCTGAAAAGTGACTAATAAATTTGTAAATAAATATTGAACACTGAATCACTTTATTTCTCTGTCTGCTCACTATTTCTTAAGCCGCAGCTTTTGTGTTTGTTCATGACAAATGTTAGTTATTTGCTTTGCTTTCAGTGTGCACTTTCATCCATCTGGGCAAACAATTAGCTGTTTTTAATGGTTCTAAAGTTTACTATTAATTGATTATTGAATTTAGTTGATTATAGTGATTGGTTTGTTTGACTGACAGTAAGTTAGAGAGCTTGTTAATTTAACTAAGGATTTGTTAGGTTGTAGCCTGCCAATTTCTCTTCAGTTTTGCCATTTTCCTCATGATAGTCCTATGTAAAAGGCATTAAATAAGAGAGACATTTGATATAGGCCATGGCTAGACCTAGCAGTGTAGCGTGACAGAGGGGGAAGGATCTCATGATTTTATGATCGTGAGATCTCCCCCTCTGTAGTGTGCGATGTCCTGGGAGGAGGAGGATTTGGGGCCGCCATTTTGTTTTGTTTATTTAGAGGGGAAGGAGCAGTCAAGCAATAGAGTGCAAAGGTGAGTGTTTGTTTTTTTAAAAAAACCTCCCACTTCCCCTCACCCCACCCCTGATGGGCAAAGAGCTCTTTAGGAGCTCTGCACCCCATGCACGGTTCCTGGCTCCTTGGGGTTACTCATGAGGAGCTGGGACAAAACCGCAGTGCCTGGACACATGTCCTGTGGTCTCGGGATAATCGTGAGACCATGGGGAAAAAAGGCTAAAAGGGCCTGCTGATATCCCAGGACAAGGGAGGATCATCCCTCCCTGCCCCTGGAATCCCCTGTGTGTCATGTGGATGCACAGGGATGATCCCAGGGTGATCCCCGGGATATCGGCAGGACTAGCCATAGCCATAGTATAGCTACCCTTTCACAATAGCCAATAGGAGAGGCCAGTTAAACTTATTGCTGTGCCCTCCAATAATTGAGCCGAGAAGAAATATGTCCTTACATCAGATGTACTGGGTAGATAAAGATGTCCAGCTTATCATGTGACAAATATATTCCATTCCATTCCATCTATTACATTTCTATACCACCCAATAGATGAAGCTCTCTGGGAGGTTTACCAACATTAAAAAAAATCCACCTTTAAAATACATTATAAAAACATACAAACATATAAACAAAACACGCACAGAAAGACAAACTTATATATAAAACAATTTTAAACAATCAAATATATGATAATTAGTTCATTTCTAAATATGTATTTGGGATGAATCCTATGGCCCTTAGGCAAAGTCAGGGGGAGAGAATAGGATATTTTGAATTCCTGGATCTGAGGTTGGAGACAGCACTCTGACCTTGGATCCTGGAATCTGTGCTCACAGTCAGCAAGCAGAGAACACTCCAGCTGCCTCTCTGAGGTCACAAAAGCGACCTAAGAGAGGAGGTAAAGGGGACGTTTCAGCGGGCCAAGAGGAAAGTCCTCTGCATTTCTACTCAGAACTAACTCCCACTGAGTTCCAAAGGGCTTACTGCCTGGTAAATAAGCATAGGATCACTGCCTAAAAATGCAATCCCATACACCAAGGATGGGGAATCTTTTTTGGCCCAAACTAGGGCCAGGATCTGAAAGTCATCTCATCCCATATGAGCCTGCCCATAATTTGAGATCTTCCTTGGAGGCCCTGTTGCAAACCCAAATACCAAGGGAGGCTAGGTTGGTGGGTATATAAGATGGGCCCTTTTCTGTAGCAGCACCCGAACTATGGAATTCCTTCCTGAAGGAGGATAGGTTGCCTCCATCCCTACTGAGTTTTAAATAGGCAGTACTATGTTGCCAGGCCTTTAATATTGGTTTTGCTCTGTTTAAAATCATGTTTTGTTTTTGTTTTTACATTGTGATTTTATTGAAATTTATTATACATTGCTTTGAAGGCCCTAGCTTGCCGAAAAGCAATATATAATAGAGGTGGGCTGAATCCTGCCCCCTATTTTTGGGAACTTCTTCTCTCCCTGTGAAAGTGGCATTGTTTTTTCTGCCTCTTTTGCAGAGAGGAGGGAAAATTTGGAGAATTTTTATTTATTTATTTATTTATTTATTTATTTATTACATTTCTATACCGCCCAATAGCTGGAGCTCTCTGGGCGGTTCACAAAAAAAATTTCTACATGGGGAGGGGGAACAGGGTTTCCACCATTATTATTATTATTATTATTATTATTATTACTACTACTACTACTACTACTACTACATTTGTATACTACCCCATAGCCGAGGCCCTCTGGACGGTTTACATAGGATATATTTTAAGTGTAGCCAATTGCTGAGGAGCCTTCTTCCTATTTTTTTTTAAAAAAATCCAAAAAGCAAACAAAACAACAACACCCCTTCCCCCGGCATTTGGAGGAGTCCAGCAGTTCTCAGTGAATGCCTATTGGAAACCATGTGACCTCTCCCTCTCCAATAAACATTCAGGAAGAACTCCTGGGCTCCTGAAAATGCCAGGGCTGGTTTACAAAAAAGAAAAAGAAAGAAAGAAGACTCCTCAAAAACTGGCTACATTGAAAAAGGCATGTGGAAACCCTTTCCCCCTCCCCAAGGAGAAAATTCTTTGAAATTCTCATCTCTCCCAGCCTCTTTCACCCGAGTTTTTGTTTTTTCCTCGACCCACCACAAAATGCCAAAAATGGAATGGTTGAAATCTTTGGCACAGTACTAATATAGAAATCTACTACTACTACTACCAATATATGAAGCACATGCCAGCAGTAGATGGGGCTCACATGCAGCTCCCCTTCACATTCTTTCACACACAACTCACACTGTTCATTCATGCACTTCTCTCTCTCTCTCTCTCTCTCTCTCTCTCTCTCTCACACACACACACACACACACACACACACACACACACACACACACTCCTATGGACATACAGATATCCTTCCCAATGCCCTGCCCACAACTGTAATAAATAAGAGCACAAAGGTATTTTGTATATATAGCACTTTATACCCAGGATGGCCAAGAATGAACTGCCCAGAGAGAACATAAGAAGTGCCATGCTGGATCTGATCTGATCTGATCCAGAGCTTCGGCTATTGAGAGGTATAGAAATGTAATAAATAAATAGATTCATGCAGATCAGCCAAGGGAGGACTGCTTTTAAGTAGTCATGTATAGGATTGCATAGTAAATGTATTAACAGACACTCAAGCCATATATATATATATATATATATATATATATATATATGTGTGTGTGTGTGTGTGTGTGTGTGTGTGTGTGTGTGTGTGTGGCTTTGCAGTGACACTGATGTCTTTAAAACAAAAGTTCAATTGCAAAGTGGCAATAAGAAGTGTTAATGAAATCTCCACAATACAATATTTTCTTATCACCTTTCCATAATAGAACTATAGCACCTATTCTTCACAATGTGGAATTAGCGGATTATTCGTGCATGTACTGTATGTGCTCTAAGACACTTATTTATGAACTAATCAATTAAAATAGCTATAACGGCCTACCCACTATGACCTCACCCCACTCCCCCAAACAACTAAAACATGTAGTTTAATTTAACTTCATGTTTTAATTTAAGTAAAATATCTGGAAGAATGGACAGTTTTCACAATGGAGGGATTAAACAATGGGTTTCCTGAAGGGCTGTACTGGGAGTACTAGTACTATTTAATTTTATTCATAAATGATCTAGAGTCAGGGATGAGTAGTGAGGAAGCCAACTTCATGGATGACACCAAATATTTCATACCTGGAAAAGGTATAAAAACAAGATCAATTTAGGGGTTGGGTAAAGTCCCTTGAGGAAAGGATAAAGCCAGTGTGGTGCAGTAGCTAGAGTATTGGACTGGGAGTCGGGAGATCCAGGTTCTAATCCCCACTCAGCCATGGAAGCTCACTGGGTGACTTTCAGCCCAACCCACCTCATAGGATTGTTGTTGTGAGGATAAAATGGAGAGGAGGAGGATTATGTACACTGCCTTGGAGGAAAAAAAGGTGGGATATAAATGTAATTAATAAAAATAATAAAGCATTTGGACCCTTTCAGTTCAGAAAAAAATATTATTATGGGGAATAATAATAATAATAATAATAATAATAATAATAATTTATTTCTTACCCGCCTCTCCATTTGGATTGAGGCAGGGAACAACAGTAGGTATAAAAACATAAGAACATAAGAAGAGCCATGCTGGATCAGACCAAGGGTCCATCTAATCCAGCACTCTGTTCACACAGTGGCCAACCAGCCATCGGCCAGGGATGAACAAGCAGGACATGGTGCAATAGCACCCTCCCACCCATTTCCCCAGCAGCTGGTGTGCACAGGCTTACTGCCTCGAATAAAATACATAAAATACTGATTAAAAACATAGTATACATTTTTAAAACATCCTAAAAGCATCCTAAAATTCCACTGGATAGGCCTCCTGGAAGAGATCAGTCTTTATAGCATTCTTAAATGCTAAATGTTAAGTTGACACATCTCCTCCGGCAGGCCATTCCACAGTCTGGGAGCAGCAGAAGAGAAATCCCCTGCCTGACATACTAGAAATCAAGGTCACCTGGTGAAATGTATTGGCTCTAGATTCAAATTAAATGCAAGGAAATATTATTTATCACAAGACAGCAGAAACTCATGGAATTTACTGCCACGTGATGTGGTGGATAGTCACGGCTTATTTGTGTGGGCATTTTTTGTAAAGGGTTGGGTAGTTTATTTATTTATTACATTTTTATACTGCCCAATAGCTGAAGCTCTCTGTGAAGAACAGCGGTGCTTCCAGGTGGGCAGCTCCTAGGACCACCAGTCAAAAGGCACCGTGCAGCTATGCGGACTTTCCCTCCTTAGTGTTTTCTTCCCTAGTGAAAAAAAAAGATGGAAGAAGCCATGAGACAACACGGGATGGGTAGAAATGGAAGGTGGTGCCATCTGGATCTCATCCCCTTAAAATTCTATGGATAAAGCCGACAGATAGCACAATAAAAGCCTAGTGTAGAAGTGCCCTTGGCTTCAAAAGTGCTATGTAATTATTATGTATTTAATGTTATGTTACATGAAATTTTATTTATTATAGGGAACTTTAAGAACATAAGAGGAGCCAAGGGCCCACCTATTCCAGCATTCTGTTCATACAGTGGCCAACCGGCTGTCGACCAGGGACCCACAAGCAGGACACAGTGCAAGAGCACCCTCCCACCCATGTTCCCCAGCAACTGGTGTACATAGGCGTGCTGCCTCTGCTACCAGATGTAGAACAAATCTGTCAGGACTAGCAGCTATTGATAGTCTTCTCATCCAAGAACGTATCAAACCCCCTTTTAAAGCTTTGATGCAGCTATTGCATTTGCCTTGTACATACAGATCAGGGTATTCATTTCAGTGTGGGCAACATATTGGCATGGCCATTCCTTTTCAAGCCCAGATCTGCTGGCTGCAATGAAACAAATGGGGCAGTCAGTACATACAAGAGCTCCATGCGCATACACCCAAGTACCATGGGGCTTGATATTAAGGCAGGAAAGTGAGTGGGGTGAGCATCTAAGGGCTCACCTACACCAAGCAGGATATTCCACTATGAAAGTGGTATATATATAAAGGGCAGGAGCCGCACTACTGCTTTGTAGCGGTATTGAAGTGCACTGCAGGATCTACACTACTGCTTTATAGTGGTATTAAAGTGCACTGACAGCTGTTGGGGCCCCTTGACACATACCATATACCACTTTCTGGGTCTTCAGAGTCTGTATCTCCTGAGACTGTAATGTCAATGTTGTTTAGCTGGGTTGTTTCATTTTGCTGTTTAGATTTATGCCTTTTTTTGTGGTCTGTCATCAAGCACCTCCCCTCAATAACATGCCCTATGACTTAACAACCTCCTTGAATACAATTCAGGACCCTTGGCAGTTCGTTCTAGCCCCTAGCTGTCCAACACCTCTCAAGCAAAATCGAAGACAACAAAATCAAAGTAAACAAATTCCATCCACCTGGAATTTAGTCCTTGACTGTACCAAGTTAGTTTTTTCAAATTTTCCTAAACCTAGAGGATTGCTATCGCAGCTCCAACGGAAAACTCACTTCAATAGGTTATTAACAGAAACAATATCTCAGACCATTAAAATAGAGAATATTCTTCAAATAGAATATCTTTATTACAATCAGGATTGTGCTCGTGCAGTTGTCACCTTTGCGAACAAATATACCACCAGCAGAATCTATGGAGAAAAACAAAAATTTGCGGAATTTAATATCTTTGTCAGCAGATATTTTAATAACAGGACTATCGTGCCTCTATTTTATAAGGATCCACAAAATACCTTGCACTGTAAAACTGATACTTTAATAATTTTAGAGACTTCACCAACAAAGGACTCTCGGAATAGAGACCAACAGACTACATGTACCATTGAAAAAGACTGTGATGAATTTCCCACTATAGAAGAAAAAAGCTTGATGAGCTCTTTTGCGGCACTCCCATGCCACTCCCAGGATGATATTATAAAAAAATTAACCCAGCTACGAAACACACTCATCAATATGCAGCATCCCAAGAAACATGGTTTCGTTCTCACCAGGCAGAGGCATGCGGGAAATGAGATACAAGAGATTGAAAATAACCTCTCAAATACAACAGACCAAAAAAAAAGAGGAACAAACCACCTAAAGAATTCAATTTCGCTGGTTCAACAGCACCTGCTATAACCGCTGATGAATGGTTACAAAGAAGAACCCTCACTCCGGATGAAATTGGCCAGCCAGACATCACCCCTGCAACCAAGCTCACCTCCACCAATAGACAGAATCCAAACTTCAAGATAGGGGGTGGGTCTGTATATCTGGACAAAGAGGGCAAGATCAACGAAATTGTCGAGCTGGAGTGACTCGAAGAGAAGCAATCCAACTCTCTCTGCTCTAACCTCAGTACTAATCTTTCGACAAACCCGCCTTTGATTGAATTAACACTCTCCTTGCCGGACCCTGTCAAAAAAGAAAAAGTAATAAGAGATAATTGTATACAATCACGGCCATTTAACGGTACTCCACCCAGCTATCCAATTGTTCCACATTTAAAAGTGGTTAGTTTAAATGTCAATGGTCTGGGCACAATGGTTAAACGCTCTCGCATAGAATCCCTACTCCGAAAAGAACACCCAGATTTGATTATGCTGCAAGAAACACATCAAAAGAAAAGCATAAACCCGGGCCCTATACTACAAGGTTCCTGGCTAGGCACCCAACATACAGCCCCAGGAACCTCTAAGGCCTGTGGAGTTGCCCTTCTTACTTCTAAAAATAGTCCTATTGCATTTCTAGATACACTCGTGGATGCAGAAGGCAGATTCATCTTTGCCAATGGTTCCTGGGGGCCTATCATCATTACGATGGCCTCGATCTATGCCCCTAACAGAGGTCAAGCTGATTTCATTATAAAAACTCTTAAAAAACTCCTGATATTTAAGAAAGGACACCTGATAATAGGTGGGGACTTCAACTTATGTATTGACAACTTTATAGACAGATGCCCCCCCTCAGCTTTTAGATCAAAGGAGGGCCAAAGAATACAGGATTTTCTTGATGATATGGGTTTGGTTGATGTCTGGCGCCTGCAACATCCTACTGACAAAGAGTTTACATTCCTTTCATGCAGACATCATTCATTCTCACGAATAGACTACTTTCTAACATCTCAAGATCTATTCCATCTAATCTACAAGACCTCTATTGGCCCTAGATTGGTATCTGATCATGCAATGGTGTCCATGACCCTGGCAAGGCAGCTTAAACAGAAGCCTAGATTTTGGCGCTTTCGTCCAATTTTAGCAACCGACGCCAAGGCCAAATCCAACTTGCAAACAGTGATTAACAATTATTTCATGGATAACGACATAATCGATGCTGGACCTCACTTAATATGGGACGCAATGAAGGCGACCCTCCGGGGACATTGCCTGAGTGAGCAGGGCCGTCTTTGTAAAGCCAGGGACACTACGAGGAAGAGTCTTAGAGAAGAAATAAAAAGACTGGAGTCAGATTTAAAGATCTCCCCTAAACAAGAGATATATGATAAACTTCAATTAAAACACCATGAGTTTAACCAACTAGAGACTGAAGCTATCCACATCAAACTCACTAGGGTCAGGACCACCTACTATGAATTTGGCAACCGGTCTTCCAAGCTATTGGCCCATGCGCTATCTAAAAAGTAAAACAAGGCCCAGATCAAGGAAATCCGCTCAGTCTCAGGCAAGCTATACTCGGATAGAGAGGATATAACAGAAGAATTTGCAAAATTCTATGCCTCCTTATACAACTCAGATGCACCTACTATAACAGATATTGCATCTTATATAGACCAGATACCTCTTAATAAACTTTCAACAGAACATAGGGCTTACCTGGATAGCCCTTTCTCAGTAGAAGAAATCAAAGAAGCAATTAAAAACTTTAAAAAGGGGAAATGCCCCGGTCCTGACGGCTTTAGTGCAGAATTCTACATGGCTTTTATAGAGCAACTCATCCCCTGGCTGCACCGTTTATTCGTAGCAATCCAGGAGGGTAGCCAGATTCCAGAGTCTTGGAAGATCTCTAAAATAGTGGTGGTCCCCAAGCAAGGCAGAGATCCAATAAAAATGGAGTCTTATAGACCCATTGCCTTGATAAATGTAGACGCCAAACTTTTTACAGCAGTCTTGGTTGCAAGACTCAACACATTTATAGCTTCCTATATCAATCCAGATCAAACCGGTTTTATACCAAGACGCAGTGCAGCTGACTCAATACGAAGAGTCATTAATATAGTTCAATATTGCCACACGACCAAACAACCAGTAACACTTATCTCTCTCGACGCTTTCAAAGCCTTTGATCGCGTTGAGTGGTGCTTCCTAAAAGAACTCTTAGAAGCTATGGCCTTCAGCTCTAAGTTCAAGAATATCATAAACCAGCTCTATTCTACTTCCATCGCTTCAGTAGGGGTCAATGGGCTTGACTCTCGTCCCATACGACTCTCTCGAGGTACCAAACAGGAATGCCCATTATCTCCCCTCCTTTTTGCTATAATAATAGAAAGTCTTGCCTCCAAAATAAGAACCAACAAAGATATAAAGGGCATATACATCCAGGGAGCAGAACATAAAATAAATCTTTATGCTGATGACATGCTTCTTATGCTCAGCAACGCTTCTAGAGGACTATCTCAGCTACTATGTGAGCTAGAAGACTTTTAAAAAGTCTCAGGTCTCGAAATTAATAAAGAAAAATCAATTCTTATGACACTGAACACTCCCCTAGAGACTACAAATTCCCTGTGTGTCCAAACAGGCTTCAAACCATGCTATGGTTTTTTTTCGCTACCTAGGAGTGACTATTACAAAAGACCCACTGCAGCTGCTTAAAAGAAATTTTGGGAAACTGTCTAATCAGATCCTCCATGACCTTACTAAATGGAGCCAACTAAAACTCACATATCTTGGCAGAATAGCCGCAATAAAAATGTCTTTATTGCCCAAAATATTATTCCTTTATCAGGCCTTACCTATAAATATCCCTCCTAAGTCCTTCTCCAAATGGCAAGCTACACTAGACCGCTTTGTCAGTCACGGCAAACGTTCCCGTATAAATAAGGGGACGTTATATAGGAAACGCACAAAAGGAGGCCTAGGAATGCCCAATTTACTGATGTACTTTGAGGCCTTCCAGCTTAGGCAGCTAGTCAAAATAATCAACTGTGAGACTAGTATTCCCTGGGTACAAATAGAAACGATATCCCAACAACCCACAATTCCAGCTCTCCCCTTCCTAAAAACTTCCTGGACCATCGTCAAACAAATCTCCAATCCATTCACACGTCTAACCCTAGCAATATGGAAAAAATGGTCAACCTATCTCTCTCCCCCAGAGTCTCCAATGCTACCTTTTTTAGATCATCCATCTTTTAGACATGAAGATAAATATGCCCAGTTTGCTGGGTGGGATAGAAAGGGGATCTATCGTTTGAGGGACTTTTTAGTCAAAGACCAAATAATTAACGATAGTCAACTAAAAGACAAGCTAAAAGACAAGCCTCTTGGCTCCAACTGACACAAGTCAGAACATTCTTAAACAAAAGATTCAGTAGCGAGACGGATTTTCGCCCTCTCTCCCCCTTTGAGCATTTATGTGTGAGATCCAAAGGGAAAGAAAAAGGTGTGACCTCAGCAATTTATGACCTATTGCTTGAGAAGGGTGGTGGCTTCTCCCTGGCTCTGAGGAGCATATGGGAAACTGATCTACATATACAGATTGAAGATATAAAATGGAAACAAATTTGGATAAATCCCCCCCTCCGAACAATATCGTCCCGCATACAGGAGTCAGCCCTCAAGGTTATATTAAGATGGTATATAACTCCAATTCAACTCTCGCATGCAACGACTTCAATCTCCCCACTGTGTTGGAGAGGATGCGATGAAAAGGGCTTTTACTTACTTATGTGGTGGGAGTGTAAGGCCCTGAAGCAGTTCTGGGAAACTATCTTCAATATAATTTCTAAGGCCACTGATCAGATAATCTTTCCAGAACCAAGCCTGGCCCTGCTGTTCCTGCCCAATGCTCTAAACCCCTCCCTTACCCATAAAAAATTGGTATTTATCCTCCTGACGGCAGCTCGTTTAGAAATCGCCGAACACTGGAAGGATCCGAAGGGCCCTACACTCACTGGATGGAAAGGGAAAGTGTGGGATATAGCCTGCTCTGAAAAATTAACCTACCACCGCAGAGTCTCGTCGGGCCAACTTAGCTATGACCCATTCAATGAAATATGGTCTCCTTTTCTCAATTACATCAATGGTACAGATGTGGCATCCAACTCTGGTTTAACAAATCTTCCTCTGACCACAGTAAATTGAAGGAAACAAGCTCGGTTCGGCATCTACAGAAATCGTGTTTGTGTATTTATTAGAAACGCTGTCTGACTTGTATGTTTTTATATATATTTTTAACTTTTTAAAAACTGCTTCGTTAAATAGAGTTTAATAAATAAATATTAAAAAACACACACCATATACCACTTTCATAGTGCTAGATCCTGCTTGGTATAGATTAGGGATATGCTCCGCTTCTAATCGGACCGGCGAATTAGAAGCGGAGCGGGGTGCTTCGCCTCCCCTTAAGGTGGAGGCGAAGAGGATTGGGGGGCCGGCGGAGCGTGGCGAAGAGGATCAAGGTGAAGGCGGATCCTTCGCCTCGATCCAGAGCTCCGCCGGAAAGGTAAGTGGGGTTTACCGGGCCCTGCCACTGTCGCTGCCGCCCATGCGGCGACAGCGGCAGGGCCCGGTAAACCCCCCCTCCTCTCCCTTACCTGCCTCCGTCCGCGGTCCCTCAGCGTCTTCAATTGAGCCCGTGGTTCAACCAGGAAGTCTAGGCCGCGGGCTCAATTGAAGAAGCTGACAGACCGCGGACAGAGGCAGGTAAGGCCCCCTTCCCCCTTGGTCCCTTACCGGGCTCTCCCGCCATCGCCGCATGGGCGGCGATGGCGGCAGGGCCCAGTAAACCCCCCTGCCCTCCTCTCCCGGCTCCGCGGCGAAGAGGAGCGGAGTATGGGCGGAGTGGCGCGGAGCGGAGCGGGGGGTCCGTGCACACCCCTAGTATAGATGTGTCCTGGGCCCCAACAGTTGTCACATGGTACTTCAGTATCACTATAAAGCATTAGTATGGCTCCTGCCTTTTATATACTGCTTTCATACCAGTTCCATAGTGGAATATCCTGCTTGGTGTAGATGAGCCATAAGTGTTCTTGAGCTTTTCCTTTTCCAGAATGGCTTGTCATGTTCTCCACTCAGATTATGCAAACTAGGTGAAGACTCTTGTTGAAGATTAATCACCTGTAAGCAAGAGGGTGGGGGGGACAACCTCCAGTGCATAATGATCGTTGGTTGAGAAATCTGTGTACCGAAAGCTGTGCTGAGTGGAGCTGAAAGGCTTCATTCTCCCAGGAGCTATTAATGTATGGTAAGAACACTGTAAATTAACAAGGTTATATTTAACTGGGGTGATATCACAGAGCTGGGTAAATGGTTGTGCTTTGTAATGATCCCAAAGCCACAAATCACACCAGTCATATAACTTGAGTCATACATTAAGGACGAGAAGGCATTTATATTTTCTTTCTGGGTCAAAAATAATGGTGAAGCATTAAGGAGAAAGAGACAGGAAGTACACCAGCAGCACACCAGCAGCACTTCAGGGAACTTTTCTTGCACAAGATACATTGAACTGAATGAGTTGCTCTCATTCATTGGAATGGGGCAGGGTTCCTGACGATCCTCAGAAAAGTATTACTCTGCGACTCTGAGAGATCTTTATTGGGGATGCGAGAAACACTGCTAATGCAACTAAATCTATCTGTTCAAAAATAAGAGCACAAATGTTATATATTCCCCTTTATACACAGAATGCCCAAGAATGACCTTAAACCAGAAAGGTGTTTTTAATTCTTTAATTTTCTCAGTTTGGGCATTTGTGTTCTTATTCACAGGTTAGATGCTGCATCTTCCTGGCAAATCTAAAAGAAACCAGAATACTAAGTGTACACACATACAATGTATTCAGATTATTTTGTAGCTTTGGTACGTAATAGTGATGAAGAAACGCCAAAAAATGTCCTTATGTTTGATATTAATCGCACAAGATTCTACATCACAATGACAAGACACGTGTACAGCAGGCTCCCTTCTACAGATGTGTGGACAGTGGTGGTGGTGGTTAGGGTGACCATATGAAAAGGAGGACAGGGCTCCTGTATCTTTAACAGTTGAATTGAAAAGGGAATGTCAGCAGTTATCGTTGCTTTGCATGCAGCACCTGGTGAAATCCCCTCTTCGCCACAACAATTAAAATTGCAGGAGCCCTGCCCTCTTTTGTATCTGGTCACTCTAGCTATACTCCTACAGCTTTAACTGTTGTGATAAAGTGGGAATTTCACCAGGTGCTGTAAGCATACAAATGACACCTGCTGCTATTCCCTTTTCTATACAACTGTTAAGGATACAGGAGCCCCTGTCCTCCTTTCCAGATGGTCACCCTAGTGGGGGTGGATGAGGGAGGAGACCAGCATGGCTGCAGTGCCAGCAGCAGGCATAGCCCCACTCTCCACCTCTACACAATCATAAATGGCATGAATCCATATAGAGCTAAGGTTGGCAAATACGCAGGCCTGGCCCAAGACATTTTGTAGCCTAAGGCAAAGGATAAGATCCTCCCGCCTCCATTCCATGTTCACAGAGGAAGTTGAACCTTATTTTTGCATTGGCGAAGACACAGCAACTTCCTGAGAGCAGCAGGCCAGCTTAAGGGGGCACAGGACAGGCAACATGGCCCACACAGTTCTGTCCTCCAACACCTCATTGCGACCCCCAGCATTTGCTGCCTGATGCAGCTGTCTGACTCTGCCTAATAGTAGGTCCATCCCTACAAATAGGGAAGGGACCATATCTCATAGAACACATCCTTCATGCGCAAAAGGTCTGGTTCAGTGACTGGCATGGCTGGGAAAGATCCCTCTCTGAAACCCTGTAGAGCTGCTACCTTTCAGTGTAGGCATGACTGACCTTGATAGACCAATGGCCTTTCAAGGTCAGCATCCAAAGGGAGAATCCATCAGACCCATATGTCTGCATATGTCTGCATTACTGCAATGTGATACATGGGTCTGCCTTTGAAAACGGCAGCTGGTACAAAACAGGGCAGCCCGTTTACTAACAGGGACTGGCCTGCGAGATCACATTACGCCAGTCCTTTTACAACTTCGTTGGCTGCCGGTCCAGGTTCGGGCCCGATTCAAAATGCTGGTATTGACATTTAAAGCCCTAAACGGTTTGGGGCCAGGTTATTTGAAGGAACACCTTCTCCCATATGTACCTGCCCGGACCTTAAGATCATCTACAGGGGCCCTTCTCCGTGAGCCCCTGCCAAAGGAAGTGAGGCAGGTGGCTACTCGGAGGAGGGCTTTCTCCGCCGTGGCACCCCGGTTGTGGAATGAGCTCCCCAGAGAGGTCCGCCTGGCGCCTACACTGTACTCCTTTCGTCTCCAGCTGAAGACCTTTTTATTCTCTCAGTATTTTAACACTTAATTTTAACTTAAATTTAAATTTTACTGTTTTAACTCTGTATTTTAATTTTATATCAATTTTGCTGCGTGGTTTTTATTCTGGTTGTGCTTTTTATATTGTATTGTGTATTTGTGCTTTTAACCTGTTAGTTGTCTTACTATGTTTTTAATTTTTGTTAACCGCCCAGAGAGCTTCGGCTATTGGGTGGTATAGAAACGTAATAAATAAATAAATAAATAAATAAATGTTACAGCATCTACTGTGGGGATGATAAAATTTTACTATTTTGCCTGGGCAACTAAAATGTATAACGTTGTCTCTGCCTTGAAGCCCTTAAAAATTGGTAAGCTGGTTTTTTTGTTCTAGGCAAATATTGTTTAGTTTTTGTGTGTATCTAGAGCCCACTTATTAAGTTAGTAGCAATAAACACCAAGCAATCATTCAGAAACAAATAAACCCAAAGGGTGACAGGAAAAAGAAACTAAATTAAGAGAAATACGAGAACCGGGATGTTCTTGCACTGATGTCACACAAGAAAATAAGCCACTTTACAGTCTTCCTCAGAATGTAATGTAACATCCTAATTACCGCTTAATATTTGCTCCACAAACACACAATATACTACAAAGCTAACCTACGCGCCAGTTAATATGGTATATTTTCTGAGGGTGTAATTACAGTATCATCCGATGTTGTGAGGGAGTTTAATTGTTAAGTATTCAAACTGTATGCATTCCTGATCAGTTGGAAGCAGGAGAATGTCTATGCTATGCTATGTGGACCCTATCTTGCTTTAGTGCAATCTGCTTTCATATAATGAATGATACGATTAAGCCAAAGATCTCCCAACTGACCTTTAGGCCATTGTATCAGCCTTCATATCTGCAGGGGAGGCAGAAACAACCACATGTGAATTCCCTGATGCATCTTCACTATCTTGGATAATACCTGCCCAAACCATGGGCAAAGGGAAACCTTGCATTCTCAGCCCTTCAGTGCAGAAATCACACTTTGGGCCACTTCACACTTTTGCCTAGAATCCTATTTTTAGAGGCAGCTCCATTTTTTCATGAAAAACGAGATCTATGCCAAGCACGATATAGCATTATGAAAGTTGTATGGGAATAGTAAATGGAATGTGTCCTGGGCCCCAACAGTTGTCAATAGCATTATAAACCATTATAAAGCAGTAATGTAGATTCTGCCCAGTAGTCTTCTGCCCTTAAGCAGTGCCAAAGGTGCTTAAGGAGGCACAGCATAGGGAGAGGGGAGAAATTAATTCACTTTTGGATCAATTCTATACCACTACAAAAAACAAAACTAAGTTAGCCTTTGAAATGCAAACTTCATTGAATTTTGCAGTGAAGTTCTCCAGTCAAAAAATGTGTACAGTAGGATGCATAACATTAAAATATATTCTGTTAGAAAAATGTTTGGAAAAAATGTGTTTATTAGGCAAAATGCATACCAAAATGCATGTATTAGGATAAATGTGCACAAAAATGCTTATGAATTTTCAAGTGAATATTAAAAAAAAGTTTGGGATGAACCAAACTTAAGACAGGAGAACTTTTGAGAGAAGTCCAATTTAAGCTTGGCAGAATGAAAAAATGAAAAAAAGATCGAAATTGAAAGATTCATTTATTCCTAGCTGAGAAAATGCTGTATACACACCCCACAAGACCTATGAAAGATAGTTTCACAACAGAGAATGCTGCAAGGACCATCTTTTATTCACAAGAAGTAACTCTGTTGTTTGGGGGGACATGAACGGTGTAGGATAAGATAACAAATCACATACAGGGGATACCTTTTGGAGCAAAACCCTCCATCGTAGTGGTGCTCTACAGTTGGAAAAAAAAATGTCCCATGAGAACAATAAAAAATGAATGGCCAGTTATGCCCATATTCAAGCTGGGTAGAGTATATTTTCCTTGCTCAACATCATTTGGGATTTCTGGATAAGAGTTAAGTGCTCTCTCTTTCATGTTCCTTCTCTCCATCTATTAAGATCAAAGCAAACATGCTGTGTTTTACAAGAGAAATACTTTTATCTACTGGTATAAACCTGAGATATGTGCTTTGGTTTAGGGGAACTAATTCTAACTTTGGAAAGAGGGGGACAAGACAAAATGGAGGAATAGTCTTTTCAATTTAAAAGAGAAAAACAATACTGTTTGCAGCTGAGAGCCCAAGACATGTATCCTGCTGCTTCTTAGTTGTACTTTCTTTTCTCTTTGGAGGACGAGGTAGATGGATGTTTCTGGAAATGCTTTATTTTGTGTAAGCTAAA
This sequence comes from Elgaria multicarinata webbii, assembly GCF_023053635.1. NCBI lineage: Eukaryota > Metazoa > Chordata > Lepidosauria > Squamata > Anguidae > Elgaria > Elgaria multicarinata. Next base: position 52,193,587 of record NC_086174.1, read on the forward strand.
TTCTCTCCCTCAATCCTCATGCAAGGATATTGTTGGGAGATTTACTTGCATTTCTATACCACCCACTAGCTGAAGCTCTCTGGGCAGTTTACAAAAATTAAAATCACAAGTACGGCATAAAGCAATATAAAATATAAGAGTTTAAAACTACAACGTAAAAATGCAACCAGAATAAAACCTAGCAGCAGTGCAGAAATTTAAAATTCAGATTTAAATCAGTAGAGTTAAAAGATTAGAAAGCTAAAATGCCACAATGCCTGAGAAAATAAAAAAATGGTCTCCACCTGGGGCCAAAAGAAGTACAACACAGCCTACTAGGAAGAGGGCCTTTTCTGCTGTGGCACCCAGTTGTGGAATGAGCTCCCTAGGTGAACCTCTCTTGTAGCCACCCACCACACTTTCTTTGGCTGGGACGCTCAGAGAGGAACCACTGAAGAAGATCTTAGGGTCCAGGCATGTAAATATGGGAGGAGATGATCCTTCAGATAACCTGGCCCCAAGCCATTTAGGGTTTTAAGTGTTAATACCAACATTTTGAATCAAGCCCAGAAATAGACTGTTGGCCAGTATCATCATCATCATCTTCTTCTTCTTCTTCTTCTTCTTCTTCTTCTTCTTCTTCTTATTATTATTATTATTATTATTATTATTATTATTTGTATACCGCCCCATAGCCGAGGCTCTCTGGGCAGTTTACATAGGATAAAAACACTTAAAAACAATATACAACAATTTTAAACCACAAAAAGTGGTGGGGTTGTGCAATGCAGTGGCAAGAAACCTTGCACTGGGGCTGGGTAGATCTCCTGCTCTGTTGAGAAACATTCCTCTCCGCCAATGGAGAGAGAGGTCCGCAGTATCCCATCACCTCTGGGACACGCTCCCAGAAACCATAGGATTGCGCCTCAAAGCACATTGTGGAGCATCTCAGGATGATTGTAGGAAGCTCAGAGTTTTAGGCTTCTCTCTCCAGCACAGCAAATTTCTTCTACCTTGTCCCTATGCCTGAAGCAATAACATCTGCATAAAATCACCTCTTCTTAATGAAAGGCAGTGTAAGTGTACATTACGTTTCCTCATTAGAACCATTATTCCTTATTGCTGGAAACCTTATAAATCTCAGAACCTCAATTTGCATTAAATTGTGATTCTGCCATCCTCTCCAATACACTCATCTTCAGAATTATTATTCCGACTTGGAAAACGGTGCAGGCATTTAAAAAGCCAGAGGAGAGTAATCAGGGAGTTAAATCATTGTTCTTATTAACTATTAACGGAAGCCATCGAAAGAGGCTTGTTTCAGTGGGATGGGAACAGCTGGAAAGAAATGAACAGATGGATGGAGACAAGAGAGGAAAGGCTATTTTCAGTGTTTCTATTAGTGAAGTCTAGTGGGAAAGGAGTGATGGTTGCGGGGTGGGGGAGAGTCCTAACGATATTGAACAAAGGGGGTGGAATCTTAAGGGAGATCCTGATCCTCTGTCATTTTGCCTGTATTTATAATGTTAGGCACAAGTCCTCCAATCACAGGCATAAGTTTCCAAAGTCTGGGATTCTTTCAATGGAAGAAGGTTTCAGGCCCACTCCAGCATCATCTGCAGTTTTATCTCCCAATGTTAAAGGAAGGGAAGCCGCAGGCACCCAACAGACTACTCCACGTTTGTGTCTGGTCCCTGTTGGGTGCCTGCAAGACCTGACTAGCACTCGGAAGCCTCCCGCCCTTGTGTGGAGCCTCCATTGTGTGCCACAATGGAAGCTCCGGAAAATTCGTATTATCCCCGGTGGTGTAAATGGCAGCCATAAATGCCCCATTTATGCAAGAGAAAAGGTGCAAATGCTCCACCATTTATGCAACAGGGAAATGTGCAATTTCCAGAGCCACCACACAATGGAGGCTCCAGACATTGTGCATTTCCACCCTGGCATAAATGGGGCCTTTACAGCCAACATTCACACAAAGGGGGAGGGAATGTGTAATTTCTGGAGTGAGGGCAGATGGCTGCCAAGCACTCGTTGGGCCGTGCCATGCCTCAAAAGAAGCTTGTGTAGCCCAACAAGCAGGGGCATAGGAACAAGCAGAGCAAGTGGCCCAACAAGCAGGGCAAGCCTCTGCATGCCTATACAGAAGTAAGTAGGACAATCCTCAGAAGTACATAAATAGGGTAGATTCACTCAGCAGCCTCCTCCCCAGCCTCTGTCTCCTGTCTCTCCAGTAGAGGCAAATCTCTTCTTTCTGATCAGCTGCTGACCTGCTCAGCTACAGGGAGAAGAGGTAGGAGCTGTTGGGATAGATGGGAAACCTCAATGTGGCCCATGGGCCAGAAGTTCCCCTTCCCTGTTATAAAATAAATTAATCAATACACGTAACCGTCTCCAGAGCTCTGCCTCCAGGCAGACCAATAAGTCCAGAGTCTAAAATTAACTCATGGTACATAATTGCCATATGAATTATCAAGCAGCTATGGTGGAAATGCTTTATGTGAGGTGTGTTGGAATTGTGCGAATAATCCTACTTTGTGGTGATCTACTATCTTCTTATGCTAATGCACTGGAAGAACTGGTTGACAGACAAATAGTGGAGACTTGGGAATCAATATTATAGCAATAGGAAGATAGTGAATGACAGGCCTGTCTTGGTGACAAAATGGATAATAATGCTGGGCTGTAGATTCCAAGGAATGGTAAAAAGGACATTGTCACCCGCTTCATGATAGAACCATGGGTGATGATGTCATTTTTGTGGAATATCCCGATAGCTATAAAATAGCTCCGTATTCTCTGCTGTGCCCCAAAGACAAGATCAAGAATTCACAAATCCCAGTCAGATCACCCTTTACAATCCAGATCAGTGCACTATGAACTTAGAACAGGTGCAACACAAAAAGTGCCTATAGCGAAAATAGGTGTACATGCTTCAAGCAGGCATGATGGGAAATGAACAGGAAAACAACAACAACCCATGATCACTGGCCCAAATGTCCCAGAATCATTGCCAATCATATTAGCAGATCATACAGACCAGTTATTTGAGGTTAAGATCATGGGGCATGACAGATGGATCAGGGCTGCATTGCTCTGTCCACACCATCAATGACAAAATATGCTAAAATGAAAGTGAGGATGGGCTGAGTCCCAGAAGCTATTTTCCAGGGTTGTCCAAAATATGTAAATGCCTGACTTTGCAAATCCTAATTAGCATCTCTATCCCTCTCCCCAGCAGCCAAAATAAAGTCATGTGTGAATAGGGTAGATATGTGTCGGTGGAGGGAGGTGTATGACTAGTGTGCCCCACCACTTTTGGCTTTGGCCCCACTTATCTCTGGCGTGCAGCCCCCTCGCCAAGGTTATCACGGGGTAATGTGGACCCCAAGCTGAAAAAGGCTCCCCACCCCTCTTGTTCACCATGCTGCTGCTTAAGATTGGGTATGCACTTGTTTAGATAGTTTAGACTCCTGATATAAGCATCTCAACAAAACCTTGCATGTGTATGATACACTATGTTCTCCAAAACCACTGACCTATGTGATTTTGGACTCTGCTGATACTATCCTTCTGACAACCAGGACTAGACTCTAGTACAATATTCCTCATTCTGGTGCCCTCCAGATGTTTTGGACTGCAACTCCCATAATCTCTGGCCACTGACCAAGCTGGGGAGGATCTACATGACAGCTTTAAAATGGTTTATAACAGTACTGACAACTGTTGGGGCTACACTACTGCTTTAAAGCGCTTTATAACAGTTTTGACAACTGTTGGGGCCCAGGACACACTGCATATACAGGTTTCAAAACGTTTTCAAAGCGCTTTAAAGCGCTTTAAAAGCAGTAGTGTAGATCCCCACCTGGTAGAAGCTGATGAGGGTTGTAATCCAAAGTATTTGGAAGGCATGAAGTCAGCGAAGGCTGATTTAGTCAATGGGAAATAGGGACGGAAAGACTCATTGCGGTCCATGCTTACTGAAAAGCCACCGCCCACTGCTGCTCACCATGTCACACAAGCTGCCGGACAGGCCTGGTGAGCAGCTGGTGAGCATCACAGGACTGCCTGTCTCCTTAGCAAGCTGCAATTTTGTGTAAAAATGCGGCTCGGGGTTTCCCGGAAATGTAATTTTGCATAAACAGCATCTATAAAGGAGCCATTCACACGACATTGCAGGTGTAGTGTTGTGCAAATGGCTCCTTTATAGCCTCCAGTTACATAGCATTACATTTCCGGAAAACCTGAGCCACAGTTTTATGCAAAATGGCAATTTACAGATTTGTGGGCCCTGTGGTGCTTGGACTCTCCTCCCCTCTTGGACTCCTGCAAGATACCTAATGGGAAATTATATAGTTGATCTTATTTGAAATCAAACTGATTAGGATTTGAGCCAGATGCCTCCTTCACGTGATAATCTATCATTTGAAATAGATCTCACCAGAGGAGAAAGATTGTGGAGAAGATATTCTGGCAGATGCTGCCTGAAAAAGAGCATCCCACATCCCACATAATGGGAAGGAAAATATAATATACCCGCCAGCTGCACAGCACACGTCGATTAAGAAATGTCACCCAGCGCAACAATCAATGCATCCTGTAAAGCAAATCGGCTGAGATGCACCACTTCATCTTGCTTTCCTTTAAAAAAGTAATGTTGAAAAGTGAACATTAAAAAGGGAGTTTGCAGATGAAAGCGTGCAAATACGCCTGAGAACAAAACAAACAAGCACGCGAGCCAAAGTCTGTTGGTTTTTATCAAGCATCCTGGGCTTCCCCTATGATCTCAAATATTATTTTACTAAAACACAGGGATGAGGAACCACCAGCCTGTGGGCCAGCCCTAGCCACCTTTAGACCTGGCTTGTGGCTTTCCCTACATCTGCCCCACCCACTCCAGCGTCACTCCAGCCCATCTTCTTCTATCCTGATGCAGTTTCCGACTCTGCCGCAGCGATAATAACTACCACCTCTGTGAGGCTGTGACTTCAAACAGCCTCCCCTCCACTCAGTGACAGCAGAGAGCTCCACCATTAATGGGACTGTTTTGCTGCTCTATCTCTCATTTTCAGATGCTTCAACACACCAGCAAGCAGCAGGTTGAGCAGTGGAGCCCAGTGGCTTGTGGGAAGTGCAGCTTTGCCAAAGCCAGTTGCAAACGCAGCCGCTTTGAGGGAAACGACATTCCCTATGAACTACTGGGCTCCATTGCCCAGCACCACGGTTCGGGATGTCACGTTTCCCAGATGTGTGAGACATTTGTTTCCATTAAGGCTTTGTCAGAATGTACCGAGTTCTCACATTTTGGACTGAACACAGACTTGAACACATTCTGCAGTCGAAGTCTGTACAATCCGGAGCTTGCAATGTGATTTGCAGATCAAATGAAATAGATTCGACAGCAGGCATACGTTTGAAAAATGAGTAATTTTGAAGAAATGCATACAGATATGCTTTGCTTAATAGGAGAAGACTGAGTACATTTCAAAGATGCACACAATTGATGTGTGCATTTAGGGAAATACATACAAAAATAGGCAGATGGAATGTGGTGAGCTTGAGTTTTGCTGGTTCATACATCATTACACATTGCTAAGTGATGCAGCAGAGCAGCAGAAAGGGGAGAGGAAAACCTCTGTCCCCTCCATACCACTGCTGCTCACAGCTTCCCAAGGCTGTTGGTGTGAAACCTTTCTCCACCTTCCCTTTTCTTCTCTTCCACCAGCTTTCTGCAGCTGAAGCACGAGCCTCTCAGGGCTCTGGTTTCTCTTCCCGTGGTCCCCTTACATTCCTTCCTTTCCACTCACCCCCAAAACATGAGGGGTGAGCGCATAGACAGGAGAGACAGAGGAAATGTTTGGGTCCGCCTCCTGCTCTGCCTCCCCCACCCCTTCCAGTTCTTCCCTTCTGTTAACAACACTCCGGGAGAAAGGGAGATGGGACTTTACCTTCTTAGTGGCAGCTCCTTCCCACCCATAATGGGTAATAGAATCATAGAACAGTAGCGTTGGAAAGGGCCTATAAGGCCATCGAGTCCAACCCCCTGCTCAATGCAGGAATCTAACTTAAAGCATACCTGACAGATGGCTAGTGTGGGAGAGCCACACGACCGCCCTAGGTAGTTGGTTCCATTGTCGTACTGCTCTAACAGTCGGGAGGTTTTTCCTGATGTCCAGCCATAATCTTCTTCTTCTTTTTTATTTCTAAAGGAATTTGTAGAGAAAGGAATGCATTCTTGTGCATGTTTGAGAGAGATATGCACAATGGAAAAGTGGGAAATGATAGAGAGAGAAGCTGGGAGAGAGAACAACAGATGGGGTGCACAAGGGGAATTGAGAAATGGCACAGGGGCAACAAAGGGAGGGGAAATCCAAAACATTTTAAGACAGATGGAAAACATAAAGTATGGATGGCTGGGGGAGCAATTTGGGTTGTATTTTAATAGGAACCTACCAAATTGGCCTTTCCAAAGCCAGTACACAGATCAAAACAGTTATTTTACTCTCCAGGTTTTGTGATGTACTACTACTAATACTAATAAAAATGCATACCAAATGCATATAGGAAGGAACAGTATACATAAAATGTGCGTATAATAGTGAAAAACATGCACAAATCTGCATATTAGGAAAATTGCTTGAAAAATACATATGTTAGTACAAATGTGTACAAAAATGTTATGATCTTTTTGGATGGACTTTTTAAAATGAAATTGCAAACCCAGCTCCCTCCTAGGAGAGCTGCCACAGTGCTACAGAGAGTAAGGGTACAATCCTATGCATGTTCAGGATATTTTTTACAGTCTAAACTTGCATAGGATAGTGCCCTAAGATGATGATGATGATGATGATGATGATGATGATGATGATGATAAATTATTTCTTGCCTGCCTCTCCATTTTAATCAAGATGGGGAACAACAATAAATGATAAAATACCTGCCAGTGTCCCCTGAAGCCTTATAGTCAGGTTCAATGGGAAACATAATCATCAGGGACAACCATGACTTCCCATGGGAATGATTTCCATCCACACTTATTTTGAAGTGTTCAGTTACATCAGAATGGAAAATCAAATTCTGCAGAAATGATCTAGGAGCAGGAGAGCATTAGGTACTGGCTGATGCATGCACCTTTCTTGCAAAATCCATGTGGGTTTTTGTTTTTTGTTTTTGCCACCTGACGTGGCCTGTATTTGTTGTGGTCATTCCCCATAAGTACCTTTCTATGGAGAGAGAGAGAGAGATGTTGATGCTAGCATGACATCCAAACCCCACCTCCCCTCGATCTCCCCTTCAGACCCAGCACTCCTTCTAGGCCAGAGGTCCCTATAATGCTGCATCTGATGTAGAAATTGCTTTCTGCTCTGACTCAGCCTTGCAGAGAGAAATGTTCTTCTGGAAGAATGTAAATGAAAAGGACAACAGATCGGGGCAAAACGGCTCTTCAAATCATTTGTTCTCAATGATGTTTTCCTGTCATGTGTAATAAAGTAACTTCACATTCCACTGTCATCTGAATGTATTTCAGGGAATTTAAATTGTCACAACAAATAGAGTAAGTGGTGCAACTGTGTGAGGAAATAGCCTTTCCAGTTCACTTCTTAGCAAAATAGTGAATTCATATTTTTTAATTCCTTTCTCCTCATATCTGTTCTCATCAAGATGGACATGAGTCCAACAATGTTGAATAACAATATGAATGGGCACTAAAGAGGAAGATGTTCTAGTAGAACGGAAAGTAAAATATCAAGGAAAAAGATCACAAGCGTTCTATAAAACACACACACAACCTAAATAGATTCTTGAGAATTGACCTATTCTTTCACATTCTCAATGCCTATGAATTTAAAATAAAATCTCTGTAGAGGAAAACAGTATTACAGAAGTGGTCCAAATATTTATTAAGATTTCATTTTTATTAAAAACAATCATAAAACTACCCCCACCTGATTTTGAGAGGATGAAGCCCCCTTTCAAATAAATACCTGTATGCTACTCATAAGGGAGCAATGTAAGGATGTATGAGAAATTAATTTCAATTTGTTATTGATCAAGATTTGCCAAGTTCACACCTTCTGGACTCAACATGGATTGGGACGCAATCTGCAGTCAAAGTCTGGATATTTCCAAGCCTGCGATGTCATTCACGGACCAAAAAATAATTTGTGGGTGGATAAATTGGGGAACAATTTAACTGTGGACAGTATACTGTGGGTGTTGTTCCCCCTACCAATTCCATATGAACATAAGAAGAGCCATGCTCTATCAGACCAAGGTCCAGCTAGTCCAGTGTTTTATTCACACAGTGGCCAACTGGCTGTTGATGAGTAACCAACAAGCAGGGCATGAATGCAGCCTCCTCCTCCTGCCCTTCTTCCCCAGCAATTGGTGTACATAGTATTGCTGCTCCTGCTACTGGAGGTAGCATATAGCTGTCAAGACTAGCAGCCATTGAAAGTGTGTGTGTTCCAGGAATTTATTTAACTGCACTTTAAAGCTATGCATACTGATGGATATCACTCCATCTTGTGGTAAAGCATTCCATAGGTCCCCCTCGCCCAAGAAGGAAAGGCATGCGCTTCCATTAGTAAAAATGAGCACACACACACCCGTTAATTAATTTCGGGGAAATGACCATTTTAAAGTGCATATTTCTAACACACACACACACATTTTGTGAAGGTATTCACAAGCTTGAAAAAGTGGAAACTTTCCCCAAAAACCATATTCTTGTATGCATTTGAGGTTGCAAGTGGGGCATTTTCATAACTTTTTTGAATGTGACCAAAATTGTCATACCTCCTTACTTCTGAGTAGGCATGCATAGGATTGCACTGTAAGGGCACAATCCATCAATTGAAATGGGAGAGTTAGGGTCAAACTACACATTACACAAAATAAGTTGGATCTGGCTCCTTTGTTTTTGTTCTACTCAAATGTAAGTGCAGGGGAGATCTAGATTAGGACCATAGCCTGCACGGAGGGAAGGTTTAATCCTTCCCTCCCCAGCTGGGACCCCCATCCCCCCCATGCAGCAGTTATTAATAGTAAAATAGCCCCCATTTGCACCTGTGGTTGGGATTTTTGCAAACATAGCAATTGCACAAAGCCAATTGCTGTGACAAACACAACAAACTAGTTTTTTTCTACACACACACCCTCTTGGGGGGCTTCCACACACAGTCTTCGGGGTGCCCTGAAGACTGTGTGTGGAAGCCCCCTGGTCACAAGATCCTTTCATTTAGGTCTTTTAAATAAATCTGTCTTGTTTGTTTAGGCCATTGAACTACTTGGTTCAATGAATGCCACTGATGAGTTCACATGGAAAACTCATCAAGCCAGAAAAGGCCTTGCACCCGGAGTTGGCCAGATTTCGATAGATGTGAACCAAAAGTACTGTCAAATTATATTCAGTTTAGTTGTGTTTTGAACCTGCTGTAAAGGACATGAATAAAGAATGGCTTTTTGAATAATTTGTGGCTATTCCCCGTTCGAAGAACATAAGGCATTTCATTACATCTGCCTGTGGCATATGCATATGCATTTATCATTATTTAAGTTGTTCCCATCTCATATAAAAGTATGATCTCTCTCTCTCTCTCTCTCTCTCTCTCTCTGTGTGTGTGTGTGTGTGTGTGTGTGTGTCTGTGTGTGTGTGTGTCCCCTCCTTCCTTCTCCTCCTCCTTCCCAGTATTTGCAAAGCACAGTTTTGAAAAGAGAAACATTGTTAATGCTTTGATGAATTTGAGGAAATAAATCCCACTGAACTCATTGGACCTTTTTCCTAATTAGTAGCCCAAATCCAGAGAAAGCTAGTTGCATTTAAGTCCAATTGAAAAAACAAACAAGCAAACAATGGGACAAGTTAGTTACAAGTAGAAATGCGTGAGAATTTAGTTTCAGTTCATTTTTTTAAAGCAGGATTTACCCAGTTCACATCCTTCTGGACTATGTCTGTACATTTCCAAGTTTGCAATGTGATTCACATCTTCCCCCCGCCCCCAAACATGGTTGACAGCATGCGTACATTTGAAAAATGAGCATGAAAAGGTGTGTGCTTTTGAGAAATGTGCACAAATACACTTTAATCAATGAGAGAGGAATATGTAGATTTCAAAGATGCACTCAACTGATGTGTACATTTGGGAAAATATGCATGGAAATATGCAAAGATCCCAAAGCATGCAATCTAATACGGAGAGTTGGAATAAGTTTTGAGATGGAATTCAGAGGGAACTAGTTTCAGATACGTGTGGGACAATGTGCCAATATGGTATAACCACTGAACCTCTAAGAGTTTTACATTGAAACTTCATGTGGATATCCATATAGCTTTCTCATCTCACGACCCGCCTCCTCCCCACTGCTTGTATTTTCACTATATCCTGCATGGCTCCCCCTTGAATGTGTGAAAACTGAGGGCCCACTGAGCCTATGCTAGCCCCACAGATTAGCCAAGAATGATTTCCCCCTGTCCTAAAATGGCAGGAGACCATAGCCCCATGGTAGAATACATGTTTTGCATGTAGAAGGTCTCAGGTTCAAATCCTGATAGCTCCATTTATAAAGGGTTAGGAAGCAGGTGATAGGAACAACCTCTGCTGGAGACCCTGGAAAGCCACAAGCTGGATGGAAAACCTCCACACACTAAGCACCATCAGTAGACCCACAAGCCCTATCCTATATATGCTTCCACTGTTGTGTTTCCCCCCAAAGAAAATTGGAACATCTAAATCAGTGAGGTACTAAGAATTCTCTGTTTGAGATCATTAGATAGTATCCAATGTAAGCCTTACTTAAAGTAGACCCATTCAAATGAATGAGACTTCAGTTGGTCCCAACTAAAGTAAGACTCATTCATTTTAATGGATCTACTTTACATAGGTTTAGCATTGTATACTTCCCCCTTAACTCCCCTCCTTATTATTATTATTATTTATTTATTTATATAGCACCATCAATGTACATGGTGCTGTACAGAGTAAAACAGTAAATAGCAAGACTCTGCCGCATAGGCTTACAATCTAATAAAATCATAGTAAAACAATAAGGAGGGGAAGAGAATGCAAACAGGCACAGGGTAGGGTAAGCAGGCACAGGGTAGGGTAAAACTAACAGTATAAAGTCTGCGCAACATCAAGTTTTAAAAGCTTTAGGAAAAAGAAAAGTTTTTAGTTGAGCTTTAAAAGCTGCGATTGAACTTGTAGTTCTCAAATGTTCTGGAAGAGCGTTCCAGGCATAAGGGGCAGCAGAAGAAAATGGACGGAGCCGAGCAAGGGAAGTAGAGGCCCTTGGGCAGGCGAGAAACATGGCATCAGAACTCCTAGAACTACAATTCCCAGGATTACCTGGGAATATGGAATAATTGTTAAATCTGTTAATTGTGCGGTCTAGTATCTGCAAAGTATCTTTAATGGAAAGGGAAGAGGTGTACTAATTTATTTGTATGGGGAATGTGTTTATTAAATGCAATAAATGCATTTAAATAATGTTAAATGTAACATCCTTTAAACGCCTCCTGAAAACACATCTTTTCACATAGACTTTCCTTGGGCTGTAAATGCTACTGGACTTATTTTGGGTCTGCATGGTATTTTTTAAAAACTTTTAAACCTTTATATTATGTTTTGATCGGCTGTATTTTATGGTTTTAATTGTGAACTGCCCAAAGAGCCTTTGCTGTTAGGCAGTATATATGCAATTAATTAATTAATTAAAATAAATAAATAAATAACGTATAGGCCCACCAGAGAGTACCCCTTTCCATATGAGCATGGACAATCAGAAGATAGCTAACCATGTGAAGACTTGTGAACTTCCTCATTTGAAAAACATTACATCTGAGGGGTTGTGAAAGTTCTATGTGCCTCCTTAGAAGTAAGAACCATTGAGTTCGATAGAGCTTACTCGGAGGGAAGTGTGTGTAGGATTTGAAGTTTAGATTTCAGTCTAAATGGAAAATTCTCTCTGCACGTATTTAAAATAATAATAAGGATTATTCTAATATACATGAAATTGATTTTCAAAATATGTATTTATTTTAATACACATTTCCACATGTTTTCTCTCAAAATATGCATTCCTAAATCTAACAGTGCATTTTAAGATGTATTTTGATAATGTTTTTTCAGCCATAAAGTATGTTTAAATATTTGAGAAGTGCAAAAGGCAAGGGACACCTAAGTTCTATTTTTCACATTAGTCCATGTAGTACAGATCAGGTCTGTTCATATAAAAATTTGTAAATATCCAATTCCTCAAGCATCACTAAAGGGAGTGTGCAGATGGTGATAGGCCAGCTTTAGCATCTCCACTGAGATAGGAAAACTGATAAATAAAATTGAATGCAGCAACAATTATAGGAAGAAAACAGGAACAAACTTGTGCAAAGTTTGACATATGGTATATATATTTGGGCAGGAGGTAGGTGTTCTTACTTTACCTCATGAATTACTTTGTCTGGACATAGTTGCCATGCATTGAGTGTAAATAAAGAAAATTCTAGAAAACGGAAACACTGAGAATGTAAAATATTTATATCTTTAATGTGCAACACTTTTCCAAAGGCGATGTGGATAGCCACAAAGTGATTATTTCATTTCTGAAGAGATTAATTAGTGTAGGAAGCAACCCTTTAGTTAGGAGGCTAGTTAAATTTCAGGTTTCTCTGATATTTTTGAGGCAACAGAGGAAACCAATGGCAGGAACAGACATGCTGATGCAATTATCTGTGAGGTAAACAGAAATGGAACGTGCAGTTGCTGTGCTGCACCTGCAAATTTGGCTTCCAATACTTTATGAAAGGATTACAGTGTCAGGAGCCTAGTTTTCAGCTTTTGTAGGAAGGAGCCTGCTGTTTTCAGTGCATCATATTATCCTAAACCTAGAGGAATATGCACATATTTCTTCTGGTACTTTCGATGGCTCTTTAGCTTTGGGATTTATGTAATGCTACTTCTAATGTTTTGAATGAAATATTAGAACCCAACATTCTCTTCAGTTCATTTTCAAAGTATATCTATATCTATATCGATAGATAGATAGATGACTTCTCAATTGACGCTTTGCTGCTAAAGTATAATTACTTTTGACATCCCATGCATGTATGTGTGTGTGTGTGTGAGCTGCTGCTGGTGGTAGTGGAGGGGTTGGCATATTATGTTCTATTAAGCCCTGTCTACACCAGTGGGAAAGGACATAGTTGTGTGTGGGGGACATAGTGACATAGGAAGCTGCCTTATACTGAATCAGATCATTGCTTCATCTAGCCCTGTATTGTAACAGACTAGCAGCACCTCTCCAGGGCTTCATAGAATCATAGAATAGTAGAGTTGGAAGGGGTCTATATCCACCTTAAAGCATATCTGACTCTTGACTGCCTCTACTGTGGGAGAGCCCACAACCTCCCTAGGAAACTGGTTCCATTGTCAGACTGCTCTTACAGTCAGGAAGCTTTTCCTGATGTCCAGCCAGAATCTGGCTTCCTGTAACTTGAGGCCATTATTCTGTGTCCTGCACTCTAGGATGATCTGTCCAGGATTGGATTTTTAGTGTCCATAGTTTCTAAGTTACCCAGTCTAGTGCAACTGTTGCAAGAGGTTGCATCAGCCACTTAAAGGTCAGAAGATAATTAGATAATTGGTTAACGACCTGACAAGTGTGATTGATTGCTGATTAAGTTGTAAATTGGTAGAGAAAGATACTGCTATGTATATAAGTCTCGTGTAAGGAGCGTGTCTTTTCTCTCCTGTGTGAATATGACGTTGTTGTGAGTATACTGTAAGATATTGTATATATGATCTCTAAGTTTTCTAACTCTGTAAAATATTGATGAAGAAAAATACTGTTGCTGTCGATTATCTCTGTGGCTGTCTTTATTTTCTCTGAGCCTGTTTGGAACGCTGCATACTTTGCTAATCTCTCCACCCGGAGAGGAAATTTTTCTGGCCGATCCCAACATGATCAAGAAGAGATCCTGGCCCTCCTCCATGTGGCAACCTTCCCCTCCATGTGGGGGAAGAAGTTGTGAGGGAGACTGGAGCAGGCAGGGACCATCGAAGCCTGCTTCAGTTGGAACCCCCTCCCCCCAGGTCTAACTGCCATCTTCACCCTGTGGGGAAGAAGGAGCTGTTGGTTTGCCCCTCCATTGGGAAATGAGAGGACGGAGAAGGGCCTTCCCACCAGCCTAAACAGTTTCCTTAATTTCTTTTTATTTTCTCCCTCTTTCCTCCCCATCCACTTTTCCTTGTGTGTCATGTCTTTTTTAGAATGTAAGCCTCAGGGTAGGGACTGTCTTCTTTATTGATAAATTGTAAGCTGCTCTGAGAGCCTTTTGGCTGAGGTGTGGGATAAAAATACTCTAAATAAATAAATAATAAACCTTTCAAGTATTTGAAGAGTGCTATTATGTCACCCTCAGCATTCTCTTCTCAAGGCTAAACATGCCCAGTTCTTTCAGTCTCTCCTCATAGAGCTTTGTTTCCAGACCCCTGATCATCCTTGTTGCCCTCTTCTGAACCCCCTCCAGCTTGTCTGCATCCTTTTTGAAGTGTGGTGTCCAGGGCAGGATCTACACTACTGCTTATAATGGTTTATAATGGTAATGAAAACTGTTCAGGCGCAGGACACATTACATATACCGTTTTCATACTGTTTTAAAAGTGTTATATCCTGCTTGGTGTAGATTGGCCCCAGAACAGGACACAATATTCAAGATGAGGCCTAACCAGTGCTGAATAGAGGGGAACCAGTACTTTGTGTGATTTGGAAGCTATACTTCTGTTAATGCATCCTAAAATAGCATTTGCTTTTTTGCAGCCACATCATACTGTTGGCTCATATTCAGCTTGTGATCTACACCAATTCCAAGATCTTTCTCGCTTGTAGTATTGCTGAACTAAGTGTCATCCATCTTGTGCATTTTTTTTCTTTTTCCTAGGTGTAGAACTTGGAATTTATCCCTATTAAATTTCATTCTGTTGTTTTTAGCCCAGCACTCCAGCCTTTTAAGATCATTTTGAAGTTTGCTTCTATCTTTCAGCGTATTAGCTATCCCACCCAATTGTGTTTTGTCTGCAAATTTGATAAGTGTTCCCTGCACCTCCTCATCCAAGTCATTAATAAAAATGTTGAAGAGCACTGGGATCAGGATTGAGACCTGTGGTACCCCACTTGTTTTCTCCCCCCAGTTTGAGAAGGTACCATTGATTAGCACTCTTTGAGTCTGATTCTATTATTATTATTATTATTATTATTATTATTATTATTATTTATTTATTTATATAGCACCATCAATGTACATGGTGCTGTACAGAGTAAAACAGTAAATAGCAAGACTCTGCCGCATAGGCTTACAATCTAATAAAATCATAGTAAAACAATAAGGAGGGGAAGAGAATGCAAACAGGCACAGGGTAGGGTAAGCAGGCACAGGGTAGGGTAAAACTAACAGTATAAAGTCTGCACAACATCAAGTTTTAAAAGCTTTAGCCAACTGTGGGTCCACCTACTAGTTGTTCCATCTAGACCACTTTTAACTAGATTGCTGATCAAAATGTCATGTGGTACTAGGGTGACCATATTTTGGAAACCAAAAAGGAGAACAACATGGCTGCCCCAAGGGGGCATGCCCACCAACATGTCCAGCCCCCAAGTGACTCTCAGCCCAACCTACCTCACAGGGTTGTTGTGAGGATAAAATGGAGAAGAGGAGAATTATGTATGCCACCTTGGGTTCCTTGGAGGAAAAAAGGTGGGATATAAATGAAAGCATACAGCAGTACTGCTTGCCTGCCAAGCTGGGATACCCCACCACCACCACCACCATTCGAGCTTCGGCTATGGGGTGGTATATAAATGTAAACAAACAAATAAATAAATAAATAATAGCTAAGGCAGTGGGTTTGTAGCAAGATTTGAACCAGAAACTTCCTGATATGTAGCTTAAACTCTTGGCTAGCTCATTTATAGTATGCTACTGATGATATGTAGTGGTACCTGGGTAGTATGTTTTCTTCCATGGGTCAAATAGCAGCTCCAGAGGTGATACAGATCAGGAAAATGGCACTAGAAGAAAGGGTTAAAAACTTCCTTCCCCACTGCAATTCCTCTGATCTAATTCACTACTGGCCCACAACTGCTTTGAACTTACAAAAAGAAAACACCCACTGGAGATCTCATCATAGATGTTCTAGACTCTTCTCTAGTTTGACTCTTAGTACAGCGAGCGTGCCGTTCTGTGCACACATATTGGTTTGTGCATCTGGGTGTGCTGTTTCTGTAGCAGAGACTGAATATTGTTTATGCTTTGCAGTGTATTTTTGCACTCCTATGGGGAGTGCTCTAATGGTGGTGGTGGTGGTGGTGAGGTAAGTCAGCTTGGCAGGCAAGCAGTACTGCTGTGTGCTTCTTGGTTCATGAGCAACTTTCCAGAGGGCATCTTCTGTCACATAAAAATGAGGAAACTGTAAAAAGAGGGATGAGCTGAGTGTAAGAGTGAATGAAAAGAAAGGGAAAGGATCCACCAACACTCCTGAAGTCGAGTGCACTATATCTAGGGAGCCTAGTGTGTTGTGCTGTGCACATACCAAAAATGAGGAAACTGTAAAAAGAGGGATGAGTTGAGTGTGAGAGCGAACCAGAGAGTGTGAAAGAGCTAAAAATCCATTCTTGGGTTGTCAGTTACTTGTGAGCATCAAAAGGAAAAATGTGTGCCCTACAGCCAGCATTTCTGATTGTTACCCCACTCCACTGACTTTCCATACATTAACCCCTTATTTACCCTGGAGGAAGTGGTGAAGCTGGGGAAGATGTTATACGATTTGATGTTACACGATTCAGCTGAAAGAAAATCTACCAGACAGGCTACAACATGCGTGGAAACTGGAGCAGCCCTTTTAAGGAGGCCCAGCAGAGGGATGCTCCCATGTTGTTCTTCAACGCAAAAGCAGGGCCACGATGTTAGCAGCATGCAGACAAGTTCTGTACTGTGAACTGCCCAGAGAGCTTTGGCTATTGGATGGTATAAAAATATAATAAATAATAATAATAATAATAATAATAATAATAATAATAATAATAATAATAATAACTTTGCTCATGGGTGGCCATGTTCCTGGATTCTCTTTGGCATGGTTCTGGATAATCCTCTCCAGTGGTTTAGCGGTAAATTTTGAAGTGCAGGTGCTTATCATGATAGTCCCCATAGCCATGCACCCAAGCAGAGTCCAGAAAGGCAGGTAACACTGTTGATTCATCTCTCTCTCCCCCCACCCCACCCCATTGAAAGCCAAGAGCAGCTCTGGGAGGGAGGCTCCACGGCATGTACATTCCCGGAAGTCTGAGTACATGAGCGCCGTGGAGCCGCCCTCCCACTGTTACTGAATGCTTTGGTTGGGCAGGCGCCATAACACCCGCCCAGCTGAAACCTAGAACGGCTCTGGGAGGGCTGCTCCATGGCGCACATATTCTCGGAAGTCCGAGAACATATGCCCCAACCCCTTTTTGCCCCGACAAAACCAGGAAAATGGGGATTTCCGTCTGGATCAGGTTTGGGCCCCCCATTTCCGGTTATGTCCAGGCAAACCTGGATGTATGGTCACCCTATGTGGTACTTTGTCAAAAGCTTTGCTGAAGTCAAGATATATTATGTCCACAACATTCCCACAGCCCTAAGAGGAGATTACTAGGGGTGTGCACGGACCCCCCGCTCCGCTTCACTTGCAGATCCGCCATTTTCCGGATCGGGCCGCTCCGCCCCACCCCCGCTCCGCCCACTTCCACTCCGCTCCGCTCGGAGCTCCGGATCCGGATCCGGAGCTCCGTTCCCCCCCATAGGCTTGCATTGAAAGCTAAAAAATTATACAACTTTTTTTCTGTTCAAGTTAAAAACCTTACGTTTGGCACCATGACACCTCATGGGGGTATACACATGCACGCCAAGTTTCAAAGCAATCCCATCATCCCCTGATTTTTGGGGAATTTTTGAAAATCGGGCACCCCATTCACACCCCTTTCCATAGCTCCGTCAATTTGCACGTTAGAAACCTCAAACTCGCCACCATGAAAGCTTATCCAGGGATACATACGCACGCCGAGACTCAAGGCAGTCCCATCATCCCCTGATTTTTGGGGAATTTATGAAAATCCAACACCCCTTTCCATAGCTCCGTCAATTTTGCACGTTAAAAAAAAACCTCAAACTCACCACCATGAAAGCTTATCCAGGGATACATACGCACGCCGAGACTCAAGGCAGTCCCATCATCCCCTGTTTTTTGGCGGGGCTTAAACCTGCAAAATTTGGAACTTCCAAAACTCCAAGTGAGCGCAGGAAGGACTTCTCCCCTGAGTCAAAGCCACACACACACAACATCCCTGCGAGGTGGGCAGGGGAGGAGGGAGGGAAGGCAGGCAGGCATGCAGCTGGCATTTCTGGGGGCATAAGGAAGTGAGCCAAGGATAAGCCAGTAATGCATATAAAATGGAATAAATCAATCAATAAACAAAGGAGGGGTGGAATTAAAAGCAGCAGTGTTGCTCAATAAACAGCAAGAAGATTTTTTTAAAAAAGGCTATATCTGTCTTTTACCAGAAATAGGGGGACGTGCCCAGGGGTGGGGGAAGCAGCTGCCAGTTCAACTCAAGACAGCCACCAACAGTTCTGAGATTAAGAAGTAAACACTCACTTCAACTCATAACAGGCATCGCTCCACCACTAAAAAGTGAACATTCACTTCAACTCATGATAGGCATTGCTCCACCGTTTTACTCTCTTTGGAAGGCTCTAATGGCCTTCCAGTGCAGGAGAGAGTGGGGGCACGTCCACAATGAGATGCCCTAGGGGAGCTCATCCCCTTGCACCACATCCTTTCAGTTGTTCCCCAAAGTTAGGGTGAGGAGCAGTGCTGTGTTTCTATCTCTTATTCTTGGCTTAGTATATGATTTCAGGTTGTGTTTGTGCATTTGGTGGGGCTACTGTGTTAAAAAACACGGGGAAAAGTCCGTTCAGATGAAGAAAGAGAAGTTTCCCAGAATCCCAAGTTACCTGTTTTGCCTATGCCCTCCTCTAACTTTGGGATCATCATGACCGGGAGCTGACTCTGCCCCTCAGCCCTTTGAAAAAGGTATTTTTCCCGCCGATTTTTTAAAAACTTCTAGCGCGCGATCCGTACGACGCAGAAAGTTGAGAGTAGTCTCAAAATGACCCCCATCCACGACTCTCTGTGCACATGAATTTTCAGAACGATAGCTTAAACCCCCCCCAGTTATCCCCGATTCTTTCCCTCAATGCAATCCTATGGGCGAAAAGCCGAAAACGCCGTTTGAGCCGCGCGGTTGACCCGATTTTCAAAAAAATATAGCACGCGACCCACACAACGCAGAGAGGTGAGAGTGGTCTCAAAATGACCCCCATCCACGACTCTCTGAGCACAAGAATTTCCAGAACGATAGCTTCAAAAACAACCTAGTTATGCGCGATTATTTGCCGCAATGCAATCCTATGGCGAAATGTTTTCAAGATGGCGACCGGAGCGCTCCGCCTGAACTAGGAGCTCCGAAAAATGGTCGCTTCTCTTCGCCTTGCTTCTAGGGGTCCGCGGTCCGCTCCTACTCCGCCTCTGGGTAAGGCGGAGCAGGCCAATCCGCTACTGCTTCTACGCTCCTAATCGGAGCGGATCACACCCCTAGAGATTACCCTACCAAAGAAGGAGATTTGATCTTGACAAATTCATGCTGGCTTCTTGCAATCACTGCATTGTTTTCAAGGTGCTTACAGATTGACTTCTTTATAATCTGCTCCAAAATTTTTTTTCCAGGGATTGATGTCAGACTAACTGGTCTATAGTTCCCAGGTGTCTCCTTTTTGTAGATAGGGACAACATTTGCCCTCCTTCAGGCATCCAGATCTTCACCTGACTTCCATGATTTTGCAGAAATTTTTCCAGCCCTACCTGGAGATGCCAAGAATTACACATTGGACTTTCTGCATACAAAGCGAGTGTTCTACCACTGTGCCATGGTCCTTCTCCTTACAATTTCTCCTCCTCTTCAACCAATTCACCTTATTCCTGAATCAGTGGTGCATTCCTAGCAAGGTATTATGGGCAAGCCACCACCCTGAGCAATATCTCATCTATTTACATCCATCCAACACCTTTTGGATGAGGGAGTCCCCCTGAACCCATCATCCCCTCATGCCCTAAGAATGGGTGCTGCAGGTGAACCTCAGAGGAGTTGCTTTCCCACCCCCATATCCCATTGCCTTAAGGACAAGTTCAGGACATCCTCATTCCCCATCTGGATATTCACCACTGGTTGACCTGCTGATCTATTTAAAGAACAGTGTCGCCTGTTCCAATCTCCATCTTCTCTCAGTGAATCAGTGTAGAGTAGGTGAATGACCCTACATTCCATAGCTAATCAGGTTGGCAAGTACAAAATTCCTATTTGGCCCCACAGTGACTGGTCTTACCTGCATGGAATCCTATGCTGCTGTTTTTATACTGTTTTCATGTCTCTGATGGTTTTTAAATTTTGTATATTTTTAATGTTTACTGTTTTTAGCTTTTGTGAACTGCCCAGAGAGCTTCGGCTGTGGGGAGGTATTTAAATGTAATTAATTAAATAAATAAATATAGCACCGATGGATGGTTCAGCGCCAAGCAACAGCTATGAAAGAGGGCTAGTATTGGGTAGGGATGCTTTTGTAGCCCAATGCCCTGCCCATGCATCAGCTGATGTGGGGATGCAACATGCTCCCACTCTCTAGCCCATGCAATGCTACCCCTACCCTTGAGATCAGTAACCCATTCTTGCTTCCTCTGACTAGCTTGTTTCCCAACCCTAAATAAGTATATCTGAGATTCACCAGATCAAGAGAGACAACCATCTCTCAGGTATGCTTTAGGGTGGATTCCTGCATTGAGCAGGGGGTTGGACTTGATGGCCTTATAGGCCCCTTCCAACTCTACTATTCTATGATTCTATGAGAATACAACATTTTTCAAGGACAGATCCCACTCAGTGATAGATTTTCAAATCTTTACCGAGTGTTTCGGGCTTCAAGAATTAGTGTAGTGGTCCCTAAAACTTCCCTCAAATCAGAGAACACAACTCTGTTATTAAAGAATACATTTTCATTTCTCAACTGTCTAAGGGAATAGCTAAGATAATAGTAACTCAAAGTACAATGAAAATAGTACCAAGCATATTGATAACATATGGCTCATCTACACCAAGCAGGATATTCCACTATGAAAGTGATATATAAACTGCAGGAGCCACACTACTGCTTTATAGCAGTATTGAAGTGCACTGCAGGATCTACATTACTGCTTTATAGTGGTACTGAAGTTTACTGACAACTGTTGGGGCCCAGAACACATCTACACCAAGCAGGATATAACAGTGGCATGAAAGCAGTATATGTTATGTATCAATGGGCCCCAACAGTTGTCAGTGCACTCCAATACCACTATAAAGCAGTAGTGTGGCTCCTGCCTTTTATATACCACTTTCATAGTGCTATATTCTGCTTGGTGTAGATGAGCCCATTGTAAAACCAAGGTTCCTGTCAATCGAACAGTCAGTATCAAAGTCTCATATTTACCTAAAGAAGGCATGGTGGATGAAGCAAGCCTAAGCACTATGGCAGGTTTCTTGTTCTCCCAGGATCTCACTCCCAAATTGTTGAAACACTGGCCTTTTATAACCTTCATGATGCCAATGACTTCATCCTTAGTTTCAGACCTAGTTGTACCACCATTCCCATTTTTCTCAATATAACCAGGTCTGCCACTGATGACACCCAGGTGAAAGTATCCCTCCTAAGTTAAGCTACGTGCTGCTTCCAGCACTTGACTGACCCATTCTCGGCAGCCTCTCTCCATTTCCAAGAATATATTCCACCACTCATAGTAATCTCATGACACATACATACAGAACTAGTCACACCTATAAGATACAATAAATTCTTATCAATTCTACCCTCTACAAGGCATATTCCACTACACCCTGACTCACTTGAAATTGTATCATGGCAGTGGAATCCCCCATTATAGGAGGGGAAAGTATTTTAGAAGGATACAAGTATGAAGAGATGGATAACAGTAATTACTCTATCATGTTTTCCCCTCCTGTTTATCAATACAATGTACTGGAAGCTATATTACACAAGCTGGAAGCAATCTGAAATGTTAAACTATTTCTAGGGACAACTGAACAGATAGTTTTACATTTAATTCTATAAGCAGTCAACTTGCCTGCCTTTTGATGTGGGACAAGGTAACGTTTGGAAGCATATAATTTGATAAGGTCACTTAGTACAAAACTGCAAAGAGAAAATCATGGATGGCAGATTTGCTCTGAGCATATTGCTAAGTTAGGAAGCAAAGTTGAAAAGGCTCACATCATTTACATGAATTGGAAGAAAGTTTATAACATTGGGACATATGCAAAAATAAACGGCAAGGTCAATTACCCCGATACTGTGATATTCTGCAAAGAGGCATACAAAAAGATTAAAGATAGGGCCTAAAGACATGAAAACTGATGGGTTCAGTAAATGGCCAGGACAAAGATGGAAAATGGAAGATCCATTTTTATTTCCTTTGAATGCCTGACCTTGCCAAACAGAGACTTTCAAAACAGCTTCAGCTTCCGGAATGGAACTGGTTCACATTACAAAATAGATGAAATGAATTTGAAATAATTTCAGTCATTTCAGCTGTTGTGGGTAAGTGATGATGATAATAATAATAATAGTACAATATGAATTACAACACAAGGGCCAGAGATTGGAAGCTGGGAAGTAGAGGAACCAGCAAGAGCTATGAGCTTATCCTGGTTTCTTGTTTTAACTGATGTAGAAGATCCAGATCCTTTTGCTGAAGGATGTTGCACATATTCCAAGGATTCTTCCCATCATTAGATCAACATCTTTGTGATTTCCTCCCTACTCACCACAGTTCCCACATTCATTCGTGGGTGCTGTGTGGTATGTGATGACATTACATGATGCCAAAGGCATCTATTAGTCAGTCCCTGGGATATTGTTAGTGATGGATGACACCGCTCCTCCCAGGGCCTGTGAGCTTATACTACTCATGTTTCTGGATCAGATACTGATTACGAACATAGGTACAATTTCAATAATATAAAAAACCATTGCCAATGACTGAGTTCTAGTTTCTGGGTCAGATGCTGGGCCTAGGGGGTGGGCAACCTGTGGCTCTGCAAGCAGCCCCTGGCCTGATCGCATTTGGTCCTTGGCCTAATTTCAAAAGCCCTCTGCATGAGATCAGTTCATACCCCTTGTGAGAGTGATCTGTCCGTTCCCTGAACACCCACTGCATGGGAAGGCAGAGGGGGAGAGAGGAAAAAGGACTGGCGAAATGAGACGAAGGGGTGGCCCATGCACTTTTGGCTCTGGGTCTACCCACCGCTAGCTTTGGACCCACTCACCGCCATTGATATGCAGACCCAACAGTCTATCCATGATAGGATGCAGTCCTCAACGGAAAAACAAAACCATTGTTCACTACATGTGATGCAGGGAATCCAAGCTCAGAACTCCTGGTGTCTTTTTTAAAGATTAAAAGCAGCTGCTGGGAACTCTGAATGTTGGTCTGTGTGTGTGGGGGGGGATGATGGTGGGGGAGGGCACGCTTAACCCTTCCCCACCCCATGCTATTTTCCATTCAATATCAAAAGCTGCTAATAGCTCGCTGTGAAAAAGACAAGCACAATACAGGTATCTGTCTCCCCCCAGCCCCTGCTATTAGCAGCTTCAGGGGGCAATTTCGATCGGAGGGGGAAGGGTCCTAGCACTGTTCTCCCAAGCCAATGAGGGGCCTCCAGCAGCTGCTTTAAAAGATGTTGGGAGATCTGGTCATAGATGTCCATCCTCACATATAGTTAGTTTTGATCTAAAGTTCACACATACCTAATGTGCACACCTGATCCCTGAGGTCAGCTTCAAAGGGCCCTTGTATGTGCCCCACCAAGAGAAGCTCGGGAAATAGCAGCTCAGAAGTGGGTCTTTCCTGTGATAGCCCCATGTTTATGGAACACACTCCCCAGGGAAGCTCATCTGGCACCAATACTGTCATCTTTTCGGTGCCAGGCAAAGTTGTACTTATTTTCCCAGAAAATAAGCAATTCTTTGGCAGAATTGCTCCCATTAATTGTGGCCCAGGTGTCAGGGGCTGCTTTTGTGGAGTTTGTTCTAGGCTGTGATGGTCAGATGATTTCTGGGTATTAGGGATGAGGACTGTATATTTTTATGGTTTATAATTATTTGGGCTTTTTTTCTGTTACATGAATTATGCTTTTTGTATTTGTGTGTGTTAGTTGCTTCAAGGCTGCTTTTAGCAGTGAGAAGCAACTCAACAACAACAAAATATCTGACACAGAAACTAGAAACCAATAATTGAGGACAGCTTTTCTTGCTAATCTTTTGAAATATTGCCTACTACACAGTGTAGAAATTATTTTCTAAATTTCATCACAAGCATATGTGGATTTTTGGAGACAGCAATAAAGTATTCTCCCTGGTGTAATGCCTAATTCTAAACCATTTCTTTGAACAGAAATCTGAACGCTAACCCGACCAGGAGCAAGACCAAGCCTTTCAAATGCACTTGCAACCCTACCCAGCAAACAACTGCTACCAGGCCTGGATCTTGCCATGATGAATCTTCCACACAGGGGAGAGGAAAGGAAGGGAAAAAAAGGTTCTAAGTCTGTAAAATTCTAATGCTGAAGGCTTTGTCTGCTCTGTATTCCATAATGCCTCAAGCCCTCTTCTCGTTTAGTAGACACAATGGCTTACACTTTCAGGTCTCTGCTGCATTATTATTTTCTCAATTCTTAGGAGGATTTTCTTTCAGTTCAGGGGGAGTTTTCTTGAATAAGAAGAGAGCTAAGCCCCAAGAACTGACTGATGCTTCGTTTTTCTTTTGAAACTCCCAGTGAAACCTTATCATTAGTCTGATGCCATGAAGAGATGCTACATTATCTCTATTGTTAAATAGTTAGGAGGAGTCTGAGACGCAGAGGACTGAAAGAAAACAGTGATGCATGAAAGCTTGAATCTCACTAGCAGGAAATGGGGACTATAAACCTGACTGCCTATCCCTTCCCCCCATTGCTTCTTTGTTCATACAAACACAACTTCCTCAGTTGATGGAGAACTGAGAATTAAAGAGCCAGATCAATATCTGGATTGTGTTAGAGGAGCAGGAGTTCTCCTGCTATGGTTTTATTATTCAATGCCTAACCCAGTTGAGCTGATAGGGAGGGTGGAGACCAGGCTCAGACTTCTTCAGAACTAACGTGATGTAGTTGACAGTGAGCTCCATCACATGAGCGTTTTATTGCATGCTCGTTACTGGGCACTAAGGGATTTTCATGGTTCTCTCTCATGATGCCGTCTGCCTCTCATGCACCTCCCGCATGCCTCCTGCCCCTTCTAGCCTTCTTCGTGTGACAAAATACACCTCAGTAAGTCTGACTTATTTTTAAAGATGGAAATTGCCGCTATTTCCTGCTGTGTGCCCACTGAATGGACCCCATGCAAGTTGTTTACTTGCTCTTTCAAAAGAGGAAGTAATGAAGCACAAACACACAGGCAGAGAAACGACAGTAAGCAAATGTGATTTCCCCCTGTGTGATAATGCTCAGCATGTTGAAATGGGAAGAACTGTAGTCAAATGGCATGATTACGGGCAAGTTGCCATTTCTCAAACTAACCTCCCTCAGAGTAGGGAGAGAAATTCATTCAGTTCACATTTTAATGCTAATTTACCAAATTTTGCACTTTTGAAATGCAATGTAAACTTAAACTCAGTTATCCTACCCTTCTCCAAATTTTAGAAGGGAATTCTCCAATCCAAAAACATGTACAAAAATACATATCAGGGGAAATAACTTTCAAAAATGTTTAGGAAAATTACTTGCAAACAAAAGGTACATTTGGACAAAATGCATGTACTAGGAGACATGTGCAAAGATGCTTATGGATTTTCAAGAGAATTTATTCTCCAAGTTTGTTGTTAATCAAATTCAAGACTGGAGAAATTCTCAAAGCTCAAGATGAACCAGACTTAAAAATGAGAATGAGAAACTGAAATTGACAGATTCATCCATCCCTGTTTTAGAGGATTATTTGTTTGTTAAAGCATTTATACTCTACTCTTTAAAAAATGGTGGATAATCTTAAAATCAGAAAGATAGATTATAGATAGTTGATAGAGATATATGTATACAAACACACACACACACACACACACAAAAGGCAGCAGAGTAAAATTCAGTAGCATTCCATCAAAAACAAAACAACCCACTTAATAGTAGCAAATAAATTCATAGCAGAATCATAGTTCTTTTTTTCTTTTTCTTTTAAATCAATTAAAAGAAATCAAAATATTAAAAAAACGAACTCTTGCATATTAGCCATTAATAAGAACTTAGAAAGCTAAAAAAAAAAAAACCCAAGAGAGGACCAAGAGATAACGAACAAATTCCAAAACGTATGGTAAACATGCTAAGCGATTCTGTTGCAGGCCTACGGATCTCCACTCGCTGCCGACTTTTTTTTTTTTTTTTGCACTCGATGCCTGGAAAAGTGCTCTAAAGAGAGACAGGATTTTAGCAAGGCTCAGTTCTGCAGCCTGCGCTGAAAAGAGTTCTCCAGAGCAGCATCTGTGTAAATTTCCTCTGAGTTTCATCTGCTCTGTATGGCCATGATTGAGGTTCCGCTTTCTTTCTCACTGGACAATGCAAGTTGTACAACACTGGTCTTGCTTTTCAGGCAGGGATGCATAGTTCATTTGCCTCACGATCTCTGCAAACAGTTTGTCCACCATGGTCTTGCTCTTGGCAGACATCTCCATGAAAGGGCAGCCCCACTCCTGAGCCAGAGCTCGGCCTTCCGCTGACAAAACTTCCCGCTCTGATTCCAGGTCGACTTTATTCCCCACTAGAATGAGAGGAACTTTTTCATACCTCTTCACACGGACAATTTGGTCCCTCATTGGCTTGATGTCCTGGAAAGACTGCTGGTTTACCAAGCTGTAAACTAGGATGAAGCCTTGGCCATTTTTAATGTAGAGATCTCGCATGGAAGCAAACTGTTCTGTCCCTGCGGTATCCATGATTTCAAGTACTGATGGGGAACAGTCTACTTCGATCTCCTTGCGATAGAAGTCTTTGATGGTGAGATCGTACTTCTCGATGAATGTCCCAGTGACAAACTGCACGGTCAAGGCTGACTTACCCACCCCCCCCACTCCCTAAAACCACAACTTTGAACTCCCTCATGGGCGCTGTCTTCCCCTCTGCACAGCATAAAACAGGAATGCTGAGAACTTGGGGTGGGGGTCGGCTGGCAGGTGTGGGGAGGGAGAACACAGCAGACTAGAGGAAGAGGAGAAACAGAGTCACCCCCTTTCCCAGGAAGTCTTACTTTGTGGATTAAGTACAAGCAGCACAAACAGGGTGGGAGAATAATATAGCTGCCTCTTGCAAGGGAAAAAAAAATCTCTTTGGCAGAATTGCTACCAACCTCAAGGGAGGGGAAACTCTCAGGTGCTTGTCTGGGGCAGGGGGTGGGGTGGGGGGCGCGTGCTCAGGAGTTGGCTGCAGACGTCGCCCAGGAGAAATGCAGGCACAGAAAATCAAGGGAAGGAAGAAACGAGAGAGAAGCAAGAGTTGGATGTGGGGCTATAATGTGTGTGTGTGTGTGTTGGGGGGGAGTGTGTCAGCTGTGGGGTGGGTGGGGGGCAGGGAAGAACTAGGCCCTCACAGAAGTGTTTTAAGGAGATGTGACTTGTGGGGAGGAGAAAGTAGCTTAAAGGGCTCCCTCCTCAAGGGCAGGCGTGAGCATCAGTGGGGGGGACATGGGGGGCTGCAAGGGAGGAGGTGCAGGCCCCGCGCAAAGGCTGCTGGGGGATGTCTGGGGAGGGCCCCGCTCCTGTCGGTGTCTGTGCTCGGTGGCTCCATCCTGCCTGCCCCAGGCCCCGGCCGCCGCCTCACTCCATGGCCAGCCGCAGCGCTCTGCTCAGGAGTGGGGAACCGCCCGCCTACCCGGAAGACTTACGCAGCAGCACCGCTTACACCCAGAATCATAGTTCCGTTCAGTTCAATACTGCCCAATAGTCAAACCTCTCTGGTTAGTTCACAAAAATTACAACACACAAACACAAGATAATAACAACATAATATAAAATATTTACCATACACAATTTAAAAACAATTAAAATCCTAAAAAACACACACCCTAAAACACCCCCCTCAAAAAAACCCATTTACCATAGACCTGATCAAACAGTTGACACAAATGCCCTGCCATATGCCACAAAATGCCTGGCAGTAAAAGGAAGCCTTAACCTGGTACCAAAAAGACAGCGATGTTGGTTCCAGGTGGCCTCACTGAGGGGGAATGTTCCACAATTGGGGAGCTACCACTGAGAAGGCCCTCTCTTTTATTGCTGTTCTCCAGACCTTCCTCAGAGCCTTGGAGCATCAGGGACCTAGTGACTCATATGTCTCCACTCTCTGGAAGGGGGGCAAGAAAAAGCATTGTAGTCATCAGGGGAGCAAACTCAAAGTGCTGCTTTATAGCCCTCCATGGTCCATGTCCCATATACACAAACAACTGCCGTCTCTTGTATGAGTGTTAAGATTTCAATCTTTCTTGGAGGCTCTGTTGCTCATTCCCACAAAGGCAGTGGGTGAATGTTTGAAGCAAAGCCAGCCACAGCTCAGTGGCAGAGAACATGATTTACATACAAGGGGCCCCATGTTTAATCCTCAGCATCTCAAAGTAGAGCTGAGACAGACTCCTGTATGAAATGCTGGAGAGCTGCTACCTGTCAGTGTACTGAGCTAGACGGAACAATGGTCTGACTCAGTGTAAGGAAGCTTGCTATGATCCTTCTCAGCAGTGGCACCAATCCCGTGACCACTGCTGAGTGTGTGTGTTACTCTCCATAAGGCCCACGGTTGACTTAGGAAGTATAGTTGTAGCAGGCTTTTGGAATTGCTTCTGATGTTTTTGCACTCCCCTTAATGAGCCAGTTCATAGTTTGGGGGTTCTCCTGAAGTCATCATTATCACTTGAGGCTCAGGTTACCTCAGTGGCATGGAAACCCTCCTACCAGTTTGGCAGGTGGCCCAGCTGTGCCCCTATTTGGACCGGGAAAACCTAGGGCTCATCTACACCAAGCAGGATATTTCACTATGAAAGCAGTATATAAAAGGCAGGATCTACACTACTGCTTTATAGTGGTACTGAAGTTCACTGACAACTGTTGAGGCCCATGACACATCTATACCAAGCAGGATATAACACCATGAAAGTGATATGTGTCATGGGCCCCAACAGTTGTCAGCGCACTTCAATACTTTATAGCAGTAGTGTGCACTTCAATATCACTATAAAGCAGTAGTTTCACTCCTGCCTTTTATATACCACTTTCATACCGCTTTCATAGTGGAATATCTTGCTTGATGTAGATGAGCCCCTAGTTTCAGTAGTCTATGCTCCAAGTTAGATGCTTGCCTGTAATGTTGCATAAATGGGCTTATTTATTGCCACCATGTGCATAAAAATCCCCTCTACATGAAAGAACACACCACCATTTCCTGCAAAATGGTGGCTCAGCCAAGGACTGGGCAGCTGCACACTACTTGCTGGATGCTTCTTGAGCAGCCGGCGGCTCACACCCTGTGCCAAATAGGGTTGGGTAGCGGGCGGGGTCTGCAGATTCCAGCCTGAAGGCCAAGTAGGTGGATGTCCGTTGGACTCCCCACCTCCCGAATATCCACAAGATTCCTAATGCAGAATGCATTGCAGTAGTTCACCATGGATGAGATCAGGACATGAATGACTGCATCAAGGTTGTATGTCTCCAGGAATGGGTGTAGCTGGTGAACCAGCCTAAGGTAGTGAAACACACACTTGGCCATTGCTGCCACCTCTTGCTTTTGTGAAAATAAAATGGAACACAGCCTTGCACACGATTCTGAATTCTTTGGAGAAAAATGGAGTCCAATCCTAATAAATAAAATAAGAAATTGTCATTGCTGGAGTCATTTTTGTTCCTTCTGAAACTATAATATAAGTATAAGCTACGTTGTTGAATGAGTCATTGCAGATATGTTGGATCCTGCTGAAGTTCCTTTTACTGTTCCTTTGAAAACTGAAAGACATGGCATAGCGTTATTTCATACAACCACTGCTAGAGAAATAGCCTTTTCTTTGTTTAATTGATTGAATCTGCAGTACCTACAGAAACAGAAAGAGAGATGATTCAGGTATCTTAGAATACATGGTAGGAGGGTGGTTAATTTTCTGTTGGGTGAGCACAGGAGGTGTGTAGATCATAAGAAGGAGTCAAACTGCAGGAAGTGATTAGTGATACAGTGCAGGTATTGAACTGACATTTTCTTCCTTGGCAAAGTGTTGTGAATTATAAAAGGAAAGGTAGCAATCTGTATTTAACTTCAATTACTTGCTTCAGGTGGTATGAGCCATTAAGTACAGGCTTGTTTTCAACCTGTACAAGAAAATGGCAATATAATATCCCAGGTCTCCCTATGGTTGTCCTGTTTGATACAAACTGTCCTGCCCATTAGTCATAGGCACTGGTTCCAAAGGTGGTACCCAGCAAGGGCATCAGTGGTACCTAGCAAGTGGCAAGGAGGGGACAAGGGGTGGTAAGGGGCAGAAAGGGATGATAGTTATAAGAGTTGTGATAACATGAAGATTGTTAGCAAATCTATAACAAAAATTGAGCTAGTGCATTCCATCAGATTTCTTGAAGTGTTGGTGTTACTTATGCCACATCAGTTCATAAAAGCAAATTTTAAAACTCGTGAGTTTTAAAGCATATTAAGTTTGTGGTTTTATCTGCTAAGCTGTAACACCATCCTTTATCCATGTCTAATAAAGCTGCAGTCAAGTGTGATCTAGTAATACCTGAGTAATATGTATCACACAGTTCAATGTAGCCATGCCACCCTTCGTCATCAGTTAAAAGCATATACATAAAAGAACACATAAGATCCATGTGACAATCCAACAAATTGGTTTATTTTGTTTTATTTTACCAACTCAGTTTAGAATTTGGCAGCTGTCAATGTGAAGAGGCCAATTTTCAGTAAATGCTTTATCTCATTTCCCCAGAAGAGTATCATAGTCTCATCACAATTATTCACACCATAGCAATATCCAGTATTGACTACTTTGATTCAATGGATGTGGAACTGCCTTTGAAGACATTTTCAAAATTTCAACAGGTACAAAAAACCTGCAGCTAGTGATGGAATGGCAGGGAGTGATGGATTATATAGGCCCTATCTTACCAGCTTTAAAAGAGCTTCACTGGCTTGCTGTAATGTTCTGGGTGCAATTCAAAGTGCTGGTCTTACCTAAAGCTAATATAAGATTTGGGAGTAGGTTATCACAAGCACCATCTGCTATGGCATGAACTTGCCCATCCTCTGAGTTCATCTGATGGGTCCATTCCTGAAGTACTCTCTCCTGCAGAGGTTAAGTTGATGGTGAACAAAGATTGGACCTCATTACTAGTAGCTCCTAGTCTATCAGTTGCCCAGCCTCAGTCTATAAACATCATACTAATCCTTACAGGTCTCACACATCAGGTAAAAATGAGTTTGTTCTCCCTGTCTTAATTCTAAGACTGCTGATTTATTAGTTGGTATTTTAGACTTTGTGAGTTTAATTAGGGTGACCATATGAAAAGGAGAACAGGGCTCCTGTATCTTTAACAGTTGCATAGAAAGGAAATTTCAGCAGGTGTCAGTTGTATGCATGCAGCACCTGGTGAAATTCCTTCTTCATCACAACAGTTAAAGGTGCAGGAGCTATACTAGAGTGACCAGATTTAAAAGAGGGCAGGGCACCTGCAGCGTTAACTGTTGTGATGAAGAGGAAATTTCACCAGGTTCTCTCTATATACAAATGACACCCGCTGAAATTCCCTTTCGGTGCAACTGTTAAAGATAAAGGAGTCCTATCCTCCTTTTCATATTGTCACCCTAGTTTAATATTTCATTTTATCTGCTAATGTTTCAATATTCTGTTCTGAGTTTGAATGCCGTGCTGCTGCTTGAAGCATCTTATTTTCAGTTTACTCTGCTATGTTTTGATTTTAATGCTATGTTTACTATTTGTAGGCCACCTTTATTTAGTTATTTTATTTATAAGACAGGATAAAATATCTAACTATCTATATCAGCCCATCCCCCAATGCAGCACACCTGGGCTCCATGGCACCCCACCTGCCCCTTTAAAAAAATGTTTGAAGAAAACACTTGGGGAATGGTAGGGCAGTCTTATTTCTCTCCTTGTCTAGCCTCTAGTTTTGATCTTTCCCTCCCCCTTCCCTTGCTGTTTCCTGCTCCCTTCCAGCCTCTAACCCAGAGCTTTCCAAACTGTGTGTCGCAACGTGTTAGTATGTCAGCTGGAGTATGTAGGTGTGTCATGCGAACGTAACGAGAAACCTTTGAGTCTATGTGAAATAAGCAATATCAACTTGCATGCATTTTTACACAGCAAAGGTGCCAATTAGTATGGTGCACTAGTATATTCCCCTTCCGTCATATCCGTGTATGCACACCACGGTCAAGGGATCATATAGGTACTGCACATGCGCAGTATGCATAATCGGGTCGAAACAGCTGATTCTGTGTCACTTCCGGTGATGCGGCTGCACCTGAAGTGATGCATTCAAGAAATTCCATGGATCCAGTTTTTTGATAGAACACCGTCTCAACTGCCACTCAATCGCAGCTCGACAAAATTGGTTCAATGTGAAAAGTCTTGGAAATGTATGTTATTAACTTGCAAATATATATTTTAAAAAATATAAATGAAAGGTTTTCATGAGATATGTTGTGTCCCCATACATTTCGTTATTACAATTTATGTATGTGTCCATATCACTTATAAGGGGTTAGTTTAACCTCTGGTTTGCTAGTAAAACTGAATTACTGTGTCGCGAAATGATGCATGTCTAAAAAGTGTGTCACCAACATGAAAAATTTGGAAAGCTCTGATTTAGCCTGTATATTTCTGCCCCACTTATTTAGCTCAATGTTTCTCCCCATCATAGCCTCTAGGCTTCCTCTTTCTCTATTCCTTCGCCTGGCTATTTCCCACATATTCCCAGTCTCTACCCTCACTATTTCTCCCCTCTTTCTTTAGCTCACTTTTGACTAGTCTGCCCCCACCCCCAAACAGCAGCCATTATGTGAACAGGAGCCATTTTTGTGCTTACAGCAATTTCTCAAAATTCCAGATCTTCTCATAGATCCAAAAAGGTTGGGAACATCTGTCTGCCTGCCTGTCATGCATCACCTTGAAGAAGAGTCCTCTGAGGAAGAGGAAGAGAGCCAGATCATTGTGCCATAGCCAGAGGCACAGAGAGGGGTGTAGGCCCCAACCGACAGCGTTTCAGAGGTTTCTCAAGTGCAGGAGACAGAAGAGCAGCCTGGCACATTGGGCTGCATGCCAGAAATACCTGAGTTGCAGGAGGCAGAGCTATATGTAATTCAGCCAATGCAAGGGAGAAAAAGCAAACAGCTGGAACAGCGAAGGAGGAAAAGCCAATCACACCAGGAGAGAGCACTTAAGTATCACACATGGCCTTGATGATCCAGCTGTGCTAATTAACAGCCAGCTATAAATCAGACCAGGCCTAACCCTAACCCTTGTTGAAGGTAAACTAACCTTAGCTTCTTGACCTGCTGCATCATGACTCTGATTCCTAGATCCTCGGCAACATTTCTGATACTGCTTTTCTTGACACTCCCTGACTGGTTTGATGCTTGGCGCAACAGACTATGGACTGACCTCTCTACTCTTTTGCTTTGCAATACCTTACTGAAGATTCACTGGGAGGACCTGGAAGGCTTTCTCTGCCACCCCAGCTAAGGGCATGACCCAACTGTAAACAGGACACTATCTATCCATCTAGTGTTTAGTGCTCAGTTAAGAAAATAGTCTTGAATTTTGAATAGCTGTATGTAAAGAACAAGACAAGTTGCTGTTAGGAATATTGCAACCTTGTCTGTGGGGTACAGGAAGGGGGCAGTATTGCACTTAATTAATGCATGGCTTAGTTAGCCTTCGTTGTTGTTTATTTGTTCAGTTGTTTCTGACTCTTTGTGACTTCATGGACCAGCCCACGCCAGAGCTTTCTGTCAGCTGTCACCACCCCCAGCTTCCCCAAGGTCAAGTCTGTCACTTCCAGAATATCATCCATCCATTTTGCCCTTGGTCGGCCCCTCTTCCTTTTGCCTTCCACTTTCCCTAGCATCAGCCTCTTCTCCAGGGTATCCTGTCTTCTCATTATGTGGCCAAAGTACTTCAGTTTTGCCTTTAATACCATTCCCTCAAGTGAGCAGTCTGGCTTTATTTCCTGGAGTATGGACTGGTTTGATCTTCTTGCAGTCCAAGGCACTCTCAGAATTTTCCTCCAACACCACAGTTCAAAAGCATCTATCTTCCTTCGCTCAGCTTTCCTTATGGTCCAGCTCTCGCAGCCATAGGTTACTACAGGGAATACCATTGCTTTAACTATGCGGACCTTTGTTGTCAGTGTGGTGTCTCTGCTCTTAACTATTTTATCAAGATTTGTCATTGCTCTCCTCCCAAGAAGTAAACGTCTTCTGATTTCCTGGCTGCAGTCAGCGTCTGCAGTAATCTTTGCACCCAGAAATACAGAGTCTGTCACTGCCTCCATGTTTTCTCCCTCTATTTGCCAGTTATCAATCAAGCTGGTTGCCATAATCTTGGTTTTTTTGAGGTTTAACTGCAACCCAGCTTTTGCACTTTCTTCTTTCACCTTTGTCATAAGGCTCCTCAGCTCCTCCTCACTTTCAAACTTAGCCTTAGGATCTCTAGAATTTACAGTGGGGGTTCCTCCCTCCTGCTCCTCCCTTTCTTTCTTTCCTTCTCTCTCCCTCGCCTTCCATTGCTGGGAACACATAGCACTCTCTCTCACACACACCTGCCTGTGTAAAAGAGACTGAACCAACTCTCATGAAACCCTCTGCTGTACCTGGATCTTATGTGCCAGAATACTTGTGTGAAAAGCTGTTTCCTTTCTCAACTAAAGAAGACTGTGGCCTTATTTTTCTTTTAGCCTTGTGTGTGCACATGAGACTGGTGAATGCTCATTCTGGCCGGCCTTTTGTTTTTCTCTGCTAACTGCCTTTTTAACAGGAGGCAGCAATACTAAATACATCCCATCACTAACAAATACTGAAACAAATATTTACTCACCATTCCTGGGTAAAGATGGTTTCCTTATACATACTACTGCATCTCTCCACTACGTCCCACCATGCCAGAGTTCATGGAATTCTATATAGTCATATAACCAAATAGAAACCAAATGCACAGTTACATGGTGGGGGATACTTGGCTCAGCAATACTACAAATGAGAAGGATCTTGGAATTGTTGTAGATCGCAAGCTGAATATGAGCCAACAGTGCAATATGGCTGCAAGAAAGGCAAATGCTATTTTGGGCTGCATTAAGAGAAGTATAGCTTCCAAATCGCGTGAGGTACTGGTTCCTCTCTATTCGGCCCTGGTTAGGCCTCATCTAGAGTATTATGTCCAGTTCTAGGCTCCACAATTCAAGTAGGATGCAGACAAGCTGGAGCGTGTTCAGAGGAGGGCAACGAGGATGATCAGGGGTTTGGAAACAAAGCCCTATGAAGAAAGACTGAAAGTACTGGGCATGTTTAGCCTGGAGAAGAGAAAATTGAGGGGAGACATGATAGCACTCTTCAGATACTTAAAACGTTGTCACACAGAGGAGGCCAGGATCTCTTCTCGATCCTCCCAGAGTGCAGGACACGGAATAACGGACTCAAGTTAAAGGAAGCCAGATTCCAGCTGGACATCAGGAAAAACTTCCTGACTGTTAGAGCAGTACAACAATGGAATCAGTTGCCTGGTGAGGTTGTGGGCTCTCCCACACTAGAGGCCTTCAAAAGGCAGCTGGACAACCATCTGTCAGGGATGCTTTAGGGTGGATTCGTGCATTGAGTTGGACTCGATGGCCTTGTAGGCCCCTTCCAACACTGCTGTTCTATGATTCTATGAACCATAGTCAGTTTATTTAAATGCTACATTTTCCACAAATACATTGTGCTCAAATTGGTTCACAGAAAATTGACAATTTAAAAACAATAAAAGCACTGTAGGCAAAATACACAATAAAAATTAAAACACCACTACCATGTACGATTGAGAGTTCGACAACTAACAGTTCATTTAAAGCACATCAGAAGCTGCAATGAGTATTAAACATGCAAATAGGTCAATTAACAATAACTGCTACCAATAATATCAACATTATAAGTAGTCTATTCTGCAGCTGATGTTAAGAGAAATAACAATAAAGCTACCTAGCTCCAATTAAATTTGCAGCAAAAGAGGAAAAAAGCTAACACTAACACAATTGAACTACCATTAGCAGCAGCCTTAGACCAAACAAGGCCAAGCAAGCTATATCCCTATACACAGATATAACCAAAATCCCAGCCTGGGCCTCATCTACACCATGCAGGATATTCCACTATGAAAGTGGTATATAAAAGGCAGGAGCCACACTACTGCTTTATAGTGGTATTGAAGTGCACTGACAACTGTTGGGGCCCATTGATACATACCATGTACTGCTTTCATAGTGCTATATCCTGCTTGGTGTGACTCCTGCCTTTTATACATCGCTTTCATAGTGCAATATCCTGCTTGGTGTAGATTAGGTCTAAAAGTCCCACTTTTGTCTTAGATAAGGTACAAACATGCCTCATTGGAATCCCAACTCGAGCCCACCCTTCAGCAATGGAAAGAAATAGACCCTCTTATTAGGGTCCCATAGCCTGAGCCAAGAAAGGATACCCGTCATCCTCACGGCAACACCCCTCCAAAATCTAGTGCAAGATCTGAAGCATGCTTCTAAAGGCCTTATGTGACCCCACCTTTTGCCCATTTCGTGGCCACCAATGAACCTGTTGCCAACCCTGCCAAACTTGTTGGGATGGAGGTAGCAATCTCCCCCCCCCCCCCCGGCCATGATTTTTCAATGAAACAAGGCATGAGGGGAGTGAGCACCTTATCAAGAAACAGGAGCACAATTCTGTTTCTAAAGAAGGTGCACTCTTCCTTGCTTTCATGCAAAATCACTGGCTTTTTTTTTTTTTACCACTGTAGCAAAACAAAAACAAAAAATAGCAGTGGGCATTTCAGCAGTGGTGGGGAAGGGTGCAACAAGCTCCCAGTGGTTTCTGGGGGGAATTGACCCCTCCTCCCCCCAAAAGTTGCTCATCCTGATCAAAAGCTTCAATGCAGCAAGGTACCGCCATTCTTGTGCATGGTACAGTTGCATCTCACAAACCCTCTGAAGTTCTGTATATGCTGCACATTCATTTGAATTTGTGCTAGGAAATGGGATTTAATGGCGACAAGCATCTATCTTCCACACCTTCCACAGAGAGCCTGGTGGCTATCAATGCACTCATTTCTATATATGGAATCATTCCATGCAATGGGACAAAACATTTTCTGTATATTCTGCAGGATTTGGAATAAACTCTTCAATTTATTCCAGTACAGTGAACATTCCCATTACATGGGGAAAACACTTTAAGAATGGCTCTTTAGAGTGACTACAAATGGATAATTAGCATTTTAAAACATTTCTATTACTCTTTTTTATATTTCTTCTGTTCTCACTTCCTCATGTTCCTCTCATTATATTTCAGATTAAATGTGCTGGTTAAGTTTTTCTTTTCCTTTCTTTTCCTTGAAAAACATTAGGGGGTTCTCTTTCTTATCTGCAGTTTTTATCACTTAATAACTCTCTGCTCTTCTTTTTTTAGTTACCCTTAAAGATCTCTCCCCCCCCCCCCCAACCCCAAATATAAGACTGATGATATGGAAGTATTTTCTTTCAAGCTGAAGGCTGTAGTTCCCAAGCAATTCTACGCATGGAATGGATTGCTTTTTCTCTTGAAAGCTTTAGTATTCTGTATTTGAAGACAAAAGCTATGCTTGTTTTATTAACCATCTTATGTTCGGGTCATTGTTAACTTCATTTCCAAAATCAATTCACTTTTTCAGGCTTTGGAAGCTTTGGAAGCAGAAATCTCTAAAATTGTTCTTCATTTATGTAAGTCTTGTTATATCTCAAAATGGATACCGCTTAAATCTAAGAAAGTAATCTCTTGGATTTCCATTACCTTTCAACTTCATTCTCCATGCAGGTCTGGTAGGCTCTGCACAGCTCTAGAATAAGAGAAAAGCTTCTCCCTGTAATATAACTCATGTCTAGAATTTGTGGGGACACATTCTTGGAGGTGCAGCTACTGGGAATATAACACATGTGTCTTCTTTTAGTTCAAATTTTTACATACATTTGTTGTGTTGAACATAGAAAGTTGTCAAACCATTTGTCCACATAGCCCAGTCTATTCTGACTGGGAGTTGCTTAGGCATGGCTATTGCTGGGAAATTCTATACTTTTGTTTTTAATGTATGAGTTCTGTGGTGTATATGGATTGATTTGCATTTCCAAGCCAAGCTGTTAGCTTTTCTCTGAACTATTTTGGTGCATGTTTTCCCTACAATTTACTCAAATTTCCAAGCAATTTGCTCGCATTTCTGAGTAACTTATACAAATTATAGCATTTTATATAGCTGCTAAAGATTATGATGAGCCTGTCAGAAAAGAGAGAGAGAGAGAGAGCTGGCAACTCTAGTTAAGTACTAACATAGTAGAATATACAAGGATTCAAACCCAGGTTTTATTTAGAACAAAGCATTCAAAGCCCAGAGCCTGAATGGAGGCATTTGGTAGTTTTGGCCTCTCCCACATTTATTTATGAATTTGTGAATTTTGGTAAATTCTTATCAAAACTGAACTGAAACAAAATTATCACACATCCCTACTCAAGATTGAATGCATTCTTGGTTTGAGTACTTTATGCAGACACATTACTACCTAATCAGCTTTTAAAATTGTCTATGTATGTGTGCTTGTCTTCTACTAAGATCTGCTTTTCAATTGCAAAAGTCAGAATGAGCCACCTTGGCCAGGTTCGGATGACATGCTAATCAACGGTTGTTTTCCATTTTGTTCCTATTACCCACCCACCCCCATTGATTAGCGTGTAGTCTGAACCCAGTGTTGCTGAGGGTGGAATCCACCCTCAGCAACACTTAGCTGTACAGCCTATTGGGTAGCCTAACCCACTTAACAACTACCAGTAGCTTGAGCTGTGTTATGACTGAAGTTTCCACTAGTCCCAGCGATCCGCACAGCTGTATCCTGATCAGGCATCAACCCCACCTCAATGTTGATTTTTAATTGGTGTAATATTGTGAAAACTTCATTTTTTTAAAAAAAAAAAACTTGTGGGAATCATGCACTGTCTCTTTCAAATTTGTTCTGCAAACAAGGAACTGGTTTGGATTAGCTAGAACACAAGGTGTTGTTAGCTCCAGAAAAGGGAAGAGCTCCATGCAAGATAGTATCTGAATGCTTTACTAGTTGATTAATAAAGTTGTTTTTATAAAGTACCAGTAAGTCTTGCTTCTTCAGATAGAAAACATTGTTATCTTTTCGGCGCCAGGTCAAGACTTTTCTCTTCTCCCAGGCATTTTAACAGCATTTTACAATGTTAAGTTTGTTTTTAATGGACCCCAGAATTGTTGTTTTTTAAATGGATACTGTTGTTTTTATACTGTTTTTATGTTTTTTTAATTTTTGTATACTTTTAATGTTTACTGTTTTTAATTGTTGTAAACCGCCCAGAGAGCTTCGGCTGTGGGGCGGTATATAAATGTAATAATATAAATAAATAAATAAATAAATAAAAGAAAGAAAACAGAATAGAAAAGAAAAAGAAAACAGAACAACTTGGGCTTTTTTAAAAAAAATGTTCTTCAAAGCTCAGAATTACTCGGCCCAGTCAAGAATTCCCTAATAACCCTCCTCTCTCCTCAGCCTTCCCTGCTATGATTTCCCTCCTCTCCTCACGTTCCCATACATACAAACACTTCTGGAACTGGGAATGCTGCAATCTGTAATTTTAATTCTCCTAGCTACATGGATTGAGCCACAAGGATTTAACAAGTTTCAATGATAATACAGGCTTCGGAGTGTGCTGAGACGCCTCCATTGAATCAACAAAAGCGCAGGCCCTCTGAGGTCTCCAGCCTTCACCGCCAAAAATATCTCCTCTTCCTCCCCACCTTCAAAAGGTAAGTTTTTGAAACGGAGGGGGAGGAGGAGAAACCAGGAGCTGGAAAAGCTGTAAGTAGCTGGCACCAAGGTGAGCTAATGACAAGCAGAGCCGAACTTCAGAGGAGAGTTTGGCTTGCCTTGTAATTGGCCCAGCGTTTTCAAACTAGGGAGTTCTGAAATTCAGTGTCATCCCTCGCTACTTCTGAAAATAACTGGATGGCCTAAGGAAACTGTTCTGACCCCAACCAAAACTAGTTTAGAGATTCCAATAATAGGCAATTTCATGGGACTCAGGCACAGTGCGGGCAAATAAATTGGACAAACTATCCTACTCCTCCCATCCACTTATTCTCACATTCAGGTCTGGATCTGAAATCCTGTTTGAATTCTGATTCCACTCCCCCCTTCATTTGTGGTTATCTAATTTAGCTCTCCTCACCTGCCCTTCTCCTTCTAATAACCTTCTTCTCTGTTTGGTCATCTTTTGTTGCCTCTCAACATCTTTTTTCCTCCTGTTCTTTTACGTTTGCTGAGTTTAGGTCATGGGAAGGGTTTGGGATATTTTGAGAGGATTGCTACTGGATTGTACCCCGCCTCGATCCAGAGGGAGAGGCGGGTAACGAATAAATAAATATATTATTATTATTATTATTATTATTATTATTATTATTATTATTATTTTGTGATACAGATCAGGAATGGCCTCCCTTCTATGATACATCAAGCAAAGGTGATCATGTGCTTCTAAAGATTACTAAAAACTTACTTGTTTCCCCTGGCTTTCCCCAACCATTAACTTATTTATATGCTGTTTTGCTTTTAACGATGTACTCTTTTGTAGTATATTGTGAATGGGAACATAGGAATATATTATTATTACTACTAGTAGTATTAGCATTAGTATTGTTAATAATAATAATAACAATAATATAATAAAAAAAAAATTCTTACCCGCCTCTCCGTTTGGATCAAGGAAGGGAACAACAATAAGTATAAATACATAAAATTGATTAAAAACATAGTACACATTATT
Organism: Elgaria multicarinata webbii; assembly: GCF_023053635.1. Taxonomy (NCBI): domain Eukaryota; kingdom Metazoa; phylum Chordata; class Lepidosauria; order Squamata; family Anguidae; genus Elgaria; species Elgaria multicarinata. The sequence goes on from NC_086174.1 coordinate 52,234,891, forward strand.
AAAACATCCTGAAAACATCCTTACATTTATATACTGCCACATAGCCGAAGCTCCCTGGACCATTTACAAAGATTAAAACATTGAATATTAAAAACCTATATACAAATTTTAAAAGCATAAAAAGCATAAAAACAGATTACATACCAGGCCAGATAATATCTATTTAAAACAACTATTCATAGGGATGGCCATTGTGGGGAAATCCGGACCTTTTGGGGGCTCACTGAATTCCTCCACAGCCCCTGGCTTGGCTTGGCTTGTATTTGTGAGATGAGCTTCAGGCACAACTTTTTTGTGCTCCCCCACTAAAATCTCCATTTACACAAATTGCAGCCACGCGTTGGGTCCACAACATGGTGGCCGTGGGCACCATAGTGCATTTACTTAGGGTGACCATATTTTGGAAACCAAAAAGGAGGACAACATGTCCAGCCCCTGAGGGGGCGTGCTCATCAACATGTCCAGCCCCCAAAGGGGTGTGCCCACCCAAACATGGCCTTGGTCACAGGTCTGATTTCACAGTACACAAGACAAACCTGTTCTATATAACATCTTAATGTTAAAATCACTGGAATAAAGAACTAGTGAGACACGCAAATTAAGGCCTGCCTCTGCTTCCATCCAAGGCTCTCCCTGGTCAACGTCACCACGGCGACCAGGGAGAGCCCCGGATGGAAGTGTGGGTGGGGCTTAAACCGGTGCGCTTCCACGTTTCGGAAACACACGGTTTAAGGCCCTCCAGGCTTTTATCCGGGCCTCTACTTGGTCGCCACAATGACCCCTTTCCTGGGTGAATTGGGGGCCAGTCCCATTTGCCCCAGAGACCTCCATTTTTCTGGAGGTCTCCGGGGCTTCCCAGTGCGTCTGGTCACCCTAATTTACTCATAATTTGTGCAGCATTCAGCTGTGATATGCTTAATTTTGAGCAAATTACACCTGCGATTTCTGCAAAGTAAGCATATTACGGCCTGCATTAGTGCAAATTACAGCTGTGATTTGCATAAATGTGCTATGGTACTTACAGGTACCATGCTGGGGACCCAACATTTGTCTGCAATTTGCATAAATGGAGATTTTAGGTAGGGGTGGAAACATGGAAATCCATGAGCTGGCCTGACCTGATGCCCAGCTTGGGGGTGAGCAAAGCAGACTCCTGGGGCCAAGCAGCTGAAAACTCAGTGAACTTCATGCCCCAGACAGATTCTTCTGCCATCCCTAGATGTGAACCACTATGTTTGTTTTTAAATGGGAAGCATTTAACTGTTTTTACAGCTTTTAAATTATATATTGTTTTAACTTGATTCATGGTTTAATTTGTTTTTAACTGTGTATATTTATTGTTTTATACTGTATGCTTTTATCTGTATGCCACCCTGAGATCTTAAATGATATAGGGTGGGATACAAATGTTTTAAATAAATAAATAAATGTTCCAAAATAAATAAATGAATGCATAATAAATATGGTGCTCTATCAAGGGGCTTGATAACCCTCTTGTTTTTTGTTATATGCAAAGACTGCACATACAGGAGAGTTGCCATGCACGTGGCAGGATCTGAGAGAAATCCACAACAGAATCAAATAACTTTGGATTTCTATTACTCCGACCTGTAAATTCTGCAGCTGACTGGATTTTCCTGAGTCACACAGATTCCTTTCTGTAATTTTATGCAAATAAACTCGTAGAAAAATATATAAGATAAATATTTATTTATTTATTTATTTTATTACATTTATAGACCAGCCCATAGCTGAATCTCTCTGCTCACTGTTAAAAACAATGAACATTAAAAACAGAAATATAAAAATTTAAAACCATCAAAAGCATAAAAACAATATCGATTTAAAACAACAATAATAAAAACATTGGCCTGAAAATGCACATTTACTCCATAGGCTAAAGAGTGAACATTGGGGTGGGTGGGTTTATTTACACAATTTTGCAAGTGCACATTTGTGCAAATAGGGAAGGGCCAAAAGACCCCAAATAGCAGCATACCTTAGCTCAAAGCTCTTTCTTCCTGTAACTCAGCCTTGGGAGAGGCATTTCCACCTTTCAGAATGGGAAAACTGCACAAATCTGGAGAACTATCAAACAATTGGTAGTTGTGGGGCTAGGCAAATGGGTGGGGTCTGTAAAGGAAGAGCGCCCAGCAACCAACTGGCTTCTTGACTGGATTTAGCACGGATCCCCAGGCACAGATACTCACGGCTCACAAAAATGAGGTTTAAGACAATTTATTAGGAAAAGGGAAGGAATACATGGGATTAGCAGAATAAAACTATAAAAGCATGCATAAATGTGTAAGAACCCAGAGCAAGCAAGCTAAAAACTACAACTACAATTCATATGTCACCCCAGACCGATCTCAGTTGACACCGCCCTGTTCCCTTCACAGGGATGTCTTTATACTATCCTTTTCACTCCTTCCCCCCTCCCTGCAGCTTTGATGCGTGGAGTGTCTTCACACCTCTGCCCGGGCTGGTTAATCACTCAAGGACAAGCGGACAGTTACAATCGGCTTGGCTCCAGTCTTCTCCCCCATACAGCTGCCTGGTTCTTATCTCCCTTCCTATGGAACCATAAAATTCACAAATTAAAAGACATGCCAGTCCCAAGGTCCAGTTTAACCCTCACCTTACCCATACAGGGTCTTCTGGGGAAACCCTCAGGGAGCTAGATTTCGCCCCTCGGCCTGTGGTTGCCATCTATCAATGAAATCTCTATCTATCTATCTATCTATCTATCTATCTATCTATCTATCTACCTACCTACCTACCTATCTATCTATGGCATAAAAACCATGAGATAATTTTCAAAAGACAGCATATAATTAGTAATATAAATCGTGTGTGTGTGTGTATATATATAAAAATCAGATCCTTAACTAATAACTATCTGCCTAATTCCCTATCTTGGTGTTAGATAAATGTTAGATATTAATTCTGTATAATTTAAAGACCCATCTGTCATAAAAACATTTCACATCCTGGGTAAAGATATTCCAATGCAATATACCTCCCAATTTGAGTTCCCACTGAAATTTTGCCAAAAGCAAAATTAAAAGTGAACTGAAGAATTCTGAGGGAAGTTAAAATGAGTTTTGGTAAGTCTAGCAAAACCACTATGGAAGCTTCCATATATCCCCAGGTTGTCAACCGATTTCACCTAAAGGAAGCCTCAAAATAAATTTGGAAGGTGTTTTTTTTACCTCACTGCAGCAGAAACATCTAAAGAATTTCAAGAGAAATCCAAAGAGTTTCAACAAGATTAGCAACATGTCTTAAGATTTCACACATGCCTGTTCACTCCACTATATATATTCTTGCTAACCTTAGTGCTCAGGTTGTGAACTGTCCAGACCATTGGGCTGGCTACTGCCCACTGACAGAATACTAACTTTAAGGGCTAGATTAGTCTAATCAACATCAGGCATGCTGATGTCATTATGTTCTTCACATTTGCTGCTAGTATTTTTTTAAACACACACACACACACTTTGACCAGTGTTGGAAGTTAAAGTTTTCATATGACAGACGGTTAGAAGCATGTGGAGTTCACATAATTAATGCTCAGAAGTACTTGGTATTTCATTTTTATGTTGAGAGCAATTAGAATGATTACTCGTTATCTAAATGCTTAGTACTTTAAAGATGGCATTTAATTGTGAAGTCTCTGTTTTCACACAGGCAAGTCCTTTGATATTCTGTCTAATGTCTTTATCTTTAAAAGAAGAAGTTTGGTCACCACACAGTTCTTTGATCTATAATGTAATTCTATGACCAAGGTTTTTATTCTTTTTTCATTATTCTTTTAAAAAAACAAACTTAAAAACCCAACAGCATTTTTGTAACCTTTGTGAGTTTTCATAATTGATATGAACTTGGTTCTTCTGAAACCTATTCTATATTTTTGGTTTTCTTTTCAAATCCCTTTTTTAAAAAACAAATAATAATAACAATAACAATAACAATTATAATAACCACAATCTGGTGACAGTTGTTTCTCTCCACAATCAAATCTTTAACTCTCATTTCATATAGGCAGTTTTTTTGTGGGGGAAACAAAGCATATGTTGTGTTTGATTCCTCTTGAGGGGACAAAATGAAATAGTTATGCTGTTGTAGTCACAAGCTGAAGGCTTTTCTTTAATGTCACACTCAAAGCTGCAAACAAAAATTGACCATACTGTGAATTTCCTGAAAATATTCTGCCATCACTTGGTTGGCTTATACCCTGTACAGGCTTGCTATTAATAGTCCTGATGAGTGCTTCCATGTTAAATTGGACTTCCATCAATTCAGTCACAGTGGCTTATCCACTGGATCACGGTATGAATATTTTGATCCAATAGACTTAGATGCTTGATTTCCTTTGCAAATCCCTTTCCTTGACAAATCTTATAAATCTCAGGTATACTTCCTCCCAATAGAAAACTCCAGGCCTCTAAGGCCTGAACTTAATAACTTGCCTCAGTGGGCCTCAAACCTTCACAGGCTGTAATAGTGCATTTCCTGCACTGGAACGGGTTTGACTAGATAACCTTTGAGGCCCCTTCCAGCTCTATGAAGCTTCCATCTTAATAGATAATAGTCAATAGTTGATCATCTCATTTGAAATTTTACTATAATCCAGAATAACTGTATATGTTCCTTACTTTCTCCATGATTACATTAGATTACTAAAAGAAAAGAAAGCCCCTCTTCACTTTTCACTTTAATTTCTAGATATTGAAGTGTTTAAAATTGCTAACTCTTTAGTGTTTTATTTTTCATACTCATGATTAAAATTCAAGTGAAAGAATTAACCTATCTGCCTCTGTGCTCCATGGGGGATTTTATTATTCAGATTTATTCATTAGAAGACTTCTTATTCATGTTTGCTCTATTTACTTTCATTAAATGTTTGGCATCAAACAGCCTTCTTTTACTTTATTCACTAAAAGAAGAGGAAGAAGTCCTGTGCAATAAGACTAATATATCCTGGTCTATGTAGCATAATCTTAGAGTCGAAAAGTTGAGGAGGAAAAATAAAAAGATTTTTCTTTTTAATGGATAGGAAAAGGTCATTCAAGAGAACTCTGCTTTTGCTCATACTAATCCACAACACACCTGCTTGGTATGCTAGGGACTTGTCTAAAATATGAGCTTGGAATGCTATCATTTCCTTAATCCATTCAACGTGTTTTATAAACTGTCAGGTGAGAATAACTGTAAATAGAGTATTCCACCTTACTCGCTTCATGATGAAAACGTAGGCTTTGGGTTTCTACGCTACAGAGACCCCCTAATGTAAAGTGATTCACTTCAAAGCTCTGTGAACTGAGAAATTATATGTCAGTTCTGAAGGGACAAATCATGGAAACTCTGTGAAGAGTGAGTTCATGAATGTTTTGCACAAACAGGGACAGAACTTCGGAGCTCCATTCTATAACTAAGGACAAATTCCCCCAAGGAATCCAATAATTAATCCGCAGATGGGTTGTAATGTCAATAGGCTTACGCCACTAGATTTACTGCCATGTAAGAAATGTAACACCAATGACACAGAGTTTGATTTATTGATATAACCATTAATGCATATATTTACTAGTTTCTTCTTTTTCTCTTTGATTCCTTCTTCATTTCCAACTCTGTCCTCCACAAATGGATCCTCCGGAGCAGATTTTGGGGGGCATGTGAGCTGTTTCAGAGGGAAAGGGAAATTTCTGTTGTGTGAGCAGAAGTCCACCCTTGTGATTTTGAATTTGGCTCTTTATTTTTATAAGAAAGCCTACTGAAATTCAAGATCTGGAACTTTGAGAGAGAAATCCAAATACTTTGAAAAAACATGATAGCGTGTTAGTGTTATGTCTTTGGGGGATTTTGATTCTCTTCTCTACCAATTGAATCAAAATCTTGTTAAGAATGATTCTAAGAAATACAAAGGGTGATATTCATTGAATGCCTAGTCCATCAAGGAACATTTGTTCAACTATTTTAGAATGACCAGTCAAAAACATTGAAATTTTAGAATGTTTTTAGGATGTTTTAATTAGGGATGTGCTCCGCTTCTCCTCGGACTGGAGAAGCAGAAGAGGATTGGGGGGCTTCGTCTCCCCTTAAGGCAGAGGTGAAGAGGATCGGGGGAGCAGCGGAGTGTTGCGGAGCGGATTGAGGTGAAGGCGGATCCTTCGCCTCGATCCAGAGCTCTGCAAAAAAGGTAAGGGGGTTTACTTGGCCCTGCCGCTGTTGCTGCCGCCCATGTGGCGACGGCGGCAGAGCCAGGTAAGGGAGAGGGGGGTCTTACCTGCATCCATCCGCGGTCCTGTGGCTGCTTCAACTGAGCCCGAGGACTCAAACAGGATGACTAGGCCACAACTGCGGCCTGGTCTTCCTGTTTGAGTCCTCGGGCTCAGTTGAAGGAGCCGCGGATCTGCAGACGGATGCAGGTAAGGGAGAGGAAGGAGGGGGGTTACCTGGCCCCGCCGCCGCCTGTGTGGCGACGGCAGCAGAGCCAGGTAAGGGGGCAAGGGGGAGGGGGATCTTACCTGCATCCGTCCACGGTCTGGTCTTCCTGTTTGAGTCCTCAGGCTCAGTTGAAGCAGCCACGGGTCTGCAGACGGACGCAGGTAAGGGGGAGGGGGGTCTTACCTGAGTCCATCGCGGCCTGTCGCCAACTTCACTAGAGCCCGCGGCTCAACCAGGACGTGTAGGCCGCAAGCAGGGCCTACAGTTCCTGGTTGAGCCACGGGCTCTAGTGAAGCTGGGCCGGGCCAGGACAGACACAGGTAAGGGGGAGGCGGGTGGGTTACCAGGCACCACTCCCCGCCACTGCGGAGCTCCGATTTGGAGCTGGAGCTCCGGAGCAGAGCAGACCCTAGGCGGATCGAGGTGGGAAAGAGCGGGCCCGATCCGTAATTTGCAGATCGGGAGCCAAGAAGATCGGGGGGTCCATGCACAGCCCTAGTTTTAATCATGTATGCTATGTTTTTAATCAGTTTTTAATGTGTTTTATATTCATTGTTGTTCCCCGCCTCAATCCAAGTGGAGAGGCGGGTAAGAAATAAATTATTATTATTAAATAATTGCCAGTTTGGTTTTTTCTATGAGGAGTCTGCAAAATATTAGTTGATGTGCATTAAAGTGATCAATTCAGTGGGTTATGTTCCTATTCTCAGAGTTAATCTTACTTGTAATCTTTGCTCTAGTGCACTCACCTTTACTCATTCCTTCACAAGATACGTGACAACAGAAGCACTGCTCAAAAACTCCAATTCCATTTTCTTTTCAAGGCAGTCAAGGAGACAATCACAAAATGGATCAAAACCTGATAGGCCAGCAAAAGGGCAAGTCAAACTCCCAATAGAATATTCATTACTTCTTACTTAATAATAATCTTTCCACACACAAGTAGTGATTGCTTCTGGAGAAGCCTGTGGGGTGTCAAGTCAACACAGGCCTTTTCTGGTTATTGTGGCTTGCGTTAATCACTCGGATATGAATAACAGAGAGGAGGTCAAAGTGTACATAAAATCTTCATTAATTACACCTTAAGCTTCTAACGACAGGGGGTCATCCCTATTCAGCATGTATTAAGCTGAGCAGAGTATTTTCAGTGTATCTACGATAATCCTGCCGTAAATAATTGAGACAGCCAAATGATTAATTTTTTTGTCAATTAACTCTCTTGCCCCTAACTGATTAATGGATTAATTACCCAATTTAAGCATTACAGTATTTCAATAAAGGTGATATTTTGAGGATATTTAATTAAGATAACAGCTCCTTTTAAGTAAGTAACACAGTCAGATCAAATTAGGACTGATCACCCTTCCAAGGGGTACAGCTTTGATTAAATCCATTTAAATCGAGTTCCAATGTTTAATGAATGAATGGTATTGATAACTTTAAATATCAAGCTTCCTGTTTCAACTCTAGAAATAGCCACTCATTGCAAGATTACTTTTTAACAAGGATGAGCTGCAGGAGTATATTTTACTTATTCCAGATCATTTGTATTGGCATTTGATTTGCTTCTAGGTAATAATTTTAATGCCTTAAAATGACTGGACCCTTGTAATTCATGTAAATGACAATACATATGGCCTTCCTTCTCCCATATATTGCCCCTTGCTCCTCAGGTCAGTTGGTGAAGCTCTTGTCTATGTCCTTTTATTTGCTTTTCTTTCAAGAGAGGGTCTTTGCTGTCATTGTGCCAAGTTTGGAACTCGTTGCCCAGACAAACTGGCCAGGTTTGATCTCTATAAGTTTTGTCAGTCTGATAAGTTTATAAACAAAGAAATAAAATACCAGCTTTCCTTTCAAACAGATGTGCAGCCTGATCTTCTCTATTGCTGTAGCTGGGACAAGGACAAATCTCTGTTTGGTGGTTCAAAGTGGAGGCTGGTGGCTCCGATTTCAGTGGGGCTGTAAATTCATCCTGGGTTTCAGTCAGAACTCTACATGAGCTCTCCAAGGTGCTGAAGCATAGCCCCCAAATAGGCTGTGTTTAACTCAACTTTGTTAAAGAAATGGGCAATGCTAGTCTGTTGATTTCAGTTAAAGAGGATCCCAATTCAGTTGTTCAAAAAGAGGTTAAATTGAACACACAAGGGGGTGTGTGTGTGTTCCAGGGTTCTCAAAGGGATGTCTGTCTTTGAAAATCCAGCCATTTAGGGGACTGACCAATCACTGATGCCCGCCTGGCTAGGGTTGCATTCATGAGCGAAGCCACAGGCTTTTTGTGAAATCTGGGGACTTTTCTTTTCTTTTCTCATCAATAGAAAGTTTTCATAAATTCTGGCAGCAATTCTAGCTGGAATTTGCAAAAATCAATCAAATTGTACCCACAATTTGCAAAACTTTCTACTGACGAGGAAATAAAGCAAAACAGAAAATCCACAAACTGGTTTGACTTTATGCAGATTGAGTTGAGCCAGCTCAACAAGCACACTGAGTTGGGCAACCTCACAGTTTCCTGCTTTTTAAAATTTGGGTTTTGTGCAAAATCAGGGTTGGAATATTTCTGCAAAATTGTGGCTTTTCTCCAGAACCTGGAAAATTTCCACTTGATCCCCCCCCTCTAAAATCAGTAGTGCTGTGCCAAAAAATTATCCTATGGAAATTTTAATGATTCTCATTCAATTTGATAGAAAAGAAATTGCTTTCAAAGGGAAATTGAAAGAAGATTTTTTTGGAGAAATTCTCATAAGTTTGGTTTAAGGTTTTGTGACTGAGGAATGTATATGAATGTTCTGTCTTTCATTACACAGTCACCTCTCTGACAGCCTGAAGCCTCCTTGGCTTCCTGCACTTCCCATCCACAGAAAGACATCATAAATGTATTCCTCCCCTAGGGCCTTTTCTGATCAGGCAGTGCAGGCAGCCTCAGAGCCCGTAGAGCAATAGTGAAATGTGTTGTAGAAAGAAAAAATATAGACTGTCCCCTCAGCCACCATACAATGATTTAGGTAAGGTCAAAAACACCACCAACACACATTCAAAATAAATGATAAATGAGGCAGAAAAATGGAAAATCCTTTCATGGAAAAAAGAAGAAGCTTTCAGGAAATTCCTGAGATTTTTCTTTTCTTACCTTCTAGAAATAAAAGGACACTTTCCAGAAATTTCTGCAGAATTGTCTTCCCCATTATTTTTTGTGGTGGCTGCATTCCCTCCCCTCAATGCCTTGGAGTGATGCTAGGTAGATGGAGCATTGTGGAGAATGGAAAATGGGGCCAAATTGCCAACACAGTTGATGCTGTTGCTACTTGCAGTGGCAATGCAAAAAACTCAAAAATCCTTAGGAAGAAAGGAAGGAAGAAGCTGTTCTACAACCCTCGCCAATGGTGATGCCGACATGTGAGAGATGGTTGGAGAATTTTTCCTTCCTCTGGAGAAATTTGGTGAAATTGTCCCTCCAAATTTCTCTACTGACAAATACGATGGAGAATTTTGAGAAGCACTTGCGCACAGCTCTAAAAATATTCAAGTTAGGCAAATTGCAGCTGTGATTAGTGTAATTTGTTTAAAATGTGGTTAGCCATGCACAAACTGCAGCCACAGTTTCCACATAACTGAGTTCTTTACAATCACAATTTGCACAAATTATGCTAATTGCAATTTGTGCAAGTTATGCAAATTGCAGCTGTTCAGCTTTCCCAGCAACTCTAGGGAAGTCCAAAAAGGGCTAGATTTCCCCTCGATGGACATCCCTATGGGCAAGATGTGATTGGAACCTGAAGATCTCTGTTCAGCCGGTGGGATGTGATATCTTGGCAATGGAGATTTAAATTATACAGATAGTTCTAAGATGAATTATAACATTGGCCTCAGTAAGCAATTTGAAATATTTAGAGGCCCTGACATTTTGCACAGAGGTATTAGTAAGTTCAGGATGATTTCTTCCCAGTAAAACCATGCTTGTATGCCTCCTCAAGCACACCCATTTTTTATTGTGTGGAACATTTATAACAACACTTTTAACAACCTGTTGTTCCCTCTGAATGATTTTAATGTGAATATTTTCTGGACATAACAATTCTAACTGCTCAATAGCACTAGCAATGAAAGCTATGATGACCAGATGTAAGATGGAGCACATTAACCATTGTGTGAGTGTGTGTGTGTGGGGGGGAAACAGGGTTTTTCCCCACAAGTACACTTAAAAAAATAATAACCCTACATAGAATCAGAAAGTTGAAAGGAGCCTCAAAGTCCTGATGGAGGAAATGTACCCCAGCATCAGTTGCAGCACCCATGGAAATTCCCTCTTCTACCCAGCTATTAAAGGTAAAGGAGCCCTGCCTTCATTTGCATTTGCCGACCCAAACAGGACAGAAAATGTGTTTGCATTCAAGTTTTGCTGCTTCAATCTATTGTTCAATCCCATGACCTGGTCTTTCCCACCAGATGGCTTGGTTCTCTCCACACTGGCTGCAAGGGTGAGGGGCAGGGAGCTCTGATTCCCAGCTCCGAGGTTGTAGTGCTGTCTATAACCTTGGCGCTGGGAATCAGAAAAATCATATCCCCACCCCCCAGATAGTATCTAGGGACAATAGGGTTGCTCCGTCTATGATTGAATGGGTCGTGGCACATATGAATTTAGAACATCCAAGCACTCTGTCAAGAAACAGAGGTAAAGGAACTGTTTCTTGAAGTGATAAAATAAGTTTTGCTGAAGAAAAATGCCCCAGAAAGCCACATCAAATAATGGATCTACCCTTGACATAATAAAACACTGGATAGGTGTTTCCAATAAAGAGCAAAGAAACAAACTTGACAAGCAGAATATTTTTCCAGTACCTGTAGGAGATAGGAAACATTTTTTGTCACCTGAGCGGACAACAGATAGAGATACCAGCTTTTGATTTCAGTAAGAAAACAGAGATTAGAGACAAAGAAAAGAGGAAAATTTAGACCCCCTTATGTGAGAGAGTATCAAAATCATGGTAGGACAAAGGATGGCATTTGAAACATAGAGAGTTGGATCTACTTTTGCCTCCAAAACAAAGTAGGGAATGAGCCACTTCTATACATTATCCAAGCAATAAAATGAAAGTCCCTAAGATGAATGTGATCAAGGCCTGGCGTGATATTTGTGTCTGCATTTTTATAGCATTGGTGTTTATATAGAGAGCTCTGGCTATTGGGCGGTATAGAAATGTAATAAATAAATAAATAAATAAATTTTCATGTGGATTTTCGAGTGTTCTGTTGTTCTTGTAAAAGGCCTGAAAAAGCTGAACCTTTTGAGTATCATCGCATGGGGAGAATCGTGTTTGCTTACTATCACGTCACCACCCACATGTTTGTCTCTCATTACTACCTCTTCTGAAAGAGAAAGTAGACAACGTGCTCATGGCCCATTCAGTGGACCGTTTTGATCGCGTTGCTTCTCCTGCACAGAGCAGGAGATAGCGGCAACTCTCATCTTTAAATATAACTTGGACTTAATGGGGTGGTTTTTGTCATGCAAATAAGGCTAGAAGGAGCAGGAGGCAAATGACGTTGTGAGAGGGCTCCACAAAAATCCGTGAATGCCCAATAATGAGCATACAATAAAACACTTGTCTGATGGAGCTCTTTCTCTCTCCCACCTGCTGCTTAAATCTGCTTCCTAGTAACAAATGATTCATCTAAATATTTTAGAATATCTGCAGCACACTGTAACCCGGTAACAGCTGAGTTTTAATGACCAGAAATGTTACTACGAACTGCAGATAAAAAACCTCATGAGTTCAGGCTTGCAATAACCCCCTGCTGCCTTGCTTTAGGTACTACGCACAGCCTGAGTGTGTCAGTGGCAGAAGGGGAAGAGAAATGCTCTGAACTGATGAAGGGAGACATAAAATGGCTCCATTGAGGAACAGAGCATATTATCTAGTAGCAGATAAATTATTTCTATGACCATACTATGGACTCTCTTTTCTATGACCATACTATGGACTGCCCCAAAAATCCAGTCAGGAATGTTTTTTGCAAGTGGAGGTGAGGCTGCATCAATACAGTGTGCATATACATGTTATGTTACATGTGGATAGGGCCTCACCTTATTTAAGGAGATCCCACCCAGCACGTGACCTCTTTTCTTTCTGGAGCCCCCCTTTCTTCCCCTCTTATTTCTGTGTGGTTTTATTGGCTACCATTTGGGGCCAAGTAGGAATATTCTTGCTCACATCAGTGGAAATCTTCTCCCCCATCTACTTCACACAGACATGGGTGGTTGACTAATTGCTGCTTTAGCTAGTTAAGCTGTAGACATTTGGCAGGAATGAGTAGGCTTGTTGAGGAAGTGACTACCATTATGGTGACTTGCTATTCCTGGGACTTGCCACTTGGGGCTGTGGGATCTGTGGGCAGGGTACAGTTAGCCTTTGGAGCTAGCCTGTCTCATCTACCTGATTTTCTGGGGGGCAAGGAGTGAATGACCCTGAGTCATTCACTCCTTGCCCCCCAGAAAATCAGGTAGATGAGACAGGCTAGCTCCAAATTCACTCCTTGCCCCCCAGAAAATCAGGTAGATGAGACAGGCTAGCTCCAAAGGCTAACTGTACCCTGCCCACAGATCCCATAGCCCCAAGTGGCAAGTCCCGGGAATAGCAAGTCACCATAAGGGTAGTCACTTGGGGATGGCCATGCACACCCTCTATCTTTAGGGTGGAGGGGGCTTGCCCAAACAGATCCCAGGCTACTTGCTTGGTGTTCCCAAGTTTAGGGAACCACCACACAGTCTATCAACTCTGCAGATCCTGATTAAGATTAAATAAATGTGACCCTTGTTCAGTCCACTTTTGTCTCACCTCTTTCTTTTGAGTTACGTCTGCAATAGGAGTGTGTTTTTCTCATCTCTTGCTTGCTCCTGTTTTTCAAAAGAACCCAAATGGGGACAGTGATAATGCTTTTTCATAACATTGACATGTGGGATTCCCCAAATTTTCCCCAATTATTATTAAATCTAACTCTGCGGAACAATTAGCTTTAAAGTGGGAGCATAACATTATTGATTTGGATAATCTCAAACTAGTCAAACAGACATCTCTGCAAAAATGACAGCCCGTCATTTTGCTGCCTGAGATGACAGACAAGATGGCACCCCTTCCTGTTTTCAGTTTACATCAGTAGCTGACAGGATGTGTTAAACAGTGTGGAGGATTCCACTTCCTCAGGGCTATTTAACTTCTTTCAGCCCAATATCCAAATGCAATTTCTAGCTAATACAATAAATCAATGTGATATGACCCTAGTAACGTTCTTACAAAGCAGTCAGTAATATATATCAATAATAATAATAATAATAATAATAATAATAATAATAATACTTCATTGGCTCAAATAGAGTCAGGTAGGGCATTTTGTTTTTACAGTTGCAAAAATAAATAAACAACAAGGCCATCTCCACAATTGTGAATCAGAATTAATTGTCAAAATTGTTAAGGGAGAAGCATTAACTGAACATCATTTCTTGATTCCCTTTCCAAAAATAGGCCAAAAAAAAAAAAAGCCAAGACAAAAAGAGAAGACTAAAGTGGGTGGTGATTAGCATTTACACGATGATATTCTTAATGAGCCATCATTGCAATGAGGTATTGTTCTTATGTAATCAGTGTAAACTCATAATGACTTAGCGTTAAATGAGTGCTAATTAATATTCCATTATGATTGTTCTTGTATTTCACAGTTAGCTCACACATACAAAGAAGAAGAAGAAGAAGAAGAAGAAGAAGAAGAAGAAGAAGAAGAAGAAGAAGAAGAAGAAGAAATGTGAAATGAACATGCTTAGTTAACAGCAGTCTTGGATTTATGGGATCCTGAACAACTCAGGTCCAAAGCAAGCCCAGATTCATGGATGCTGAAGTGAGACAAATCACAAATGGATCAGTTTAACAATTTGTTAAGTACACAAAGACGATATACGGAGGCAGAAAAATATATGAAGGAAGCTGGCACCTTGTCACCCTTGGGACAACTGAGGTGAGGTTACCTCAGAAAGCACCATAGGAGAGGTTCTTTGCTGTGACAGTAAATACTATTACAGGTTAACAGGCAGCAGTTAGACTGTAAACAGTTATTTTTGCCATTGTGGCAAAGCAATGGCAGCAGCATAAGTACCCCTGCCAGCTTATATTGGACACTATCATACACTTCTGGCAAGTAATGTAATTTGAATGGGCTGAGAAAGGTCCCATCCAGGTTGGGGAGAGTGTAGCCTCTCATGTGCTCCCAATGATGTAACAGGGAAAAGGCATGAGCAAGAATTCCTTTTCAGTTTTGAATCCAGCAACAATTCACAAAGTTCTCTGTATTGGGGAAGGTGGACTTGAGATTTTTTTAAAAAACAACAACAACAACAACCCAAAACAAAACAAAAACTGGATGTGGAAGAAAACAAAACTGACAGTTTTGCCCATCTTGGTCCAGGGCTTTGAGTGCTTTGCTCTCAAAAATTTGGCTTTGAGTCCCTGTGTATTCAACCATGTTAGTGTTTAATTAGGATTGCCACCTGATTTTTTTCCTTTTTTCCAACAGGCTTCCATCTTTAACAGCTATATGGCAGCCAATTCCAACATGGTTCTCTTCATGCTGGGAATAGCGGTACCTATTGAATATGACTGGTGCTGATGGATGAGAATTTCATTTCATTTTTTTAAAAAACAGAATATATGGAAATTCACAACCTTCATATTGAGAAAAAAACATTAGTTATAAGAGAACTGAATGTGGGGAAAAGTGAAACGATTTGCCCATCTCTAATAGGGAGTATGATTCCATGGCCTTGACATATGGAATTGATTGGGGCAGGAGGCGATATTCATTTTAGACATTCAGCAGATATCCTCTTAATTCAATTATTTGTAAAAGGATAATATCTGAATTGGATCTAGGAGATGAGTCTGTTCAGCACCAATTCTGGGAATTCCTACAAAAGATAATCTCCGCTAAGCAAAAGAAAGGCATAACCACTGCTCTTATGGGCATGCCATGCATATTTCTGTCCTAGACTTCATTCAGAAAAGCAATCTATTTTGGTCTATCTTATGTTGCTATAGATGCTATTGTCAGATATAATAACTATACTAACCTGTTGAAGGGGAAATTAACTTTTATAGTGTGTGCTTTAAGACAGTGGCGCATTGAAAACTAACATTAAGGTGATATACAGATTTCTTATGACAATCCAAAACATATTTTTCCAGCTTGTGGAAATAAAGTATTTTTAAAGAAATGTGATCTAATAATACTCTACATAGCTGATGCACATGTGTTTGATGCAGTTTGCTCCCCCTCCCACAACAAATGAACTGTAATAAGTATAATTAAATCTGATGCATGGGTAAGTTGAAGATAAGAATCAATAAATGCCTCAGTTTGAGATCTCCTCACTTATTGATCAATGGGCCATTTATCTCCTTCTACGTGCCACATTAAAAACAACAATCAGTTAATGCAATCATACAGATGGAGATCAGAAATAGAAAAGGTAGCAGGAAGGTTGCAAAAGGAAACTATGGGCCTTGGTAGACCTACCGGGTGTTCCGTGCTTGAGGAGGGGTGAAAGCGGGTTTTCCTGTATAGGTGTGACGCCTCATGGTCCACACCTTGTGTGTGTTATCCCGGTGTTGGAGGGGGGTGGTTGTGGGAGTTTGCTCCAGTTGTGGTGCTGTTGGGTCGAGCTCAGGATGCACAACCACACCGGCCTGATTTTTGGGGTTTTTTTTTCCATCCGTGGCATGATTTGCACAAGTGCGAAAGAGCGCAATCCATGGTGATTGGTGGCGGTGGTGGCGGCTGAAGTGCCGCTGCTGCTTTTGTTGCATGCCCCCCCTCAGGCACAGGGGAGCTACTTGGGATTGGAGGATGACCCACAGGGGGCATGGCCAGCGGTGGCAGGAGGATGGGAAAGAGTGGCATTGTTGAATGGCAACATTGACAAGGCAGGGATGCTGTCATTTCCTTTTGGGGGTGATGACAGATGTATTGTGATCCGAGGACAGTCGTCTGCATGTGCACTCTGCGCCTACATCTCCCATCAGGCCTCTGAGTTTTTCCGGCGATGACCGTCCCTGTGCCCTTTCACCCCATCCCACGGAGCCAACCCACATCTGGGCATAGGCATGGCAGCAGCTCTGAACCAGTTGCACCAGTGGAAACGCATTGTCTGCAAGTAGCATATGCGGGAAGGAGAGGCGGCTATTTGTGTGCATGTGTGTGGGGAGCGATAGCGAAGGGAGGGGAGCTATGGCTATTTGCCCTGAGGTAGCCATTGTCACCCTTCTCATGGGTGTAGCCGTGTACATCAGGGCTGTGGCGCAGTATCAGCGGTTCCGTGCGGTGGTGGCTGCCAGACAGCGGCAGTGGGAGGAAGAACTAGAGATGTGGGTACGCCACCACACCGACCTACGGTCCGCCCTCTACCGAATGAAGTTAGCCATGTTGACCGCGTATGTAGATTACGTGCACTGCACAGGTCACCGCCGGCGCTACTGGGTCTGGCCGACGAGCAAGGACTGGTGGGAGAACTTAGTTCTAAAGGAGTGGGATGATGAGCAATGGCTGAGAAACTTCCGCATGAGCAAGGGCACATTTTTTGAAATTGTAGAGGAGTTGCGGCCGCTTCTGGAGAGGAACGTCACTGTCATGCAGAGACCTATCCCAGTGGAGAAACAACTAGCCATCACGATATGAAGGCTGGCTACCACCTGCGTCTACAGAACCACAGCAGAGAAGTTCAGGGTAGGGTGCTCTAAGGCGGCACAAATAGGCCTGGAGGTGTGCTTTGCCATGGAGATGCGCCTCCTCGCATGTACATTCAGGATTGGGAACGTGGCAGAGGTGAGGGGGGGATGTGCTTGGAACAGGGGCTAACTTTTGTGTACGTCCGTAAATCTGGAAACACTGCATGTTCCAGTAATATGCCCTGTGTTTCTGTTCCGTGGATCATGAATGGTTTTGGGGCGCTGGAGTGCCCTCATTGCATGGGCACAGTCGATGGCACGCACATTTGTATCCAATGCTCGATAAGGCAAGCCTCAGAATACATAAACAGGAAAGACGAGTACTCCATGATTCTGCAGTTGACCTGCGACCACAGAGGCTGGTTCATCAATGTGGAAATAGGATGGAGTGGCAAGAACCATGATGCCTACATCTTTGCCAACTCAGCACTCTGTGAGATGATGGATGCAGGTATGTTCGTGCCTACCCATCCCACCATCTGATTGCAGGGGCAGCAGATCCCACCCCTCATTGTGGCCGATGGCACGTATCCTTTGCGCGAGTGGCTGATGAAACCCTATGGTGGGGCATTGACTCCACAGCAAGCCCACTTCAATAGGTGCCTTGGGCGAGCATGCATTGTGGTGGAGCAGGCGTTCGGGCAGCTGAAGGGGAGGTGGTGGAGCATAGGAGCGTGGCTGGAGTTGGAAGAAAACATCCCCTCAGTCATCAGTGCTTGTGTCATCCTGCACAGCATCTGTGAAACCAAGGGGCATGCAATGCTTGTTGAGGTGGTTGACCACAATGCTGTTGAGCTGGCTACTCTGGGCGAGCCCTACGTCAATGAGGCGAATGTGCACACCCAAGAAGGCCACAAGGTTCAGGATGCCATCAAAGAATTTCTGTTAGCTAACCGCTGCTGATGGCCTGTCTCCACAAACTGGACTGTGTTTGTTTCCCTGTGCAGTCCTTCCAGTCGTTTACCCCAGTGTAACGTGCTACGCACCACATGTATTCAATAAAATCCATTCAAACTGCACGACGTCTAGTATTCCTGAGTCTACCCCAAAGGGCAAACCCTGCTCATTGACATCGTTCACTCATTTGCGCATGTACAGAACTGCGCAATTTTGAAAAACGTCAACAGGGGGCGTGAACGAGAGACCTACCCTGGTGAAAATGGAGCCTCGGAGGGTCGCCTAAGGAGCCCTTTGAGCTCCTCCTGCAGTCTGGGAGGGCAGAGCGCCTTATGAGGAGCTCCATCCTCCAGACTGTAGACATATTTAGGAGGGCTGCAAGGAGCCTCTCGATCTCGGGCTACTCCCACACTGCTGAGCAGTGCCAGAGTAAGTTTAAAGGCCTCAAGGTGGCCTTCTTTGAGGCTCTGGGGTGCTACCAGGGTAGCCCTCACAGAAGAGCCCAGCCCCCATTCTACCTGCAGCTGCACGAGCTCTGGGATCGGGCTGGGTGTCCCTCATGGCAGGAGCGGAGGCCAGCAAGTAAGTGCAGTTTGGTTCAATCTGCCCCATTGCCCAGCAGTCCAGCCATGCTGAAGGTGCCCTGAACCACCTCTTATACCCACTGCCCGTCTGTGTGCTGGTAGCACTCAGGCTGGGCCCAATGCCTTTTGCACCTTGCCATTTCACTTTCACAACCCATATATTATGCATGTTGGCATGCAGGTGGGAAGGCTAGCCCCCATCCTGCTTTCATGTAGGCAGTGTTCGCTAGAGCTGCCCACCACGTCCACCCAATGTGTCACCCAATGTGGCATCACATTGCACAATGGATGTTCTGTCCAGTGTAGCCCACTAACTGCTGCATTCATGCCTATTAACTTCATAGGACGTCAGAGAGCACACCTGCAAGCAGTGGTGCAGGAGGCGGTGGCAGAGGAGTCCAGTGGGGAGGGAGCACCCCCTCCTGAGTTGCCCACGGCGGAACCACCTGCCCACAGCCCACCCACCGCACCAGCTGGTAAGTGCACACCCCTTCCACAAGCAGGGGTTGGTGCAGGTGCCAGGCACCTTCTGGTTGGGGTGGGTGGGGGTAGAGGCCACATGCATTGGAGAGGGAGTGGTGACCATCAGTAAGGTGGACTGCACATAGCCAGGTATGTGGCCTATTCACCACAATGTTCTGCACCATTCCACCTGCCAATCCAGTCCCATACTAGCATTGTGTTTGTGCAGTCACCACTCACATTCCTTTGTTCCTCAACACCCCTACTTTTCTATGACAGGTGAAGGAGCCGGTGTGATGCCCCCGCCCCCAGTGGTGACTCCTGACATTGTGGGGGCCATCAACAGGATGGAGGCCACCATGAGGTGAACTAGTACATATTGATGCTAGTGTTTGATGTGCTCATGGGGTGCTGCTGCAGCACACATGATTAATACCATCTTTACTTTTGCAGTGCGTTCCTTGGAACGGAGGGTCACCCGGCTGGAGCGGGATGTCCGGGCCATCAAAAGATCCTGCAGGCAGGATGCCCAGGAGCAACAGGACCCATGACTGCTGGGTTTATACTGTTTTATTAAGAATTTGTTTGTGTTAAAAAAATTAAAGTGTTTAAAGTTGTGTATGTGCTTTTTTACAGTGCTTGCCCATGGGCCCTGGTGGGAGTAGGAGGAATGGAGACCCCCCACCCCACCCCCATACCACACTCAATAGTACCATTCCTCCCCTTCATGGGGAGTAGGGCTGGCGCTCCTTTGGGTTACGCTTTGGCAACTCCCTGCATTGCTGTTTGGCAGGGGGAGGGGCTGCGGGGTTCCCCAGGCACTGTGGGGGGAGTTGCTGGAGGCTCCAGGCACCTGCCCCTGGCCTTTCCCTTCCCCCCCAGAGCAGGTGTGGCTCCCTTGCCCTTCCCCCTGCCCTTCCCCCCTGGGGTGGGGCACAGAGAGGTTTGTCCTGGGGTGGTGTGTCCTCCCTCTGGTGTGGGGGTGGTGTGTCCTCTCTCTGGGGTGGGGGTGGGGGAGCCTGCTCCCAGAGTGGCCCAGGGAGCGGCTCCTCCACTGGGAGGCTGCCTCCTACTCCACCAGCTTCTGGCCCAGTAAGAGGCAGTGCTCTCACACACACATCCCTGTGCATAGGCGGGCCAGCCCTCTGACCAGTGAACACTGGGAGGATGGCAGTGACCAGCCCCTCCAGAGAGCTGGCTAGCTTATCCACAGAGCGCACCATTGCTGCCCCCTGCTCGGAATCTACTTTGGCTTGCTGCTGAATGCTGGCCACGTGCTGGGTGAAGGTCTGGGAGTCCTGCTGGAGGATTTGCAGGATGCGGGAGTTGTCTCCTGCTGCCTGGCACATGATTTCAAGTGCAGCATCTCCTCCTGTCTTCTGTGAGCGGCAGTTGCGAATCTCTGCCAGGCAAGATGCAGGTAACAGGGTGGCCTTGGGGTTTGCCACCCCTGGATCTGTGTGGAGAGGTTGGGGAATTCAACCACATGCTGCACCAGTGAACAGGGTAGGTGAGCAGCAGGTGGAGTGGCCAGTGCCCTAAAGACACACCACCACATTGGGCCAGCGCAATCCTGCACATCCAGCCATCCACTTGCAGAAGAGGACACAGCAGCTGCAGTGCCACTTCCTACATGGCAGTGAAAGGGTGGGCATGTTGGGCTACAACTGCCCTTAACAACTGAACAGCTGGCGGTCTGGCTAGTGGGTGCCTAACTGTCAACATTGCATTCCACTGCCAAAGACCTCAGTGCTGTTATCTCTGAGAGCAGTTCCCATGGCCGAGGAATGCTCACTCCCACTGCATCAACCTTGGTGCATCTGCATCCCTGGGAAATGCAGACTCCTTCCCAAACATTTCCACACACCCTCCTGTTGGAATGATTGTGTGAAGGTAAAGTTCAGTCACACCCACCCACCCACCACACTAACTACACCTTTCCCCCATTCAGGGCGTCCAGGACAGGGCAGCTGTCAGGGTACAGTGTCACATGGTTACCTATCTACATGCGCACCCACACCTTTGTGTGAGTAGTGGCGCCTCCCCAACATGTGTGAATGGTTGCAAGAGCACACATACACGCCACAGGAGTCCAGAGTACTCACCAGGACCACCTGCTGCACCTGTGCTGTCCCTGGAGTCAGCTTCAGCAGATCCTGGGGGGTCTGCCAAGGCAAAGTCAGGGCTATGTGACAAAGCACAGTGACACACTACCTATGACTGGTGCAGACCCATTTGCCAGCCCTACCTCCACAAAGGTACGATGGGCATGGTGTGGGGAGGCTGTATGCAGCACACAGTCAGTTGTGGAGGTACACACACTTACTGTTCAGTGCAGTCTGCTGGTGCCCTCGCCTGCTTCACTGGCAGAGCCTACACCTGTAGTGCTTGATTCTTCATCATCTGGTGGCATGTAGGAGAAAACATTGGAGGTAGGGGAAAGGGCAACTACCAGTAACCAGAGGTGCATGGGTCACAAATGCAGCACTTCCACCACCACCCCATTGATCCATGCAGTTTGCAAGGAAAACGCAGGATGCCCACTGGCATGGTATGCTATGCTTCTCCCCCCACTTCCTGCCCCCTGCCAGCATACCTGTGGGGTGCCATTGCAGTCCCATTGCCATAGTTGGATGGAACCTGTAGGGGTGGGGTGGGGGAGGCAGAAGGCCACACTCACCAGCTGATGTGTCTTCTTCCACAACCCTGGAGAGCGAGCTGGTTTCGCTTGCCTCCTCAAACATATCCTGGGAGCCCACAGGAAGAGAGGGTGGTGGCTCAGTGGGTTGGTTAGGTAGACATTTGGACTGTGTCCAAGTAATTTTCAGACTGCCTGCCACATGTTTGGGGCGAACTGTGGTATCTCCACGAAGAATATTATGTAACTGATCGTAGTACGGGCACATGGTTGCATTGCTGCCTGACCTCTCATTATGGTTCCTCACATGCCAGTACTCTGTCTGCATGCCCTTGGTTTTAGTGCGACACTCTTCTGCGGTTCGTTTATGGTCTCTCTTGCCCATCTCCCGTGCCACTTGTTGGAACACATTAAAGTTGCAGTGGCTAGCCCTCAGCTGCTCTTGTATCCTCTGTTCTCCCCAAATGTCCAGCAGTTCTAGAATCTCCTGGTGGCGCCAAGTGACCTCCTCCCCTTTGGACCCACATGGGCCAAGCAGAAAGAAGGGGGGCTCGTCAGTTTCCGCACCAGAGGAGGTGCGAAACCGGTGTCAGCAGCCTGCCACCATCACTCCCCCCCCCCAGCAAATGCAGTCAGAAGGATAGGGGAGTGTATTGACACAGTTTAAAGGGGCCCCAGGGCACGTGCCCACCCCCTGGGCTGATGCTTCCCTGACCTTCCGCCTGCTGCCGCGTGGCCGATGGAAGATGGCCGCCCACCCTCGCTTGTTGCCCCCTTACACCCAGCTGCTGCGTACCCACACCAATAGGCACACAGCCCTGCGTGCCTCTACCGTGCCCGTCATTCCCCACTCGCCTTTACATCATCCACGCAGCCTAAACCACCGGCATGAGGATGGTACCTGTGGCTGCCCACCGTGACAGGTCACCAACTTCCCATTTCAGTTGGATGCCCGCCTTCCCAAAAAGTGACCCACACAGAGCTACCAAGCTGCACATAACCCACACATCCACCCCCACCCCACCCCCAACAACTCACCAGACACTATTTCGGTCATCCGTTCGTGTGCAAAGCAGACCCGTTTAGTTTAAAAAAAGCCGCCGTGCCGCTGCCACAGCGGCACACGGGACACAAATGGAGGATGAGGTTTGGACGAAACCGCTGGCCACTCCCCTTAGCGCGCCTTCTTCCTGACCAGTGCTGACCTCGCCGGAAACCGCGCTGACCTCATTTCATCCCACACCTTCGCCGCCCATATCCAAATTAGCGCGCGCCGACAGGAAAAACCGGGCTTAAATCCGTTTCACAAAACATGGCACAACAGAGGTTTCACCACAGGATGAACACGAATCCTGGTGAACGTCATGTGGATCTGTAAGGACGCCGGCGGTATGTAACACGCGCTACAGCCCCGTCTAGCAACGGCCTATGTTCACTGACTTGAAAGCAGAGAACAATGCTTTTGTTATGACAGACGAACAGTGCAAACCTATTTGAGTTTAGTCAAAAGCAAGCCATGCTGAGCCTGGTAGCACTTAGTGCCAGATAAATGTGAAAAAGATGGCAGCCTAATATTTTTTTAAAGAAGATATTTGATGCCCACGTATGCCCAAGTTTTAAAAAAGTAAGGATTAAATAATATTTATTTTATTTATTTATTGCATTTATATACCGCCCCATAGCCGAACCTCTCTGGGCAGTTTACAAAAATATATCAACATGGGCCTGTTCAGACAATGCGCTAAGTCATGGTTAGGCTGCTAACTCTTTTGAAGCAAATGGGGCTTACTTCTGAGTAGACATGCATAAGATTGTAATGTAAAGGCTTAGTGTGATTCAGGGTTCTCCAGAACATAGCATCACTCCCTTTAATAGTAAACTAACTCAAGTGCAGACATAACTGGAGCCAAAAGGAAGCCACTGAGAAATTTATTTATTTATTTCAACATATCTGCATAGATATGGTGTATCTAAATATATGGCATATCTATCAGCCTTTCATATACTTAAACTAATATTCTTTCTGAATCACCCTTTTGATGATCCTAACTGTGGAAAGATTTTACTCCTTTGTTGTTGTTTTGTTTTTTCTTACTGTGAATGTTAACAAAACAAAAATAAATTGTGAAAAAACCACAAAGAAACATTACATACATAGGAATGACATCTTTTAAAAATCAGATATACCATTCATAGATATGAGAGAGAGAGAGAGAGAGAGAGAGAGAGAGAGAGAGAGAGTTATGCATACATTTCAAGAAAAGCAGACCAAATGTCCATGGACTTATCCACTCGCAAGTGGCCTCTATTTAACACCTGTTCAAATGTTGATAATGTTGTTAAGTCCTCAGTCCATTGCATTATGGGAAGTGAGCAATTACCCTTCCAATGTGACAGTATAAGTCTTTTCGCTGTCATAAGGGCTTGGAAAATCCATTTGCGCTGACCATGTGTTAACTTCCAAGAAGCCGGTAGGTAGTTTAGGACATGCACATCATTCCATATCAAAGATTAAAGACTGTTTCTGTACAAAGTTTATTGTTATTATAACCTCCATTTTATTCCATTTAACAAATAGACACTTAGGAAATGGCACAACTCAATATGACAGTGGATTAGGGTTCAAGGTCCCTTCCAACTCAGTGATCCTATGGCTCATCTACACCAAGCAGGATATTGCACTATGAAAGTGGTGTATAAGAGGCAGGAGCTTTATAGAGATATTGAAGTTCACTGACAACTGTTGGGGCCCATTGAGACATGCCATATAATGCTTTCATACCACTTTCATAGTGCTATATCCTGCTTGGTGTAGATGTGTCACTTCAATACCCCTATAAAGCAGTAGTGTGGCTCCTGCCTTTTATATACCGCTTTCATAGTGGAATATCCTGCTTGGTGTAGATAAGCCCTATGGTTATAAGGTTGGGATCTGAACAACGGATGGTCAAACCTGCCAACAAGCCAGGCTTTGTTATGTAAAGCAATGACCATCTACTTGTTTTCTCTATATAGGTGGATTCTTCTGGAAGGAGGTAGTCTTTTGGAACCAGGGTTTAGCTTCCTCCCTATCTTGCTAAATATGAGATCAGCTCATCAAACTTTTGTGAAGAAGCTCCAAGTGTAGAATTACAAGCCAGGGTCAGGCTGAGATGAGTTTTTGCTGGAGGGTCAGAGAGCTTTACTGGACCTTGGAAAGCATCTTTAGGGTGCAAAGTAACAGAGGAGCAGCATCTCTTGAAATGTTGAAGCTGTGACCTACAATCTGATGTTAAACCTGTATATATGTTTTAAAAATGACAATATTACAAAGTGACCTTATTCAAAGGAAACTAAAACCCAGGGTGCACATTCACACCACTTGTCATTCTCACAACTCAGAGAACTGGAGTACAAGAATATAACAATATGTGTGGTAAGTTGGATGTTTATATCCAACTGTGTACAGGCAAACTAATATTTGTTACCAAACAGACTTTGAGGGAATGATACAACTCATTATGATGGTGACAGTAAAGTGTCTGGACTTGCAACTGTGCGAAGGATAATGGCGAGGAATACAAGGAAGTGACACTGATTTTCAGGCCAAACCGTTTGCTGTGGAGATGCCTCTTGCAGGAAGATGTGTTTCTTGCTTGCAAAGGGAGCGGTAAGGGGGGGAAACAGCAAAGAGGAAAGCAATTTGGAACAGAGAGGAAAGATGAGTTGAGGAGCAGACTGTGAATCTGACTTCTGAGGCTGGGACGGAAAATGCTAATGGCTTATTGTGCCCAGGGCACAGGGAAATCATCAGCCTGAAGAGATTTTTTTTTTAATAAGTGGGAGAAAGGGTGTCAGAGGTATTCTGCACATTGATGGCAGTAATATCTTCCCTTCCAAACCAAAGTACTGATTATGGAATTAGTTCCTGGGGGTGGGGGAAAGCAGTATTTCCGACATCCGTTTGAATTCTGTATTCAGAGATAATTGCTTAAGTGCAACCTATTTTCAGCTCTGAAGTTTGAGGGATTTGGTTGGAAAAAGGGAAATGATTTTCATGATGAAGGAAAATGCCGTCAAAAGATCTTTGAGGAGAAAGAAAACAGTGTCTTCAGTATGAGATAGTTGGATGTTATATAAGAAACTAGTGCCTTTAATTGGTCCTCAGAAACTATAGGGAGTTTGAGGTCTTGCACCTGATGGGTACATCTTTGAGGTACAACCATCCCAGATGGGGGAAAGACAACTTCAGAGAGTGACATCTGTATCATGCAACCTCTTCAAAAGGAGTGGGATTGGTTGGGAATGAATGATGCTTAGAGAAAGTGGAGGGTAACAAGGGACCAGATGGCATCTCTTTGAATACCAGACCCATTAAGGGAAAAGGGAAAATACTTAGCTAGCCCCCACCTTACACAAATTAACTGCTGGGGTTCTGGCATAAGGGCCCCAATACCTAGCACAGATTGACTGGATCCTTAGAGCTGGTCCCCAGTGGTTCTCAGATTAAAATAGGTAAGCAGGTGATAAAGAGAGAAACTAGTGCTGTGTCAACAGTTTCTTCTGCTTTTCTGATCATTCTTATTCAATATGATGGTGGTGGGTAGGTGGGATAGGATTCCAAAATAATTTCAAAGAGGAAGAAAATTCTGAGGAAATTCTCATGGCTGATGTGTGAGATGCTTGCACTTTCCTCAGTTATGAGGTGGCCAATACTGTGTCCGAGTGTCATGTCTGTCATTGTACAATCATCTCTCCAGCAGTCTGCAGTGTCCAGAACTTCCTGTGTTTCAGTTAAAGCCCAAGGAAGAGGCTAGGAGGTGCATCCTCCCCTATGAGGCTATTTCAGAACAGGAAGTGTGGGCAGCCAGGTAGGCTGAAGAATGATTTTTTTAAAAAAAGATGTGTAATTGCAGGCAGGTCCATTGCTCTATTGCTTCCATAAACTCTCACAGACAATATAACAGAAACCAAGTATTTATTATAATACTAAGTCAAGTTTACAGCACTGACTAGTGTCAAAAAGGGTGAAATCAAATAAAAAAATGCTGTGCCCTAGTCTTTCTCAAGAGGGACAGTGTCAAGGAACCTTTAGTAATGGTAGAGAACTCCTCTGCCTCTCAAAGTAAGTCTCTTGTGGTCACCTCTCCTCAGCACTGGTTGGGGGAATTAACCTGTAGACAACTCTTTTTCTTGTACCTCAACCTGGTGTTTCTCATCTAAGAGAACATTCCAGGTCACTCTCCATCACCTCCAGTCAGGATCAAAATGACAATCTAACATGGGACTCTTACAGGTGTGGCTTGGTTCTGAACCTGAGGTGTTTAAACCATCTCAGAACAGCCAAAGCACTCTGACATGCCCTTCTCCTTCTTCTACTCCAAGGGCATCCCTCTGCTTTTCTCCTGCCAGGTCTGTCTCTTCCCTCCTTCTCCCTCTCTTTTGCTTCCTTTAGCTCCTTCTCACCTTTTGTTCTTTCACCCTTAAGCTCTCTTCTCCAGCCTTCAACTCCAATTTTCTCTTCCTCCCTTCACTTCACACTCCAACACTTCTCCCACTTCCTCTTCTGCTAGCTGTCCTGGGCTTCCTTTATGCTCTCCTGCTCATTCCAGCTGCCCCAACCATCAGCTTGGGCTGAGCTGTAGCCTCCTCCCTCATCATCTGGGGCTGATATTGCCCACAGTCATCCTGAACCTGCCTCCCCCATCATCGCTGCAGCTGAGAAGAGTCCCACTAGTACCAGGAGGTGGAAGACCTTCTGGGATGCAGTAAGTGTTGGTGATAGTTGACGGGTTAACAAACTAATAGAAAAGAGAAAACCAACAAAAACACTGCCACAAAAGAGATCCTTTGAAAATGGCAGCCATAAAGTAGCCATGTACACAACATTACAGGATTTCTTGTATGGAAATAGACAAGAGACTATTTTTCAAATATCAGCTCCCCTGAAGAAGCACAGATGACTGTGAGTGCTCACAATGGGTCCAGGTAAGGATCAGAGGCTTCTGCGAATAATTCAGACATCCAAATTTCACTTCTGATCCAGATCTGAAACAGGTACATTCCTATCTAAAGCAGGTTCGAGGCAGATCTGGGCCAATCTAGAAGCTCCAAAGCAGGTGTGGGTGGATGTCTGTCTGTGCACAGCCCTAGTCTGAACTATAACAGAAAACATATCACCAAACTATGAAATAAATCCAGGAAAATCCCAATGACTTGAGCTCTCACTGCAGAAAATGATGTCAAATCCACCTGATACGAGTGTGGAAAATTCCGTTTTCAGAGTTCCCCCACCCTTAATAAGAAGTGCTCTATCCAGTATTTTCAGTACTGGAAAACTGTAACGGTACTCTTGGAGAATGTGTTTGAAGCCAAATGCTAAACATCAACATGATAATTCTGATATTCATGCTGCTGCTGCCAATTTATGTTATCATTACACTGTTCAATCTGAAATAATAAGTCTGATGCAAAATTCTGAAACCAAGACTTTAATGCTGCAGTTCCACACTTTTAACATTATCATTTTGAGTGTCATAAATAAACACTTCCCAGTGTTAAATAGGGGGTTATTAATTAAATGTATTTTGTAATAATATTTTGATTCAAACTAAAATTCTATTAGCAGCTTCTATTGATTAACTGTTTTGGTAAAATATGTGAAGAGCCATCCTGAATAAAAAGATATTTATCAAATGATCCTGACATTTTACTGAACAGGCCCACAGTCACAAGTTAGATAACATCACTTCATGTAAGACTGGCAGAGTTAAAACAAGATCCTGTTGAGTTAAGTAACTTGAGCCAAATAAACTGAGTTATTCCTTTACGCTGTTCAGACAAAATGCTAAGCCAATGTGGTTAAGCTTTTTGGCATAATGTGTCATGTGTTTTTTAGGATGTTTTAACAATGTATATTATGTTTTAATTCAGTTTTATGTATTTTACTGTTTACTATTGTTCCCCGCCTCGATCAAAATGGAGAGGCGGGTAAGAAATAAATTCATTATTATTTTATTATTATGTGAACCATGACTTAGCATGTCAGGCGAACCATTCCTAACCGTGGTGTCTATATAACTACGGTTTAAATGCATTCACCATTTATTGCAAAAAAAGGTTAGCAGTCTAATCATGGTTTAGGGAGCTCTTGTGCCTTGCCATTGCTGCTCATTCACTTACCCTCCCTGAATGAGGAAGTAAGGAGCTCACTGAGGGAGGGGTCTCACTCAGAGAATTGTGCCATAGGGCCTCCAAAAGTCTGGAACTACATTTTATGTGGCGTAGTGGCTAAAGTGTCAGACTGGGAGTCAGGAGATCTGGGTTCTAGTCCCCACTCGGCCATGGAAACCCACTGGTGATGTTGGGCCAGTCACAGACTCTCAGCCCAACCTACCTCACAGGGTTGTTACTCTGAGGATAAAATGGAGGGGAGGGGGATTATGTACACTGCCTTGGGTTACTTGGAGGGAAAAAGGCAGGATATAAATTCATTAATAAATAAAATAAATACATATTTTAAGGTGCATCTTACAATTGTTATTATATTTGTAACTCTGTAAGCTATCCTAGATGCTTTTTGTTGAAAGGCACTATAAAAACACACACAACATATTAAATAGTTTTGCAGCTTTGTTCTGGGCAGAATTCAATTTACGCACTACATTTGAGAGCAACTGTAAGTCTGCATACATCTAGTCATTTATTTATTTTTGGATTTTTAAAATATAATGTATTAATCTATTGCCATTACTATTATTTATCATTATTTATTTCCATTTTGAATGCTGCTTTGTGGTGTTGTAGGCTTTACATTATATGTGGTCTACACTTTTGGCTGTACAGTATACATTCTCAACAGGAATGTAGAATGTGTAACTGCTCTTATACTTGAAACAATGTATGCATGATGAATTCTGAATTTGACTGCCAGTTTCATTGACAGATATGTATAATCTGGGTGATTGTTATTTTTTGTGATCTTTACTTACTTTAATATTTTTGCTTAATCACCCTTCTCTCTCCTTTACCCCCATGCTGTGTCGTGGGGTGGGGTGGGGTGGGGGACCGTTCTTAAATCGTTGTGTCATTATTTCTTAAAAGGTGGAGCTTGTCCCTCTTCAACTCTTTACCCTGCCTTCAACAGCAGATGTGCTTTGAACCAAATGCTGCATGTTTTCACTTGATCAAAAGAGATTTTCCAGGTATTTTTAAACATGCATGAATATTAATCCTAAGGCACAAAGATATTTTTAAAAGACGCAGACAACAAAGAAAGCAATGACTTCTAAGGAGGGGCGAGGTGAGGGCTTCCCCTGCGTTAAGATTTACTGCTCAAATCTATATATCCGTCAGCTGGAGGGAAATGACTGAAATCATCCCAAGTAGAACCGAGGTAATAAAAATGCAACAGATGTTGATTCCCAAGTCAAAACAACCACACAAGAAGAATGGGTTGCATTGCACGTATAAGAACTCAGGGAAAGAAATATCATAGAATTAATGTCACTCATATTATTTTCCAATCCCTGGCAGTTCAGGATGTCTTTGCTGAGCTGTTCTTACCATGAAAGAATGTGATAGCCTGGCAATGCTGGTAACTAAAACGCTGGGCTGTTCACAGGGTGGAGATTCTGTGGTTACATGTGATGGAATTCTGGGACGCACACATTTGCATGTCCCCATGCATGGGAATCTGCCCACAAGGTTCTCCAGGAAACTGTTTGAAAAGACATGTTATGATCTCCTATTTCAGAATTAGAAGAAATTTTTACACCTCATTCATGCAGTTGGATGGAACTAACAAACTACGTAGTCTATTGCCCTGCCCAGAAACAAAAAGCTCCATCACACCTTTGAAGAAATACTGGCTAACACTGGCTATTGTCGCTTCTCCATGGACACTCAGTTACTTCCTGTTTACAGGAAGTAAACAATGTGCATGAGGGCCATTCAGTCCCTCATGATGAACACGCTGCTTCTCCCACACACAGCAGGAGAGGGAAGGAGAGAGCAGCAAGCGGACTTTTCTGGTTTTTCTTGCCGCACAAGGAAGACCAGAAGGGGTGGAAGGCGCGAGAGAGGCAGACAATGTCATGTGAGCTACCTCTGAGGAATTTGTGAGTGCCCAGTAACAACCGTGCAATAAAACACTTGTCAGATGAAGCTAGTAGCCACTCATTTACCTGCATCTCAGGGAGTAGCTGATGTAATCTAAAATGTAATGTTCCAACAAAGGAAGCAGATGAAGCACAGAGGTCCCCGTAGGTCCAAGCTGCCTATTTATGAACTTTACTCTTGAGTTTAAAAGAGTTAAGCTCAAGAGAGAACATATCATTGTCTTAAATTATCAATAAATAAGTTGCCAATAGGGAGTTTGTCTAGTTCCATAATAATAATAATAATAATAATAATAATAATAATAATAATAATAAATCCCTTTTCACACAATCATGCATTCAATACTCTCTTCGCTTTGCTATTTTAGTATTCCTCCTCCATGATTGATACTTTTTGATAGTTGGGGTTTTGTTTTGGTTTTTATGATTTTGTACTTATTATGTACTTACTTTGTAAGTCACTTTGAGTTTAAGTGCAAAAAAAGGGGCATATTGTTTTTAAATAAATAATCTATGAGAAGAATGCTAGGAGATCTGGTTTCTATTTCAAAATAATTTTGCTTAATGGTTCAATTAGCTCTGCTTTTCCGATTTAGAAGGATTTGTTCATCGCTTCTTTGTATGCCTGCCATCAGCATGTTATATTTGTATATCCCCCTCCATTTTATTCCCCCCTTTATGCACTATCTAGTCCTTATGGGAAACACTATATGCATGTTCACCAAAAAACTATTGCTTGAAGTGCTTTATTTCAGAAAACCCAACAAAGCAGCATTGTACACAAATAAATCATAATCAAATAATGAAATACTCTCATATGTCTTTTTGATTCTCCACCATGTTTTTGGTACGTTTAATTAGCCCACTAATTTTTGCTTGCAACAATTCAAATCTCTAAAACCTGGAGGACAGAATAAATACTCAAAGAATATTCACTGGGAAGGCTTTTTTTTTTTTTTACTTCTAGGTGTTGAGCCTTTGATGATGAATATAAATGATTAGTGACACATTCAAAATAGGGCTTGCTTCACATCTGTCTCTCCTGTTGATAAAAAGGAAGCAGATGGTATGGGCGTGTGTGTCAGATTTAATACTGAAGATTCAGGTATTTTAAGGGAATGTTTAAATTCAGAGAGTGTGAATACCAGAAAAAGGCAGCTTGTAGCTTAATACACAACCAAATAAGAGTGGAATTAAACCCTCCTATCAGCTGTGATCCTAAACACATATAACTGATAGTAAGTTTTGTTGAAATTCGAGGTGGTAATATCAGCTAAACAGTTTAGGTCTGTGGTACCAAATACGGTGAGTAACAATGCAATCCTACACATGACTCCTGTTAGTCCCATTAAGTTAAATAAGGCTTACCCCATAAAATGGGTATAGCTTTAAAGTCTAAGTGCAAGCCTCTGCATATGTAGACAGAACAAAGCCATACAACTCTCTGCATGCTGCAAGCAACCACGCTGGCTAAGGCAAACTGGGAGTTGTAGGAGGGTTTTTTTCTGTCTAAATATGCTTAGGATTGCACGGGTCATCCTAAGCATACTTAGTAGCAAGTTAGTCTTATTAAACTCAGTTGCACCTGCTTTCAGTTAAACATATTTAGGTTTGGGCTATAAATCGGTTTAATTGGGCTGATGGAAAGCATCAGGGAACAGGCTGATGAAGCCTTTGCTTCATCAGCTGGACTGCCTACTGGTGTGCTCCTGGAGCTAATTAAAATTATGATTTTGACCTACAAAGCCCTACAAATCCAGAGATCAACATACTTCAGTGCAGTGCAAGGCTGGGCAGGGGGCGGGGGCCAGTTGGCATGGGCCTATGATTTTGAGGGGCCACACTCCAAGTCCTCCTGGGCAAAGTTGCTTGATTTTTCTGTTGTTGTTGATTAATTTGCCCAAAGAAAAGCACGTAAAGCGTTTCTGAATGTGAAGAAGTGATGTCTTATATACATCTTGAATAAAAGTGCTTGCTATTTCCATTTTTAAAAATCATTCTAGTTCATATGTATTTAGAACTGATTAAAAATACTTAATGAGCAGTTTGAAATGAGGCCTACATTTCCTATCTGGCCCGGGCCTATTACCAGCTTTGCTAGGCCCTGCTTCAGTGACAATCTCTCTATATATTGGGGTGGGCAACTTGTGGTCCTCGCAATGTTTTGGGAGACAATTTATATAAGCCCTAGCCAACAAGGGCAATGGTAAAGGAATATGGGAGTTGTAGGGCAATATAGGGACCAGCGTTATTCATCAAACCTGACCATGTTCAGTCACTATATTTCTCCATAATACACTGTGACTAGAAGCCAGGATTTTACAGTTGTGACCTCAAGTCAACGGAATGTCTTTCCTCTAGAACTGAGGGATTGCTCCTCATGGTTTGACCCTAAGCCACAGTGGTTAAGCATCTTGAGCTAAACATTGAGCTATGTCATGTGGACCATTCCTAACCATGGTGGCTTTATAACCATGGTTTAAATATGATATTTGCTGCAAAAGGGTTAGTGACCTAACCATGGCTTAGCATATTGTCTGAACAGGGCAATTGTGGGCAACTTTTCCCTTTTACAGGCCCAATGTGTATACTCATTATTTTAACATATTTGTGACCATCTTTCTCACGTAACCTCACAATATCACTTTTTGTGCAGGGCTACTTTTCAACTTTTGAATTTATGTTCTGTTGAGAACACTACAAATCCCATGACACAGTCACTAAATATGCAGTGCAATAAATGTACATGTACTATCATGGATTCGCCAAATTAAATGTAGACTGGAAAATTGCAAACCAATTCTGGACCATGATTCTGGACCAGTGGAATTCATAGTAGATTTCTTCAAAGCATTACAACACTACTTAATGTCTAGTACCAATAAATGTTTTACCACACTTAAAAACAAACAAACCAGTTATTACAAAGCACAATACAAGTAATTTCCCCCATTCTACCAAGGACATTGACCATAATGCAGGAAACTCAATTTTTTTCAATAAACTATTTCAATTCTTAATTTCAATCATATAATTCCAATCATATTTTGTAAACCATCCAGAGATCTTTGGCTATAGGGCAGTATAGAAATAATAATAATAATAATAATAATAATAATAATAATAATAATAATAACAATAACCCAATTAAATATTTTATAATTTATAATATATATACTGTGTATATTTATTGTTTTATTTATTTATTTATTTATTTATTACATTTCTATACCGCCCAATAGCCGAAGCTCTCTGGGCGGTTCACAAAAGTTAAAACCATAATAAAACAACGAACATGTTAAAAGCACAATTACAAAATACAGTATAAAAAGCACAACCAGGATAAAACCACGCAACAAAATTGATATAAGATTAAAATACAGAGTTAGAACAGTAAAATTTAAATTCAAATTAAAATTAAGTGTTAAAATACTGAGAAAATAAAAAGGTCTTCAGCTGGCGACGAAAGGAGTACAGTGTAGGCTCCAGGTGGACCTCTCTGGGGAGCTCATTCCATAACTGGGGTGCCACAGCGGAGAAAGCCCTCCTCCTAGTAGCTACCTGCCTCACTTCCTTTGGCCGGGGCTCACGGAGAAGGGCCCCTGTAGATGATCTTAAGGTCCGGGCAGGTACATATGGGAGGAGGCGTTCCTTCAAATAACCTGGCCCCAAACCGTTTAGGGCTTTAAATGTCAATACCAGCACTTTGATACTGTATGTTTTTATCTGTATGCCTCCCTGAGATCTTAGTGGTATAGGGTGGGATATAAATATTATAAATAAATAAATAAATAAATAAATAAATAAATATTTGCTTATAATAATGAAACAGTGACCACATCATCATCATCATCATCACAGCAAACAGAACTTTTAAAAATAATTTAATTGACTCCTGTATTTTTAGGAACAAACAAATCTGTCAAATTCAGTTTCTCTCAGTTTCTTAGTGCCCAATGTTAAATCTAGTTTGTCACAAACTTTGAAAAAAAATCAGTTTTAAATTCAGTTTCTTACAAACTTTGACATTATTTTTTAAGTTCATATGAAATTTTATGAATTTTTGTGCGTGACTCTCCTGATATATTTTTTTTGATTAATTGAGTAATGTAGACTCAAATTTTGATTAATATAAACATTTGGAAGCCATTTTCTTTAATATATGTATTTTGAAGTTGTTGTTTTTTTACTAATATGCACATTTTTGTGTGTATATTTCCTTAGTATATGTGTTGTTGTATGTATTTTTGTTTTTGTTTTGGATTGAAGAAGTCCATTGTGAAATTAGTAGAATTGCAAATCTTGAAGGACAACTGACCTTTGGTTTCCATAATGGTTCAAAAGTGCAAACATAGGTACATTTGCATTCAAATAAGAAGCAAATGAATTTCTTTCCCATCTATAGTCAGCTGTCAAAAACATATATTAATGTTCACTACACTTAATTAGCAAAAAGGAGGGGGAAGGAACTATGATTGAATCATCAGCCAGCTGTGCTAATTAGACTATTTCATTAGGTTTCCTTTAAGAATAGGCAGACTAGAATAAGAAGAAATGGATTCAGAGTTGCATTGTCAATGTATTTTTTTAAAGAATATGAAATTTCCGCTGTGAAGTCCTCAGAGGCCAAGAGAGGATGTGACTTATTATCAAGGAATCTGCTTATTTGTACAATCAATTAGAGATGTTAGGCAGACAAAAAGTCACAGTGGGGGTGGAGGGGGGGTTTGATGCAAGTCAAAGATGATTCTGAGTGTTTGGAACGACACACAAATATACAAAGAGAGAAACCCAAACCTTCAATTTCATGTTACTGTCTGATTTATTGGAGATAGTTTTACAAAAAATGTGTTTTCTTTATAGAAACCAATAAAGCTATATGAAAACATGGCATTTAACCTCCCAGCAAAAGCAATCTCTGATGTACAGGTCTAAGTATCTTTAGAAATAGATGTTTCAGTTGTCCCTCCTATGGCATGTTCCTGCTGTTGAAGTATTCACACACACACCCAGAATTCCACCATGGTTTTGAATTACCCTAAAATTAGCTAAACTTGAGAATAGCTCCAAGACATGTACCATGTAAATGCAAGTACAATGTTACTTTGTGAGTAAATTATTGAAGCAATTGCTCTATGACCTGCTGTGGTGTGTGAACATAGAGAATATTTTGGACCTCATATACTTATATTAATACCACCTAGGGTAGTATCCAAAGTTAGTTCTGTGTACGGTAGATCAATAAAAGTGAATCGGAATTAAATTAGTCAGGCCTAACTTAAGTCCCATTGATTTCAATGGGTCTACTCTACATAGGTCGAAGATTGGTTATTACCAATACAGGCAAAGTCTTAGTAAAAAGAGCCTATTAAATAAATATATACCCAACCTGGACACTCGGTGTCCTCCAGATGTTTTGGACAATTCCCATCATCCCTGTCCATGCTTATTGGAGCTGATGAGAATTGTAGTTGAAAATATCTGGAAGGCACCATCCATGTGCCATGTTTAACACCTCTTCAGTCCAGTTCAGACAGTTAATAGCCTGTCTATAATCACCTCACTATTGCCCTTCAAATTACTATTTCAAATAAGCAGGATCCTCCAGATTTATCACAGAAGTTTAGTTTAGACATAATTTGATGGCAACTCTGGCTATTTCATATTTTCCTTTGCAGAACACCTTACTCCAGATATATTAAGGTTGCACATTAGAAGTTTGCTATTGCTTTTATCTGACTGAATGAGTTGGCAAATATATATATATTCCATTGAGAGGAAAATAATAAAGGGGCTTAAATGCAAGTATTTAGGGTTAAAAGGTTAGAAGGTTCTATACAGTCCACACAGGATTGGAATTCAGATGCTTTATACTGAGAACATTGGGTGGGAATTATGCGCATGCACCCTCAGGCCTGTTTCACATCTACCCTTTCCACCCTCAGAGTGCCATCACCTATTTGCAGTGGTGGGCCAACAGCAGAAAGACACATTTTGTCTTTTTAAAAAGGCACTCAGTGAGCCCACACGTTGTTTTAATGACAAATTTCACACTTTCAGGGGTGTGGGCTTATGTGCCTGATTTTAAAGTAGAAATGCTGCTTTTTTGCCATCATGCCACCAAAATTCAGTGGTAATTCAGCAGGGCAGCAGCAATTTTGGCAGTGGGCAATTTTGCAGGACCAAGTGGGTTTCTTGGACCCTTCAAGGTTGCCCACTCCTAATCTAGGCTATCGTCCAAACTGTGGGCCATTGCAAGTACCCATGATCTTCTGGGTCCCCTGAACTATCCCTGGATGCTTGCCTTTGGCAACATGAGATCATGCAAGTCTAGGGATGGTGCCAGTGTCTGATGGGGTCCACAATGCAACAGAACCCACCCACCCCGTATCTACCCCTTGCAGATCCAGTTGGGTGTGACTGCAGACCCGAGCCCAAGTACTCACGAGCCCCCTACAAGCGCTCAACTGTGTGTCCACCCTGGCTTCTGGGATCTTGCCCTGCCCCACCCCCCTGTGTTAATGGCAGCCTGTTGTTTTCCTTGATATAATATAGGGTGATTTGAGGCCTTCTAATATACCTATGGCCATATGGAAAATTCCCAGGCACATTAAGCATCTGAAGCCACCCATTGGATCATATACTAAAGTGTATAGTTAAAATGCAATTCATACCAGGCAAAGCATCTCAGAGTCTCCATCAGATATCTCAATCATATGAGTAAGATTGTTGGGTTGTTGACCAACCTTCAGCAGAGAGTTGGATTTCACCTTCTATGTCTTTCTGCAGACATCACTTAAGGCGTTTGAATGTTTTGGCTTCTGTGAATTTGAATTGTACACTGATTAATATGAAAGAAAGGGAGCAGAAAATTGGAAAAGAGGAAAGCAAAAGAGGGAAGGGATAAAGGGCAGATTCAACAAAACCTACAATTAGGAAGAGAATTGTATGTGATGGTGGACCAAGTAACTAGAGAAAAGGGAAGAAAGATTCAAGGCTCACCTTGAGAAATGAACAACAACCATCACAAATCCGGGGGGGGGGGGATAAAGAAAAGAAAAGAAAAATTGCTCAATAGGAAAGCAATTTTCAGGTCTAGCTCTATGACAAAATGGCTCAGAAATGAATGATATACAGGTGGAAGCAGAAGGTATGCCAGTATTAGTATTATTTGCAGGAGAAATCATACTTGGATTGGAAATTTCATAAAGAATCCTGTCACAGTAGAGGAGAAGTAGGGGACAGAGTAATATGGGCCTCCAACAAATGGTAAAATTATGTGATGTAGAGCAATGGAGAAGGGCTAGTAAATTGCTATTTATGACTATTTAACAATCTGTTGCTTAAATGACATTACTTTCATATAGATGTAAATAAAATTCTGACTTTTATTGTGCCTCCTTGAAGAAGGCAACGTGAACAACCCTGTCTTATAGTTTACTGTAAGTCGAAACACTTGCTCCCATAAATTCTGACCACTATACTCCAGTTATGGGTATACGGATGCTCGCCACAGCAATTTTATTGGGTTCTGTTTGTACTAAGGGCACCCTGCAGATTTCATTTCAGCTATGCAGTTTATCACAACTTTGAGAAACCGATTGCTTCAGAGAATTGGAAAGCATTTGTTAATGATGCACACGAGAAGAATAAGACCTACCACTAAATAGGCATATTCTATTTAGAATAGGAGGAGTAGACAATCCGGTGTCCTCCAGATGTTTTGGGCTACAGCTCCCATAATTCCTGATGATTAGGGATTTATTTATTTAAAACATTTGCATCCCACCCTATATCACTAGGATCTCAGGACAGCGAACAGATAAAATCATACAATATAAAACAATGAAGTTCCAAATTGAGTGAACCCCCGATATCTGGTCGGTGGTGGTCCACAGGGTGAAAATCCAGGCCATTTGGAACTTATAGGATCCCTGGTGCATCTAGCAGATTTTGCAGGGCATCTTTTCAACTTTACGAAAGGCAAGATATACTAATGGCGGCTGCCATTAGCCTATTGTTGGAAAAATATGACCACTTGCTTCTACATAAAATGCAGAAATTATGGCTGTAATTTCCCCAAGATATGCTAATGGCAACCACCATTATAGTATCTTGCCTTTTGTAAAGCTGGAAAACTGCCCAGCACGAAATCCAGAGGATGCTCAGGTAAGAGGAGCCATTCCACTGTGGACTCCGCAGGTTGGATTCTTCCAAATCTAATCTCATTGGTGGATTTCTCCTGTATTTCTACTAATTATTGGCCATGCTGCCTGGGGCTCATGGGACTTGCAGTCCAAAATGTCCGGAAAGCACCAGGTTGCCTACTCCTGCTTTAAATATGTTTTACACACACACACACACACACACACACACACACACACACACACACCAGTCCCATTTCCACTTCTGCATTAGTGACAAAGTACTTGAGGAAAATGGGCAACTGCTTCAAAACATGAACTTCAAAACTTACCACTTAGTGGCTGCAATTGTATAGCTTTACCATTTCTGAATCTTTTGTAACTATTTTGAAATTGAAGTTGGATTGTATCACATTGCTGAGAAATGTTGAGTGCAATAGAAGTCATCACCCAAGGTGGAAGAGAAAGAAAAAAAAATTAATTGAAACGGCATGTGGGTACTTTCATCAAAAAAGAGAGAGCCCTTACTAAGATTACCAATGATCTTCTTATTGCCAAGTCTAAAGGCCTTTATTCCATTCTTATTCTCCTTGATCTAACTGCAGCCTTTGACACGGTTGATCACGATCTTCTTTTGGATTCCCTTCATGACCTCGGATTTTGTGGCTCTGTCTATAACTGGTTTGCCTCCTATCTAGCGGGTCGCTCTTTCAACGTGTTGGCTAATGGCAGCTTGTCTTCTTTTCCCCTTTCAGTAGGGATTCCGCAAGGCTCGGTGCTTGGCCCGTTGTTGTTTTCTTTATACATGTTGCCCTTGGGTAATCTTATTCAATCTCATGGCCTCCAATATCACCTGTATGCCGATGATACACAATTATATCTTTCATCTCCGGATCTTTCTCCTGATGTTCACGATCGTATCTCGGCATGTCTTTCAGATATCTCAGCTTGGTTGCTTCACCGTCGTTTGAAACTTAATATGGCAAAGACTGAATTGCTTGTTTTTCCTCCTAAACCTTCTCCTCATCTCTCATTCTCTCTTACTGTCAATGATGTTACACTTACTCCAGTCAAGGAAGCTCGTAGTCTTGGCTTTATATTTGATTCCTCGCTCTCCTTTATTCCTCATATTGAGACAGTAGCTAAATCCTGTCATTTTTTCCTGTATAATATTGCCAGGATTCAATCATTTTTGTCTGTCTCTTCTGCCAAGACTCTTGTTCATGCATTGGTTATTTCTCGGTTGGAGTACTGCAACCTTCTTCTCACTGGCCTTCCTTCTTCTCACATCAGTTCGTTGGTTTCTGTTCACCACTCTGCTGCTAAGATCATCTTCTTGGCTTGCCGCTCTGACCATGTTACTCCACTTCTGAAATCTCTTCATTGGCTTCCAATTCACTTCAGAATCCAATATAAACTTCTCCTGTTGACCTACAAAGCTTTTCACTGTCTAGCTCCTTCCTATCTTTCCTCTCTCATCTCACACTATTGCCCCGCTCGTGCTCTTCGCTCCTCTGATGCCATGTTTCTCACCTGCCCAAGGGTCTCTACTTCCCTTGCTCGGCTTCATCCATTTTCTTCTGCTGCCCCTTACACCTGGAACACTCTTCCAGAACATTTGAGAACTACAAGTTCAACCACAGCTTTTAAAGCTCAGCTAAAAACTTTTCTTTTTCCTAAAGCTTTTAAAACTTGATTTTGTTCTGACTTTTATACTGTTAGTTTTACTCTACCCTGTGCCTGTTTGGTGCATTCTCTTCCCCTCCTTATTGTTTTATTATGATTTTATTAGAATGTAAGCCTATGCGGCAGGGTCTTGCTATTTTATTGTTTTACTCTGTACAGCACCATGTACATTGATGGTGCTATAATAATAATAATAATAATAATAATAATAATAATAATAATAATAATAATAATAATATTCCAAAAGGACAGGTGTGACATTCAAGGACAGGAAACATGTTCACAGGAAGAGATCTTGTTTAGCTATTCCTCTTGCCAAACCATGATGGGGAATCAGGTTTTTAGTTAGGACTTCAAGTCCGTTTCAGTGCCACTGCTGTTGGGTAACTCTGCCCTTTCACACAAATGAGTGACAAGCTCTTTCCTTCCATACTCAATGAACTTCAAACAAAACAATTCAACAACAACAACACCCACTCACTCTGGATTAATAAAAATATGTTTAAGTGTTTCTTGAACTAACATATAACAATATAGACTGGCTACTTAATCTGGAACGGGGAGCAAAACATGGCTGCCCTTTGTCACCTTTGCTCTTTGCCCTCTGCCTGGAACCATTGCCTAACATTATATGTCAACACCCAGGTATTATCGGATATAGAGGAGGGGGCGAAGAACATGTGATTAATATGCATGCAGATGACATAATCATTATGCTAGGAGGCCCACAGCAGTTTCCAATCTAAAGGAAGAACTTGAAAAATTTTGATGAATGACAGGATTAAAAGTAAATTATGAAAAATCTACCATCATGTCATACAATGTGCATCCCAACCATCAACAGTATATTAGCCATACCTTGGGAACACCAATTTGTACATTCCCCCCAAAATTAACAAATTATTTAAAATAAATTATGGTCCCCTTATTAAAACAATGACCACAAATCTGAAGAAATGGAATAAATTGAATTTGTTAATTTTAGGGTCAATTGCTGCAATACAAATGTCCTTAATTCCCAGGTTTCTATTCTTAATTTAAGTCCTCCCTATCCTCCTCCAGTCAAAAATATTGAAGTCCTGGCAAAGTCAAATCAATTCATTTGTCTTCCAAGCTAAAGCACCTCGCCTGGCACTAAAACTATACTACAAAAAAACAAACAGAGGATGGGGACTCCCACACCTTGCATCGTATTATGAAGCCTTTCAGATATGGCAGCTCCACTTTATCATTATGAAGACAAAAACTGGATATGTCTGGAAGAAGAAATGTTGGACATGGGCCCTTTATGGGCCCTGCCTTTTTAACCTATAAAAACAAAGCTAAACCATATCCAAAATCCATGCACTAAGGCTATTTTTACAATTTGTAAAAAATGGCAATCCAAGCTGTCTCCAGTGTGGTCTACCCTCACTCCATTACAAATATATCCAGGTAATTTAGATACAACTATCATTACTAAAATCTCCGAAAGGGGGAAACAGGGATATTTTCAACTGAGAGATTTTTATGCCGAGGATAAACCAAAAACAATAGAACAACTCAGAGCTGACCCAGGAGACCTAAGCCTAGGACGGCTACAAGAAGTACAAAAATCCCACCTCCTCAAAGCCCCCAACATAAAGACACATGCATTCAGAACCTTAACAGGATTAGAACGAGCAATACTAATGGTAGGGGTAGGAGGAAAGGGAATTGTATCTTTAGTTTATGCTATCCTAATAGACACTCAGATGAGTTTGATGGTGGGCTTGAAGAAAGTGTGGAAAGGGGATCTTGGAAGGAAATTAGATGACACTAGTTGTAATAAATTATGGAACAACAGACCATCTAAATCCATATCAGCTTCTATTCAAGAAACTCCCCTGAAAATACTGCATAGATGGTATCATACACCAATACAGCTAGCACATATTACTTCAACATATAGCCCCATCTGTTGGAGAGGCTGTGGGGTAAAAAGGCACTTATTTTCATTTATGGTGGACTTGTCCACATGTACAGGGATTCTGGATGTTAGTACATAAAGAATTAGTGGTTATTACTAGAGAAAGGATTGTACATGATCCAGAATTATTTTTATTATCAATATACAAAGGATCTAATGTAAGTTTGAAATGTAAAGATTTATTACTTTTACTAACTGCCACTTGTCAGACAATTACACAGCAGTGGAAAAAATTGGACAATTTGAACTTGTCGGCATGGTATCAAAAATATGGTCAGTGGCAATATCAGAAAAAATACCTCATGAATTGCTTCTAATCCGGGGGGAAACAGAACCACTACCTTTTTATGCTTTATGGTGCAGATTTATTCAACATACGTCACAACCGGACTTACAACAAGATGTGTCTGCTTCAGCTTTGAGCATTTGGACATTATAACAACAAATGAAGATTATACAGCATACTTATTAAATAGTTTATCTGTTTATTTAGTTATTTCTTTTTCCCCTCCTTTTTTCTTTTCTCTTTTCTTTCCTTCTCTGTATTACTTCCCCCTAAAATTGTATTAATTAATTTGATCTAACAGCTGTTTATACATCAATTGTTAGGAGACTGATCACTTGTTGGTTACATTAAAATAAATAAAAAATTACAAAAGGAAAAAATAAAGGAAAAAAATCTTGAACTAACACACATTATGCCCTGTATTAATATCCCAATCTGAGTTTAATTAGCCTAGTTTCCAAACATACGTAGACCATCCTTAAACAATATTAATAGACAAATGCTTCACAGACAGTTCATTAGCAATAGCCTCATCCTGCAGACAGGGCTGATCATAACATTGGTAAAACATTAAACAATTATGCCCCAGTGCTGTGACTTCAGTGCTGAGGTCACCTCCTACTGGAGTCAGAGGCATGTCAGGGGCAGGGGTTGATCATCTGCGTCTACGGCTTGATGAATATCAGTTTTGAAAAATGTATGACATCTCATACCATTGAAATCCAACTAGATCCTTCAAAAGTTAATTTAAAAAGAAGTGCCAGTCCAACTGCAGTTTTCCAGTTGCACCCTCTGGCTGTTGTGTCTTTCCCTTGTTCATTCCCTGTAGACAGACATTTGTTGTGGGAACACTTGGATATGGTATGTACAAATATGAAATGGCAGCACTACAGGGGCTAATATTATCTACTAGGAAGTGTGATAAACAGAGATGGCTGCATACTGGGGTTATGTGTATGTCATGACCAGGGCATTTGAAATGTTCA
Organism: Elgaria multicarinata webbii; assembly: GCF_023053635.1. Lineage (NCBI taxonomy): Eukaryota > Metazoa > Chordata > Lepidosauria > Squamata > Anguidae > Elgaria > Elgaria multicarinata. The sequence goes on from NC_086174.1 coordinate 52,278,836, forward strand.
ACCCACTGAAATTCATCATATTTGGGGTTCATATGGTGGAGCAGACAGTTTGAAGTGGGGTAAAGATTGAGTTTATTTATTGATTATTAAAGTATTATATATATGTGTGTGTGTGTGTGTGTGTGTGTGTGTGTGTGTGTGTGTGTGTGTAAAGTTAAGGTGATGCATGACAATGTGTGGCAATGTGTGACATGGAACTTTGTATGTTGGAGGTTCTGAGCTATGAGAAGAACTTTGTGTTGCTAAGCAAGAAGATATATAAACACAACTGATACAGGTGGCATTGAAACATATCATTGCTGAATGGGAGGGCTGTGAATGGGGGTGGGGTCTAACAAACTCCTGGTACGCTTCATGGCTTGCCTGTGCATGTGGAGGCTTCTGGTAAGTCCTGCTGGTTGGCAGACGCACTGGAGGGCAGCAGCTGAGAGTGAGCAGGGTGGAGTGGCTAGGGGACTGGCTGGGGATGGGGTGGAGCTCAGAGAGGAGGCCAGGTGGTTGCTGAGCAATGAAGTACTAGCGTGCAGGTGGTCTGCATGAGTCAATCTAGTATATTTATTATTTAAGTATTACTGACACCATAAATAACAAGATAGTCTGAGTGATTCTTAATCCTGATCCCAGCCATTTTTTACCCTTTAAAATTGCTTGTCTGACAGTCCACTGGTTTTGTGCCTCAGTGCATATTGGAAATAGAGCTGAAAGTGTTCGATGTGTTTTTACCAGGGCATTGTATGGAAAAGTGATGGCTGCCCCATGGGAGCAGCTCAAGATGGCAGCCATCTTTTTTTCCCCTAGTCATTGCCTTGAGAGTTATAAAATTTCCTTACATTGCATCTTCCCAGGGGCATTTGAAGCCCCTTTCATAAGTGGGTAAGAAGTATGCAAAGCCATGGTAGTGCCTTTCAAGAGTCAAAAAGTGGTAAAGAATTAAAATGTCCTTGGACCACCTGGAGATTTAATGTCTAAATACTTCTGCTCACCAACTAACATCATGGGTCTTTACTCTCTCTTCCTGAATGTCACCAAATTTCCCCTTCCCATCTTTGTTGTGAAGACATGTATGACATATGTTTTCTGACTGCAAGCCCTTTACTGGATGACCATAGTCTCACCTTTCCTAACATTTAACACTCTTTCCCCATCAACTTTCCCATATTCATACTCACACATTCAGCATACTGCTATCGCTGAACAAATGAAGTAGTTGACAAGTATAGAAAAATCTAGTACAACAAACCAGCAACCAAGCATTCAGAAGGAGTATAATCTACTATTCCCCTGCAAACATTAGCCATGGAACAAAATGGATTAAAGGCTAGCACCTCTTAGCTTGTTTCAATTTCAACCAGACATAACAGTCAAAAACAACCAAGAAAAACACACCTACCTCATTGACATAGCAATACCTAATGACAAAAATGTTGCAGAAAAGGAAGAAGACAAGAAAGAGAAATATACACCACTGGCTATGGAAGTTAAAGAACTATAGCAACAAGAGAAAAAATACAATTATTCCATTAGTCACATCAGTCAACAGCATCACATCATTTTTTTCTACAAAAAACCTTCAGAAATTAGGCCTACCAAAATACATGCACACCATCATCCAGAAAGCAGTCATACTTAAAACATGTTCAATAGTCAAGAAATTTCTGAATCAGTAAAAGACAGCATGACTTGGCAAAACCCATCATGTTCATGGAGAAAAACCACCACAAGCAAGAAAAGAGTGATAGATTATGATGATGATGATGATGGCAACCCTGTTAATTTTTTAAAAGGTTTTTAAGAAGGATGAACAATTATCAGCCATTGTTACAAAATATACATCATGCCAATTATATCAAATTGGAAAGGAAGGTCTATGGGTCTAAAATGCATTATTTAATAGGAATATCACCTCCAAATCATCCCCTCAACTCACAGAAAACTACACACACACACACACTGCAAACATCCACATGCATTCATTCATAGTCAAACAACCAGGCATCCCATTCAGACCTCAATGCATTCACACACTGCCAGCACATGTGTGTGTCTGCACACACGCGCACGCACACACACACACACACTCAGGATCACCCACTCCAAAACATATGCACGCACACATCCATTCACACAAATACCCCATGTACCCCATTCACCCATTCTCTCTCTCTCTCTCTCTCTCTCTCTCTCTCTCTCTCTCTCTCTCTCTCTCTCTCTCACTCTCTCTCTCTCTCTCTCACACACACACACAGTCTTACCTCCAATTTGCTGCTGCTGCTTCTCCTCCTCCTCCTGCTGCTGCTGCTGCTGCTTGCTTCTTCTTGCTGCTGCTAGATCGCGCTGGGGAGGGAGCTGGAGGACGGAACATGTCCTCTGCCCCTCCTAGGACCGATTTTGCCCTTTTCTTGAGGCGCGTGGAGGCAGGTGATGCTGCATGCATTCCTGGAAGCCTGGGAACACATGCATTGATCCCTGACCCCAGATTCACCCTAGGCTTCAGCTGGGTGGGCACGATTGCACCCGCTCAGCCAAAGCCTAGAGGAGCTCAGGGGGGATGCTGTGGTTTAAGACCCACCTACGCTTCCATTTAGGACTCTTGGTCGACAGCACCATGGCACTGAGGAGAGTTCCGGATGGAAGTGTGGGCAGGGCTTAAACCACGCATTTCCATGTTTTGGAAACATGCAGTTTAAGGCTCTCCAGGCTTCCATCCAGGCCTCTCCTTCACTGTGGTGATGTTGACCAGGCCCGGATGGAAGCCTTGAGGGCTTTAAACCATTTTTTTAAACCGTGGTTTTTCCTGGACAAAATGGGGAAAATTGTGATTTCCCCTGGTCATGGTTTGCCACCCCCCCATGTCCGGACATGTCTGTGTAAAACTGGATGTATGGTCACCCTAGTCAAACAAACTGCCACTGACAGCTGTTTTCCTGATGGGTCAGTTCAGTGATTACTCAAGCAATAAAAAGTCTAAAGCCATTATAGTTCAGGTTCAGTTACTATCATTCTGAACATGAAAATATCTAGAGTACAGGAGTGATATCAAAAGATAGCATATGTGCAGGCAGCAAAGCTGTTCAGGAAGTGAAAAATATGCAACAAACTTTGTCCTCCTATTTCGTATTTTGCCAAAATATACTGGCTGTGAGCACCGTCAGTGGCACCAGCTTCCCCCCTTTTCATTTTGTTTATATTTTAAAAGCTCGGTGCTGAGCCTAGAAGCACTAGGCCGGACAGCTGCAACAGCAGCAGCAACCACCATCTTCATTCCCCCACAATGCCTCTGGGCCCTGATGTAACATCACAGAGCATTATGTCAGTGGCTGAGCCAGAGGCATCGGGAGGACAGAAGGAGGCAGAAAGTGAGGTGGGTGGCTACTAGGAAGAAGGCTTTTTCTGCTGTGGCTCCCCAGTTGTGGAATGAGCTTCGCAGAGAGGTTTGCCTGGTGCCTATATTGTGCTTATTTTGGCACCAGGTGAAGACCTTTTTATTCTCCCAGGCATTTTAGTTATTCAGTTTGTTTCTATCTGGTACTGTATTTTTTGCTGTTAGCTTCTGTTCGATTATTTTATTTTCATATTGTAGTTTCAAGCTTTTAAATTTCTATATTGTATCTTTTCATCTGTATTTTATGGTTTTAATTGTTGTGAACGGCTCAGAGAGCTTTGGCTATTGGGCAGTATAAAAATGTAATAAATAAGTCTGCAGCTGCCAAACCTGGCACTTTTGTCAGCACTGGGACATCTAAAAAATAAAAACTACAACGTACCATGAGCAACAGCTTCAATTGGCCCTCTGGGCCCTCGGAGGCCTCTGGCACTTGCCTGGTTATGCTACCTGCTGATGCCAGGCCTACCATGCTAAGCAGTCAGTGACATTTTCGTTTTCATGCAATAATACAATAGAAAAGCAGCCACACAGCAGCCAGTTCAATTTATCATATTTTTCTCAAGTCTTCACTTGCAATATAATTAAACTTTTGATTAGAACACCTTAGTGGGGTTGATAGGAAAACCCCAACTGTGTAAAATATTTTCATAGTATTTTTGCCTTCATGCTTGGTTGTTGGAATATTGTTGTCAGAGTGTTAATGTGAACATTAATGCTATGCCTATTGGAATGGAAGCCACTTCTTTGAAAATAATTGCCTCCCTGGAGCATACGGTGCCCCCCGCCCCCACCCCAAACAGTTTATCACAGTCTTGTTGTCAGAGCTGTTGTTAATTTTCATGGAAGTTTAGAACTGAAGGAGGAAAGCAGAAACAGCTCCTTTGACTTCAGAAAATAGCTTTGGGTTGGGCTCTGTACTTCCATTTTCACAGTGAAAGGTCCCTCAAGAGGATTTACATTTTGAGTGACTCATCTTTGATTGAAGACTTGAGGAAGTAATTTGGAGCTCATCACTGATGAAAAGAAGATTTACATTGCACACCTAGGGAGGATAGAAGCTGCTAGTCTCACACGGGGAAGGAAGGAAGGAGGAACCCAACTCTTGGTTATAGCTAGTTATTTTGATGAATTTGAGTTAAGTCTGCAATATTACCGAAGATCATGTGAGTTGATGCTGCATTAATGATATCTCTTTGAGAGGAAATGGCAGGAATGCATCATTACTGTGGTACTAGCAATAAAGCTAATAAAGCATTCAGGTGTGTTTCTTTTCAATATGAGCATGATTTTCAAGCCAAAGCTTGAACAAAAGAATACTTAATCAGTGTGTATCTAAAATTGGTCAGGTAAAACCATTTTTCTGGGAATAAGCCCCAGTGAAGTTAATGGGGCTTACTTGTGAGGTAGAAATGTAAAGGTTTGGACTGAATGATATCTACTTGCCCACAAAAGGACCAGACTAATAACATACCACAAAGTGTCACAAAAACTTTAGCAACCTGCATTTTCATCAACAATTAAGGTCCTTTAAAAGAAACAACACTCCATTTAGCTTACTTTGTATTTCCTTCTAAGGTCCACATAATATTACCTTCCACCTGTCTGGGAAGCATGAAGTATTGATTCATCTTTTTGTGTTTCCAGTTTATTCAACCCACCAAAGTATTTTAGTAAGATGGTACGTAGAACCTCAGAGCACTGAAAAGTTCTGAATCATCATAAATCTGAATGTTTTTTCCCCACTGACAACTCCTCTTCTCATCCCTGACATTTCCTAACTACTTGCCTAGGCAACAAGATTCCAGATAATGAAGAGGAAGCAGCCATTGCCTTGGTCAGCAACTGAATTTGCTTTGGAGTATTTGAAGAGGTAATGGAGTTGATGGTCACAGATTCATCCAATTCACCTGTCCAAGTAGGCTTTCTGCCAAATCCTTCCATCCCATTCCATCATGAACAACAGCTGCTACTGAAACTTCATCCATTGTGCCCTCGTCTTGCATGGTCTCTTCTGCTTGGCCCACCACCACCACCTCCTCTCCTGTTTCTCTCAAATTTCTGTTTCTGACAAAGGCACAGGGAAGATGGGGGCCTGAGTTAGCAACTGGTGTGGGAAGACAGTGTCTTTCGATCTAGGCTTGGCTCATGAGTCAAGAGTTGTTGACTCCTAATCTGCAGTTAATGTAAATCAATAAAAAGCCCTCTGCTCTTCAGAAAGCATGCCGGTCTATCATTTCTGTTTGGAGACTGTGCTGGTTGCCTTGGAGACTTCCTTGCTGAAGGCTTTACACTGTCCTTGGTGGCTTTGCTTTAAAGACTCCTGGAAAGTGAGGCTGGTTACCTCAGTAGTATCCCCTCACCTCAGCTGCCTGCATTTTCAGCCAGTGTTGGAACTTATCTTGACCCCAAAGCCACTTTTATGCAAGATTTTCTTTTTTAACACCCCTTTTCCAGCCAGCTGCACAACCTACCATCTATCCTCATGATGCTTCTGTAGGTCAGCTGACCACCTGCCTGAATGACTTGATGCTGTGATAGGTCAACTACTTATGTGCCTGCAGCACAGAGATAAAATGGATCTTTCAGACACAGGTCTGCTGGTCATTGTCAAGGCAAACAAGCATAACCATAAATCAATAATGTTACCGTAAGTAAATGCATGCTAAGGATATCATCGGAAGCATTTCATGGTAATGAGTTGTCAGAACTATCTAAAAATGAGAGCCAAACAGACATTACTTTAAATCTATGTCTAGCAGCTAAATCTTTTATTAGAACCATACAATCATAGAATAGTAGAGTTGGGAGGGGCTTATAAGGCCATCGAGTCCAACCCCCTGCTCAATGCAGGAATCTACCTTAAAGCATCCCTGACAGATGGTTGTTTGCTCTAGACTAAGTGCAGGGGATCCAATCCAGATCTTAAAAACAAAAACATATCCCTCACACTAGGGTCCCCTGCACCTACAATAGAGTAAACATGAAGAAAGAAATAGCTGCTAGATACAGGTTTAGTGTGTAATCTTATGCATGTTTAGACAGAAAAAAGGTCTTATATCTCCTAGCACCCCCCCACCTTTTAAAAGCCCCCTTTTAAAGTCCTACAACTCCCAGCATTTTGACCGGGCAATGCTGGGAGTTGTAGGACTTCTATTTTTTCTAAACTTCCACAGGATTTAGCCCTTAAAGTAATGACAATGTAAAGTAGAATCACCCAGAGAAACAAAATACATTGGAGGGAGGGGGTTCTGGATGCTCAGCACAAATGCCATGGAGCTGAATGCTAAACTTAGATCTCCCAAAGTCTTTCAGCCTTTGTAAAAAATATTGTGCTCCCCATGGGCACAATATTTTACTGTGCTTTATTGCTTTACCACAGGAGTAGGGAAATGCATGTGCATATTCCAAAGAGTTTTGGTTTCCCATGAATCACAATTTTATAAACAGTTCATGGTGCATGGATCACTCTACAGGCCTTGCAACACCAAGGAATTAAAATGGCAAAATCTACAGTCATTTTATGTAACACCTCTCTCTCTCTCTCTCCTGTGAAATGAGTGAAAGCCAAATTGATGTCATTCTAGTTTCCTGCCCAAGTTTTGCCTCCCACGAGTTATTTCCCCTTAGTTTTGCTTTCTTGCTCTGCTGCACATTTTAACATTTCCTGCCCATGAATTCATTTAAGTGATGCTCTGATCAGTCAAGTCTCTTTAGTAAGGAGGAGCGCCTGCAAACAGATGGATCACAAAAGCATACGAGCCCTTTAATGAAAGCAATCTTTCTAATTTATTTTTCCCCACAGAACCTCATCCATGCTTCTCTTACTCCTTTAGAGAGCACCTCTCCAGATCAGCCATTTTACCATGGTTCCATAGAGGCATGAAGTGCTACACTGAAATGCAAACATTAAAAAGATAACAATGCTTAGACAAAACAAAACAAAAACTGCCTGGCAGGTTTCAAAGGTGTTGTCTAAGCCTTTAATTGTTTAGTGTGCTATCCAATGGCATCACCATTATTGTTACTTTGGATGAATATTCATTTCTGCATTAGTGCTGGATGAACTTTTCATGGTTCATGTTCAAAGCTAAGGAGCATTCAGAGTTTAGCTGTTTCTCTGAAATATATCCACCATTTAAATAATCACACCTAAGCCTTGACTTTCTCTTGTAATTCCCTTTTAGCAAACTTGACTCCAAAAGACTGTCTCATAATGGGGGCACAATGGAATTTATTATTTATTTGTTTATGATCCCACCCCAAAAGTTCTCTGACTAGTTTTCAATTTCAAAACAAAATAAAAAATACAACAATAAAAAAAAGAATACAGCCAAAGCATCAGAGAATAATATCAATAACAGAACCAATCCAGCCAAATATGCAAAATTCTCAACACGGAATCATGCTTAAAAAGCCATTAGAAGTTGCTAAAGAGGCATTAAAAAGCCTGGGGGAATTTTTTTAAAAAGGGTTTTACTTAATGCCAAATGGAATGTAGAAAGGGCCCTAGGCCATGCCATTATGAATGTCAGGAAAGCGTCACAACAGTTTTTCAGGAGTCAGAAAGAAGGGACAGAGATGGAAAAAGAGCCAAAGAAAGTGAGAGCATGGAATGGGGAAGAGAAAGGGAGATATACCTCAACCTCTCAAGCACTGTGGCCACAGTAGTCATCCCAAGGGAGAAGAAAAAGGAGGGAGGGAAGGAGAGAGAGAGAGAGAGCTCCTGCCACTATGAAGCAGCAGCTGTCACCATAGCAACCACCAAGTAAAGGGATGAGACAACTGTAGATGGTATAAAATTCGGGCCACATTTTTTAATTATCTGCAAAGGGAGTCTGGGTGGGCCCTAAGCTACTCCAGCAACTAGCTAGGCGTCATCATGGGCGAAGCATTCTATGTCTGGAGAGTGGCATCACACAATCGCCACCCCCAGGCCATCCCCCTTTTGGGAAGGATAGACCTTACCTAGCCATTCACCCCTGGGCTGCCAAACACTGGTTGGAGTGGTGTGAGATGGCCTAACAGGTAACTCTTATCCCCCCACTGGGGCCTCAGAACCCTCAGGGGAAGGCCTTAGGCATGACTTCTCACCAAGAATGGTGCCACAGAATGATCACCATCCCTTTCCTCTGAGCATGCCCTCCCCTACCAGCCTAACGAAGTGCAACCAAATTAATCTAAATTAATGAAATTCCTAAGACACTCTCTCCTGACTTACAGTGTGAAGTAAGCAAAAAGACTCATAGCCCTGGCCAATCAGACTATGAGCCAAAAATTCCTACTCACCCCACAATAGGGTGATTAGATGAACCCACACTGCATACAGGGAGGGAGGGATGGAGCCACAAGAAACAAAGAGGCTGGAGACTGGCCATGGCCACCTACTTTAGGCTGCGGGACCCCTCCTCCAGCCAGTGGTGCCACCAAAAATGCACCAATGGGCAACTGGCACGTCTCTCCTCATCCCCCACCCACAACAGCCTCCCTCCAGCCTTGTAAACAGGTTTGTTTGTTTGTTTGTTTTGGTCTGTGAAGTGAAAACTGGGTAAACCCTTGTCAGAAACAAAGTGAAACTAATTTCTCATAAATCCCGAGTCTGCTCATAATGTGCATTTTGTTTGTTTGTTTTTGGTCCCGAGGGCCAATCTGCATTTGTGGAAACTTCTTCACTCTTCACTCTGTAGATGGCTGCCATGGGACAAATCTTATCCAAACAAATGTAAGCATGCATTTATGGTTAAACTGTTGAGCAGCTAACAAAATACTATGAAGTAAAAGTGAATTTCCAACTATATGACTGAACATCAAATATTCATTTTCTCAGTAAGAAGAAAAGATTTTATTCTTAAACATCACACATTTCTGAACCTAGTTCACTGCATATATATTTTTACATGTAGCTTATTTCTATAAAATCTTTGGGCAGATTCTTGAATCTGAATATTCAATTAATTAGTGTACCTTGTTTACATGCTTTTAATCAGGGGTGGGCAACTTGTAGCCTCCCAACTGTTGTTGGTATAACTCCCATTAATCCTAGCCAGCATAGCCTATGCTATGGGATGATGGGAATTGCAATATAACAACATATGGATGACAATATGTTACCCACTCCTGCTTTAAATCAAGATGCCCAAGAGAAGAACGTCATACTGTAACTTTGTTTCTATAGCAAAAGTAATATTATAGAAAGCGATACACTAGAAAATCTGTTTTGATTCAATTAGGGCAAAATAACATCACCTAGTGGCACAGGTACTGTTTCACTAGTGGTGATTATAGAATATTTAAATAGAAGGTTTTAGAATCAGTTAGACTTCTTTTGGATCCTCCATACTGTGAAAGTAGCAGTGATCTTGCATTCAATTAGTAAACCTTCTGTAAACAGATGCAAAATATGTGCACCTTTTGTGACATCAAAGCAGCTCAGCCAATGGCTTAAGCAAGGTTTATAGACCACAGGGGAATAGCAACAGCCTATTATGTATAGTTCACACCTCCACCTGCTTACCAACATCAACAGGAAGACTTCAAACTAATGTGGAGTAAAAGGTTTGAAGAATGGAATCAAAACCTGTGTCCCAAACCTTTTAGGAAGGAAATCATGAAATCAAAAGTTCTCCGGAATACAGTATAAAGGAAGTGTGTTTCAATCTCACTCTCTGTCATGCACGCACTACCACGCATTGTCACATTATCAGTGATATTCACAGCATTTTTCTCTGTAATCTTAAATTTACAATAAAATATACTAGGTATATGAGAAAGCCACTTTACAATCAAGCATCTGTGCTAACATTGATTTAAGACCTCCTGGCTCATTTCAAAGGGCCAAATATTATTTAATAGAGTGGTTCAAATGCATTGTAACTCTTTCATGGGGCACACAGAATCCTCGGAACAGATGCACAAAATTCTGTCCGTTGCTGTTTTGAAGGTACAAGATTTAACAGATTTACAGCTGTTCAGTGGCTTGTGAAATTATTTGCAGGAATATTATGTAACACTGATGTCTTGTTTACTGATCTTTTCAGAATCACATCCACATGGTTTGCCTCCCCCCACGAATTTAATAATCAACATAGGTTCATACCGTTTACTATTGCAAATGAATTTCATATGTCTGTGTTTCACAATGAAATTCTAGAGCTTGTTTAACCATTCATATTCAGTCCATTGCAATGTAGTTGCGAGTGGAGACGGTAGCACGGAATAAGACACAAACACCAGAGCTTGGGATGAACTATGACCACTTTATTTAACAACAACGGAGATTCAACCCCTCCCTGGAACTGCATGTGAAAAGTATGTGATTCAAAATGTACTAATCTCAGGCTGTTTGCCTGGTTTAAGGGTGAGCCACTCTCTTAAGCCAGGAGTTGGGTAACCTAGCCCCTTTCTTATCCAACACTTTGAGAGTGTGGGGAGACCGCCCCATGTCATCCCCATGCAGAGCCGTAAAACTCTGAGTAGATGAGGCAGGAGGATCTCCAAAGGCATACCATATTCAGACACATGAGCCTTGAAACTCGCGAGGGGCAGGAGCTCTGGCTACTCCAATCACCTAAAAGGTGCCAGAGTGGTCACCGTCTCTATTCTGGCATAGCAAATTCCCACACATCCCGGCAACGGAGGGTGCCAATCCTCAGCTTAGGCACGCTACCCCCACCAGTTTTAGAAAAATTCCAGCAAACCCACATGCAGATCCTGCAGGAAAATATCATTCCCTGCATCAGAGAGGTGAACTCAATCTGCCCTGTAAAGATCCGCTCTGTAAGGTACAATGGCCAGGTGTGGAATGACCCAACCTTGTCAGCCGTGTAGAGCCTGCTGAATTTGCCTATTCACTTTCTTAACAGCCCTATTTAAGATACGGGCACCCCGTCCTTCGATACAATCCATGTATCAGTCCTGTATACTGCAGGTGGAGGCTCACATGATGGAATTCTACCCCAAGGGGGGAAATGGCTCTAGAGACAGAGCATTTTGCATGTCACCTTCTTCATGACATCTAGTTTGTTTTGAGTGTGTGTGTGTGTGTGTGTGCGTGCGTGCGTGCGTGCGTGCGTGCTTATGCAAGAGGAGTATTCAGTTATATGAGTCCCCCCCCCCTCCCCCATAGTCTGTAATGTTTCATTGCAGATTAGGGCTATATGAGAAATTTGTTTTGGTTCATATTCACCCAGTTCACACTTTCCAGACTGAACATGAACTTAGATGCAACCTGTGGTCAAAGTCTGCACATTTCCAAGTTTGCAATGTGATTCACAGACACACAAAAGTGTGTCAAACACCATGCGTACATTTGAAAATGTTTTTCATCATCAACTTTATTACGGTCACCGACCAGACTTTACACATACAAGAGAGTAAGGCAAAACTACATACAGATGTGAAAAGTATGCAGCAGAATCAATTCTCCAGAGACCTTATTCTCATAGCATTCAAAAAGAATTTTGCAAAAGCCTCGATTGTGTCTCTGTCCTCTGTGGCCCTGAAGCAATGAAGAAGTGCATTAATTTCTAAACTGGTGTCAAGTAATAATTTCTCTCTAATCTTTCTATAAAAACAACAACAGAGTAAAACGTGGACAGCCGATTCAATTTCATGGCTTCCACATGGGCACAAGCGATCATGAAAAGTGATTTTCTGAAACCTCCCCTGGAACAGAGTAGATGGCAGGACATTAAATCTTGCCAGAGTTAGTGTGCGCTGATATTTAGGTATATTAAGCATTGAAAAATATTTTGCTTCTGCCATTCCAAATCTTGGGTTACTACCTAAGAACAAATGATTTTCATGTGAAAAGGGGGAAAAAGATACGTACTTGAGTCAGAATGAGCTTCAAAATGGAATTCAGAGAACTTCAGCAAGTTCAACTTTTGCTGATTCACACATCCCTATTTGAAACATGGGTTGATCACAATATCTGCTCTTCGTGAGAACTAACTAACTGTAAGTGCCATTGAAACCAATGAAACAAATTTGCTTTAACTAATGTTTGAAAACAGCAAGACTTCCAGCACAATCCTGTATGTCTTCTCAGAAGTAAGTCCCATTGAATTCATTGGAGTTTATTCTTAGGTAAGTGTATAGGACTAACTTTAGCTGAATTGGGACCAGAATCTTCCACATCTCTTCATATCATATATCTGATGACCTGCTTTGAGATTAATATTGGGAATAACATGGACTCAAATAACAATAATGTGGTCCAGATAAATTTAATTGGAACTGGAAGTAGAATTACTACTGAGCCACACCTTTTATATACCTATGATATATAAAATCTCAATGAAATTCATTACGGGTTATCCAAGTAAACCACAGCATGTATATCTTCCATTTGAAGGCAGATGGTTATTGACATGTTTTAGCAAATTACGTCCAATTAAATGTTTGTTGTTATATGTGCTATTCATTTATTGTGCCCCTTGTAAATTTGGTCCTTTTTAACCTCAGGACCTACACCAAATGGGTCTGAAACACCCCAGTGGGTAACCAGTACTATTCCAAACAGACAAACATTTAATCCCATTTGATAAGCATCACTAAGAATCTATTTATTGTAAAAATTGCAAAATTAAACAAATTGGCATGGTGGTTATATAAGTATACAATCTCTCCCTGTGGTTACAAGAAAAGAGAATGAAATTTAAGTACCAGATTAAGTACAAGAATTACAAGAATTACAATTGCAAAAGCAGGTATTACAAATTCAGCTAATAAGATAATGGCTTGAGCTTCTAGCATTGTTATGACTCCTCCTCCTTTTCGCTTTTGTTTACTATTTGTGGTTTAAAGCTAAACTAAACACTCTTTCGACTATACTAAAATATTGTAGTTAACCCTCCCTACGCTTTCTCTTAGCTTACTATCTGAATTTAAAAGCTATGCTGAAGTTCCTCTGGGCATGTAAAGAGCAAAAGCAAAAGTTAGAGAACTTCTAAGACTTAGAAATAATTTCGAATTCCAGCTTCAGAAAATAAATCTAAGTCCTAAATCCCAACTTTCAGGGAGATATTCTAAGTCCCAAAATCTTAAAATTGTAAAGAGATTCATAATTACCTAACTGCGCCACTCCAAATGTCCGAGGTGAAGTTCCAAAAAAATAATAATAAAAAAAATTCTGTCTTACAGCTCTGCTACCCGTGCTTTTATACACTTGTTCTGGCTCAAAGGTGGGGTTCAATGAGTGATGAGACCACCATCTTCCAATCACAATTGGCATGAATAAGTGATTAGACCACCCATTCACCAATCAGAAATTAGGTGACTCCCCCTTCCCAATATTTCACGTGTTATACTCATAGAGTCTAAAAACCATGGCTGCCATCTGGGTGTCTTATTTTGATTGGCATATTAATATCTATCATATCTTCTTTGAACTCGTGTTCCTCTTCAGACATATTAGGTCATATCCCAGGTGTCCTGTTTGCTCAGTATTATTCTTATCACGATCAACTTCGAGTGAGGACATTTCTTATCAGCAGGTGCCACCACAAGATCTCAAAACAATCGTCCTTCCTAGTGGACATCTGAGCATGCTCAGCTCTGTTCCAGCACACTTGCACACACTCTCTCGGCACACTCACCCAGCACACCGTGGCCTTGAACGTGCTCTGAGAAACAGCTTGTAAACGTCCACTGTGGTTCCGCCCCCCTTTCTTCAAAGACAGTCCTGCACATCTTAGCTAAAGTAGCAGTTAATGGTATAACATCAATTAGCATAGAATCAAACTTCAAGGTCTTCATGTCCATAGCTCAGGGGTCTGGAATATACTTCTGGGGCTATTTCAGATATGAGTCTGGGGTCTTTTTAGGGGGTCTTCTTATACATCTCCCCAAAACCCTCACTGAAGCCACCCCATTCCAGATCAGATCAATCATATTTCTCTTGAAGTAGCCTTTATCTTGCAGCATAATTTAACTCTTTTAGCACCAGATTAACACCCCTGAGGTCTATGATTGAAACATGTTGGGCAATTTACATCTAGTAATACATTACTACTTTTGAACACTAGCTGGGGGCACTGCATCCCCCCTCCCATAGTGCTGCTCTTCTTTCTCTCTTACTGACTAATCAAGAATTATGTAGTGAACATGATGACTTCATGACATCATCTTGCCAATCAGATTGAGCTGCATGTTAACATCACTGAGCAGGACCAGCCCAAGATATTTTACCACAACAGCAAATACAGGCCTCCACCCCAGCATGTGGGCATAATATTCAAGGCTAGCCATGTTATTTTGACACCAGCAACAGAAATTCGCACAAGCTCCTACCCCTTCCCTGGAAGCAAAAAAATACAACAACAACAACAACAATAACAACACAATAACAACAACAACAACAACAACAACAACAACAATAATAATAATAATAATAATAATAATAATAATAATAATAATAATTTAAATAATGTACGATTTGCTGCCCTTTTGGGACATCCAAAATCAGCTACCTGTGTGACCAGACCTTGTATTGTCCTTACTCTGAATGTGGGGAGAGGGAAAATATTCCTGCTGCTGAAACAATGAGGACATCCTTTTCTGTCTTGCTGCCCTTTTTGCCTGCCACTGGCACATGGCAGTACTATTGCCCCCATTGAGTTCTGGTGAACTATTTGCAGTAGCATGTATACAGGGATGTGCATCCCATTTAAATTAATCCAGTATATTAACAGGCACAACTGAACACACATCCCCATCCATATTCAATAACAATGAAATATGTGTGACTGGATTCAAGCGATGGTGCTTCCCCGCCCCCTAGCCCTCTTGTGAACGGTTTGCTTTTGCAAAGCAATGACCCAAAAAAAATCACTGAAAACAGGTGGCAGTTTTTATGGGCTGATAAGACAAAATCCAAATAGCCCCTCTTTTTTGCACTAATTCTCTCCTCTCAGTAATCACTGCCTTAAGCATAAAAAATAATGTGTCAGTGCATGTAGTCAGATGGTATTGAATATTCTTGAGTTAACATTCCTAAGAAGATTTCACTGACTGAGGTTTTATTGACTTTAATGTTTTATTTGGACAAATGGGGCAAATAAAGCTTCATACCCTAAACTAATATACATTTGCTGAGGCTTTCCCTTCAGGGATTGCCCTATTATTTTTCTGTATCATTCTCTACCACTCCACCAACCAGGTAATTAGACTTCCAACACGTTTTCATTCAAGACTCAGTTGAAACTATCATCCCATGGGGGAGGGGGCAGGTGTGGAAAAGCAATTCCACTTAGCCGGGGGAAAACATATTTCAGTATTGAACTCTACTACTGTTTAGCCGGTTGCATCATATTGACTATCGTAGGTAAACCAACAGAGATTATCTGTAGAATTCATTTGTTAGAACTCAGTTTTCTTTAACTCATCTCATTGGGAAGGATCAGGTAGGGTCTGAATTGAATATCCAGTAAGGATGGGGGATTAATTCAAGGAAAAGAAAAGGGGCAGGAACATGTGCAACACTTCCTGTAGTTTTATAATGTAGTAAATATTAGCAATCTAAGGGATTGAAGTTCAGTTCTGCTAACCACTGTATAAGTATACAGAAACAACAACACACAACATCGCTCTCCCTCAGTAGTTTACTGTATACGTATATAATACAAATTGGGAGAATAATAAGAAAGGAAGCAAGTAGTCTATGGGCCTCAACATTTGTTATTGGAACTGATGCCAAAGACCTGGGCCAGGAAGACATCTTTAAAAAGAAAGTTTCTACAATAATAAATCAAACAGAACAGAATGCAATGGGGAAACATTATAATATTTTTTTTTTTGTGCACACGCCTCCAAGAGAAGTTCAACATTCTCTACTTTCTCTGAACCAGGCAGATGAGCACCCATCCACGATCAACATGGCAACATGGATCCAGCAATCCAGGTGTTGTATTAATCAACCTTGCGAGAAATGTTTATTATCAGGTTGTTGCAAAATGCCTTTCCCCAATTTGCAACCCCATTTGCAACAGGCCAATTGGGAGAGGACATTTTGCCCATTTTAAAGGGTGAGGGTGAACATTCTCACATTATTTCTGAGAAGACTGTATTGTTATGATTGTTTAAAAAGAAAAACATCCTGTGATAAGACGTGCCAAAGTGGGTCCTTCGTGTTTCCGTCTGCCTTCCTGATCTGTGGGGGCAGAGAGGAAGAAATGCACTGCTTTCTACGCAGATAGCTAGGTAGTGATTGGCTTCCTTATGGTTAATCTTGCTGGGATGGCTGCGGGGTGGGGTGGAGCTCCCAGGCTGGCCAAGTGATGGCAGGAGAGGCTGTTCGCTGGCCACATGCCACCCAACTTGCTCTGAGGGGAAGCATGTGGATGTTCACCCATTCCAAGAAGCACAAATAAAACACCAAAGCACACTGCAAAAGGCGTTAAATGTTTTTATTTATTTTTGCAGGAGTGCTTTAATGTGTAGAAATTAATATTTCAAAACATTAGTCCTCTATTCACTCTCCCATAATGAGAACATTTCTGAAGTATGGGGCACATTCCCACTTCAAAAACAAACGTTTCCTAAGATTGTTTCCATTACACGTTTTAGAAGGCAAGAATTATTGTTTTTATTTATTTAAACATTTCTGTCCCACCTCTCTCTCTCTTTCCTCCAACACACACACGTATATAGGCAGAAAATAAAATTGCCACTTTTTTAAAAAAAAATTTTAAAAACCAATATAGCTGAAATGGTTAGTATAAAATGGCCTTTCTGAACATGGCTGTTTCCATATTGACTATTTTATGGTGATTGTATACTTTTATTGCATTTTGGTCAGATGGTGTAAACACAATAAAAATATACAATCACCATAGAACAGTAAACATGGAAACAGCAATGTGCAGAAGCCTGGTTTTGTTTTTATTTTTTAATGCACCTAAGAATTGCAGCTGGAAAAAAATATTTTGTTTAAAATGCTGGCATTTCAAATTTGTATTTGCACACAGTGCAATGTGCTAATAATAGTAGTCCTGTTCAGGCAGTACACCTGAGGTGGGATGAGTTTTGCCTCTCTCTCCTTTACCATTCCCATTGTCCTCTACATGTGGACGTTCTCCCTGAAATTCAGAACCATGAAAAACCAGGATTCTAAATTCTCAGGGAGAGCCTCGAAGGATGGAGGAGCATCAACTCTGCAAAAAGTTGCCTGCCGCATGTTGAAGGTGACAAGAGAGACAGGAGTGTGGGATAGAGCTAATATACTTGTGTAGAGCTTACAAGTGAGGAGAATGCTTGAGTAGCAAAATGCAAGAGATGACCCTCCTTCAACCACACTCTGTGTGGTGAGGCCTATTTTTCACACACTAAAAAATCGGGCAGCAAATCCTTTTTTTATTCTGATTTTTTCCTCCATTCCATCTTTCTATAAAAACACATCTGTTCACATATTTTTTTATATCTGCCCATGAATGATTTACTCAACTGCTCTTCCTGGAAGATTACTTTCCTTAAAATGTTAATTGCCTAAAAGCTTTAGCATGAAATGATATTTTGCCAACAGATGATCAGTAGCAAAATGTGAGATGATAGCAAGACTCCAAGATACCACGGCATGTATCAATCTTAAATTCTTAAAGTTTCTCTCAGTCATGATAGATTCACTGTCTCTGAGGAGGGATTTCCATAGGATTATCTAATACTGGGATGAGTGCAGGCAAAGTTACATTTGAAATTTTAAACTAGTTACAATGGGAACCACACAATTAGCAAGACTTCATTGTGTCCTAAAGGATCGGGTCCGTAGTTTGGGGGTGCTCTTCGATCCAGAACTGTCACTTGAGGCACAGGTGAACTCAGTGGCAAAGAGCACCTTTTATCAGCTTAGGCTGATATACCAACTGCGCCCTTATCTGGACAGTGATAGCCTAGCTACAGTTATCCATGCTCTGATAACCTCTCGTTTGGATTACTGCAATGCGTTATACGTGGGGCTGCCTTTGAAAATGGTCCGGAAGCTTCAGCTGGTACAAAACAGGGCAGCCCGTTTACTAACAGGGACTTGCTGGCGAGATCACATTACGCCAGTCCTTTTACAACTTCATTGGCTGCCAGTCCAGGTCCGGGCCCGATTCAAAGTGCTGGTATTGACATTTAAAGCCCTAAACGGTTTGGGGCCAGGTTATTTGAAGGAACGCCTCCTCCCATATGTACCTACCCGGACCTTAAGATCATCTACAGGGGCCCTTCTCCGTGAGCCCCTGCCAAAGGAAGTGAGGCAGGTGGCTACTAGGAGGAGGGCTTTCTCCGCTGTGGCACCCCGGTTGTGGAATGAGCTCCCCAGAGAGGTCCGCCTGGCGCCTACACTGTACTCCTTTCGTCGCCAGCTGAAGACCTTTTTATTCACTCAGTATTTTAACACTTAATTTTAACTTAAATTTAAATTATACTGTTTTAACTCTGTATTTTAACCTTATATCAATTTTGCTGCGTGGTTTTATCCTGGTTGTGCTTTTTATATTGTATTTTGTATTTGTATTTTTAACTTGTTGGTTGTTTTATGATGATTTTAATTTTTGTGAACCGCCCAGAGAGCTTCGGCTATTGGGCGGTATAAAAATGTAATAAATAAATAAATAAAAATAAATAAATTGTCTTACTGATTGGGAGAAGGAATTAAAGTAGCATATGAAAGCAAAGGAGTTAGGCTCCTCACTATTACCAAGCATATGGTGGGAGGTACAACAAGGTCTTCTCCCTGCTGGGAATGACTATATGTATTGCATTTAACCAATGTGGATGGGTGACATTTTGGTTTGTTTTTTATAAGTATTTAACAAAATACACCCATGTCTTTATACTCAAGATGGAATTCAAGAAAAAGCAAAGCTGACAGATTCATCAATCCCTATTCACAACTCCGCCAATACACAAACTACAGCTGGGTTGTAGGTAGCTTTTATTTTGAATATTCAGTGTACCAGTTGTTATATACCTTGACTGCATCCAGCCATTTCAAACTGCATTTACTATATACTTAATTACTCTTTCACAGGCAGAGGACTTTGTGGTTGTAAATGAGCTAATCTGTCGTGAAGTGACACTAGAGGAAAAGCGGTGGAACTGTTCCTTGATAACAGAGCCAATGTGGACACCAAAACATAGCTGGCATTGCAACCTCTTTTTACATTTTCAGTGTCACATTCTTGTCTCATTTTATAGCTCAGCAATCCCAATGGAGTAAACAGAGGAGAATGTGATCCTTAATATACACCACAAGTAACTGAAAGATGTGTTGTCAGCTCTGTTTTACAGATTGGAGTTAAAACAGCATAGCCTGCAGACTTCTTCATTCAACTCAGTTGATTTAGAAGCGTGAGTGAGATCTGCTAATAGAATACAATCAAAAGTTACATCATTAGATCAGGAAAACTTAGAGGTTTAAAGAAACAACATTTGGATATTAAGCCAAATAGAAGCATATTTTCTGATCAATACACTGTTGATACATATGATGTGATTATGTATTCTTACTCAGAAGTAAGATCCTATTATGTTCAATGAGACTTAATAAATTGCAATAGGATTGTAACCTTCAAACCACAGATTTGTGTTGACTAATCCTTTGGAGTGAGTTCCAGAGCAATAGACATGTTAATGTGTCTTGCAGCAAAAGCAAAAACAAAAATCTTGTCTACAAAAGCTTATGCCATAATACAAGCCTTCAAGATGCTACCAGACTCCTTGTTATCTTTGGAAGTGAGTACTCTAGAAAAATCTTAAAGAGAAAATGTTCTAGGGGAATGCTAAGTATGTCATTATAATTTGCATGCCTTTAATGTTCATATTAATGATCTGACCCTATGAATTGAGACTGACTGAATAGGCCTTGCAGATTTCAGAGCTAGCATAAGAGAAAAGGTCCATCTTTAATTAGATGGACTTTATGTCACCCCATGCAATGCAAGGCAGTTCTTTGGAGGAGGTAAGCTATTGCCAAAATGGGGTGTGATATCCATATGCTTCACTGAAAGGTTATAGTAGCAGCGGGGGGGGGGGGGGGGGGGGTTATAGTAGCAGCTTTTTGTAACTGGAAAAAAGGGTCTTGAGCCATTCACACCAGTAGAAGGCTCCTCTCTACCCCTTTGCCTTTTGTTCAATTAAGAAAACCAAGATAAAATCCCCAGGCACCTTGTAAAGTTATGGAAAGTGGCAACACCCTCCAGAGAATTTCAGGAAAATTTTCCCCATCCATCTCCATGTGAGTGATTGCATTTTGGAATTCTCTGTCACATTAAAAACTACCTACATGTTGAAAATGAACGTTCTAAGGAGAAATGTTCATGCTTTGTCCTTTCCTTAATGTATCGGTTTTCTTCTTCGATCTGGAAAGTTTTCCTTTTTCCCTGTAAGGAAGCATTGAAGACTGTGATTATCCAGCAGAAATGTAATGATACAATCACAGAAGGATTCTACACTGTGATTTTGCTGAAGGAGATCAGCTATAATGTTCAGATTCAAAATATAGCCTCAGTGAACTGTTATGTGTTTAGAAAGAAAGGTACTTTTAAGGATTTCATGACATTTCCCAGACATTCTGTTTTCATACTATATCTTACTGACACGATTAACTGTAAATCTATGCTTTGACATTTGTGCTTATTCTCTGTAGTATATACGATATGGGTCTGAATACCCTGTCAAATCAGAATTAAATTTACAAGGCCAGGCTGCCTTCTGTAGTATTGATAATTTAAAAATACAAGTAGCATAGCAGCTGTTTATCATGGCAAAGAAGATTTTGATTGATCAGCTTACTGATAGATTTAAATTTTATTCCATCCCTATCTGCTACAGGATAGGCACCTTAATGTACTGTGCAATCATATACATGTCTACTCAGAAGTAAGACATTGAGTCAAATGGGCCTCAGTTCCAGGAAAATGTTTTAACACGTTTAAACTTTATTGCGTGTGAAATGGTCTGAAGACTTATTCAATAAACTTTGATTTGATTTGAAGTGAAGTTATGACTGTAGCCTTAAATATACACCACTATGACAAAGAAATGCTAAAACAACTCCTTGCATATTGTTGGCCATTAAACACATTCCCATATAAAATATTTGCCTTTGGAAGATGCTTAGGCTCTGGGTTTGTTTGGCCTCCTGGGAAGGAAGATGCAGCGCTTGTGCCCAGCACTGTCAACACCACTTTTGGATTGTATGGCTCTGTATGAATTCCATGGACGTGACTAACAATATTCTCTGTTGAGAGATGTTAGAGATTCTTTTGTGAGGAAGTATTTGGGGCATGTATATTGTAGATGTTATTACAATATTAAAGATCAAGCCTGTGCTGCAGAAGTTGAAAGTATTCATTGATGATCCTGAGCGTCTCTACATTAAGGAGAAATCTTGTTGCTTACCTAGGGTTTTTGTGATTTCTGTTTTGGGGCATGATAGTCATGGGCTGCATTACATGGGTGGAGAGGGGTGACCACATGGATTAAACTGAATACTTCCCCTCCATTCACTTCAATGAGACAGTGCCATCTAGTGGTAGAAAATCCTGGTTTTTTAGGTTGTTAGCACTTTAAAAGTGGTTCTTTTCTTGGTGGAATTTCCAGGGGATGCTGCGGGAAACTTCCTAGTCATTAATGACATCATGTAAAAGTCCTGCAGCCTTTCATGAGTGGTTAATCATGAGTATGTAATAAATTGCTCGTTTAGAGGACCCCCCTCTTTGTGAGCAGGTACTTCTATCAGAAAGTGATGTACAAGAGCTTATACATCAGATATGAGCCTTGTTCAGATGTTCAGGAATGAGTATGTGAAAAAAAATCTTGAGAATTAGTGGGACAGCCTTGTTGTGGATAGAGGGAGAAGCAAGGAAATAACGACACTGACACCAGAGCTTGGATATAACTGGAACCTCTTTATTTAAATGAGATCTGGATCTGCATGTGAGAGTGCGGGAATCCAAGCATCCTGTCTCCAGGCAAGTAGCCTGCATAAAGGGCAAGCCACTCGGCCAAGCCAGGAGTCGGATTAAAACCCAGCTCCTTTCTTAAGCGACACGTGTGTGCTCGGGGGGAGACCTCCCCATGTCACTCCCGCCTGGAGCCACCTAACCCCAAGTAAGTGAGACAATTAGGTTCCCAAAGGCAAGCCATATCCTGGGTCGAGAGCCACGCAGCCCCTGATGACCACGCCTCCAAACCTGCCAATCACCTTAAGGTGCCCAACGAGTGCTCACCAACCTCATCTGATATCCCAAGGTGCCTGCACAACCCTGCCAAAGGAGAGCATTAAGCCTCTGCTTTAGCACCCTATGCCCCAATCTGGGATAAAATCCCGCAAACCCGCATGCAGATCCTGTAGGAAAACATCCTTCCCTATGTCAGAGAAGTGAACTCCGTCGGCCCTATAATTTTCTCCTCTGGACAGCAAATTTTCATGATGGGGAATTACACATCACCCCCACTCCAGAGAAAAAATTTTGGATTGTGCATTACATCCCTGCCAATCCTTGGAGACAGACGGATTTACCTATTTAAACTAAGGGCTTCCCCACCCTCACGCTTCTAGCACAGAGGGAGCAAGTTCAATCATACAGCAACCTTATCTGGCCATCCAGATATCCTCCGGGTCTGCCCTAGGCTGTAAAGTTGGGGACTTCCGCTCCAGGAACCCCCATGCCTCCCCAGGTGGGCACCAACACCTGCGGTGGGGCAAGAACCAATCAGATTGTATCATTTACGGAGGAGACACCACCACATCATGCCTCACCTGCCACCCCACTAGATGGAGGCCAAATTCCGAGCCCAAACTGTGTACCAACAGTTGCTCGCATCTCTTTATGGCTGGCCTGGATGCCACGCCATATCTGTAGATAGGGCCCCCATGGGCTGTGGTCTCCTCTGTCACTCTGCCAAGAGACACAATTATCAACATTAAATGTACAGTAACTCCACCCATCTTCTGTTCAGAATGCATGCTCATGCATGCCTAAGACTGCCATATGGAGGGCCCAGCTCTTGGCACTTTATGCCAGCTGTGGCAGCGGCAGACCAATCTTGGATAGGTTTCCAAATTGAGTAATTCCTCAGGCCTGCTGTCTGAAGGGGCTTCTCGTGTACCCTTAAATTGGTACCAGATAAGGTGCTGCCCATTCCTGTGATGGAACAGCCACTCAAGTTCATCTCACCATAGAGCAAAGTAGGGTCAAACTACAAATGGGCAAAGATTGTAGTGTGTGTTAACCAGGTTCCATGAACCTGATCTGAAGGGTCTGCCTGGCTGCTGTATAAATGAGACCTGCTAAGGAGCAGCCCATACCCAAGAATTCTCTTGGAGGCATTTGATTATAGAATTTCCTAATTGGGCAGCAGTGGTTAAATATGCAAATATGAAAGATTTGCCTGATCTGCCATAGGGTGCATTATATAGTAACAAAGATTGCTCAGTTGGTCTTTTATTTCTTGGCAGTCCCGAAGAGGCTCTTTGCAAGGGACATAGATATTCATACATTCCAATGAATATGCGAATGAATAGTTATCAGGATGTGTTTTTTCATTAGGGGAAAAAGCAAAGCTGCCCAGATCACACCAGTCACCGATGAGATGGTAAAACTGTTACTGGACTGTACTACTTTAGAGTGGAGGGGATTCCATAGATGGCTCCTCCATATAAAAATAGCCTTTTTAATAAAACTAGATGGCAGAAAAACCCCAGCCTTATTGTTTTCCTAATGTAATAGTTTTGAAAGTGCGTATTTGGGGTGGGGAGAAGGGGAAATATTCATTTACACAGGCCCTACCTGCAGTCTGAAGTGGTACTCCAAGAGTCATTCTAACACTTGTTAGCACTTAATACTTTATTCCATGTTTATTTTCCGCATCTCCTACAGATTCTATGAGGCACCCCTTTAAAGAGGACACACCAGCATGACACTTAGCTGCTCCATTGAGCAAAGTGAGACCTACTTCTGAGTAAACATAACAACCTAACAAGTGCCATGCTGGATCAGACCATGGGTCCACCTAGTCCAGCCATTGGCCAGGGATGAACAAGCAGAACATGGTGCAGCAGCATCCTCCTGCCCATGTTCCTCAGTAACTGCTGCACACAGGCTTACTGCCTCGAATACTGGAGACAACACACAACCATCAGGGCAAGTAGCCATTGATAGCCTTCACCTCCAGGAATTTATCCAACCCCGTGCATGAGATCAGGCTCTGAATGCAGTAAGAGAACACAATGAATAAAGGGGTATGTTCCAAAACAACTAGTCTGATTTCCGTAACCTTTCTGCCAGAAACACCAACTACTGTAAACAAGTGGAGTAACATACCCATAAAAAGTTCAGTCAAACAGAGAATAGAGTCAACAGTCAGCAGAAATGAAAGTCAGATATAATGGATGTATTCATCTTCATTTAATCAGGAAACAACACTTCTTCTTCACCACTTCCAGGGAGCAGCTTAATTGCTTATTCCCACTATTGCCCTTCCGATGCTCAGAAGGTCTAAGGTCACCCACTAAATTATCCCTTGTTCTTTGTTAGCACATTAATATATTTATATTTTCCCTTCCCAAGCACAGTATAGCTCTTCAGAACTGGCTGTTCCTTTCTTGCTATTTTTGCTATCCATATGACTTAGTATTCCACCCCAGCACTCATGCACTTTAAAATTTTATTTTGCCTCATTAGAGTTGTCAGCTCTGTGACACCATGTTTTTGATGGACCCACATTACTAGCTAGCTACAAATGCTTATCAGCAGATTTTGAAATCCACTAACAAATATGCAACTTTTTTATTTTTAAAAAAATGTAGTGGGATGGGTGTAACAGTTTCCAAACTCTCCCATAAAATTTTATGTATTCTTAAAGTGGTGTGAAATTCAGTTCTCTCTGTCCAACAGATGGCTCTCTTTTTTGTCCCTTGTTACACTCCCAGAGTGGCCAGATCACAATGCTGCAGAGAGAATTGAAGCCACAATTGACAAAAATGACTTTGTTAGGTGCTAGACAACTATCCATGAGTAGGCAACCTGGTGAACTCTAAATGTTTTTGACTATAACTCCCATTATCCATAATCATTGGTCATGCTGGCTGGGACTGATAGGACTTATAGTCTATAACACCTGGAGGGTGCCAAGTTGCCTACCCCTGATATAGACAGTGCTCACTTCCTTTAGCCACTGGCGAAAGGAAAGTCTTCTCAGTCCAGTCTGGAAATGAATTGGCAACTTTATCATATCAGAGAATGATAGGGGGAAAAGATGCTTTTTCTGATCCCAAAATTCTAAAGTGGCACATGGGTTTTTTGTGTATGCACTTCCCAGCTAGCTAGCTAGTTTGCAACTCCCTGTATTCTTGACTGTGGACCTGTTCAGACAACACGCTAAGCCATGGTTACACACCTAACCCCTTTGCAGTCAATGGTTAGTGAGTTTGTTTAAACTGTGGTTGTGTAGCCACCATGGTTAGGAATAGTTCACATGACATGCTAAGCCATAATGTTTAGCTCAAAATGCTTAACCACTGTGGCTTAGCATGTCATCCGAACAGGTTCTGTGCAATATTAGAGCCAGAGACAAACTTCTCAGGGAAATGGTGCTTGATTTTGGAATACAGATGAGTAGTATGAACAACAGCTTCCATTTGCATCACACATGGGCACATCCATTGCCAGCCATTCCATAGATATGCAAGAGCTGCAGGTATGTTTAAGGAGGAGTGGGAGGCATGGCCAGGTAAAGCAGCCAGGCCATTTAAAAGGCTATGGAGAAAGAAGAAACAGGAAAGAGAGACAGCTGGGAGGAGAAAGAGTGGGAAGAATTCAGAGAAACAAAGAAAATGGAATATGGGAGGAGGAACTTAGGGAATATGGAGGAGGAACTTAGAGGAAAGTATCCTCTAGCAAGGCAGCAGCCCAAGAGAGGCACTAAGTGAACAGACAGTGGAAGAAGGAAGGCGGGAAGCTGGTGGAGAGCTTGGCCAGTTCTTGGACAATGGCCATGTAGTGATGTGATGGCCACCAATTTGGATGGCTTTAAAAGGAAATTAGACAAATTCGTGGAGGATAAGTCTATGGCTATATGCTACCTCCAGTATCAGAGGCAGTATGCCATGTACGCCAATTGCTGGAGAACATGATCAGAAGTGTTCTATTGCACTCATGTCTTGCTTGTGGGTTTCCTACAAGCAGCTGGTTTGCCACTTTGTGAACAGAAGCTGGACTGGATAGCTCTACTGTGGACAAAAGTCAGGCTGGGCTGGGCAAGACAACAAAGCAGCTGGCAGAGGCTGAGAGGGGACCAGGCAGAGCCTCCTTGGTTGGCCCAGAGTACTGTAAATGAGAAATAATTTGTGGGGGATGGGGTTGCAGTATAGCCTACTTGCCTTACTTTCATCCCAAGGAGGTGGGGAGAAAGGGCTCTCATAAGAAACATCAGTAGAAGCAACCCACAGAGAAGGAGTTCCACCCAATGCCATGGGGGATATCTCTTTGAGGGAGTATCACTCATGAGTTACAGTCCAACGTCCAGAGAACTAGAATGGCTCCTTGCCCTGACTGAATAAACTTTCTTCTTGTATAGTAGTGGCTCTATGGAAGTAATTGGAGAATCTACAAACTTACCATATAGGGTCTTAGCGGCCTTATTTCCAGTTTTCAGTATGTAAGATGGGGTTTTTGACATATCCCGTCCTGAATCAGGTCATGATATTGCGAATATGTGCAATAGCCCATAAAGTTTTTCAGGAAAGTTTTCCGTTCATTGTTTATTTTTATTTTAAAAAACCCACTCCTTTAAGGCATATTTAGACAGAAATTCATAGGATTGCACTCTTAGAAGCATCTACTTCTTCCCTATGTGTTTCTTAAGATTAAACAGTGAACATGAAGAAAGTAGTAGCAGCAAATGTGTATCTATCTCTGCAAACATTCTGACTAGTAGGAATATTTCTCCCTTAGGCATTAGATCAAGATCACATATAAGGAATGAAATGGAAGCAGTCTTTGCTAACAGGACAGATTATTGAATGTCTGAAATAATTTGTATTGCTCAACTGGGAAAGAATATTTTAATACTGAACATTTTAAAATGCTGTTCAAAAGTAAGAAGTTGTTTTCAAGGGAGCAGCCGAATAACAGGCATTCATTGCAACAAATGAGCTGGCACAATCTACCGCTGAGTTGCTGCTAGCAAACAAACAGAAAATGACAATACAATGTGTCTTTATGAAAGATGATGAAAGCTATAAAGAACAAGATAAAAGTGCCAGCAGCCAAATGTTGAGATGATCCAAGAGATCTGCAAAATTAAGATTCATTGTTTGATGCCTTTCTGCTTTGAATTGTGCCCTAAAAATGCATGCACTGAAATCCAGGCTAATCTTTGAAGGAAGAAGAGTAGCCACATTTCATCCTCTAGTATGTTACAAAAATGATTTTCATACGTAACAAGAAGTTAGTATTGCATAACAGTCACAGGAGATTTTGTCTGCCATCTAAAAGAACTTAATTATGATTTATATAACACTTATTTACTAATCATGATTTATATAGCACTTATACAGTAATCATGATTTATATAACGTTTATACAGTTCAATATTTCTTAGTTACAACAGAAAACCTGCAAAGTAGATGATTATTATTGATTGGTAGACTGAGATGGGGAAGCATGCCCGTATCTTGAAAATGCTCATGTCCAAGATGACATGAGGGCAGCAACAACTCCCCTATGAGGGAAGGTTACAACAGCTGGGATTGTTTAGCTTGGAAAAAAGTTGAGTAAGGGGAGACTTGATAGAAGTTTACGAAATCATGCATTGTGTGGAGAATGTCGATAGGGAGACATTTTTCTCATTATACTAGCTCAGGGTCATCCTATGAAACTGATCGGTGGGAGTTTTCAGACAGATTAAGGGAGTACTTCTTCACACAGCACATAGTTAAACTATGGAATTTTAAATGGCCACCGATTTGGATGGCTTTAAAAGGGAATTACACAAATTCATGGAGAAGGGTCTCCATGGCTACTAGTCCTGAAGGTGATATACTACCTCCAGTATCAGAGGCAGTAAGTCTATGTACACCAGTTGCTAGGCAAGATGGGCAGGAGAATACTGTTGCACTCATGTCCTGATTGTGGGGTTCTCGTGGTCAGCTGGTTGGCCACTGTGTGAACAAATGCTGGACTTGGTCTGATCCAGCAGGGTTCTTCTTATGTTCTTACTGAAATGATACATATTTAAATATTCTACAAACTCAAGGTAGCTAACACTAGGGTTGGTCAATTTGTCTTGCATTCAGATTTTTTTAAATCACAAGTTTTTCCATCTCAAATATGAAGACATTTACATTTTTAGCAAAAGCAAACCAAAACAAAATTGTCGCCCATCTGCACCAGCCAAATTCAATAGATATAACTATTCCTAATATGGAGAGGACCATGTTATAACTGCCTGCTATATAGCTTTTAAAAGTGAGGAGCCAATAAAAAAAAGGGCAGGGAGATGCACCACCCGTTAATCTGCAGTAATATCGTTGAATATATAGGGATTAAAATCCAGACCTTTAAGAATAAAGAACTCAAAGCTCTGGGCCTGGATCAGCAAATCTGTCAGTTTTGGTTTTTCTTACATTTGAATTTTTGAAATCTCAAGTTCGTTCTGTTCTGAATATGAAGACATTTGTGAGTGTGGGTAAGTACTTCACAAAAATGAACTGAAATGAAATTGTTATCCATCCCTAGCCAACATTTAACTAAAAATCTTACCATTCCCTATATATACCAATCCAATAAAGAGGTAGATTAGCTAGATGATGAAATGTTTTTTTAAAGCCTGTGGACTCAAGGTCCTGTTGACCACCCTAGTCAGAGAATTCTATAATATTGGGGCAATAAAAGAAAAGCCTCCCTCCCAGCTGATATTACTTCACATTAAATGATGTTAAACATATTATGCTGCTGGAATTTATGTTCTGCTCCTTCTGCACCCCTGAAGGGCATCCTTGTCATGAGATTTCTGGCTACACGCCTGCAACACATCCTCTCCCTCATGATCAAGTATACCCTTAGTACAGTTGCCAACTTTTGATTTCAATCACCTTGGTACCTGACCCTGGTTGAGGCCAGAGGGGAAAGCCAAGGAATGGAGAGAATGGGGCCTAAAAGACTCAAGTAGAAGTAGACTTAATAGTGAAAGTTCACTGCTCCTGTTCCAGATCTGTCCATATCTACTCCAAAGCAAGCACCATTAAATTCAACAGGACTTACTCCCAGCTAAGTGTGTGTATAGGATTGCACCCTACATAGATAGATAGATAGATAGATAGACGGACAGACAGACAGACAGACTTTGGGATTCCCTCAAGCCTGCTGATACATCACTCTGGTTTGTAGATAGTGCTATTTTGGCTTCATAGGGATCCATAATCAGAGAATTAGTTCACCATTAGTATATAGGGTTCTATCAAATGCTGACACACACACAAACACACACACACTGAGAAGTCGGCCTCTCTCCTGCTAACCAAACCTGGCACACACAAAATCAATTCATCATCTTTTTCTCCCACTAAATGCATGGATAAACTAGAGGTGAATAATGAATATTAATTAATGAATAGCAAATATCTGATACATGATTCCTTACATGGAAGTTTCTCCAGAGATTTTCATTGTGGTAATTAGTAAAAGCTCTGGGTCTTTTATTAGTATTGTTATTGATAATTTAATTCTTTCAAGATTCATCAAGTACTGGGTATATTTTCATGCAGTTGTTAGTAGAAGTTGGATTGTGTTTTATAGGTTGCCCTCAGTGCTGAAAAGAGGCCTAAAAGTGTGTGTGTTTTCCTATAACTTTGAAGCCACAACATTCTTCTGAATCAAATGACATGCAATATAGATTGCCTTGTAGTTGCTATTTTCCATTTATTTTTAAATAGAAAATACATTACCACTCTACAAAATTATACCTTTCAAGTATACCTTACTTAGGGTTGGTTCATACATGCATATTTGTCCCTTAGAGCACAATACAATGGGCTCTGGAGAACAACCTATGGACCATAGGATTTCTCCGATTCCCCTTCCAAAAAATGTAAGCACTGCTATGATTTGGGGAGGATGACGACTCTGAGTTCCTACCCCTCCCTCACAGCCACTATAGAAAGAACAGTGGTGCCTGTTTTCTGAGGTCACATAAGCAGCCTTAGAGGACCACATAGAAGTAAAAAGTGAGGTGTTCTGATTGGCAAGGAAGAGAGGAAACAGGCCAGGATATGCAAAATCCTATGACCTCCCCAGCCCTGTGCCCACCTGTGTGACTACTTTAGATAGGCTCAGAGGCACATCTAGAGGGAAAATGTAAAAACAGGAGGACAAAGTGGTGAAAATTACTTCCATTGCTTCTCCTGCCTTGATGGCAGCAGCCCAGCAGGGCACAGGATGCTCAGAAGTAGGGGTGTGCACAGACCCCCCGCTCCGCTTCTCTTCCAGATCCACAATTTGCAGATCGGCCTGCTTTGCTCCGCCCCCCGCTCTGCCTATGTCCTCTCCGCTCCACTGCGGAGCTCCGGATCCGGATCGGAGCTTCGTTTCCCCCCCCCATAAGCTTGCATTAAGCTAAAAAAGTATACAACTTTTTTTCTGTTAAAGTTAGAAACCTCACGTTTGGCACCATGACACCTCATGGAAGTATACACAAGCACGCCAAGACTCAAGGCAATCCCATCATCCCCTGATTTTTGGGGAATTTATGAAAATCGGGCAGCCCATTCATACCCCTTTCGATAGCTCCATCAATTTGCACGTTAGAAACCTCAAACTTGCCACCATGATAGCTTATCCAGGGATACACATGCATGCCAAGACTCAAGGCAGTCCCATCATCCCCTGATTTTTGGGGAATTTATGAAAATCGGGCACCCCATTCACACCCCTTTTGATAGCTCCGTCAATTTGCACATTAGAAACCTCAAACTCACCACCATGATAGCTTATCCAGGGATACACATGCGTGCCAAGACTCAAGGCAGTCCCATCATCCCCTGATTTTTGGGGAATTTATGAAAATCGGGCACCCCATTTGCAGACGTGGACTGTTCTCTGACATTTGGACAGATAAAAAAAGGGAAGTGGGCACACTCACAGATGCCATCTAGACCCACAATCATGCCAAGGTACAAGGCAATCCCATCATCTACTGATTTTTGGCGGAGCTTAAACCTGCAGACAGCTCAATGGGGCCATTTCAAAGGAAATCCCAAGATGCCATGAATTGGGGAGTAGAGATCAACCTAAATATGAATCTTCTTC
The DNA here is from genome assembly GCF_023053635.1 of Elgaria multicarinata webbii. Lineage (NCBI taxonomy): Eukaryota > Metazoa > Chordata > Lepidosauria > Squamata > Anguidae > Elgaria > Elgaria multicarinata. Next base: position 52,310,513 of record NC_086174.1, read on the forward strand.
CACACTTGAAAAATGGATTTGGAACTTCCAAAAGTCTAAGTGAGCGCAGGAAGGACTTCTCTCCTGAGTCAAAGCCAGACAAAAACCATCCCTGTGAGGCGGGCAGGGGAGGAGGGAGGGAAGGCAGGCAGGCAGCAGACATTTCTGGGGGCATAAGGAAGTGAGCCAAGGATAAGCCAGTAATGCATATAAAATGGAATAAATAAATAAATAAATAAACAAAGGAGGGGTGGAATTAAAAGCAGCAGTGTTGCTGAATAAACAACAAGAAGAACTTTTTTAAAAAGGCTATATCTGTCTTTTACCAGTAAGAGGGGTGGGGGTGGACGTGCCCAAAGGGGGAAGCATCTGCCAATTTGACTGGTCCTGTCTAGGTACAAGTCTTTAAGAAGCAAACACTCACTTCAACTCATGATAGGCATTGCTTCACTGGGTGACTCTTTGGAGGGCTCTGATGGCCCTCCAAGTACAGGAGAGTGAGGGCACGTCCACATGCCCTAGGGGAGCTCATCCCATTGCACCACATGTATTCAGTTGTTCCCCAAAGTTAGGGTGGGTAGCACTGCTGTGTGTTTCCTATCTGTTAGTATGATTTCAGTTTGTGTTTGTGCATTTGGTGGAGCTACTGTTTTAAAAAAACACTGGGAAAACTCCGTTCAGACTAAGAAAGAGAAGTTCCCAGAATCCCAAGTTACCCATTTTGCCTATCCCCTCCTCCAACTTTGGGATCATGTGATCATGACCGGGAGTTGACTCTGCCCCTCAGCAATCGAAAAGGTAATCTTTTTCCCGCCTTTACCCTACTTTTTAAAAAATTCTAGTAAGCGAACTGCACCACGCAGAGAGCTGAGAGTAGGCTCAAAATGACCCCCAGCCATGACTCTCTAAGCACAAGAAGTTTCAGAAAGATAGCTTCAAAAACAACACAGTTATCCCCTTTTCTTTTCCGCAATGCAATCCTATGGGTGAAATGTTTCAAAATGGCGATTGGATCGGTCCGCGGAAAGAGGATCGCTCTGAAAATGGGCGCTTCTCTTCGCCTTGCTTTGAGGGGTCCGTTGTCCGCTTCTACTCCGCCTCTGGGCAAGGCGGAGCAGGCCAATTCGCTTCTGATTCTCCGGTTCTAATCGGAGCGGAGCACATGCCTACTCAGAAGCCTCTGAGTTCAGAGGCTTCCATCTAGTGGGCCGCAACCCAATAGGGTTTCAGCCTTAGTGATTGAAACCTCTTAGCAATCACGTGGAAGTGTGAGAATTAGTGCTATGCCAACAATTTTAACCATTCCGTTTTTGGCATTTGGTGGTGGTGGTGGTGGTGAAATGAAAACTCGGGCAAAAGTGGCTGGGAGAGGTGAGAATTTCAGAGAATTTTCTCCTGGGGGGGGAGGACAGGGTTTCCACATACCTTTTTAAATGGAGCCAGTTGTTGAGGGTCCCTTTCTTTCTTTCTTTCTTTCTTTATTTTTTCTTTCTTTCTTTCTTTTTATTTTATTTTTAGAAACACCCCAGGCATTTACAGGAGCCCAGGAGTTGTTGGTTTTTTAAAAAAATGCTTATTGGAGAGGGTGAGGTCACATGGTCCCCAATAGACATTCACTAAGAACTGCTGGGCTCCTCCAAATGCCAAGAGAAGGGGGTGCTTTTTTGAAAAAAAAAAACCCTAAAAAAATAGGAAGCAGATCCCTCAGCAACCAGCTACACTTAAAGATATACGGGAAGCCTGTCCCCCTCCCCAAGGATAAAATTCTCTGAATCCTCCCCCCCTCCCTTGAAAAGAGGCAGAAAAAGCAATGCTTCTTTCGCAGGGAGAGAGAAAGTCCCCCAAAATAGGGGGCAGGATTTGGCCCAGCACTAGTGAATATGACATCATAGCGTTAGTAAGAAATAAAATATATCACCTCATATTGCCTAGGCTAATAACATAATGCTGTTCAACAGCATTGGTTCAAATATTCAGGCATCAAAACCATACATGGTTTTGTAGGATTGAACTTGATCAAGGCATGGAACAACAAAACTGGTGTTCTATATGTCAGTTGTTTCCTCTCAAGCTGCCAGAACCCCCCCGTGAGGACAGCCCCTTGGACTGGACAGCCTTCCAATAGAGGATGGTTTCAAAGACAGGACTGCCCTTAAAGAGGACTGTACTCTGGAAAACAGGACATATGGAAACAGGATCCAGTGAGGGTTTCCTAAAAAAAATGACATCCTCAAAGCAGTGAAAACTACTCCCTCTCTCATTTAGACATTAATCCAGCCAGTCAAACCCCACCCCTCACCTTGATGTAAGTAGTCAAGATGAGCAAAGACCATGAATACAGGTGGTGAGATGAACCTCTCCAAGCACCATGTTCACATCCTCAGGCTGCACCAACCAAAACCTATCCTATAAAACTGGACTAGAATATATTTTAACACCTCCGCTGGAGCTGTATCAGTAATGGCATCAAAAGTTGTCATTAATATTATCAAGCCTGATGTTCTACTACATGGCAGAATTTTCCAGGGTCTCATTTTGTTTCTTTCCTAAACCCAATATCACTAAGCTTCAAAAGAAGACACAGAGGATACTAAAAACAAGGCCCATAATATTGAGCAGACGGTATGTGTAATAAGCCCAATGTAGAACAAGCAAAACACATCTGCAAGTAAAATAACCAGGATTCCCAAATGGCACGATGATTTAAACTATGTGCTCAACGTGCAACTTCTTTTCTAAATGCTGCTGATATACAGCCTATTTTCAAGGAGAACTAATTGAGATTTCAGCACTATTTTGCTTCTAGATAGTCTTATATCAAGCTGTGAGACAATCATTGAACAGCCCTATTTCAAATGGTAAGGAAATTGTTGCAATCAATCCTCTGTGTAGCTAAATGATTTATTTTTTTAATCTAAAAATGTGAATTGAAATAACAATGATCATGTTGTCCATTAGTCCATAATCTAGTTAAGAAGAGACGCACAGGTTTCCTGCTTGAGGTAATATTCTGGGATGGAGAGCATTCCCTTTCGATTCTCTTTCATAAGTACAAAGCAACTCTTGAAAAGAGAAGTGTCTAACTAGGGCTCTAGCAGAATGTATTGCAGCTTGAACTTGGAAGCAAAATATAGACTTCTTTCAGGAAAAATCATTTGGGTGCTCAAAAATACTTGCCCTTTAATGACATTCATTATGTTTGTACTTGCCACAAATTGCAGTCACCCTCCCCTTTCTTGAAAGCTTCATTGTGAGAAAAGGGATATGTGTTTGTTTCACCAAGGTTACCGTGTGAAGGAACAGAATTGTACTCCATTTTTATTTATACTTTTATTTTAGGATATTAGGTGGTTAAACCTTTTTTGTGAGGGCTAATCAGTTTTAACTAAAATAGTTTAGTGGCCAAAAGTTTAGTTAAAATATAGAGGTCAGGAAGTTTGCTCAGGAAGCCAAGAGATCATAGAGGTTAACAGAAGGTCAGAGGAAGAGAGAGAAAGGTTTTAACCCTGAAAGGAGATTTTTTTTTGTTTACAGAAATGAACAGGAAACTACTGTCCTGAATGGCTGGAGATGGGGAGAGAAGAAAACTAGTTTTAAGTAATAAATTAGTAAGGCAAAAAGGCAGAGTGGAAGAGAAGCAGAAAGAAATATAAGAAGACTGAGAAAGAAGAGGGGAACCCAGAGTCCTAGAGGAAAGAAAGAGTCAAGACTGCTCAAACTATAGAACTGATTGAGAGATCTGGACCAATGACAGTAATATATTTCCTGCTATGGCTGGGTTTGCACTCAGTCCTGTGATAAACTAGGGTCAAATTCATTTAGCAAAGTAAAAAAGCAAATAAAAAGTCAAATCACAGAATTACCGTACCAGACCAGGAAAAAAAGGACAATCCAAAAGCAAGTTCTTATCAGGAGTGCAAGGGAGATCAGTCCAAAGAAAAGAAAAGTTTCAAAATGCAGGAGCCACACTAAGGTGCTGTCTAAGCAAGCAACAGTTTCAACTGAGAGTTAAGTGGGAGCTTCCAGAGCCCCACCAAGAACTCAGTTGAAACGCATCAGAAGCTTCTGGAAGACGTCCTCTTCATGAGGAGGGCTCTACTCACAAGGAATCCTTTACTCTTGAGGAGTCTTCATTTGAAAACAGGCACATCTGTTCATAAAGGTTCTTCTGGCCTGCTTGTTGAGACACTACCACTCTCAGAAGTTTAGGGGGGTCACCCAGCCCCTCTTTCACAGGCAATGCTCCCTGTCTTCTGTTGTGGCAATGGACCCATGGCCATCTCCTCTGAGGGCCTAGTCTCCTCATATCTTGTGGCATATGCTACTCCTCAGTGTAATTTGTCTCTACGACTTTTAACTCCACCTCTGAAGAGGATTCCTGCAGTGGTGGCATGACAATAAGGGACCTCGATAAAATAGGGAATTATTTAAGTCTCTTTTTCTCTCTCTGACTCACTTTCCATGAACTTTTTAAAACTTCATGTTCTGCTTTTGTTCATACTTCCTGAAACAACAATCATGCCAGCAGAGGGAGAAAAAACCCCTCACACGTCAGTAACAACTCTTATATGATTTCCTGCCCAACCTTTTTAAAAGAAGGATTGTAACGTTATTTCCCCAAGGCCTAAGTGTGTGGCTGTGGATACCACCAGGCAAAAGTGCTACCTGCAGGTATAAATCCATAAGGCCAGGGGTGCAGAACCTCCACACCCCCTTTCTTTGGCTACACCCCTTTCCCCCTTTTTCCCTGGCTGCTGATTGTTTGGTGCTTTCTTGGCTTCTGTGAAGGGTTTTCCCCACCCCCACCCCCACCCCATTCTTAAAGGTGGAAATGCCAGACCTAAGGCTTGGATACTGGCAGTAAAAGATATACTCTAAAATAGGGCTGTGCACGGACCCCCCAAACTGCTTTGTGGCCCGATCCAGAACTTCCGGATTGGGTCCGAACTGCTTTGGGTTGATCTGCCGTCCCCCACTCCGCTCTGCAGAGCGAGATCCGGAGGGGCAGATTGAAATTTTGCCCCCCTTCCCCACTTACTTGCCTCCGCGGTGGATGGCAGAGGCAGGTAAGTGGGGAAGGGGAGTAAAATGGGGGCTGAATAAGCCCCCTGCCCCCTTACCTGTGTCCATCGTGGTCCATTGCAGGCTTCAATTGAGGCCATGGCTTGAAGCCGGAAGAGGACACCTCTTCCGGCTTGAAGCCAGCGCCTTAATTGAAGCCCATGATGGACTGCGATGGACACAGGTAAGCTCCCCTCCCCCCTGCTCCCTTACCTGGCTCCACCGCTTTCGTCACACAGACTGTGGTGGCAGCAGGGCCAGGTAAGCGAAAATCCCCCCGCCCCCTTACCTGGCTCCGTTGTGGTCTGTCACAGGCTTCAACTGAGGGCCAGGCCTCAAAGCGGAATCAGGCTGCTCCACTATCGCTTCTATGAACTGAAGCGAAGCGGAGCACAGCCGTACTCTAAAATATGCTTGTGTTTCATTTGCCTTTGGCCACATCTGCCACTGGGGCAGGATCCACACTTATGGTTTATAATAGTTATAATGTTAGTGATAGCTGTTCAGGCCCAGGACACATTCCATAGACCATTTTCAAAGTGTTCTATCCTGCTTGGTGTAGATCTGGAACTTCTCCAAAAGAATTTTGCCCTTGGCCTGAAAGAAGTTCAGCCCCTCCCCCTCCCCTGTGTTAAGCTATCATAGCCACAGAGAATAATCCCCCTGCTAGAATTCCAGGCTTGAGAGCCCCTCACAGCTTTCAGGTGCTCCATGAACACAGTTAGCAACGGATGGCAGAGAGAAAGAAAAAAACATAGTTCAGACAAATCCCCCCATCCCTACATGGGTATTGAGAACAAAAGAAGATTCCTGCTGGATCAGACCAATGGCCTATCTATACCGCCATCCTGTTCCTCCACAATGGCCAACCAGTTGCCCATGGCAAGCCCACAAGCCCACCTTTGTTTCTCAGAGGCTGATATTCAGAGTCATGCTGCCTCTGAACTTGGAAGTAGCATATCATCATCATGACTATTGATAGCCTTATCCTCCAGGAATCTGTCTAATCCATTAAAAAACATCTGTGTTGTTGCCCATCACTACCTTATGTGGCAGACTTCGACTATGTGCAGTGTGAAAAAAGTGTTTTCTTTTGCTTGTCCTGAATTTCCCACCACTCAAGTTCACTGGATGACCCTGCGTTCTTGGAAGCTGTGCTCCCACTGTCTCTGAGTTCAGTGAATGGAGAGAAGGGGCTCTACATACATACGGACATATATACACAGAGCTCCTCCAGATCCTGGCCTAATGAGGATAACCCCCTTACCTGGAGGAGTTTTAAGGACATAGAGCTCCATCACACCTACTCCCCCCTCCCCACTTTGAGTTCGCAGTTTCCCCCTCCATTTCCTTAGGGAGTCCAGCGCTGGGCACTTTCACGTCTGTGTGCTGTTGCGCTATTTCAGCTCATGTACCTTTTCACCTGTATCACTATTGTTCCAGTGAAATCTCCTGCCCCGCCCCCTACATTCTCCTTTCCCCTACACTTAATTTTCTATAATATGTTATTTCTGTGCAAATATAATAGTACAGCAGCCTGAAACTGAGCAATTACAGTAAAGCAACACACTATGTTTTCCCCTAATGTCATATTAAATGTATTAAATACAAGTGAAGAGAAAGTATTACAATTCGGTTTTGGAGAAATTTGTGGTCAATGTTGGCATGGCAAAAGGAAACCCACGTTGTTCTGGTCAGGAAACCTAGACATGCCAACTCAGGAGTAAGAACCATAGAGTTGAATGGGACCGAGTCCAAGCATGGATGGTGGCAGCCTCGCTCGTCTTCTCCGTGGGGTGTTCGGATGCCCTCTCTCCCTCCTGGTTCACGGTTGAGCAGTTCAGCCTAGAACCGCTGCAACCTCCCATTTTGTCAGCAAGACCACCCTTCAAAAGACACACCCAACAAAAAACAGGATGGTCCGATATAGCCCAAGGACAGCAATACACAGGATGGAGGAGCGGCTTTATTGCGCATGGAGGGGGGAAAACTGGACTTTCCCCACTCCAAAATAAGCTGGAAAAGGCGAGATGAGTGCAGGACAGGAATGATGTCATGTGAGTACCGCACTGAAAAAACACATACCAGGCATGGTGAGAGAGCAATAAATAGCTGGTGTGATGGAGCTCATACATCAATATGCACATTAAAGCTCTTTTTATACATGCTGAACTTGTGGACAGAGGGTTGAATGCTCTCTGGATGCATGGGGGGGGGGTCATCTACCCCCTTATAACATCACCCAAATCTGAAGGAATTCTGTTCACTATGGGGCTCTTAGAGGATGATCAAATTGGTATGGGGCCCAAAATACACTGCCCTGAACTCCCTGAAGGCATAGTGGGGTTAAAAAAAGCACCTTGGTAAAATTATTATTATTATTATTATTATTATTATTATTATTATTATTATTTCCCTTTTCTGACTCGTGACAGTTTTTCTAGGTGGACATGATGGGCTTTGCCAAATCATACTGTCCTTTACTGACTCAGAAACATCCTTACTATTGAACATGTTTTGAGTATGACTGCTTTCTGGATGTTGGTGTGGATGTATTTTGGTAGGGCCAGGTCCTGGAGGTTGTTGTTGTTGTTGTTGTTGTTGTTGTTGTTGTTACATAGTTACAATTTTGTCTACTCCCCGCCCCCAAAAAACAAACAAACCCATGAAGGTCAATTGCTTAATATCATAAAGCAAAATTCAGGTTATATGCTTTGCAATAGTTTCCTGAAGTTTCTAGTTGTTGTTTAATCTGCAGTTTTAAGAGTGGGTTTTTTTGTAAAATATTAGTTTTCTCCCCACCCCTCCACTGCCACATTTAAAGACTGATACTAATGAAACTGGGTGTGGGTGTAAGAAAAAGAGGCAGCTAAATAAAATTTGGCCTTTTGCTCAGTGACATCTCACACCCACTTCTACTTCTTAGAAAAAATGAGCTCTCCCAACAGAACAAATAACAATTAGAATAATGTAAAGCTGCAGAAAAGACGAGTGACACTTTTTCTTACTGGCATTAACAACAACCAAGGGTGCTGAAAGAACAGTTTCATTTAAAACATGACATGTCGAGACAAGATGTGTTCCTAACAGTTCACTCCAAGGCCTGCTTCTGTATGGGACCAAAGATCAGGGTACGGCTATGTGCTACCTCCATTATCTGAGGCAGTAAGCCTGTGTGCACCAGTTGCTGGGGAACATGGATGGGAGGGTGCTCTTGCACCGTGTCCTGCTTCGTTGGCTGACAGCTGGTGTGTGAACAGAGTGCTGGACCAGATGGACCACCGGTCTGATCCAGCGCTCAGCAGAGCACTTCTTGTACTCCGCTCTTTTACCCCCGCAGCAGCGAAATGGCCCCTGCTCACAATTCAACTGTGCCTCATGAAGCCAAGGGGGCAAGGACACATATCACTAAAGGTAGCTGAAGCAGTACAGTATATGGTCAGGGATATAGTCAATATCCCTGTTGCACTGTTGCACTGATACTGAGGAACTTTACATTGGTTTTACTTTCTGTGTACCTCTGTTCTTATGTAGTAGTCTGAAAGCGGTATTACCTCATTTTCAGTGGAGGCTGGTGACTCCGATTTTGGTGAGGCTGTGCATCCCTTTGGGGTTTCAGTCTGAACCAGCCAGAACTCAAGACACAGAACCCTATCCCCCAAATAGGCTCATTGCCTTGGGTTCTTGCTTTTGAGTTCTGGCTGGTTCTGACTGAAATCCAGAGTGAATGCACAGCCCCACTGAAATTGGAGCTACCAGTCTCCAGAGCTCATTTTGTACTGGGTCGGGTTCTGAGTGAGGTGGCCCCTACTTCTCCAGCAGGAATTCCACTTCACTCCTCAACTGCTTTGCTTAACCAGCCTCCACATTCAAAGCACAAGTTGACATTATCTAGGCACAAGGGAAGGCAATACTTTTATATATACAACACTGTCTATAAGATTCTATTACATTATAGATTATAGATATTACCTAGTCACAAAATAAGGCAATGCCTACATTATAATATTGCACTGCATTATAGATATTACCTAGTCACAAAGTATGGTGATGCCTTTTATATAGATATCATAACTATTATTTTCCAGCTTCCTTGTCTGTCAGAAAGTAGTTTGCAAGGAACTGTCATCTAGTTTCCAAGATATAGGATCTTCGAAAGGGATTAGCTATTCTAAAGCAATCATTGAACCAGTGCAAATGGGAATTGCACCATGAAAAGCTAGTATTAAATATTAAATTAACTCCATCTTAAAGCTCGAGGCAAATGGAAAGTCATAGACTGTGCTTGTTGGACCTCCAGTGAAGTGGAAAAGGCTGCAGGTTAACTTTTAATGTGTGTATAAGAGCAAAATTGTTTTGTGGCCATTGTACTGCTTTTATTGCAGCCACATGGCAATTCAAGTTATGCAAATACCTTTACTCAATGACGTTTTAACTTCTCATATACTTTCCCCTATGAATAAGGGATACAAAAGTACTCAAAAAGCAAACTGAGATATTTTGCTTGCATCTAATAAGCCAAGTGTTCATCTCCCTATACTAAGAGGGTGTGGGGGTGTTGTTGTTGTTGTTTAAATACACAATCTACTAATTTGTACAATCTACTAATTTGGACATGCTCCTTTAGTACCAACATGCTAGAGCTTATTATTAAAGTGTGCAGAACTCTGCAGAACAGAAAAAAACTGGGGCAATCATCATTACAAAGCACAAGTTCCTACATATTCTTCCAGGGGTGGTACTAAAATAGTTGTATTGTAGGAACAGTGCAAGTTCTTTCCCTCCAACATGCAGAAAACCTTCAATGTGAATTGGGCTCTCCATCAAAGCATCTGATCATGTGATGGCTCACATAGTTTGTTCCTCCTTTCTTGAGACATCTTCCATGAGTTCACTGGTTTACATGGAGAAGCTGCTTCATGGTGGTGGCTATTAGGGGTGTGATCCGCTCCGATTAGGAGCGTAGAAGCAGTAGCGGATTGGCCTGCTCCGCCTTACCCAGAGGCAGAGTAGGAGCGGACCGCGGACCCCTAGAAGCAAGGCGAAGAGAAGCGACCATTTTTCAGAGCTCCTAGTTCAGGCGGAGCGCTCCGGTCGCCATCTTGAAAACATTTCGCCATAGGATTGCATTGCGGCAAATAATCACGCATAACTAGGTTGTTTTTGAAGCTATCGTTCTGGACATTCTTGTGCTCAGAGAGTCGTGGATGGGGGTCATTTTGAGACCACTCTCACCTCTCTGCGTCGTGTGGGTCGCGTGCTATATTTTTTTGAAAATCGGGTCAACCGCGCGGCTCAAACAGCGTTTTCGGCTTTTCGCCCATAGGATTGCATTGAGGGAAAGAATCGGGGATAACTGGGGGTGGTTTAAGCTATCGTTCTGAAAATTCTTGTGCACAGAGAGTCGTGGATGAGGGTCATTTTGAGACTACTCTCAACTTTCTGCGTCGTACGGGTCGCGCGCTAGAAGTTTTTTAAAAATCGGCGGGAAAAATACCTTTTTCAAAGGGCTGAGGGGCAGAGTCAGCTCCCGGTCATGATGATCCCAAAGTTAGAGGAGGGCATAGGCAAAACAGGTAACTTGGGATTCTGGGAAACTTCTCTTTCTTCATCTGAACGGGCTTTTCCCCGTGTTTTTTAACACAGTAGCCCCACCAAATGCACAAACACAACCTGAAATCATATACTAAGCCAAGAATAAGAGATAGAAACACAGCACTGCTCCCCACCCTAACTTTGGGGAACAACTGAAAAGATGTGGTGCAAGGGGATGAGCTCCCCTAGGGCATCTCATTGTGGACGTGCCCCCACTCTCTCCTGCACTGGAAGGCCATTAGAGCCTTCCAAAGAGAGTAAAACGGTGGAGCAATGCCTATCATGAGTTGAAGTGAATGTTCACTTTTTAGTGGTGGAGTGATGCCTGTTATGAGTTGAAGTGAGCGTTTACTTCTTAATCTCAGAGCTGTTGGTGGCTGTCTTGAGTTGAACTGGCAGCTGCTTCCCCCTCCCCCGGGCACGTCCCCCTATTGCTGGTAAAAGACAGATATAGCCTTTTTTAAAAAAATCTTCTTGCTGTTTATTGAGCAACACTGCTGCTTTTAATTCCACCCCTCCTTTGTTTATTTATTGATTTATTCCATTTTATATGCATTACTGGCTTATCCTTGGCTCACTTCCTTATGCCCCCAGAAATGCCAGCTGCATGCCTGCCTGCCTTCCCTCCCTCCTCCCCTGCCCACCTCGCAGGGATGTTGTGTGTGTGTGGCTTTGACTCAGGGGAGAAGTCCTTCCTGCGCTCACTTGGAGTTTTGGAAGTTCCAAATTTTGCAGGTTTAAGCCCCGCCAAAAAACATGGGATGATGGGACTGCCTTGAGTCTCGGCGTGCGGCGTATGTATCCCTGGATAAGCTGTCATGGTGGTGAGTTTGAGGGGTTTTTTTAACGTGCAAAATTGACGGAGCTATGGAAAGGGGTGTTGGATTTTCATAAATTCCCCAAAAATCAGGGGATGATGGGACTGCCTTGAGTCTCGGCATGCGTATGTATCCCTGGATAAGCTTTCATGGTGGCGAGTTTGAGGTTTCTAACGTGCAAATTGACGGAGCTATCGAAAGGGGTGTGAATGGGGTGCCCGATTTTCAAAAATTCCCCAAAAATCAGGGGATGATGGGATTGCTTTGAAACTTGGCGTGCGTGTGTATACCCCCATGAGGTGTCATGGTGCCAAACGTGAGGTTTCTAACTTGAACAGAAAAAAAGTTGTATAATTTTTTAGCTTTCAATGCAAGCCTATGGGGGGGGAAAGGAGCTCTGAGCGGAGCGGAGCGGAAGTGGGCGGAGCGGGGGCGGGGCGGAGCGGCCCAATCCGGAAAATGGCGGATCTGCAAGTGAAGCGGAGCGGGGGGTCCGTGCACACCCCTAGTGGCTATCCTTGGAGTGGCAGGGAAGGTGTCTTGCCACTCCTCTATCGCACTGTCCCTGCTGGATATATGAGCTGAGGCACAAACCAAAAGAAAACCAAGTAGAACCATCCTCTTACTATAACTTTTATCTTGAGGTAGCTTATATTTACATAAGCTACCTTAGGAAAAGAAAAGGCTATTCCTATTGTTATTTTATTGGAAACTTATGTTCATGTGGGTGAGGCATTTTAGATCTGTCCTTTTGAATGGGAAAATAGACTGGTATCTGCTTTTGAATGGGAAGCACTGATAATAGCCTGGAAAGATATGAACTAACACAATATAGGCATAGTCTGAAAGCACCTTGCTGAAGATAAGCAGGTCTGTATCTGGTCAGTGCTTGGAAGGGAGACCACCTTGGAATCCCATATAGCCACCATGTGGGAAGAAAGGTAGGCTATAAATGTGATGATGATGATGATGATGATGATGATGATGATGATGATGATGACGACGACCTGCATATCTATTTTGGCAGATAAGTATCCTCCTCAATTTGTGATTAAAGTGTTCAGGAAAGCAGGAAATACATGTTTAAAAAATGGGAAGGTTTCACAGCTCTACAGTGCAACAGGATGGCATTGTAGATGTTGCAGTACAAGTCTTTTGTTCCAGGTATGCATCTGTCATACTAGAGTTTGTTTTTTTGCAATGTCAGCCTAGTGATTGCTGTGCAGGGATTGAACCTGGGGAATTGATGAGTTCTAGAGACCATGTAGAAACCATAGTGGCATAACAAAAAAACAGGAGGGGGGACATTTGAGAACTTTGGGGGGAGGGAGGAAAGAAAAACGTGACAGGTCCCAAAGGGAGTGGTCTTTTCACATCCATGTAGTTACTTACATGAACTAACAAATTAGAAACTTTCAAGGAAGTGAGGCAGGTGGCTACCAGGTGGAGGGCCTTCTCTGCTGTGGCACCCCGGCTGTGGAATGAGCTCACTAAGGAGGTTCACTTGGCACCTACATTATATGCTTTTAGACGCCAGGTAAGATCTTTTTATTCTCCCAGCATTTTAACAGTCTATAAATACATTTTAACTTGGTGTTTTAAATTTGTAATTTGGCATTGCTGCTGTTTTTATCTGGTTGAGCTTTTATATTGTATTTTATATTATGGTTTTATACTGTTGTTTTATACTTCGAATTTTTTTAATTTTTGTGAACCGCCCAGAGAGCTCCGGCATATAAATAAATAAATAAATAAATGTTAATGCTTGGCAATTTTAGTGCACCATAGTGCTTCTACAGAGCAATATGCCAATAACCAGAGGATCAGGAAGTAGCTAGGGTTATGTTTTAATGTAAATGGACATTGAACTTCACTGTAGTCATAGAATGAATTCCTGTTTCCATGTCCACGGTTAGTATTGTTAAATACTGGGTTATGATGGCCTCATAAAAAATGTTAATGCACTAACCTGCACTAAAGCTTCTAACATAAAGAGATCAAAAACACTCTTATCTAGTCATTCAGAGCTGTTAACAAAAGAATTTGATAAGAGCTCCTCACTGCCATCATGTAACCCTCCTTTTCCTTGAACTTTCTGCTGTTCAGACTGCTCCTCTGAAAATGCCCAGCTCCTTTTTAATCAGAGCACCCCACCCTCCTTCAGCAATTAATCTTAGCTTATTTGGGGAAGGGGGGAAAATGGAAAATGAAGCCAGTTATATCCAAGAAAGCATACTCAGCTTTCCGAATCATAAGCCCTTTTTGTTGTTGTTTGGGCTTGTTTTGCTAGAGTAGTAGAGATGGTATTTTGCCCTTGATATAAAATATTTATTTTCTGTTTTCACAGAACATCAGCCAGCAAAGAAGAAAAATGTGAGGATTAAAATATGACAATGTTTCACAGACAGGATCTGAAAACCACACTGGTGGAAATGTGCCTTTAAAGGGGATTCTGAAACCTTTGACCTCCTGCTTTGGCAGGCCTAATGCAAATTTTGATTTATAGGCCACCCAGCATGTTGCTCAACTGATGCTTTTCATAGTGAAGAACTTAAAGGATTACTTTTACAGCCCATTTTTATATGCCGTAGGAAAAAATCTGTATGCAATGATTATAACTATATAATAGCTTTCTTCTTCTTTATCTAGCACTGCAATGATATATTATTTTGCTCTAAGAACCACAGCCTTACAGCTCTTCTGGAAAGTACTTAGGCTTCAATTTTGATGAATCTACAGAAAAGAGAATTCCACATCTGGAAGGAAGAGAGCTCCGCAACCACAGAGAATGCTTCTGCACATGCTTTGGCTGCTCGAACTTGGCGTATGGCTAGTGCATGATCTTAAAGGTCATGATGGATCACTACATCCATAAACCCAGGATGGTGTCACTAAACATTGGCATAATGTTGAAAAACTGTATGCCATCACAGTTTTGTAGGACTGAAATCCGACTGAAGCATCCCAAGGCCGATCGCCACCCAGCAAGCATGGCTTGGGCTGGGGCCAGATGTTGTGGGCGGGGAGGAGGCAGAAACGAAACTGCAGCATGGGCTGCACGTGTGCTGCCTCATGAGGTGGAGACGGAGCCAAGCCTATAAAGGCTCACCCCCGTGAGGCACTTGGCCTCTTTCAATTTTAGCATCCGGAGAAGAAGGAGCTGAAGAATGAAGAGGAGCGAGCATTGCTGGAACCTTTGGGGGCTGGGGGAAATACCCCTGCCCCAGTGGTTTGATCCCCTCGCCCAGCTGAGCTTGGGGAATTTCATTCTTGAGGCCGGCGAGCCTGGCGGGGAGACGGGAGCTACCTCCCCCCTCCCCTTACCTAATTCAATGCTGCCTGGGCGTGGAGGTTCCCGGAACGCAGTGTTTCCCCATGCGGCCGATTATGCTGCTGAACAGCAAAGCGGTGCCCCCCCCAACGCACAGAAGGGATCTTGCACGTGTAGCTGCACCTGTTACCGGTGGATCCAGGGGTTTGGTAGGCCCCAGTCAGCGTGGGTGGGGGAAATATTCTGCTTGCGCCTGGGCTCCAGCGGCTTGGGGCAGCCTGTTCAGCTGAATGGGACCATGCCCAACCTATTTTCCCGTCGGGAAGGGCCTGGGCGAGTGGGACAATGCCCAAATCATGGCATTTTGTGCACTGGTTGATGGAGGCTGCAAGCCTTTTGGGGGTGAATATGCCTTGTGCAGGCCGCAGTGGGGCCTCAGCCTATTACTTTCTCCCCCCCATGACGGTCTGGGGTCCTGCACGCTAGGCCTTAGACATTCCTAAAGCTGCCAGGGGTCCAGATCCGGCCTCACAGCCTGCTAGGCTTAGTCATGGCCTAGGCCACAGCCTTGAGGCCTGCTCATTTAGGCAGACTCAGCAGCCATTTTGTGATCAGGTGCCATTTTGTGTTCCAATTCATAACAATCGAGCTTATTTGGTTTAATATTTAACATGTCTCCTAAGAAAGGTATGGGGGGAAGCAAAGGACAGGCACAGCACCCCACAGCCAAAATTCCCCCATCACAGCCCCTTTCCTCATCTGAGGATGAAGCACCTGATATGTCTGCTATACTAAAGTTCATTTCTGCCCTTGAGGAAGATAATGCTAACCTTAGATAGCAACTAGCGGCAGTAAAGGAACCTGGCCCTAGTAGAGGTCCATCTGCTAGGCATTCAACCAGTAAATATAAGAGGGTTCCCATTTCAGAACCACCAACCACAATGAAGCATCTGAGCCTCACCCTTCTGCTACCATCTCACCAGAGACAAGCCAGAAGTCACATAGCCAGGAACGTGGAGCTGGAGCATCTACTTCACAGAGACAGGGTGAGTGTAATGTCACACACACACACAAGGGGGGAGTGGCTGGCCCCCTTTTGGGCCTTGGAGCCTACCTACTTGGGGAACACCACAATGGCCTTTTTCACAGCCTATTGAGACTGAAGAACACAATGCAACAGAGAACATTACTCAGGAATCACCCTTGTCTGCTTGTTCTACTGTCTGGCAACCTACAACCAGCACACCTAAACCTAGTGTAACAACACAAACAATGCCTGAGGTCGAGGTTACCGTCCCTTCCTCTCAAAAGCTAGTATCCCAGGCTTCACAAACAGATAAGGAACCAGAGGAAAAGCCCAACCATGATGATCCATATGCATTTGCGAAAAGGTGTAAGGTGCCTTATGGGGCTGTTTCAACTCCCCTGGAATACCATTTGTTGTCAGCTACTAAGGAAAAGATTTGGCGGGGCGAATACATTGATATATTTTCTCTGTTATTTCGGGAGAAAGAAAAAAGAAAGATAAGGATAGGGGGGGATCAGGAGAGGAGCAAGAAAAAGGTTGAACACACTTGGAACAATTGGCTAGCAGGCTTTATAATATTCATGGGAATAGTTCAGCAGAAGAAACCTGAGAAAGGGACAATTCTCACAAAGTACCTGGATATTATATACAGGTGCTATTCCGAATATATGGGGCCTGCCTGCCTGGGGTATGATGAAGCCTTTAGATTAAAGGCAGCCTTCACCCCTGAGCTACAATGAGACATTAGGGAGCCTTAATTGTGGATGCAATTCATTACTCCTGCTAGACCAGTCACCGGGTCTATCTCTGACAGTGGCCATATTTTCTCCCACCTGGCTGGGACTGCCTCACACAGTGCAGCCAGACAGGTGGTTCAATCCTGCCTGTTATTCTGGGAATTTAGTTCCAAGGGTTCATGCACAAGGAACCCGTATAGGTTCAGACATGAGTGTGCATTATGCGGTGGTGGCCGCCCTTTCGCAGGTTGTCCCAGACCCTGGGGAAATAAGGGGCCCCACGAGTCCTTCACTGGATGGAAACCTAATGTTCCAGGCCCTTCACCAAAAGGGGCCCAGCCCAATTAATTTGGATTCTTTGGCATCTTTCCTGCACACATACCTGCTCAGGGAAGATGCTGTTCTTTTATTAAATGGTTTTAGGTTCGGTTTTAGAATCCCATATCAAGGTGTGCGTGAACATAGTCTTGCTAGGAATCAGGCTTCCATCTCCAATCTTGAGTACATAGCCATGGAGAAGATAATGAAGGAGGAGAAGGCATGCAGGGTTTTGGGCCCTTTTTTGCACCTCCCATTGCCTTGCCTCCAGGTATCTCCCTTGGGTATCGTCCCTAAGAAAGCACCTGGGGAATACTGTCATATCCATAACTTAACATACCCACGGGGCAGCTCAATTAATGATGTCATCCCTCATGAACTGTGCACAGTGCATTACGCATGATTTGGCAGTGCTGTACGAATGGTCAGGCGTTGTGGAAATGGGTCTCTAATGGGAAATTGCGATATTAAATCTGCCTTTCGCCTCCTTCCAGTACATCCAAGGGACTTTGAGTTGTTGGGATTCTCCTTTAAAGAGCATTTCTTTGTGGACAGATCCCTCCCAATGGGATTCTCTGTATCCTGCTCCATGTTCGAGAAGTTCAGTACTTTTCTAGAGTGGGTGTGGAGGCGCCACACTGGCACAACTAATTCTACTCATTATCTGGATATTTTCTTTTTGCGGGCGCTGCCCACACCAACCAATGCCAATTAGCAATGGATGAGTTTCCAACATTAGCCAATCAGCTTGGGGTACCCCTTGGCAGTTGAGAAAACAAAGGGCCCCACAACTTCTTTGACTTTTCTGAGTATTCACATTGATTCTATAATGCAAACCTGCAGTCTCCCCATTGAAAAGCTTCATGCGTTTAAACAGTTAATTTCACGAGTTCATTCATCCCGAAAGATCACCCTCTGGCAGCTCCAGGAACTGGTTGGACATCTAAATTTCGCATGCAGGGTCATAGCGCCAGGCTGGGCTTTTGTAAGGTGTTTATGCGATGCCATGAAAGGGGCCAAATGGCCCCTTGATTGCATCTGAGTGATGTAGGAAATGAGAGCTGACTTAGCAGTATGGGCCTCATTCTTAACACAATTTAATGGAGTATCCTTCTGGAGGTGCAAAATACTCCTGAAAACTCAACTTCAGGTTCATTCAGATGCCTCTGGCTCCCAAGGATTCAGGGTCATCTTTCAGGATCATTGGTGCGCTCAACAGTGGCCGCTGACTTAGAAAGAAAGTGCAGTTTGTTGAGACTTAACTTTCTTGGAGCTCTTCTCCATTGTGGTGGCAGTTTGGCTTTGGGCGGAGCTTCTTTCCAATGCATCGGTCCACTTTTGGTGTGATAACCTGGCCACAGTTCATGTAGTGAATTCCCTGACATCAAAGAATCCATGGGTAATGTGCTTAGTGCGGGCTTTGACTTCAAGATGTTTGCAATACAATCTAACATTTTCTGCCCATCATGTGCCTGGCCTGGATAATGGAATCGCTGATGCCTTGTCGTGTAACCAAATGTCCAGGAGCTGGCCCCTATGGCCCGAGCAGACCCAGACTCCATGCCCAGTTTATTATGGGATCTTGGAGATGCAAGGCGGCAGATGCCATATTGAAATCCATGGCACCCAGCACACAAGCAGCATATGAATGGGCAGGTAGGGAGTTCGCCGTTTTCAGAGCTGAGCGAAAGCTGGCAGTGTTATGGCCCATCCCTGTGGAGCATCTGATGGAATATTGTGTGGTTCTGCATTGCTCTGGCTTGTCCAAGTGCACCATCAGAAGTAAATTAGCGGGATTGGCTTTTATAGCTAAGAGCGGAGGCTTAGTGGACACTACCTCAGACTTTTGTTTATGAAAGATGCTTGAAGGATGGGCCAGGGCAGCCCCTCCCATCCCCGACTCACGTTGCCCCATTACTCCAGATAGCCTCATGGGGCTACAGGCCCAATGGGCAGTTCTATGCTTCTCAGCATTTGAACAGGCTCTTTTTCATGCTGTGGCAGTCACCACATTTTTTGGAGCATTTTGAATTGGGGAAGTGCTGGCCAGGTTTAAGAGAGATCCATCTGATGGGGCTCTCCAATTGGGGGACATTCAATTAGCTAATGACAGGGCAAACATTCTGCTGCGGCGATCAAAGACCGATCAAAGGGGCAGGGGCAAGCATGTAACATTAGCGGCTGCTACACTTAAAGATCTTTGCCCCGTGGCGGCCTTGCATGCCTTCCTAGCTAAAAGAGGTACTAGTCAAAGGTTCTTCTTTTGCCATGCAGATGGATCTCCGTTAACCAGGTTTCAGTTTTAGGCCGTTGCAAGAAAAGCCTTGCAAGCCTTGCACTTAGGAAACCTGAAGTTTGGGAAACATTCTTTTAGAATAGGCACAGCCTCCACAGCTGCTGCAGTTGAGATGAGCAACAGGCAGGGCCGGTGCCAGACTATTTTGTGCCCTAGGCAAGGTGAGCTACTTTCACACACACACACACACACACACACACACACACACACGCCAACTTTGATTTTTAAGAACAGATGTTTCCTGGAAAAAATAAGAAGCACAAAACTTGAAAGTGCTAAATTTATTTTAAAAGTGCAAGAAATACGTCATGCCAATTATAGCAAACAAATGGGAAAGGAACATCTATGGGTCTAAAATGCATTATTTAATAGGAATATCACCTCCAAATCATCCCCCCCAACTCACACACACGCGCGCACACACACACACACACACACACACACACACACACACTCAGCATCACTCACTCCAAACAAACACACGCATGAACACATACATTCACTCAAAGACCCCATGCACCCCATTCACCCATACATTCTCTCTCTCTCTCTCTCTCTCTCTCTCTCTCTCTCTCTTCTGGGCACGTTCTGGAAGTCCGAACGTGCAACTGTCCCACCCCAGCGTCCCTGGCTTCGCTTCGGCTAGGCAGGTGCAGGGTGCCATCTCGCCTGCCCAGGCCCAGCTAAATCCTCAGGCCAGGCTGGCTCACAGCCAATGCGCGTGAGTGCTGCGCTGCGCCCAGCACCCCTCTTAGCTTAGCACTCTAGGCAGCTGCCTGAGTGGCCTCTATGGTAGCACCGGCCCTGGCAACAGGAATATACAAGCCATAGGAAGATGGCGGTCCAGTGCCTTCAAGACTTATGTTCATAAATGAACACTTAGAATAAGTTGTAAATAGTTCTGTTCTTTCTCAGATGTTGGGAGGAGACCTGAGCCCGTGAAGGTCCTCATCAGCGGACATAGCATGGTGTTCTGGGTCAGCTGTAGGGCAACATGAGCAGCTGTTGGGACACAGCTGGGTCTCGGTCCATCAGCCTCTGTCCAATGGTTGGGGAGGTGTGGCTTACATTGGGGAGGCCTCCTCAATTTATTGTTTGGATCTGGTTATGTGTCAGGGCCACCGAAGGTGCTGGTATTGCATGTGGGTGGGGAACAACCTGGGCCTTCTGAAGGGAAAGGCCCTAATTTGGCAAGGTAAGGCAGACTTTGAATGGATCTGGGGCCGGTGGCCTGACACATGGATTGTTTGGTCCCACATGCTTCCTAGATGCATTTGGCATGAAGGATGGAATGGGCAATCTTTAAACAAAGCCGTCAAGAACATAAATAGGGAAATTAGGCGTTTCCTAGAAAATCAGCAGGCATTTTCTATCCCACACCCGTCGATAATTCCTTCCAGGGGGGATTTGTATCGGGCACATAGGGTTCACCTCTCCGATGCAGGGAACAACATTTTCCTGCAGGATCTGTGCATGGGCCTGTCGGAATTCTTCCAGAGCAGATGCGGGGAGGGAGGCTAAGCAGAGGCTTGGGCTCCCTTCCTTTGGCGGGGTTGTGCGGGAATTTGGGAAATCAGGATAGGGACAGTGAGCACTCGGGCACCTTTTATTGGTGTTTGGCAATCCAGAGGTCCTGCTCCTCAGGGGCTATGCAGCCTTCGTGCAAGGATATGGTTTGCCTTTGGGGACCTTCTTGTCTCATCTACTTGGCTGTGCAGCCTGAGTGGGGCAGTGCTGCATCCCTCTGAGGTCTGCACCCTAGGCGGCTGCCTAGTTGGCCTAATGGTAGCGCCAGCTCTGACAATGAATATTATTTGGAAAGGCAAGTGGGTTTGAATTCGAACTTAAAAACCTTGTACGTTTAATGACATGGTGATGGCATGGACTTTTGATAATGTCTGGCTCACAGTGCAACTTTACCAAGCACCCAAAATATGCAAATATATTTTGAGGTGAGCTTCATGTTTCTGAGAATAGTGTTCTTGCACTTTAAAGGATGATTATTTCATGCCAGTGGGGTTTCCCTGCAGATGTGCCAAGAGCAGCTCATGCATCATGTTAATGTGACCTCCACTGGATATTGGGAAAACAGTAGTCTCCAATGATTGGAGAAGGGAAAAAGAGAGAGCAATAAACCAACCAATGTACAGGCTTCCTGGTCCATAGTGTTCAAATCAACCATTACCCTTAGCATGACTCTGGAAATCTACACTATCACTTATGAGCTTCGGCATGCTCCCCACTAGGGAGGACTGAGTAGAAATTGCAGCAACTGAAAACCGCAGGAACTGGGCAACTGTCCATTCTCTCTTCTCCTCCATCTCCTCAAAGGAAGAAAACAACAACAACAACAACATTTTATTTTGGGGAAATGTGATCATGCTCCTGCACTCTGCTGGTCTTGTCTCCCATACTCTGGATGCATACAGTAGACCTGCACAGGCTACAACCACGTGTTTGAGGTTATTGGTTTTGTGATTGGCTGGGTTGGATGTGCCATGAATGATCCCATCCTGAGCCTTTTCTGATGCCTACGCAAAGGTAATGATCAGCACGCATTTACAGTGGTAAATTGATGTGAAGCCAATGCCAAGCTCCTGGCGGAAGGAGCAGAGAGGAAGGGAGAATGGGAGAAGTACCACAGACATGGTGGGGGCAGGGGAGGGAGGTCTAAAATTGTTCTTGCACCTGGGGTTGGACAGTTAGAAAGGAAGTTTGTAGTTGAGAGACGTAAGCAGGCCTCTGCCCCATATGTCCTAGGGGGCTCCAGTTTGCTGCTGCATTTAAGGAAACCCCACACTTTCTCTGCTGCGGAGTGGCAGTGGCTAATCCCAATGCAGAGGGAGGATGTGGGCTTTCCAGCAGCTATTCAGCTTGCCGAGACCACCCCTGTCCTCTGCCTGGGCAGACAGCAGCCAATGAGGGGTTGCCATCTGCCCGGGAGCACCTCTGCCATGACGCTGGAGTGAAGTAGATGACAGATGTGCCATACTCCCCTCGCTCTAGCAGAAAAAGTTGGGGGGAAGTCACAATTTTTTAAAAAACAGCAGCTTCACGGGAAAGCCCTGCAATGGCTGCAAGCTCGCTGCTGCATCATATCAGTGATGCAGCGCCACCATGGACCCACTGTGGGGCTTTCAAAGCATATAGAGAGCCCCCTAATATCCTAACTTGGATGGGAACAATGGGGCAGTCTCCCTGCTCTCCTCGTGCCACAAACTGTGGGTAATGACAGGGAAAGGGGGAGTGTCTTGGGGTGGCTGGTGGGGAAAGGGTAGAGTGGGTGAAATGAATGAATACTTTTCCTGAACACCCCCCCCCCAAATTACCAAAACTTTCCTTTTATTTAGAACTCAGGTAATTTTTTAGCTAATTAGAAACACGTCTAGGAGAGTTCCGCCAGCTTTTCTCTACATTCAACCCTAATTAACTTTTTTAATTTATTTCCCTTTCTGTCTCAGCACAGATACTTGATACTGAAATGGCTTCCGTATTTTACCTTTATCAAAAGCAATTTGTATTTCTCCTTTGCTTCTTACCCTAGTGATTGTGAATGGTACTTGGTTTTAATCAATTGATTTAACAATAATGGCAATGCACATCTTATAACAGTGGGAGTGGTGGCTGTAGTATAAAATGAAATGCTTTTAAGTTATAATTTCCTCATCACTTCCTTTTCTAAAAACTTATCAGACCTTCCTCCTCCCCTCCCCCGTGTCCCCAACCCCATGCACGCATTCTGTCTGACAGAAGTGTTATGAGTTTGTGTTCAGCCTTTGGGGTGCATTCTGTTTTTGTCACTAGATAAGCCTGCTGCTTTGTTACAGAGGCTTGAATTAATTTTCTGTTTATTTGGATGTATGGTTTGCCCTATCTGCAAGACTTTAAGGAAAGTAAATAATA
This sequence comes from Elgaria multicarinata webbii, assembly GCF_023053635.1. Lineage (NCBI taxonomy): Eukaryota > Metazoa > Chordata > Lepidosauria > Squamata > Anguidae > Elgaria > Elgaria multicarinata. The sequence continues at coordinate 52,333,518 of NC_086174.1, forward strand.
CAATGAAAATCATGCTGCTCAATAAACCATACCTTATATGTCATTGTGGAGAATAATAATCATACAAAAATCCTGAGGTAAAAGATGGTTAAATGTTGTGTGAAATGTATAAATGTGTTTTGTAATGTAGTATTATTATGACTATAATGGCTGTCTGGCTGTTACCTCTAGCTGAGCCTAGTTAGTGACTGTGGCTTGCTGTTGCTCCACTGCTAGTAAAGTAGCAGTGGCCAGAACAGCAGCAAAGAGCATGGCAAGAACAGACAGGGGAGGGGTCCTCCCTTCTCTCTCCACCATCCTGTCATGACAATGGATCCCGGTGTGAAGGATGATGGGAGATGTAGTTCTTCTGAAGGCTACTGTAATAATGGTAGTGGGACATACCATGGGCCAGTTCACATAATATGACAATAGCCCACCATGGCTTCTTTAAACCACAATGAGGCTGCAGTGTATTCAGGGTGTGTATGGCTGCCATTTTTCATATGATTCCCTGCTCTGGGGTTGTCCTGTCAAGCTAACCCAGAGAGGATGGGTTATGCAAAGGTTAAATAATCCATGTATAACCAGAGAACAGACCATGGTTAATGCAAGTGTTGTTTTACCCTTACATAGCTTATGCTCACTAGGTTCGTGTGACACAACGACACCTGAGTGGGGGTTGAATATGCAAAGAAGCACCTATGGACACTGTGGCTCATTGTTAGTTGAATAGCCTGCAACTAGCCACATTGTGTTGTGCAAATCTGGTCTGTGTTTTGTCTCAGTTGGAGTGTTTTAACTTATAGCACCTCTTTTGCAAGCCTGAGGGCCAAAACAGTCATTTTCTTTTAATTTTTACTGTAAAATCGGGGCAGGGAGACTACAATCTAAATCAGACCCATTGGAGGGGGGTTAAATCCAACATGCATACTACTTAGAGTAGACCAGTTGAAATGAATGGGATCTAAGTTAGTCATGATTAACCTAAGTCCCATTCATTTCAATAGCTCTTCTCTAAGTAGGAGTTGTGTTGGATTTTGCCTCATGTTCTTAATCTGGATTGTGGGCTGTACACCTACTCTAGAGTAAAAACTAAATTAACAAATGGACAGAAACAGAGCTGCTAGCTGCATCTTTAAAGTAATGTCTGCTTTGGCTCTGCTTTGGCCAGGCTAGTGATGAAGAGCACGATTTGCAGGAGTCTGAGATTCAAACCAAGCCTGCCACCATGCATTTCACCCTTCTGGGATTGTAACAAAGGTGGGGACGTGCTGGCTTTAATTTCCACAGGGTTGTCCCTCTTGTGCGAGTATTGGGTCCCTGGAGCCAGAGGATCTATTTGATCTGCAAGATCAGTTGACATACACCCAATCCTGAAGTGCCCCAGCTGATATCAATTTAGCACAAGAAGATTCCCTAAGCTTCATTGTATAATTTTTCAATATGTTGCAGTTTCAGTGAAGTTACACCCTAGGTGGAGTTAGGTGAATGTGGGAAAAGCTCCATCCTTCACCCAGTCTTTAATTCTCTTATATCTTACTACTTTCAATCCCATTATCCTTCACTCTGCCTAGAGTATAAATAATATCCCTCTTCCCTTTGTAGAGCTACAGCTTTCAAGCCAAAGCAATTATAGCAGTCTTCAGATAGATTTTTTCCCCATCTCTCCAGTTAGGTGGCAAATGGCAGACCCCTGCAAGAGATAATATAGCAATGCCTCATTTTTCACAACAGGCTACAGAGAATATATGGAATGATCTGGACTTCCCTGCTATTCAGGACATGCTGGACTTGCTTAAAAGAGTGAAAAAAATGGGAGAGTGAGTGTTACAGAATACAGAGTCTCTGACTAGAGTCTGTCTGCCAGTCCTGTTCTCTTAGCTCATAATCACATTCAGAAAGAAATATTCAGAGAATAGGTTCCATCTTTGAAAGACAATGACGAGTGAGGTGGACGGATCAAACAAACAAACCCTTATGACAGCCAAGAGCAACGTTATAGCAAAACAAAACAAAAAAGGGGGGGGAGAGATTGAGAAAATTAAATAATATTTCTGATGCTGCTGTGAGTTTTATTATATTTGTTTTATCCCCTACCACCAGTTTTTATGCTATGTTTAGATTTTATAGTTTTATCTTTTATGTGTCACTTCTTTTTTATTGTAAGCTGCCCTGAGAACTTTTGTTAGTTAGGGTGGCCATATGAAGAGGAGGACAGGGCTCCTGTATCTTTAACAGTTGTATTGAAAAGGGAATTCCAGCAGGTGTCATTTGTATATATGGAGAACCTGGTGAAATTCCGTCTTCATCACAACAGTTAAAGTGCAGGAACTATACTAGAGTGACCAGATTTAAAAGAGGGCAGGGCACCTGCAGCTTTAACTGTTGTGATGAAGAGGAAATTTCACCAGGTTCCCCATATATACAAATGACACCTGCTGAATTTCCCTTTTCAATACAACTGTTAAAGATACAGGAGCCCTGTCCTCCTTTTCATATGGTCACCCTAACTGTTAGTTGGTGGCATATATATTATTGTAAAAGAAATGAAATAATAGTGTTCATTGTAGGTGGATTTTGATAACACTCTGATGGCAGCTATGATTTCTCTGTGCCACCCCCACCCCCGAATGCCAAGAAAAGTCTTATATTTAGGCATTTGGGGTGTGGGGAGAACAAAGGATGACTAAAAAAAAGTTCCAAAACGGGCAGCAACACTAAAAAGAATTTAAAAGATAGGAATTGACCACATGCCAGTATCTTACAATCAACAACAACAAATATTTAGGCATTTGGGGTGTGGGGAGAACAAAGGATGACTAAAAAAAAGTTCCAAAACGGGCAGCAACACTAAAAAGAATTTAAAAGATAGGAATTGACCACATGCCAGTATCTTACAATCAACAACAACAACAACAACAAATATTTAGGCATTTGGGGTGTGGGGAGAACAAAGGATGACTAAAAAAAAGTTCCAAAACGGGCAGCAACACTAAAAAGAATTTAAAAGATAGGAATTGACCACATGCCAGTATCTTACAATCTTACAATCAACAACAACAACAACAACAACAACACCTTGAGAAATGCTTCATTCAGCACCTGCGGGTGGAATGGCGAATTGGAGGGGTTTTTTGTTTCTGTTTTAATTTAAGTTCTGGGTTTTATCCTGTTTCCAGACGTTTTCAACTTTGTACATCATTGTAATGGGTTAGGATGAAACAAATATATTCAATCTAAATTGAATAAGGAAGAGAAAGGTTGAGATGGAAAGAACAGTGTGTTTTAAAAAAAGTGTGTGTTTGAGACAGAGCACACCGTTTACTGGAGGAGGTGTGGGAGGAATTTTTGAAATGAGAACGGTTAACAATTAATTTTCAAAGCATAATAATAACTCTGAGGAATAACTCAGGTAGAAAATATTTGACTGAGTAAAATGATTACCAAGAAAGCCTTGTCTTTATGCATCACCAGATTCATACCGTAAGCTGGAGATTGGGTTTGGGTTTTGAAAAGATGTAGCAAGGCAAGAGGGACCTGGAGCAGTCATTTTTGTACACCTCTGCAGCAGCGGCTGGTGAGGTGGTGGGGTGTTAAGAAACGGCTACTGGCATGGACAGAGCAGTGATAACACAGTGTTATCTATGCAACTGTTAAAGACACAGGAGCCCTGTCCTCCTTTTCATATGGTCCACCCTACAGTGTTAGCTTAACATCTGTTCTGGGTAAGTTGATGGAAAGCATTATTAAAGATAATTTTTTCAAGCGTATTGAAAGTAATGATGGGCAAACTTACCCCAGGTGAACTTGTAATTTCTTTGTTAATAAAAAAAATACACCCATGTAAGTTTGGATTAAAGTTTTCTCTTAAAATTAATTCTCATTCTGCTTAAACGAACTTTTGCATATGTGCAATATCAAAGTGTATCTTGCGAGCTATAAATGTGCAATGCATCATGCCTTGCCTTGACACATAACATTTTCCCTTTCTTCTTTGGTTGTTTTCATGTGGCCTTTCCCAGAAAATAGCATTGTTTAGAAACAGACTGCACATGATTATTATTATGATTATGATTATGATTGTTATTATATTTCTTACCTGCCTCTCCCTTTGGATTGAGGTGGGGAACAACATTAAGTACAATAATACAATATAAATCAAATGCATAAAACTGATTAAAAGAGCATATAAAACCAATACAATATTAAAATAACAATCAAGACATCTTAAAATTCTTAGGTTTAAAATTCATCTGGGTAGGCCTGCTGGGAGAGACTACTCGTTATAGCTGTCTTAAACTCGGAGAGAGTATTAAGTTGACAAATCTCCTCCGGCGGGCCATTCCACAGTCTGGGGGCGGCAGAAGAAAAGGTCCTCTGGGTAACAGTTGTCAGCCTAGTTTTGGCTGACTGGTCTCCCCAGAGGACCTGAGTGTGCGAGGCAGATTGTACAGGAGAAGGCAATCCCACAGGTAACCTGGACCCAAACATTGTAGGACTTTAAAGGTAATAACCAACACTTTGTACTTTGCATGGAAACTAATTGGTAGCCATTTTTAATGTTGGTGTAATATGGTCACTTCTAGGTGTGACAGTGACCAACCTGGTTACCATATTTTGAACTAGTTGGAAATTTCCAAACTAGGTACAATGGTAGCACTATGTACAGCGCATTGGAGAAGTGGAGCCTTGAGGTTACCAGTGTGTGCACTACTGTCTTTAGGTCTTCAAACTCTTGGAAAGGGTGCAGCTGGCATAACAGATGAAACTGATAATAGGCACTCCTGGCTGTTGCATCTAACTGAGCTGTAATTTGGAATGATGGATCCAGAAGCACCCCCAAGCTGCGAACACAGTCTTTCAGGGAGAGTGTAACCCGATCCAAAACCAGTTGATGGACCTCCAAACCCAGGTTAGGGCCCTTGACAGTAAACACCTCCATCTTGTCTCTCTTCAGCGTCAGTTTGTTTTTCCTTATCCAGCCCATTTCCACCACTAAGCATTCATTCAGAGGAGACACGCTATCCTTAGCTGACGCTGTGGTCAGAAGCTCGTGATCAGTTCCAAACTTAATAGTGAATTCATAAAACACCAGTCCAAGCTTATTAAAACAGTGAGCAGTATGAACAGACAAAGTTTGACCCATGAGCTGACTATGAGATTCAGCAGCATCACTAATAAAGAAGACCTGCTGAAAAAGAATCAACATGTGGACAGTGGTGATCCAGTAGATGTGTTTATTTGGGTTTGTAACTGCAAACTTGTCCAAGTGCACACTCCTGAAAACGTGCACTTGTACAAATGTACATTCCCCCCTCCAAAAATGCTGCTTTTACATGCTTTAGCTAATAGAGGAAAGTGTACTGATTGGGGGGGGGGGGTGAACCAAGTTTTGAGGAGAATGCTGAAGAACCTCAATGAGCTCAAGCGTCACATGTGTGTCCAACCCTATTCATACACTACCTTAGCAAATAAGGCAGTTAGTAAATAAATACATGGATTAAGAGGAGAGATCCTCTTATGGATAAATTACTGGTCAAAGAACAGAGAGTAGGAATAAATGGTCAGTTCTCACAATTGAGGGATGTAAACTGTGGGGTTGCGCAAGGACCTGTATTGGGACCAGTGCTTTTAAACTTGTTCATAAATAATCTAGAATTAGAAGTGAGCAGTGAAGTGGTCAAGTTTGTTGATGACACCAAATTATTCAGGGGTGTTCAGACAAAAAACACATATGAAGACGTTCAAAAGGATCATTCCAAACAGGGGAAATGGGCATTAAAATTGCAAATGTGGTTCAATGTCAGCAAACATAAAATGATGGGGCCACATACACCCCAACTTTATATAAGGGATGATAGCTAGTGGTAACTGACCAAGAAAGAGATCTTGGGGTTCTGGTGTAATGAAAATGGCAAGCCAGTGTGCAGCTGCTGTAAAAAAGGCAAAATCCATGTTGGGAATAATAATAATAATAATAATAATAATAATAATAATAATAATAATAATAATAATAATATAATAATAACAACAACAACAACAATATCATGCTGGCCTCATAGAAATCTATAGTGTGACCAAGCTTGGAATACGGTGTACAATTCTGGTCACTGCATCCCAGAAAGGATACTGTAGTGAAAGGGGTCATAAAAGGACAACCAAAGTGTTCAAGTGCTGGAACAATTCCCCAGTGCAGAAAAGTTTCACCATTTGTGCCTGTTTAGCTTAGAAACAGACATGAAAGAAGTATATAAAATTGTGCATAATGTGCAGAAAGTAGATAGTGTCATGTATGCCCCTACTGCTCCTGTGTTGGAAGCAGGTGACGCAGGTAATTAATCAGAAACACATTCTGATTCAGAAGATGCCGAGCTAGTGGGGGAGGAAGTTCACAAGGGACAGCCTCTAGCTGCGAATGCACCCCTCTCAGAGTCTGTCTCCTCAAGGCCAGATCTTATGCTCTCAGGAGACAGGGGTCAACTTCCAGGGGTGAACATTCTAAAACATTACTTGATGCTAGGAATTGCTGGAAGTTAAAACATTCAGCGAGATTAGCAGCAAAGAGACAGTCCGAGAGATTGCATGAGAAGGCGTCTATGCATCTTTCTCCACCTTGAAGCTTAGGACATTTGAAAAGCCTTTTCTTTCCTTTGAATGGTCAATTGTTTTGCTTAGTTTGCATAGCGTTGCCTAGGGGGGATTTTCCCATAAAGGTGCCTAGTTTGTGTTACGGAAGTGTTAATTGTTTGCAATAAAGCTTTGTAGATTGGCCTAAGAACTTTCCTTGGTTTTGACTCCTTGGGGACGCTTGAGCAGCTAAAGCACATGACAGATAGTGAGTTGTCTCATAATACTAGGACTCGGGGTCATCCCATGAAGCTGATTGGTGGGAGAGTACTGCTTCACACAGTATGTAGTTAAACTATGGAAATCCTAACAGTGATGGCCAACAATTTAGATGGCTTTAAAAAGGGATTCAACAAATTAATGGAAGAGAAGGCTCTGAAATTTAATTCCTGGGGAATTAAAGGGAATAGTTCCCAGGAGGTTGATGTTTAGGACTCAGACTCTGCTTTTGACTTGTGCTCTGTCTGTGGCCTTGGGCACTTGTTTCCATCTTACCCTGTTGTCAGAAACCTCTGGGAACTTTTCATGGAGGCCTTTTTGTCGCTAGTATCTGCTGTCTCCAAACATGGAGGTTCTATTTCACTATAATGGTGGGTAGGAGAGGCTTCCATTGGCAGAGCAGGGGTGCACAGGGGAGGGGCTTGAACCAAGGGTCAGTGCAGATGAGTGGCTTTGCCCTGTGGGTGAAGCTGGCACCGAGGACATCCTGCTTCGGAGCAAAATGTTGCCTGCATCCGCAATTTTAAAATACAAGAAATCTATGGAAAGATGTTGACTATTATTATATCCTACAGTTTATATATAAGTGTTCTTAGAGATGTCTGGTACTTAACAGAAATAGCACCATCTGCTGGTGACTAGTATTTTATAATATCTATAAATTACTATATTAAAAGTTGTCAGTTGCACATGGTATTAGTTGCCTTAAATTCATGCATATGTCTGCTGAAGAGAACTTATGTTTTGCTATTTGTTTCTGCAATAGGTGGGAAATTGTAGTAATGGTTACTCCAGTTAGTATCTTTCGGGCTTCTAATAGTTCTGATCATACAGGAGGAAAAATAACCAAATCTGGCCTAGGTTTTGCTTAGGAGTGAAGTTCTCACTCTACAGAAGCTAAACTTTGACAGGCAGTCATGAAATATTCTGGTAGGCTTCAGTCACAGTCCTTGTTTGATATTTCTTCTTCTTCTTTGTACTAAAACACAGTCTGCTTTTGGCTGTATTTTCCCACTTCCCTGAAGAATCGTACTGGGGAAACCTTGGTGATTATTTTAATTAGGACTGGGTTAGAATTTGAGCTCAGTTTTTATAAGAATTCACCAAAATCCATGATGTTCAGGACCAAAAGAACTCAAGACTTTAAAAACTCCAACCTGAGGAAAAACGGAAGTTAAAGATTTGCCCATCTATACCCAGGGCTTTAAGTGCTCAGCTCTGGCTTTGATTGTGGGGAATGTGGAGTGTGGAAAATAACGAGGTGGACACAAGGTTGGGATTTAAACAGGGCCACATTTATTAATAGATCTGCAGAAAGGGAAAACCTAAGTGGGCATCTTTTCTAATCTGGCTTTATGCCATGGTTTTATCGTGCGAGACATTCATGGCCTAAGAGTCGTGCCTGAACTCAATATTTGCCATCTGCCAGGCTTCCCTTTTTGGGGTAGGAAGGCCTTCCATGTCAACCGCCCTTTGTGCTGCGGGGCTCCGAATTGGTGAGGAAGGTTTGCCTCAAAGGTAATCCTTATCGCAGCTGGGGAGCCTCAGGAATTACCGATCAACGGTGCCTCTGAATGCTCACTGACGCTAACCCACTCAAGATGTCCGCACATACCTGCCTATCACAAAATGTGACTAGGGTTGCCATATTCTGAATCCACAAAACTGGGACAATATTTTTTTTGGGGGGGGCAATATGTAAAGGTCTAGGGAAAGCCCAATTTTTGCAAAGCCCAATTTTTCAATTAAAATATTAACTACTGTAAAACCAGACATCTTAAATTCACTGCAACTTACTTCCAAGTAACAGATTTGAGGCTTGCAACCCAAATCCAAGGAGGTGGATTTTTGAAGGGCGATTTTTGAGGGGAGTGACTTTCCTTTCCTTTCTCCCCTCTCTCCTTTCCTCTCCTTCACCCCCTCATCCCCCACTCACTCACTCACTCACTCACTCACTCCTGTCCCCCACAAAACTCACTTTCTTCCCCCACAAATAACCCAGCAGCTCCACCCCACGCTTACCCTTAAGGTCTGACCACAACCAGCCAAGCTCACCAAACTCCTTTGCATTGCATGGGACTCAGGTAGCCTGAGGAGAGCACGTGCGCTGTTCTCACTGTTCTTCTTCTACGCAGCCGCAGGTGCAATAAGGTGAGTCACGGTGAGTGACTCATATGAGCCTGTGGAGGAGCGGTGATGCTCTGAAAAAAGTGCTGGATTGATACATCTTTTTCTTTGCTGCCGCCGCTTCGCTAAACAGGCTCAAGGCACCATTTTGGAGGTCAGAATTTCTCCGGCCAGAATTTCTCCGGCCTGGATTCTTGCCCAGCGAGTCGGGACATTCCCAGTTTTCCGGGACATATGGCAATCCTAAATGTGACCAAATTGTTAACAAAGCCAAATCAACATAATTATTTCTCCCTGCCTGTCTCACAGTGTGAAATAGGTGAAAAAACTCATAACCAATGAAAGATTATGAGCAAAAAAAATCCTACTCGGCCTCCCTAAAAGACAACCAGCAAGCCTACAGGGAGGGAGGGAGCCATTTTGAAAAGAGGAGGAAGAGGGGAGGGGCAAGAGCCAATTTATGGTCTTGGATTCCCCCTCCCCTCTCCATTGGCATCACTGGGAGGCCGCAAATGGTGAGCTTCCACACCTCATTTTCCACCCGCGTCCACAATAGCCTCCCCACACCCTGGCTGCACCGGGCATGGAAGTAAGGCATATCTCTGTATATTCAATCAGGTTAGTACTTAAATTGGATTTCCACGTCTTTTTTTTTCTGATGGGTTCCTCATCTTTAACAGTGTATGGCAGGCAGCTACATCTATTGAATTTGGCTGGTATAGATCAGTGAAAATTTTAGTTCAGCTCATTTTTAATAAGAATTTGCCTTATAGTTTGTTCTTCAGGGCCCTTACCATCTTTATTGCCATCTGGGCACATTCCAGTTTGTTGATATACTTCTTCAACTGTGGTGCCCAGAACTCAACACCATCACTACTCGTGATCTGGATGCTATACATCTATTGAAGCTGCTGATCACTAGTCTTTTTAGCTGATGCATCACACTACAGGCTTATGATTAGCCTGTAGTCTACTAAAATCCTTAAAACCTTTTACATATACTACTGTCAAGAAAATTTCCATCTATATTTCCATTTATCTCTGTTGACATTCATTTTGTTAGTTTTGGCCCAGTTCTCCATCCTGGAAATGGAGATTCTCCATCTTGAATTGTATTTCTGACTTCTAAGGTATTAGTTACTCAACCTGTTTGGTGCCATCTGCAAATCTGATGACCCCCCCTTTCAATTTTTCATCTAAGTCATTTATAAAGATGTTGCCACTGGCACAGGACATAGGCCTGCACCACCCCATTTGTTACTTTTGTCCAGGTTGATAAAGAGCTATTGCTGATGAACACACATCTAGTAACTAGGGATGTGCATGGACCTCCCGATCCACTTCTCTTTCAGATTTGCAGCTTCTGCATTGGGTCCGCTCCGCTCCACTCCGATCCGCCTATAGTCTGCTTCGGTTCGCTGCGAAGCTCCGGATCCAGATTGGAGCGCTGCTTTCCCCCCCAATAGATTTGCATTGAAATCCAAAAAAGCCTACAACTTTTTTTCTGTTAACGTTAGAAACCTCAAACTCGGTACCATGATAGCTTATACACATATACACATGCATGCCAAGCCTCAAGCAAATCCAAGCATCCCCTGATTTTCAGGGAATTTTTGAAAAACAGACAACCCATTTTCAAACATGGGGTTTACTCTGACATTTTGACAGATAAAAACTTTGAAGCAGGCACCCTCACAGATGCCATCTAGATCCACATTCATGGCAAGTTTCAAGCAAATCCCATCATCCCCTGATTTTTGGCGGGTGTTTAACCTTTTAACTCACCCCAATTCAAGTCCCATGTTAGAATTTTTGGGGAATTTTTGAAAACCGGACACCCCAGGATCTCAGGGATAAAGCTGCAGAAAGCTCAATGGGGCCATTTCAAAGGAAATCCCAGCATGCCATGAATTGGGGGAGTAGATAAACCTAAATATGAATCTTCTTCCACACTTGAGAAATTTATTTGGAACTTCAATAAGTCTAAGTTAGCGCAGGAAGGACTTATCCCCTGAGTCAAAGCAACACACACACAAACCATCCCTGCGAGGCAGGCACAGAGGAGGAGGACAGACAGCACTGGGAGCAAGCATGCCAGAGGCTTGTGGGGTTGAACCACAAAGCCCATCATGTAGTACAGCTCCCAGGCACCAGGCGGGCAGAGAAGCAGGCAGATTCATATAAACAGCTTATACTGAATTTCTGTATTTAGGTTCTAAATTAAATTCTTTAAACATTTCAAAAAGGTAATTCCATTCAAGATTATCAAATGCTTTCTCAGCATCAAGAAATAACATTATAGTTTCCTCTCTCCTAATATTTCAATAGTCAGTTATATTTATTAACTTTCATATATTTTCATTCATTTGCTATTCCTTCAAATATCAGTTTGATCATAGTTTAGATATAATGTTCTTAAACACTTTTGCTATAATGCTATTGAAGATTTTATTACCACATTCATTTTTTTGTTTAGTATATTCTATATATTAATATATATTTTATTCTCAAATTACTCCAATCAGTTTTTTATTTAATCTTCTATATATTTTATGTGTTGAGAAAACATTATGTCTACCTTCTAAATCTTTAATCGCTAATAATAATCCATTTCTCTGCTTTCTTTTATTCTCTTAAAATTAAAAGCAATTAATATTAAATAAAATTCCTCAGTTCCCCATTACACTTCAATATTATCTCTGAATTTAAAAGCAATGCTTTATCTAGAGTTCAACATCCCCCTTTTTTTCTTTTATATGTCCAATATCACTGGACTATGGTCAGCATAAGCAGCTGTTTGTATTGCTACATCTTCTACTTTTTGCATAATCTGGAGTTGACCAAATCATATCTATTCTTGTATGTGTTCTATGGAGGACCAAGGAAAACATAAAGGACTCATTTACATCTAGAACCCTTTCAAGAGTGGGGAGGGATGATCATGAAGTTTTCTGCTTCGGTGATCATCCTTCATGGGGCACATGGCAGTGAGATTGCCCACAATTTAAGGAAAGCCGTTCCGGGCAGAATTTTTTTTTTTTTTTATGACTCCTGACTCTTGTGCAAGAGCAGACTTGCGATCCTGCTTGAAGATGAGTTTTTTAAAAAACAACAACAACAACAACACACAACGCTGAAAGACCCTGAGACCCATCCAGAACATGTCAACAATGCTGTTCCCTTCACCCCAATAGCCATGGGCTCACTCCAAACAGCTGTTTGACGAGCCCCACTACTCACAGGGAACAGCAACAGCTTCACGAGTGGAGGGCACACCAGCTGCACACCTCAGGATTTTTGCAAGAGTGGGGAAAATGGGACAAAAGCTGTTATTGATAACACAAGCAAACTGAGGGGTCATCCCTAGATCACCACAGGATCAGCTATTCCTCCTCACATCCTTTCATTCCTTCTTCAATTAATCCCTTATGACCAATCCATGCATTGATTTTGGCTCACTGAGTTCAGTGGGAGTTACTCCCAGCTAAATGGGTATAGCATTGTAATCCAAGTCAACAGTTTCATTGCGCTATCTGCTATGATTTTCTTTGTAATCCAGACCCCATCAATTTCTATAAGAAGTTGGATTATTTGGGCATCATCAGATGAGCATTTTATTGCATGCTCATTGCTTGGCACTCAAAGATTTTTGTGGGTCTCTCTCATGCCGTCATCTGTGTCCCGTTGCCTCCCACCACTTCTAGACTTCTTCACATGACAAAAAAACAACATCACCCCAGTAAGTCTGACTTTTTTTAGATGGAAATTGCCGCTAAGTCTTGCTGTGTGCAGGAGAAGCAATGTGATCAAAAGGGCCCACTGAATGGGCCACGTGCACATTGTGTACTTCCTCTTTTGAAAGAGGAAGTAATGAGGGACAAATGTGCCGACGGAGAAGCGACGGTAACAAAACACGATTTTCCCCTGTGTGATGATGCTTTGTCCCAAAATGCATCAATTTACTCTTTCTTACATTGACTGAATCTCATTTTTGTTGCCCATTTATCCAGTTGACAAGAGAGAAGAAGATGAAAGACAAAGGGACTGGAGGGAAGAAAGAGAATGCATTTATCAGGGATGGGGTGGGTATGGGAATAAGATCATCCCATAGATTTCTGACTGCATAGCTTGCAGAGGTGAAGGGAATGCTTATTTACATTTGCAACATACCAGCCAGATTGTTGACTGCAGACCTCTGGTTTAGCGTTCTGTTTGTGGTCTGTTTCTTCAACTTAACTGAAATTTAAGCAGTGAACAAGCCTGTGCTTTCAAAGGTGATTTCTCCAATTGCTGCTAGTGTAGTAATCATCACATTTACTAGAAAAACATTACATGACTCAATTCCAAACATTACAATAGCTCTTAGACCTGACACCAGGTAAGTATCTGTAATATCAAAATAAGACAGATTGCTATAGCCACACGGTAGCCATGATTGTAATAGGCAAAGGGATTATATTTCATGAACTGACTTTTTACTGAACAGGGTTTCTAATATTATTCTGTCGATGTTGGGCTCAATGGATTCTCTCTAGCAGGTAACTATTAGGCCTGCTTCTCTTTGTGGGCTCAGACACAGAGCAATACTGTAATCTGTAACTAATTCCACACTCATAGCCTGCTTTGTGATTTGATAAATGCAGGTTTCATGTTGAGTGTTAGGGTTGCTTGTTCAAGCTGCAGAATTGTACATTCTAATTTTGAACAGGGATGTCGTGGAAATCCAACATGGATTCAAACGATGTTGGATTTCTGTGAATCCAGCATGTAGTATCCACATGTAGAACCAGCATTGTTCTGAGTTGTGAAGATTTTTTTCCCCTTTGGGGAGGCAGATTTGTGCACGTTCACTCTTGCGCATTGGCACAAATGGTCGAAATTCTTGCAAATCCTCTAAAAACAAAACAAAAAACCAACCCCAAATCTATAAATGAGTGGACATCAGAATGTAAGACACCTGTCAGTCCATGAAACACAAATAGAACAGATTTATAATAACTTTATTGCATATTAGCTGCATGGGCCATTCGCAAACAGATGAGACAATAACATACCCACCGCGAGCTTGCCACTAGCCAGCAAAAGTGCTACAAAAAAGAGTTAATAGGATAACAATCATCCAGGTTATAATTACAATGTTAACCAACATATAATATTGGGTTATTAGAGTTTAATCGTTTGAGTCAATCAATAGTTTCCGGACCTCCATCGCCCGGTGTACAAACTTGGCAGTCCTAAATGATAATAGTCTGTACCAACCAGAAGTGTTTGAACTACACCTTTAGATGACATGTAGTTAAACCTGGGAATTAAAGGCTCAAGGTAATGTTTCCTCAGCTCCGCATACCTTGGGCACTCAACTAGGAGATGAATCATATCCTCAGCTTTAGGGCAGCCTATTGGGCAATCTACATTGGCACTAGGGTGGTTTTTATAGCGGTCCTTCACCTCCATCATCATTATTATTATTATTATTATTATTATTATTATTATTTATATAGCACCATCAATGTACATGGTGCTGTACAGAGTAAAACAGTAAATAGCAAGACTCTGCCGCATAGGCTTACAATCTAATAAAATCATAGTAAAACAATAAGGAGGGGAAGAGAATGTCAACAGGCACAGGGTAGGGTAAGCAGGCACAGGGTAGGGTAAAACTAACAGTATAAAGTCTGCAAAACATCAAGTTTTAAAAGCTTTAGGAAAAAGAAAAGTTTTTAGTTGAGCTTTAAAAGCTGCGATTGAACTTGTAGTTCTCAAATGTTCTGGAAGAGCGTTCCAGGCGTAAGGGGCAGCAGAAGAAAATGGACGGAGCCGAGCAAGGGAAGTAGAGGCCCTTGGGCAGGCGAGAAACATGGCATCAGAGGAGCGAAGAGCACGAGCGGGGCAATAGTGTGAGATGAGAGAGGAGAGATAGGAAGGAGCTAGACCGTGAAAAGCTTTGAAGGTTAACAGGAGAAGTTTATAGTGGATTCTGCAGTGAATCGGAAGCCAATGAAGAGATTTCAGAAGCAGAATAACATGGTCAGAGCGGCGAGCCAAGAAGATGATCTTTGCGGCAGAGTGGTGAACAGAAACCAACGGACTGATGTGAGAGGAAGGAAAGCCAGAGAGAAGAAGGTTGCAGTAGTCCAACCGTGAAATAACCAGTGCATGAACAAGCGTCTTGGCGGAAGAGACAGACAAAAATGATCGAATCCTGGCAATATTATACAGGAAAAATCGACAAGATTTAGCTACTGCCTCAATATGAGGAATAAAGGAGAGCGAGGAGTCAAATATAAAGCCAAGGCTACGAGCTTCCTTGACCGGAGTAAGCGTAACATCATTGACAGTAAGAGAGAATGAGAGATGAGGAGAAGGTTTAGGAGGAAAAACAAGCAATTCAGTCTTTGCCATATTGAGTTTCAAACGACGATGAAGCAGCCAAGCTGAGATATCTGAAAGACATGCCGAGATACGATCGTGAACATCAGGAGAAAGTTCCGGAGATGACAGATATAGTTGTGTATCATCGGCGTACAGATGATATTGGAGGCCATGAGATTGAATAAGCTTGCCCAAGGGCAACATGTATAAGGAAAACAACAACGGGCCAAGCACCGAGCCTTGCGGAACCCCTACTGAAAGGGGAAAGGAGGAAGACGAGCTGCCATTAGCCAACACGCTGAAAGAGCGACCCGCTAGATAGGAGGCAAACCAGTTATAGACAGAGCCACAAAATCCAAGGTCATGAAGGGAATCTAAGAGAAGATCATGATCAACCGTGTCAAAGGCTGCAGTTAGATCAAGGAGAATAAGAACGGAATAATGGCCTTTAGACTTGGCAGTAAGGAGATCATTGGTGATCTTAGTAAGGGCTGTTTCGGTGGAATGCAGAGGACGGAATCCAGATTGAAGTGGATCCAAAGCAGAGTTACTAGAAAGAAAGTCAAGACAGCGAGAGTAGACCGCCCGCTCCAGGATCTTTGAAACAAATGGCAACAAAGAGACAGGTCGGTAGTTAGACAGAGATAGCCTATCAAGAGTAGGTTTCTTGAGAGTGGGAGAGACTGTAGCATGTTTAAAAGCAGAAGGAAATGAACCAGAGGACAGAGAAAGATTAATAATATGAAGCAAGGAAGGGAGGATAGCAGGAATAAGATTAATAAAGACACAAGAAGGAATCGGATCACGAGAACAAGTGGAAGGCTTCGAAGAGCGCAGTATTGTAGACAGTTCATCCGCTGAGACCGAAGGAAACGCAGAGAAATTTGCAGGAGGAGCTGACAGATGAGGAACAGGAACTGGAAGAGGAGCAGAGCTGGCCAGATCAGAGCGGATAGTTTGGATTTTAGCATTGAAAAAAGAGGCAAAGTTATTAGCAGACAGAGAGGCGGGGAGAGATGGCGGATTAGGCTTCAGAAGAGAATTGAAGGATGCAAAGAGCCGCTGAGGATGCCTAGCGTTTGACTGGATCAGCGTTGAGTAGTACTGCTGTTTGGCCAATGAAATGGCAGAAGAGAAAGAGGAGAGTACAAATTTGTAATGGACAAAGTCCGCCCTGTCCCTGGTCTTACGCCAAAGGCGTTCAGCTGCCCGGGAACAAGAGCGAAGGTAGCGGAGGAAAGAGGTGAGCCACGGTTGGGGTTGAGAAGGGCGAACTATCCGAGTTGTAGATGGAGCAAGATTATCAAGAGTTGAAGATAAGGAGGAATTAAAGAAGGAGACAGCTGAGTCCAAGGAGGCAGCCGAAAAGACAGAAGGAAGGGAGGAGGCTAGAGACTGGGAAAAAGCCTCATAATTGATAGATTGCAAGTTGCGACAAGAGCGAGAAGCGGGACGTGAAGGAGGAGGATTATGAGTAATATTGAAAGAAACTAGGTGATGATCTGACAACGGAAAGTGAGCAGTAGAAAAGTCCAACACAGAGCAATTCCGAGTGAGAACAAGATCCAGACAGTGTCCAAGGGAATGTGTGGGTGCATCAGACCAAAGCTTAAGATCATAAGAGGAAGATAATGAGCGAAATCGTAGAGCTGCAGCATCTTGAGGGTCATCCACATGAATATTGAAATCACCCAAAATAAGAGTAGGACAGTTATCAGAGAGGAAAAAGGACAGCCATGAATCAAAATCAGAGATAAATTTTGAAGACGAGCCTGGGGGGCGGTACACAACTGCAATCCGCAGTCGCAATGGAGCGAAGAGCCTCACCACATGTACCTCAAAGGAGGAGAAGCAATGTGAAGATGGACTGGAAAGAGGCTGGAACTGGCACAAACTAGATAATAAAAGACCCACACCACCACCCCGACCCTCTGTGCGACTAGTGTGAGAGAAAAAGAGTCCTCCAAGAGAGAGGGCAGCAGAGATGGCAGTATCATGGGCAGGAAGCCAGGTCTCAGTAAGAGCAAGGAGGTGGAGAGACCTGGAGACCATCAGCTGGAGTGAATTTAACCTGCACCGAGTAAATAGCCATCTCAGCACTTGTGGCATTCCAGAAGTTAAATATAGGGGAGCCTTTCCCGGAGCAGTAATGATACTTTTATAGAGTCCATTTGAGTGGCTCACTTCAACCACTGCCATAGATGTCTGAATATCACAGTCATACAGCCTTCTAGAAATCTCATCCTTGGCCCCGTCAAACCCGCTCGTAAGGAGGAATGCTTGCGAGAAGCCCAATTTGGAGACAGAGTGTCTCATCCTGTCTGCCCATGAATCCTTCCCCATATCGTCATATGTGGACAGCACCAATGGTGAGGCCAACTGAAACACTATCTTTAACCAGAAGGATATCGCTGCTTTTAGAGTCAATGTATGGATTGAGTGGCATGCAGTTTCCAGTCGGACAATATTCTTAGATGTAGATCTGGGAACTCCAAGGGCCCTAGATAGAAATTTATGCTGTACTACTGCTAATGGTGTGATATGGGCCCAAATAGGCGCTCCATACAGAATCTGAGGGAATAATTTGCTTTTAAACAGTTCCAACAGTGGTGCTATCCACTGTCCTCCTGCTCCAGCTGCGAAGCGGAAAATAGCATTAGCTGTTACATTGGCCGCTGAGGCTGCTGCACCCAAATGCTCAGACCAGGATCCAGAACTTTGGAATGTTACTCCTAAGTATTTATATTTATTCACCTGATCAAGCGGGCTACTATCTAGCTGCCAATGGTATACTTTCCTCCTTTTCCCAAGAATTAAGATTTTGGTTTTATCGTAATTGACCTGATGGGCTTCGTACTTACAATATACGCATAGCGCTCTCAACATCCTATGCATCCCCACTTGCATATGTGAAAGGAGAACAGCGTCGTCTGCATAGAGTAGCACCAAAATGTTCCTAGCCTTTAAGCGGGGTGGATAGAAGTCACAACTAGTTAGGGTAGGGACAATATCGTTTAAATATAGATTGAATAAAAGGGGAGCTAGCAGACATCCCTGACAAACTCCTTTATTGGTAGGGATGGGGTCTGATAGATCACCATCCGCGGAGGTCCTCACACATAAGCTAGAGTTTTGGTGCAGCCCCTGTATTCTCCTGAGTAACCTCTGGTCAATGTTTAAGAGTGATAGCCTCCGCCAAAGGCAGGGATGGGGTATAGAGTCAAAAGCCGCTCTGAAGTCTACAAATGCTGTGAAAAGTGAGTGATAAGGAGGGGATGTATATTTCCCTACTAGGTGTTTTAGTAAGAAGCAGTGGTCTATTGTAGATCTGCCACTTTGAAAGCCTGCTTGTTCTTCGGCCAGGAGGTTTTCTCCAGCCACCCATAATTCCAACTTATCTAGAAGATGGCTTGCATATAGTTTACTAGAAATATCCAGCAGGCTAATGGGGCGATAATTTTTAGGGTCTGACCTACTCCCTTTTTTATAAATGGGCACCACAATTGCCACTGACCAATCTTTGGGAAATTTGCCAGATCTGTCAATTGTAGTAAATAGGGCTGCCAACACCGGTATCCACCAGTGAGGGTAGTCCATCAGGAAGTCTGGTGGGGCCTTGCCCCTCTTTAGCTTTCTTATCAGGGAGGCTACTTCTTCACAGGTGATGGGGGCCCAGCTATTCGACTGCAGATCTTCCTCCTGCAGAGGGGGTAAGCAGGTGGTCTCGTCATAAAGGAGCGATCAGAAGTGGAGTTCCCATTCCTGAATGGTAATAGCGGTATCCATAGTGGGGGTCTCAGAATGTCTTATAGTTGAGATAAGATGCCAGAATCTGGAACTGTCATTGCTTTCAGGTGCTGAAGACAGTTCTGCCCATTTCGTACTAATATATTCCCGCTTCTTATCTCTGATTAGCTTTTTGTAGTTCTTACGCAGTGCTAAGTAGGAAGGGGGTAGCGGGACTATATCCATATCTCTTGGAAGTTTATGTTGTTTGTTAATTTCCCTTTTGAGTTGTCTGCAGGCCCCATCAAACCATGGGTTACCCATCTTTAGCCTCTGGTTTTTTGGATAGCCTTTCCATAGTAACAGTGGCTCAGTTGCTGCTGTGATCTGGGCGTAGGAATCTATTACTATCTCTGGGTCTTTAGAATTGAGCAGTGTGTTTCTCAGGACCTGAAGATTTGTGGAATGCCATAAGGATCCTTCTAAGGATCCAACAATAAATATACAAGAGAAGAGGTTTGTCCTAATGATTTTTCAAACAGGACTTATAGTCCTAAATGGCTCCTTCCCCGAGGACAGGAAAGGTGAGTTCACATTCATTAACCACCTAGGCGCCAGTGTTATTGACTACATTGTAGCCTCGCCAGCAGCATTAGGAGAGATAATGTCTTTTAAGGTTGACACCTACCCATGTAGTGATCATCAGCCTTTGATCGTACAGATGGGATGCGTAAAAAAAAAGAAGAAAGAACGGATTTAACAAAATCCATACATCCCTAGTTTTGAGGCCCTGCGATTCAACTGACATTGGATCAGATTTATCAGTGCTTGAACCGTTTGGGGCCAGATCCATCTGAAATGGTCCAGAGTGGGTCAGACTGGGGGCTTTGCTAGATGGAGGTTTCAGCCCGGGCTGACCCCGGGCTCACCTCTACGCGTCCAGATGATGCACAGGGGATCCTGGGATCAACCAGGGCTGAAACCTCCTTCGGCCCGGGCTAACTGGAACCTCTTTTGGCCCGGTATTACCCGCAGCCTTGGGCTGAGCCTGAGACTGCGGGCGTCTAGCTCATTCCGCTGCTTTTCCTGGCTAATGCGCTTGTTCGTGAGTATCTGGGACAAGCGGCGGAGCCTGGGGGAGGTGGGGGGAAGATCAGAGCCTGGGGGAGATGGGGGGGAAGATCAGAGGCAGGAGGGAAGGGGGCTGGCGGGCAGGTGACAGAGCTGGCGGGGATGGGGGGGAAACAAAGCTGGTGGGAGAGGGGGGACTCTTGGCCAGGGAGGGGGGAGCAGGGAGAAGGTGTGTTGTTTTAAAAGGGCCTTACCTAAGTGCAGGTGTGTTCCTGCGTCCTGCCCCTTTAAAAAAAAATTAAAATTGGCGGACACGATGGGGCTTTGCTTTCCCCCGTCATGTCTACATCTAGCAAGGTGCGACAGCCCATGCTACTTGTAGCATGGGCTCGCTGCTCCTCCCGCCCAGATTAGGCAGTAGGTCTAGCAAAGCCCTGGGTCTAAAGAGCTTCAGACCGCTTTGGTATAATCTGTCTGATGGTGAGCTGCTACCCCCATCCGTCGAGCCACATGAATCCATCTGCTCGCACCTGGCAGCCACCTGTCCTCCATGAGAGCTGCCATTTTTAAGGGAGATGGGGGATCTATATTTATGTAGATCTAATGTTGCATACAAAAGTGACTGTAGGGAGCCTGTGTGGTGTAGTGGCTAGACCGGTGGACTTGAAGTTGGGAGATCTAGGTTCTAGTCCCCGCTTGGCCATGGAAGCTCAGTGGGTGACTTTGGGCCAGTCACAGGCTCTCAGCCCAGCCTACCCCACAGGTTTATTGTTATGAGGATAAAATGGAGAGGAGGAGGATTATGTATGCTGCCTTGGATTCCTTGTAGGAAAAAAGCAAGATAAAAATGTAATAATAAATAAATAAATATTTCCCCACATGGTGTGGTGGGTGGAAGCAGTAGCTCACCTCCCGCCTGGCTTTCTCAGGTGCCCATGAGCAGCTGCTTGGCAGACGCCCTGGAAACTACAACATCCGACCCACTTTGGATGTCCAAATCTCACTTCAGGTCTGGATCTGAAGCAAGTTAAACTGGATCAAAAGTGGGCTGAGGTGGGGGGGGGCATTTGGAAAATCAGCCTCCAAAGCAGGTGGAGGGCGTTGTGCACAGGCCTATATATTTTGACTACTGGAAGGTCTTTGATTCTTTGCCGCATTTCTTGCTTAGCACACAATCCTATACATGTCTACTCAAAAGTAATACCACTGATTTAAATGGAACTTACTTTCACAATTTCAGTGGTGTGGGATTGCAGCATTAATGTACAAATTTAAAGCACTGCTAGAAAGTATATGAAAATGGAACATTAAAATAAAACAGACAACATAAATGTGAGCATATTGAGAGGTTATGTAAATATAGATATATCATGTGGCCTTGAAAAATGTGCAATGGGAACACCAAGTAAATACTAATATATTACAAACACCTACAAGTACCTGGGAATCAGAAAGTGCACCAATGCTAATTTGAATGGTTTTCACGGATCTGCACAGCCATGTTGACAAAGTTCAGAATGCATCATCCAAAAACCTCTGAGGAAAGTCAAAAGGTTTAGCTTTTGAAACAACACACACCTGGAAAATCCAAACAACCCAAACAACTGATTATAATATTACCTACAGAAGTGATTTTATTATCCAAAAGTAAAACTTAGAGAGACTAAATATGCCTTTATTCCTATTAAATACAGTGTGTGTGAAGGGGGACCCAGTCATTGGTTCTCCTTGCAGCAAGTTCCCTGCTTACTGGGGAGCCACGATTTGTGGGGTGCACAGGCAGGCAGGAAGGGAGCAAAGATTGGCAAGAAATAGCAGTTGAGTTACAATATGGGTGTCTTTCCAGGGCAATGCCTACTGAGCTAATTGGCTTTCTGATGAGCTTGACGGGGGTGGGATCTCTCTCCTTTGTTCCCACTCCAGTTCAACCTGAGACCTGGTAAAGCAGACCTCACACCTGGTTACAAGAATGCAGTCACTGACTTCCCCACCAACCCACACCTGGTAGTAAAATGTCTTGCAGTGGCAGAAGTAGCCGCCAGTTAATGCAACTGGGAAGGACTTTTAGCTGTACATCAATTGGCAAAGCCGGGGCAGGGGTTTTGCCTTCCCCATTGAAAGATTAATTCTATTGTAAATAAATTGATCTGGACTAACAGTAAATTCTTTGTGGATACTTCATTTTATAACATTTGTCACAACTATCTGTTGAAAATTTGTTTTAAATGTGAACTTTAACGTTTTAATGTTTTTTAATTTTGTATATTGATTTTTAATGCTCCATCTTTTTAATTCAATCTTTTTAATCTTTGTAAACTGTCCAGAGAGCATTGGCTATGGGACAGTATATAAATGAAATGAAATAAATAAATAAATAAATAAATAAATAAATGCCTAGGTGTGATAGTAGGGATGTCCACTGCTGGAAAATCTGATTCTTTTTTAACTTGACAAAGATTTGCAGCATGTATGATTTGATTTGCATTTGGGAGCCAAGCTGCGGGCTTTTCCCAAAACTCTGGGAAATTTTTTGGACATTTTTTTTGTGTCAAGCCATAATTTGCACAAATTGTTCAGAAATTTGTGCAAATTGCAGAACCTGCAAGGGGGCGGAATGCACAAAATGCCCAGAAAATCCAGAAACCGGACTGAGTCGGGTGATGCAGAGGGAAGTGGGACAAAGTCCAGGGGTCAAACCTGGGAAAACCCATTGACCTTCATCCCTGCAAATGGATTTGTCTGACATCACTATGTGATAGGCCTTTATGTTTGATCCATTGGTGAGGAAGAGCAGGATTGGGCTCACCACTCCCCCACAATGGGGATTCCCATAACAGATCTTGGGGATGTTGCACCAAGACCAAGCAAGTGTGGGGTCTGTGGGCTGGCACATTTGGAGTGGTGGAAAGAGGTTCACATTAGTGGTCCATGCTGTGGTGTGCCACTGGCCCTGCCATCACCACCAGCATGCAGGCCAGGAAGGGGGACTGGCTGATGATTGGATCCACACCCTATGCCACCTCCAAGCCCGTTCAAGTGAAGGTCAATAATGTTGTGCTGGGATGTGCTGGGATAACAATTTATTATCCCAGCAAAGTCTGTGTGTCAAATTTGTTTTCTTCCCTTCACCACCCCAACCCAACCATGTGCTGCACATTACAATTCACGTACCTTCCAGAAAAAGGATTAAGGGCACAATCCTATACATGTTTAGAAAGAAAAAAGTGCTACAACTCCCAGCATTCCCTAACCAGCCTGGCAGGCTGGGACACTTTGGGAGTTGTAAGACTTTTTTTGTTTTGTTTAAATTTCCATACCCTATGATATCCATTTCTGCTTGAGTAAGCCCTAGAAATACTGAGAGTAATAATAATTTCAATAACAATAATTCCAAACTGTGGCAAAAGAGAATTTCACATATCTTCATTATGTAAGCTGTTTCCAAACCACATGCCACTTCAAGGTAGCTGTCCCAGCGAAAGCTCCACTGGACTCTGATGATACAAAGATGATTCCAGCAGATGTACCCTAAAACTGAAATAAATGGGAAAGACAAATCAGAACAGTGTATAAGCTGGAGCCAATGAATCAGCAGGGCCACTGAGCTAGGCCATATTCCATTGACGTTAATGACACATCTTCGACAGAGCTTAATGCCTGTGGATTGCTTTGTATTACATTGGCAGTTCTGCCATCTCTCTTTTCCCATTTCTCCAGCTCTTCTATTTGTTTGATGTCCACCAGTAAGAATGATTTGTTTTGGAGGTTCCAGAAGTAATTTCAAGAAAACTTATCTAGGACAAGGAGTGTCTTGATTCTGTGGCTGTGCTCCTATTTTGAAATGAAAAACTTTTGTCACCAGTATATTCAACATTAATGTCCTTAATTAATCATTTGTAAAAAGATCGTTTAACACCTCTCCACATTGAAAAAGCTTTATTGTCTGTCTTGCTGAATCCAGTATAGCTCATTTCCTAGTCCACCTACTTTCATATTTTAATGATTTTGCTTTCCTTTCTTCCCATTGATTTTTTTCTTAAACAATTAAGCAAAGGCACTGATAAATGAGTCCATGTGTGTGCTTGGGGATGGAACCTTGTTGTCTCCTGAATTAAAACTAGTCACTATTTTACTTGAAAAGGCTTCCAGGTGGTAAGTCTATAGCTGTAAATTAACTAAACAAAATTAGAAGAAAGATTTAAGCCAAAACCCTGAGCTAGATCTGAACTTCACAGAATCAAAACTGAGTATGCAGGTAGTTTTTCCAGAGGCTTTATTTATTTATTTAGGTGCAATCCTATTGATTGTGCTCCTGATGACCAGAAGCCCCCAAATTTGGAAGGTCCCTGTCCTCCCGCCCTGCATTTTTCACCAGGTGGGCTATTTTGCCCATCTAGCAATGGTGCTTTGGAGGAGGAGGAAAGGAGGCTGCATAGGCCTCAGGATAGCTCATATCCTGACCTCACCAGTCTCATCCCCTTCCCCCCGCTCTGAGGTCACTTTTCCAACCTTGGAGACCAGTCAATGCAGTTCTTTCTGCACCAGCTGTGAGGAGTCAGGGAAGGGAGGGGGGCAATCCACTAGCACTGTTTCCAACCTCAGAGAGGGAATTCCCAGGTTTCCAAACCATTTTCAAGGGCATTACAGTAGTCTAACATTGATGCAACCAAAGCATATGCCACTGAGGGTAGTTGATTTTAGAACTAGGCAAGGCTGGTGACACATGTCAAGTTCAAGAAATGCTACAAGCCAGGTTTATGGAACTCAAGGTTTTATGAAGTATGCTTTCCCTTCCTTTTTCTGTTTGAACTAGGAGCCAAAGGCAGAATATTTCCACTTTTCTTTTCTATAAAAAGGTATTTGTTACCAGACAAGACCTACCATATAGAACTTTCATTGGCATTTGGGTCACCCATCATCCCCACCCTAGTAATCATGATCTCTCTCTTCCTCCCTCTCCAAACCTTGATCTGTTAAGTCTGCTTGCCCTCAGGGCTGCCAGTTTTTCAAATGACCTCTGTGCCTTTCACCTGTAGCCTGATTTGCAAGAATGAGCACATCATGTTTTTGATGGCATGAAGATCAATATTATTGCCTGCTAATTGCTGCAGATCAGTTTACTGTAAAAGACACCACAGTGAGATAGGCTGGTTGAAAAGATGCCAAACCTATTGGCCCCTGATTGGTGATTGAAATACTTCTGTGTCCTTTATGCTCTACGATCTATGAGTAATGATGATAAAATGAAGTCAAAAACTAGAAAGTCTCATGGTTTCATATTCTTAGAAATTGCTCTTGTAGAACTAACCTAGCAATGGCAGCATGCTATTAAAAAGGGCATAAAAATACCAAAGGAGGGCAGAAGAAAGTGACCAACAGAATGATCAACCAGATGAATGAAAGGACTGGGAAGAGCCCTATTGCAACTACTACTTCAGCCACACGGTCCAGGAGGAGAGCTAGAGCAGGAGTTGGCAACTTGCAGCCCTATGCAACCTTCAGCCTAATTTCCAAAGCCCTCTGCAAGTAAGCAAGTTCATTCCTCTGCCAAGAGTGATCTGTACCTCCCCCGGCAGCCTACTAGGTGTGGTGGATCAAAAAGAGAACATAAGAACGCAAGAAGAGCCATGCCAGATGAAATCAAAGGTCCACCTAGTCCAGCACTCTGTTCACACAGTGGCCAACCAGCTATCCACCAGGAACTCATGAGCAAGACATGGGAGCAACAGCACACATGCTTCTGTGGTGTCCAAAAGGGGGGAGGGAGGGAGAGAGAGACAGAGGGAGAGAGAGAGAGAGATGGCAGAAGAAGAGAAAAAGGATGGCTCCACCCACTTTGGGCATTGGCTGCACCCACTGCTGCCTTAAGCCATGCCCACCAGCAGATTGTACCTTGACCAGAAGGATTAACCATACAAAAATGAAGCCATCATCATCATCATCAACAACAACAACAACAACATCAGGTTTCCCAATGTCTGCCTAAGTAGCTTCAGTTCATTTGTTTCATGGGCTCATGGGTCTTGGTCAGTCAAAAGGTTGCACAGCACCATTATTTTCAGGGCTCAGCAATGTCTGTGCCCTGTGCCCAGGATAATGCAGTCCCATGGATTCAGGGCTTTGGGGATTTCTGATAGCTCACCATTCTTTGAGTTGTGATTAGTATCCAGGACTTGGGCAAGATCTACACCAAGCAGAGTATGACACTTTGAAAATGGTTTGAAAACTGCATCTGGAGTGTGTCCTGGGCCCCAGCAGTTGTCACTACTGTTATAAACCATTTTAAAGTGGTAGTGTAGATCCTGCCCCAGATGAAATGTTTGTGACATGCAGTGGTGCAGTTTTAAACATGCCTATCAAGTGTGTGCAGGATTTCATTTTAGATTCCAAGAAAGAGAAGAACCTCTTAGAAAGATTTGGATGGAACTTCCTAAAATTCATCCAAGCATTATGAGCTGGTCCAATCCCTATTCTGAATGGGAAAATTACGAATTTCAGCTACGTCACTTCTTGCCACATGATGATACTAGAAAGCAGCAATGGCTACACTCTTGATCCCAGAGGTCATTTTCTTTTTCCTGTGAGTTTTTATTGAAATCAAACACACAACTGAAAATGGATTTCTTTTGAAAAATAACAGTGCTATCGATGGTGATTTAGATCATTAAGGAATAATCTGTCTTGTAAGCAATGGACAAGGTTGCTTAGGAAATATGATCCAGTCAGTCAGTACATATATCTGGTTGCCATAGCAACCAGCTCATTCAACTACTCCAGTATAAAATAGTGTTTCTTAGATCACAATCACTATCCAATTAAATATGGGGAAATCATAGAAATGAGATTTTGCAAAGCTAATCTAGTATTTTCACAGTTATTTTATACTGGTTTAGTTGGTAAACAGCAAACCATTTAGGCCACAGCTTAGCTCAGGGTTAAGTAGTGATGCATGTTTATTCAGTAAATCCCACGGTATTTAATGAACTCCATAGTAGTGTATTTAGGATTGCAGCCCAAAACTTTGATTTCAATAGTCCAGTATTTTCCCTACTGAGAAGGTTTGACTCTCTACTGGATTATGGCTTTAAATTATTTGTCACCAACAAATGATAAATGTCATAAACTCAGCAATATTGTCATTTACCATTCATTTTTAAATGATTGTTATAATTGTGGCTAAATTTAATCAAAAGAACACACTGAAGAAAGACTATAATATTCTCAGGTTAACCGAATCTAATCTAATCCAATCCAATCCAATACACACAGAGTATAATATAATATAATGTAACTGCAGAGGCCACCAGAGAGGGAGGAAGCAGCAGCCAGGCACCTCTCCACCGTACCTGGGTCCAGCTCCAGCTGAGAGCCCCCTCCTTCCTGCTACCAACTGTAACTGCAGAGGCCACCAGTGAGGGAGGAAGCAGCAGCCAGGCACCTCTCCACCATGCCTGGGTCCAGCTCCAGCTGAGAGCCCCCTCCTTCCTGCTACCAACTGTAACTGCAGAGGCCACCAGAGAGGGAGGAAGCAGCAGCCAGGCACCTCTCCACCGTGCCTGGGTCCAGCTCCAGCTGAGAGCCCCCTCCCTCCTGCTGTCACCTGTAACTGCTGAACTTTCCAACTAAGATTGTAGTGCCTGAGTTTGCTTTCCTTTTCCCCCTCCTCCTCCTCCCTCCCAATCCCCTTTCCTTTTGTGTCATGTCTTTTAGATTGTAAGCCTGTGGGCAGGGACTGTCAAGAAATACTTTTGTAAGCCGCCATGAGAGCCTTTTTTGGCTGAATGGCGGCATAAAAATCCTTAAATAAATAAAAAAATAAAAAATAATATACACTCACTTCAGTAATTAACAGACATTCTATGAATGTTGTCATTTAGCAGTCATTTTTTTACATTCTTAAAAGCGAGAAGGAAATATCAGCAAGTTCTGATATTTATCGCTAATACTCAAGGCACACCTGCTCATTTCAAATATCTGAGGCATAGTTTTGGGACACATCTGCCTGTGTCAGGGCAAAAATCAAGGCAAATACAGAAGAGAGAACAGGCATCATGACTGATTTTGCCATTTGTTTGAACTTTTCAAAACCTGTGTAACTGTGCAAACCCCTGTTTACCCAAGGCCAATCTAGAAATGTTACTTTTCAATGGTGTCTTTTCACTCACCCAAGTGTGTGTACACATGCATGCACACACACATTTCCAATTTGCCTGATTTTGTTTTGTTTTGGACAGAAGGCAGCTGTCTAGATATTAAACTTATTTACTTCAGATAAACAGCCTAGAAATTCTCCAGGCAGAAATACCCATCTAATCTGAGCTTCACCATTGCTTTTATCAACAATGATGGGATTTCCTCCCCCCACCGTTTATTACTCCTGGAAGCTTGGATTGAAATGCTTCCCCCCCCCCTCTAAGTATTAATATGACTGCATGCCGCCACAGTCTTTATTGTGAAGTATTATCCTTTTCGGGATGATTTTACTGCCACCATCAGTCCTGCCAGCTTATTTCTAAAGATCATAGTTTCAGCGATGGAATTTCCCCCTCTTTTGCAGTTGACTCAGCACTCAGACATGTTGGCGATAATCTCCTTGTGCACATATAGAGATTTATGCATAGACCTCTTTTTTAAAACATGGAAATGAGGACAGCAAAGGCCATGGACTCTTGGCTGCATGTACAACTGTTTTCGGTGGATCCACATGAGCAGAGGGAAAACCAGCAGCCTTCCAGTCCTAGGAGACAAAGTAGAATGCAAAAACAGGCTCACCTGCGAACACACATCTTAAAATCAAAGGAAAAGTGCATGGGCAGTGGATGTACAATAATGAAATGCTGTGGGGAACATAAGAGGTTGATTTGTACCAGGGCCTAATCTACACCAAGCAGGCTATTGCTCTATGAAAGCGGTATGAAAGCAGTGTATAAGAGGCAGGAGCCACATTACTGCTTTATAGTGGTCTTGAAGTGCACTGACAACTGTTGGGGCCCATTCACACCTGCCATATACTGCTTTCATACTGCTTTCAAACTGCTATATCCTGCTTGGTGTGGCTCCTGACTCTTACATACTGCTTTCATACTGCTTCTATAGTGCTATATCCTGCTTGTTGTAGATCTGGCCCAGGTCACGCACAAGAAGGAGGTGTGAATAGGTTCAGGGGAATCAAGGTTTTCAAAAGTACAAAAGAAACTATTTAGGAAAAGTATTTACCTACTCCCCCTGCCTTCAACAGTCCACTGAAGACTGAGCAGGCTCAGTGGCCATGGAATGCTGGCATGGTGGAAGATGGAATAGAAAAATCATGGCAGGGAACGAATGGGATGGAATGTCAAGAACAAGGACACTCCCTCCACACTGTAGTGTTGCTGCAGGTTCCACTTGTAAGTTGTTCAAAACCCTCTCTGTTGTTCTCCTGCTTCTTTCCTGTTTTGAGAGGGAGTTGAACGTACATCCTCCTAGAGAAGGAACTGCTC
Organism: Elgaria multicarinata webbii; assembly: GCF_023053635.1. Lineage (NCBI taxonomy): Eukaryota > Metazoa > Chordata > Lepidosauria > Squamata > Anguidae > Elgaria > Elgaria multicarinata. The sequence goes on from NC_086174.1 coordinate 52,363,121, forward strand.
TGACGTACTTGGCTTTTGAAGGAGTGCTGCCAATATTGGAGGGTGGCTAGGCACATACTCTTGGGTGCTCCATTTGTCACCCCACTTCTCTTCTCTTCCGTGCTCTTAATCCTTTTTTCTTCATTTTCCTCTGCTCCATTCCCACCAGTGCTCTCCATCTTTACTCTTTCTTTTCCCGCACCAAGGCAGTTGCTCCCCTACTCAGCCTCCGCTCCCCACATATCAGCAGTGGCATCTCTCTCTCTCTCTCTCTCTCTCTCAACTTTTAGAGAGCTTGAGCATGCTGCATAGCAAAGCTCCAGTCCTGCTTGGCTTCTTGATTTACCCAGAGTGCCTCTGGGCCAACACCGAGGCCATCAAGAAGCACTCTGGAGAAGTGAAGGTTTCGGCTTTAGCAGCAGTGTCATCTTCAAGACGCCCAAACTGTTCTAAAAATTAAAAGAGGGAGAATGAAAAGCTGCTGCTGTCTGATTTTATACATCTCTGATTTCTCTTCAGCCTTCACTGTGTAGCACTAAGAAAAATACACAAGATATTGCAGTAAAAGTGACATAAATTGTGGCAGACTTTTTTCCCCAACCTTTTCCAAAGGGAGGAATCTGCTCCATCATTGAGCAGACAAAGGAATAAAAGACACCTGACAATCCATGAAACACACATGGAATGGAATCAATAAAATCTGCACATCCCTATTAAGTATATCTTCAAGAAAATGCAGAAATTTCTTTTAAATACCTTTTAACTGTTTCAAGAGAATGACTTCACAGGCCTTAGCTAGACCTACCTGATAATCCAGGATGGAGGAGGGAAGATCTCATGTTGCAATTAATGCAAGATCCCTCCTCTGTTTACAAGTGAGGCGTGACAACCTTAGGAAGAGAGGAGTCATCGGCCATTTTTTATTTTTAAAGGAGAAACTGCGCATGAACGTTCATGTGCTTAAGGTATGTCTTTTTAAAATTTAACTTAATTTCCCTGCTCCCCTCACCCTACCCCCGATGGAATCACATGAAGCTGGGTCAAACCGCAGCAATGGGCCACACGTTCCGTGGTCTCAGGCTCAGCCCAAGACCGTGGGAAAAGTGGGCCCAAAGTATAGGGCTGTATCCCAGGGCAAGGGAGGGATAATCCCTCCCTGATCCCAGTATCCCCTGTGCATCATGTTATACTTACAGAAGCTTGTTATGAACAGTGCCCTTAATAATAGGTTCTTCTGCCTTTTTACACATAAGATGAATGGCCTCATCTCCCTATGTCATTAGAACTAAGAACTGGAGACTAATTGTAAACAGAGGATAAACTGGAACATCTGGGAGGTAGAATAATGGATGCTTTCCCAAAAAAAGTAGTCCTGAATTGTTATTATACTTAGCTATCCCTGCAGCCAATAGGAAGTGTCATCTTATTGACAAGGGTAAAGCCACCAATTATGCATAAATCGCTGGTATGGCTCGATTTGTATTTGTGAACCAAGATGCAGACTTTTCCCTGAATTTTGGGAAAACATTTTTCACATTTATTTCCTGCGTGTTCTGCAATTTGTGGAAATTTCTGAATGGCGGGGGGGGGGCAGAAGGGAGAGGATGGGGCTCGCAGATGAAACCCAAGCCTCCCTGGGCCATATGGGCAACCACCATGGGCTGGATTAGGTCCATGGGCTGGAGGTTGCCATCCCCTGCCTTAAACTCTTGTAGCACAACTTTGAAGCTCTAAGATAAGTAACTTTTGAATTAAAAGAATATTTTTTGATGTCATAGGCCCAAACATAAATTAATGCATTTTCCTTCTCCCTCTGGACATAATATAATCAAAATGCTGCTGTTGTTTTCAAAAAGACATGCTTTCATATTTATTCCCTCTCCATCCCCTTCTGCTCAAGAATCCTGAGATTATACATGGGGCATGTCTACACCATGCCTATATCCTGGGGTCATCTCTAGGTCATCCCTGTTCATCCAAATGATGCACAGGGGATCCCAGGGTCAACCAGGGATGACCAGGGACTTTCCCCGGGATACCTGGGACTGCGGATTTCCCAATATTTCCACAGTCCCAGGACCATCCCGAGGAGTGCAGGTGGTGTGGTCACTGCTCCCGAGTCATCCCTTCTTCCCTGCGAGTAGTTGGATTCTGGAAACGGGCACGGAGCTGCATGGGGGCATGCCCATCAAGAGTGGGGGTGGAGAGCAGTTGCAAGATTTATTTTTTAAACTTTGCAGTGGAGTGCAATTGCACTCCTGTCTTCATTCCATGAAAAAAAAAAAGTGGCCACAACGTCCATCCTTACTTCCGGGTTGTCGTGGTGCTGTTTGGATGCTGGGGGAGGATCGTGGAAGCAGGTAAATCTGCGATCCTCCCCCCTCCCACTACATCCTTAGGTGTAGACATGCCCATAGTATCTTGGGGAGGGGGAACTTTACCCAAAGCATTTTGGCTGAAATTGTTTGTAGAGGACTGTTTAAAAAGAAAATGGCAGTTTTAAAAACTGCTTTACTTGAAATAAATCACTTCTCTATGTCGCATTTATTACCACGTCCTGACAAGCTACAAATTTAAAACTGCAGCATCAGGGAAAAAAGGAAATTAAAGTTGCAAAGATCAAAACAGAATGTAACCCTTCCAGGTTATCTGTATCAAAGCTGATAATGAACAATCCATTTCTACAAAAACAATGCACAGTGAATGAAACAACCCCAAGGCTCAATACCTAGAGCAGAATGGCAGGCACGTTTGTTCTGCTTTAGAACCATGCCAGAGGCAGTGTTCAGCATGAGAAAAGTAATATGCACTGGAATGACATTCCCATAAATGGTTCAGCCATGTTGTAAAGCTCTGAGGTGCATGTGAACACCCTGTGAGAAGGACTTCAGTATCAGGAAATGCTGCCTATGTATGTCACTACATAGCATTATTTATCATTTTTATTTATTGCATTTATATCCCACCTTTCTTCCTCCAAGGAACTCAAGGCAGCACACATAATCCTCCTACTCTCCATTTTATCTTCACAATAACAACCCTGTGAGGTAGGTTGGGCTGAGGGTCTGTGAATGGCCCTATGGCAGGATCTACACTACTGCTTATAACGGTTTATAAGGGTTATGACAACTGTTCAGGCCCCGGACACATTACATATACCATTTTCATACTGTTTTAAAAGTGTTATATCGTGCTTGGTGTAGATCGGCCCCAAGTCTCCCAGTGGGTTTCCACAGCTGAGTGAGGACTAGAACCCAGATCTCCCAACTCCCAGTCCAACACTCTAGCCACTGCACTAGCTGTCAGTGTGAAGAGGATGCCCGGGTACCAAAGTCAATGGGGCAACCCACCTTGCACGGGTGAAGAGGTCTATGGGTAGTACAGAACCCCTGTATATATGCCAGAGTTTCTGGAATAGGATATTAGGTTGGCAATCTTGCACTCTAAAGATGCAAAGTTAAAGTTTTGCTTTAATAGGCAGGGTGGGTTTTCTATCGTGGTCATTAAAAAAGTGAACGTTGTGCCTCATCCTGAGCACTTGTTTGCAGGTGCTACATGGTTTTTCTTAACATTTTCACAATTAGACATTCCACCAATGACTGGAATCCAAAATGTGTCCTTTTGTTGCTCTAAAAATTTTGGCAAATACCTTTAAAGAAAAATTAAAAGAACAACTGTTTGTTCTAATCCGTGGCTCACTTTTTGATTCTCCTTGGAATAACCACAGCTAGCTGGCATGGTTTGTTAATGCTCCTGGCAGTCAAGCTCTGAAATGGCTTGTCCAGCCAAAACATGTAAACATTTTAATTTGCCACAGCATAAAAGGTACAGAGGTAAGAGTCCCGCAACAGTTTCAATTACTGGAATGGAAAACAAAACAAAACAAAACTAGTATTGAACAAGTGTATGCAAGACTGTGAGGCTACTGCACAGGAAATAATAGGACAATCCAGCTATGCTGAAGTACATTTGTTTGGCCCTTTATAAAGAGGGAACAAAAGGGCTGTTTAACTGCAAGTGCTTTGCAAAAACATAGCTCTTGAGTTTAAACTGCCTTTTTGTTCTTTTGCTATGAGGATTTGCTGTTTGCAAAGTTGCACCACCCAAGCCCAAACTCATCACCTTTGCTTTGATTTGCTACATGCAGAGCTTGACTAGCTGTTCAGTCGCTTAGAGCCATTTCACACACTATCCTCCAGCAAACCAGGGTTGGTCACAGAAGAAAGGATACAAACAGGGAATGGCAACAAATTCTGGCTCCGGCATATGCCCATTGTATGATCCATGTGCGCAATCACACATGCCTTTTATCAGTTTAGGCTGATAGACCTGGACAGAGAAAACCTTGTGACAGTTATTCGCAGGCCAGAAAACCTACCATTTGGAGGATACATTTGGATTATACATTGGGGATGCCTTTGGAAGTGGAATATTCAGTTTATTCAAAAGAGGGTAGCTGGACTGCTAACTAGGACTGGCTGACGTGATCATATCATGTCAGTCCATCTGCACTGGCTCCCAGTCCATTTCCAGGCCCAATTCAAAGTGCTGATTTGAACCTTAAAGCTGGGGCAGGTTATCTGACGGAATATCTCCTCCCAAATTTACCTACACAGACAATTAGAGTATCATCTGAGGTCCTCCTCTGGGTGCCCTGCCAAATAAGGTAAGGCAGATGTCTGTAAAAGAGAGAGCCTTTTCAGTGGTGTGTCGTCCCCCTGCCCCCGCCCCCAACCCTGTTTGCTGTGTGCAGCAAGTCACTGGCCAGGCCTGGGGAGATGAGCAAAATGGCTGGATCACCCTAGAGAAAGGATGCAAGGGTTTCTCACTTGGAACTGGTGAGTTTTTAAAGTATAGGTAGGGATGAGGGTTGTGATGCCCTCCCCAAAGAAGCTCACCTGGTGCCTACATTAGATGTTTTTATTCTCCCAGGGATTTTTAAAACTGCTGTTAGTATTCTATGTCATTGCTGATTTTAATCTGATTTTCTGATGTTGCAATGATGTTGCTGGTGGTTTTATCTTGGTTTTATGAAAGAGAGAGAGAGAGAGAGAGAGAGAGAAGCCAAGGCTAGACCATGGGGGTTGGGGGAGGATCTCACAATATGCCGATTGTGAGATCCTCTCCCTCAGTCTACATGTGATGTGTGACGTCCCAGGAGGAAGAGGATCTCGTGCCCGACAAAGGTAAGTTGTTGTTTTAAACTCCTACTCTCCCACCCCACCCCCAATGGGCACCAAAGTGTACAACCCAGACTATGGTGAATTCGCCATTCCGATATGCAACAGAGTCTTCCAATGACTTAGGCCGTTTCTACACCTGCAATTTTTCCAGGGATCATCCCAGGATCATCCCTGTGCATGCAAATGACACACAGGGGATCCCGGGAGAAGGCAGGGATGATCCCTCCATTTGCCTGGGATAATCCTTAGGTGTCCTAAGTGGCACACATGGGTGATTGCGAAAAATTGCATTCCATTAGAGAAAAGTGTGAGTCCCTGGATTGGGGAACCAAAGAAATTTGGGGATATCACTGGTGAAAAACTTCAACTGTCTGGCCTGACAGTGGCATCACATATTTGTATTGTGAAGTAGGTTGGTGTTGATGAAAGGCAGTGGATCCCAAATATGTACCAATTGGGAGGACCCATCACATGCAATGGCGGAAGGTGATTATCAGCAGAAGAAAGGGAACCTTAGTGCTAAAAAGGGGAGATTTATTGATTGATTTATTTTGCTGTGGTTCAAGGTATAAAACTTTCACAAACTATTACAAAGATGTAAGGCCCAGGTTTGAATTAAACAGCTGGATCCATTGTTTTCATGTTGTTGTTTGAAGACAATCCAAAGAATCTATTTGACATAGATAGCAAGAGCACTTTTTTGTTTATTTGTTTGCATTAACAGCATGCCCATCCCATCACCTGACAATGTTGGAAACTTGGGAGAATTTGCAATGCAGCATGGGAGGCTGTTATTCAAGTAGTGGAGGCAGAAAATGGTCAACATCCAGCTGAGCATGTCAAGACTTTGAGCACATTGAAAAAAGGCTCATCAGTTGTGGCTGATATGTTCTTGTAAATCTACATATAGCTACATGGGTTGGCACATGAAGAATAAATCTGGAGTCCCCAACCTGGTGCCCATGGACACCAATGTGTCTGCAGACACCTCCGATGGCACCTGCCAGGCTCTGGGCCTTTGCCTTGTACTCATTTCTTTGGTGTAGTCAATTATCTCAGAGCCTCATTAGTTTGCCTACTGTGAAATGGTTGTTGGCTGGATCAGCACACTGGTTTCAGAATTAGATGTGTTGAACTTATGTTCTTGGACATGTTATTTTTTCTTTTAGCCTCACCACTTTGCCTTTTGAGAAATGGGTATTTTGTGATAGGCCATGCCCATTATGGCAGCCATTTTGTGAATAGGCATTCCCCACCCCCATTCCAGCTATTTTGCTGGCTTCAAAGTTCTACATGGCTTCAAGATTGGGGACCCCTGTTGTTTAGAAATATCTGCACACCTATATACACTCAATTTTTAAACCTGTGGTATTTTCCTATCACCATAAAAATAGAAGGCTGCAATCCTATACATTTCCCAAGCAGTAAGCTTCATTGAAAACAGTGGGACTTACTTGTGTGTAAACATGTATATGATTGCACTGTGCAGTATATGTTCAACACGATGAAGGCACTGAACAAAAATCTACATTTTGCCTCCTATCTGATGCACAGCTTCAAACAATACTTTTGGTCATCATGTGTCTAGTTCAACATGTTAACTGCAGTTCAAATGACTGAGGATGCCCACCTTGATTTTGGAGTTACTGAACTATCAAATTAATGTTGGCATATACATCCTATGCAAGAAAGTGAACCATGTGTCCTCTCTCCTGATAATTACATTTGTAAGAACCTCAATTATCCAATAGGAGCATGCCAGATAATCTTGATATCTATCGCCTGCAAAATGCCCACACCTATTCTTCTTTTTAATGCATGCTTAGCTAAGTGTCCTCTCATTATGTCCACTAGGATTCAATTGCAATTTTGTTAATCACCTGGGCAGACCAGGGCAGGTAATCCTCTTCTGAAACCATCAGTTTAAAAGGTAGTGTATTTTCAAAGATAGTTATTTCCATCAGATATAGCATCCTTTTAGGATTTAAACCCATCTTGGTTGGGGTGGGAGGGGGAGTGTCTTAATCCAGCAGGCCCTGCATTCGGGGCAAATATAGGCTGCATAGAATGCCATGGGAATGGCAGAAAACAAAGGCTATCAAAGCAGTATTTGGAACATTACTTTAGTTATGGATGCTAAACATAATATCTACAAAAGCCATCGTAGAATTACAGACTTGTGACTTACAGGACATATTCAGGTGAACTGCTTAGTTGGTGATGGCTGAGATGGTGAATAGATAGAGATCTGGGGTATTTCTGTTGTGAGGGGGTATCCCTGAGGGGAGTCGTTTCATTTCTCCAGTTGAGATTCATTATTCAAGGCTGAAACAGTGCTTTCTGTTTTGGGAGAAGAGGATATAAAAAAAGAGTAGAAAGCCAGCCAGAAGGAGAGCAGGAAAAGACAAGAGCATGAGGAAGAAGCAGTTGGAAAAGCCTAAGTGCAGCTAGGGTATGGAAACTTGAGTTTTACAACTTTTATTTTCTTTTATTGCCTTTATTTCTCAGCTCTATTGACTAAATATCTTTATACATAATTTGGCTTGTTCCTAAATCTGGCACTGCCCAAATATCACCCTATCCCAAGCAATAGTCACCAGAAATAGCTCTCCACCAGTTGGAGTATTTTGTGGATCATCCATGCCTGTCTTTTATCTATAAGTGATCCTAGCTTCCTCATCTTCAAAGCTCCCCCTGTAAGCCTGTGAGTCTCCTCTGATCTGACACATTTCTTGTCATGTTTGCGATATGTGTTCTGTGGAGTCCTGAAGGATAACTCAGGCAGCAGGGTACCTGCAAACACGCAAAGTGTACCTTTGAAGGCAAGCCCCTGAGGAACTCACAGCTGCTCCATGTCAAGAACTATATGAACTAACATCTGAGATTGTGCAGATTCAGGTCAGAGGAAGTTTTGATCACATTTTGATGTTAGGGAAACTATATTGCCTGTACTTTGGTTGCAATGAGTTAATTTTCTCCCCCAGTTTTAACAGTCACAGGCAAAAATCAAGAAGCATTGTGTTCGCTCTCATCCTTGCAATCTGTTGTGACATCTATCACAATCTCTCTTCTTATTCTTTTCTTTTTAAGAATCCTTCTTTAAGATATTGTGAACAAAAGGCTGATGATACTACAAAATGTGCCATTATTTAGATTAAAGCTTTTTGTTATGTAAATTGTCACATTGCTGCATTTCAGACTGAGAAATAATCATGGACTACCAGCACAATGCATGTTGGGAGGGGGAGCGGGGGGAGATAACAAAAACAACACAAACAGGGGGGAAATCATAATTGGACTAAAAATGAGACTACATTACCTAAAGACAGTCACAAAGATATAACAAGTATGACACTTTAACAGATCAACGCACAAATTGAAGAAAAACAAGTTAGTATTAGTATTAGTATTAAATGGCATGTGCCTTCCTACTTGGAATTCAACAATAGATAGTGCTGTATTTTTTTGTTCTTTTCCTTTTAGCATTGCCCCTGGCAAATGGTTATTAAACAACATATCTTTTCTTTTTCTTTTCTTTTAAAAAAGGCATCTAAATCTTAATACATAAGGCTATTAAGCGAATAAATTAATACTTTAAAAATTGTTCTAAACATTTTACCTTATAACATTAGCTTATTTTGCCCATAGAAGCATAGTCTTGGAAATGGCTGCCATATTCCAATAATAAGGTATCTGTATATTGCTTGGTTCTGAGAAAAAGGAAAGAAGCAAGACTATTTTGCCGCCTGCGATGATGGACAAGATGGCATCCATTTCTCATTCCAGACTGGCATTTGGACCTTACTTCAGCACTAGTGATGGGTCCACATTCTCCACTGCCTGCGAGGGCAGCAGGTTAGCCTAAGGGCTGCAGCGCTTGCTGCTTGGCATACCGTGCTCTGCCCTCCAACTAGGGATGTACAGATTTGGATTGAACCCCAGGAGGGCCGGATTCAGCACCCACCCCTGTCTTAGGTTAATTGCAAGGGAAGAGAATGGGGACAAAACCAGAATTACTTGGCCCTGCCTATTATTGGCTTTGGCTCTGCCTACAATTGACCAGTCTCCCCTTCACTCTGCTAGTCTCAGTGGGCACCATCCCATTGTTTGATTGTCTAATGTTTTGTGCTTAGGATGTATGAGAATTCTGTTGTGGGGGGTGAAAACTCAATGGACTTTTGAAAACTGAGTGGGCTTTTTCGTTCCGGCCCTGCAGATTTCATCCCATTCCCACCTACCCCACTTGCTGGTGTTGATTCAATCTGTAGCAAGTCAAGCCAATATGCAGATTCTGTGTTTTTTGTTTACTGGTGGTAATTTGAGCATTTTCCCACCCCACCCTGAGGATCTTGAAATTTATGGAAATTATGTCAGAACTTGAAATATTTCTTTACTGGCAGTCTTGCACAAGTGTGTATGATCACAACTCCACTTCCTTACTAAATATCCTTGTCAGATTCATCCTCTCCACACATTACTTCATTTAGCCCAGCAGACCCATAATAAAAGAGGGGAATTTGCCTCTCTGGAGCTACATAGAGGACAGGCAGACTTGTGGTCATGCACACTTGCCCCAGACAACACCATTTGTGCAAATATCAAGATTCTCCCCTCTCAAATTGTACAGATTGTAATTTGCGAAAATTACAATTTGTGCAAATGAAAGAATCCCCCCCCCCAAATAATAATGCACAAAACATTTCCAGAGACAGGGGCAGGGGAATCTACTATAGTCCGCTACCGCCTACTGGAATGGAAATGCTGCAGAATCCTGTTGGGTTTAAACAGAATTCCCAGTGTCGCACATCCCTAATTGTGCCACAATCTGCAGCTTTCAAACATGTGTGATGGTATCAAAGTATAAAATGTGAGCATGTAATTTGTTTTACCCACAATGACATTCAAACTGTGTGTATAGTTTGTGTTAGGAGCAACTTCTACTTCTCTTGTTCTTTATGCATATTTTGCTGCTGTTCAGGAAAGCATCCAGAAAATGGCTGTATGTATGCTTTTTTGTATAATGGATTAGGGAGGTGACTGCATGAGGAAATGGGTTTGAGAAATTAGAAAGACACATATATGTTGCTTTTTTCTGAGTTATTCCCTTCATGCTTTTCTCAAGACACTAGTAATGTCAAAATGATTCTAGTGCCTTTTTACATCCTTGAAAATGTTCTTGGTTTAATATTGTGTGTTCAAATGCAAAATTAATTTCTTCCCTTCTCATTGTTGTTGTTGTTTTCAATACCTTATTACTAATTCTGTATGCAAACTGGTCTTTTCACCATTCTTGAAGAGCTAAATTTTAGCATAAGACCAGGTCTTCTAAAGCCCGCTTGAAAAGGAACTACAGTTCACATGGCTGTCATCCATATGGTAGAAAATAACACACATATATTTCCTTAAGTGAATAAAATCTTCATCACCATTCAATTAGAACAGTACATTCAATTACGCCTGGTGTCATGAAGCTTTTTCAACCAAATGAATATCTCTGTCCAACCAAAGCCAGTAACACAGCCCCAGTTTTATTCTCTTTTCTAAACTTCTCAGGGTAGGCTGTTCTGACTCGTTATTCCTTTGTACTGAAACCTTACATTGCACAGTCTAGATAAGGTAGTGAATTGTGAAGGATCATATTCATTTGGTTCCTTTTCTTTTCAAATGTACTTTGTTCTCTCTGCTTGTACAAATCTGCCAGCAGGCCCATTTTCTTTGCTCCATATTTTGTTCCAGCCAAAGAAAGTGAATGCTTGCCTAATGTTCAATGGTGTTACTCTTTCAAACAACTTGAATTTAGACTGTGAAGTTCCACTAGCTAAAGATTTCAACTACCACATTTAATTCCACAGGTGAGCTACCAAGATAAGAATGTATTACACGCTCAACTATGTTTTAGCCAAAATTGTGCCAGGTGTTCTAGTTATACCTTGAGATAGTAACTTCATCCAGCATGAAATCAACCGCTGCATCAAGAAAACAAGGTCTCCAGAATTTTAGCATCTATTAAAAGTAGAAGGCATGACATCTTTTGTTTGGGATGCATCCTTGACTGAACTAGGAGTTCATGCTTAAATCACAGACATAGATGCCATTAAGGTCGAAAACACAGAATAGGTTTAATATGAGACAGCTACCCTGCATTTGCCAAGGAGTGGGATTCAGGGGGTGCTTTCTTTCTTGAAGGTTCAGGATCATCTCTATTGTGAACACTTCTGACCTAATTCATGTCTTCAGCTGAAGACCTGACCTAGAACTGAACTGACATTTTCCAGAAGACATTTTTCTGAAAAAACTTTCTGAGATTTTCTTTTCTCAGTCACTAAGCAAAAGAAGGCCACTTTGCAGAATTTTCTCTGAATATTCTCCTCCATTTTGTGAGGTAGAAGTCGGGCATTCTGGAAGTAAGGATGGGTGAACTGTTCAGTTTTGCTGTCTCCCACATTCTATTATTATTATTATTATTATTATTATTATTATTATTATTGGAATTTTAATATGTTTTTAGAATGTTTTAGGATGTTTTTATGATGTTTTTAATAATGTATATTTTGATTCAGTTGTTCCCGCCTCGATCAAAATGGAGAGGCGGGTAAGAAATAAATTTATTATTATTATTATTATTATTATTATTATTATTATTATTATTGTTTAAATCTCAAGTTTTTTCTATCCAGTTATGAATAAATTTGCACATTTTGGTAAGTGCTTTTCATACCATGAACTGAAAAAAGATTCCCCCCCATCTGCATTTGTTGAGTATAACTATTCCTAACATGGACACAACCATATTCCTTGCATGGAGTCAACCATATTTCTAGCATGGAGAAGATCATATACCTAGCATGAAGAAAAACATATTGTACATGCCTGCCATGTACCCATTAAAGATGAGGAGTCTTTCTAAGGAAGTATGAGAAATTCATTATCAGTTCATTTTTGATCAGGGTTTACCCACTTGCTCCTCCCGGTCCAAACACAGACTTGAGCCTGCAGTCAAAGTCCTTACATTTCTGAGCTTGCAATGTCATTTGTGGGAAAAAAAACCTCTCAAATTTATTTGACAGTATCCATACACTTGTAAAATGTGCATGAAAGCAAGTGTGTTCTAATCAATGGTAGAAAAATATGTATATTTCAAAGATGCATGCAACTGATGTGTACATTTGGAAAAAAATGTGCATGCAAATACACATGGGTTTTCATGGATTCCACCCCCCCAAAAAAAAAACCGTGAAGGCTTGCAATATGATATGGACATGGGATGGAACAAGCTTCAAGAAGGAATTTGGAGAACTCTGATGAAGTTGTGTTTTGCTTGTTTGTGCATCCCTAAAACTGTCACAAAAGAAGTGGTCACAGCCCTCCTTATTCAGTACCACAAATATGGCTGAATTCAAACCCAGACATATAACAGCTAAACATTCATAGCCTTCTGCCTGCATAAATGAATCTGTTAGTTTTGCTTTCTACCATATATATGTATTCTTCCCATCCAGTTTATGAAAAAATACCAGCGAATACTGGTGAAAAACCGCTAAGTTCATGTACAAAAATTGAACCAAATGAAATTCTTGCCCACCCTAACCTTGCGGTTCCATGTTTATTATTGAAATAGGGGTTAACCCTGTTGGTACAAGCATTGAGAAATGATACGAATGCAACCTGAACACATCTAGCCTCTCTTGACACCTTCAGATGAATGTACAGGCAAGGGGAACAATGGATGCAATCCCAATGAACATGTGAAAAGGTCTTATCTCAACAGACAAGGTTCTATTCCTCCCCCTCCCCCAGCCTTTGAAGACAGCTTTGTTGGTGTTAAGGAATAAAGGAGAAAAAGGGAACATTCCGCTTGACTTCAAAAGCCATCCTCAAGTAATTGTTTAGAATTGCAGCAGTACAATTTCTTTGGAAGTAGAAACTTGTGACTATTCAGTTCATCCTCCTCTGCTCCTCTCATAAGTGATGAAAAACTGTTAAGGAGAAAAGTATTTTGAGTATTCCATACACCACCTAGACACACATTGACATTCTGAAGATATGTCAATACAGCATAACATTATGTTCATACTTTTTTCCTCTCCTGAGAAATTATTAAAAATGAGATTCAAGGGGTTATTTGGGGTTATTTTAGAAAATGGTTGAAATATTCCAGTATGGCTGGGATATTTTTTGAGCCAATAGCAATGGTTGGAGGAGGGAAGGGTGAGATCCATTACAAAGACCAAAAATGGCAAGCGACCAGGCTTATCTGAGCTTTCCCCAGAAAGAAATGAATATTTTAGGGGGCAGAAGGAGAGGAAAGGGTGTTCTCTCTCTCTCTCTCTCTCTCTCTCTCTCTCTCTCTCTCTCTCTCTCTCTCTCTCCCTTGCATGTGGAATCTAGAGTTCATTTTCTTTAGCATCAAGTGTCAGTCAATGGACAAGTAACTCATATACAGAATAATCAGGACTTCATGTCAATCAACCAGAAAGGTCAGTTGGAGTATGAACTTGTGAATACACACACACACCAGACTTGGTTTGAATTTTGTAAGGGGCAAATAGTTTGCTCAGTTTTCATGACCCAAACTCCTGCCCTGTAAACTCCTGTCCTTAGATCAGAGATTAGCAATTCTAAGCAACTCGTCCCAAACCAGGAAGCTTATGCTACTGGGGAAAATTCTGTACAGTCAATTCTCTCACTACTTATATTGAATGGGGGGGAATTGATAGCATTCTATAATGTATAATGGAGACAAAATCTAGAGATTGAATAAGGGATCATATGAAAGTTCAACTACCTAGGTGGGTGACCTCCATGACTTTATTATATTATGGAAGGAGTCTGGCGGTGGAGTGATATGGATGGGTAGTAATGGGAAAACAGGCTTGAGAATCACAATCCGTCATTAGCAAACAAAGCCAGGAGCCCATCACCACTGGGTGTCATTTCAAGACTTACATATACTTGTTGTATCTAATCTAATGCTAGAGGGAGAAGTCCAAGAGGTGGTGTCAAACTCCTGGCCACCCCAACCTCAGGAGAGACCTCTTTGAAGGAGGCGGAGGCGGAGGTGGAGGAAGGGGACTGGGATTCCACAGCAAACCCATTCCCATAGAAGAATAGCAGTGTGAGGAGTCCCATCACAGGGATGCCCCAAAGAACCCCCTTGACCTCACCATGAGCCCTGGCTTGGTTCCTGACTCTTCTTTCTTGTCCCACAGCTCTTTGGAGCAATGGCCGTGCTTGTGCAAGCAGAAACAAAGTATGAGAATTGGCAGCTGTACAAGCATAAGAACAGAGTTTCTGAAAATGGTAGAAGTGTCACACTAGCAGAATGACACTACTAAATACAATCCATAATGTTTAATTTAATATATGTGAGCGGCAGTTCACGTGTTAAAATATAAAGTACAGGCCTTGATGGCTAAAATTGCTGGCCTTTAGATTCTCAATAAATCTGTCTGTTGGTACATTGGCTCCTCTCATAACATGTATTCAGTCACAAAGGCTAGAAACTAGGCATGTGCTCCGCTCCGATTAGGAGCGGAGAAGCAGTAGCGGATTGGCCTGCTCCGCCTTACCCGGAGGCAGAGTAGAAGCGGACCGCAGACCCCTAGAAGCAAGGCGAAGAGAAGCGACCATTTTTTGGAGCTCCTAGTTCAGGCGGAGCGCTCCGGTCGCCATCTTGAAAACATTTCGCCATAGGATTGCATTGCGGGAAATAATCGCGCATAACTAGGTTGTTTTTGAAGCTATCATTCTGGAAATTCTTGTGCACAGAGAGTCGTGGATGGGGGTCATTTTGAGACTACTCTCACCTCTCTGCGTCGTGTGGGTCGCATGCTATAATTTTAAAAAAATCGGGTCAACAAACAGGGACAGCGCGGCTCAAACGGCAGTTTTCGGCTTTTCGCCCATAGGATTGCATTGCGGGAAAGAATCGGGGATAACTGGGTTGATTTTTAAGCTATTGTTCTGGAAATTCTTGTGCACAGAGAGTCATGGATGGGGGTCATTTTGAGACTACTCTCACCTCTCTGCGTGGTGCGGGTCGCGCGCTAGAATTTTTTAAAAAATCGGTGGGAAAAATACCTTTTTCAAAGGGCTGAGGGGCAGAGTCAGCTCCCGGTCATGATCACATGATCCCAAAGTTAGAGGAGGGCATAGGCAAAACGGGTAACTTGGGATTCTGGGAAACTTCTCTTTCTTAATCTGAACGGACTTTTCCCAGTGTTTTTTAACACAGTAGCCCCACCAAATGCACAAACACAACCTGAAATCATATACTAAGCCAAGAATAAGAGAGCACTGCTACCCACCCTAACTTTGGGGAACAACTGAAAAGTAGGGGTGTGCACGGACCCCCCGCTCCGCTTCACTTGCAGATCCGCCATTTTCCGGATCGGGCCGCTCCGCCCCGCCCCCGCTCCGCCCACTTCTGCTCCGCTCCGCCCGGAGCTCCGGATCCAGATCCGGAGCTCCGTTTCCCCCCCCCATAGGCTTGCATTGAAAGCTAAAAAATTATACAACTTTTTTTCTGTTCAAGTTAGAAATCTCAGGTTTGGCACCATGACACCTCATGGGGATATACACACGCACGCCAAGTTTCAAAGCAATCCCATCATCCCCTGATTTTTGGCGAATTTTTGAAAATCGGGCACCCCACACACAACATCCCTGCGAGGTGGGCAGGGGAGGAGGGAGGGAAGGCAGGCAGGCATGCAGCTGGCATTTCTGGGGGCATAAGGAAGTGAGCCAAGGATAAGCCAGTAATGCATATAAAATGGAATAAATCAATCAATAAACAAAGGAGGGGTGGAATTAAAAGCAGCAGTGTTGCTGAATAAACAGCAAGAAGAATTTTTAAAAAAAGGCTATATCTGTCTTTTACCAGCAATAGGGGGACGTGCCCGGGGGAGGGGGAAGTAGCTGCCAGTTCAAGACAGCCACCGACAGCTCTGAGAAGAAGTAAAACGCTCACTTCAACTCATAACAGGCATTGCTCCACCACTGAGAAGTAAACGCTCACTTCAACTCATAATAGGCATTGCTCCACCGTTTTACTCTCTTTGGAAGGCTCTAATGGCCTTCCAGTGCAGGAGAGAGTGGGGGCACGTCCACAATGAGATGCCCTAGGGGAGCTCATCCCCTTGCACCACATCTATTCAGTTGTTCACCAAGGTTAGGGTGGGGAGCAGTGCTGTGTTTCTATCTCTTATTCTTGGCTTAGTATATGATTTCAGGTTGTGTTTGTGCATTTGGTAGGGCTACTGTTTTAAAAAACACTGGGAAAAGCCCGTTCAGATGAAGAAAGAGAAGTTTCCCAGAATCCCAAGTTACCCGTTTTGCCTATCCCCTCCTCTAACTTTGGGATCATGTGATCATGACCGGGAGCTGACTCTGCCCCTCAGCCCTTTGAAAAAGGTATTTTTCCCGCCGATTTTTAAAAAACTTCTAGCGCGCGACCCGGACAACGCAGACAGTTGAGAGTAGTCTCAAAATGACCCGCATCCACGACTCTCTGTGCACAAGAATTTTCAGAACGATAGCTTAAAAACCAACCCAGTTATGCCCGAGTCTTTCCCTCAATGCAATCCTATGGGCGAAAAGCCGAAAACGCCGTTTGAGCCGCGCGGTTGACCCGATTTTCACAAAAATATAGCACGCGACCCAGACAACGCAGAGAGGTGAGAGTGGTCTCAAAATGACCCCCATCCACGACTCTCTGTGCACAAGAATTTTCAGAACGATAGCTTAAAAACCAACCCAGTTATGCCCGAGTCTTTCCCTCAATGCAATCCTATGGGCGAAAAGCCGAAAACGCCGTTTGAGCCGCGCGGTTGACCCGATTTTCACAAAAATATAGCACGCGACCCAGACAACGCAGAGAGGTGAGAGTGGTCTCAAAATGACCCCCATCCACGACTCTCTGAGCACAAGAATTTCTAGAACGATAGCTTCAAAAAGAACGTAGTTATGCGCGATTATTTGCTGCAATGCAATCCTATGGTGAAATGTTTTCAAGATGGCGACCGGAGCACTCCGCCTGAACTAGGAGCTCCGAAAAATGGCCGCTTCTCTTCGCCTTGCTTCTAGGGGGTCCGCGGTCCGCTCCTACTCCGCCTCTGGGTAAGGCGGAGCAGGCCAATCCGCTACTGCTTCTACGCTCCTAATCGGAGCGGATCACACCCCTACTGAAAAGATGTGGTGCAAGGGGATGAGCTCCCCTAGGGCATCTCATCGTGGACGTGCCCCCACTCTCTCCTGTACTGGAAGGCCATCAGAGCCTTCCAAAGAGAGTAAAACGGTGGAGCAGTGCCTATCATGAGTCGAAGTGAGCGTTTACTTCTTAGTGGTGGAGCGATGCCTATTATGAGTTGAAGTGAGCGTTTACCTCAGAGCTCTTGGTGAAGCAATGGCTGTCTTGAGTTGAACTGGCAGCTACTTCCCTCTCCCCCGGGCACGTCCCCCTATTACTGGTAAAAGACAGATATAGCCTTTTTTTAAAAGTTCTTCTTGTTTATTCAGCAACACTGCTGCTTTTAATTCCACCCCTCCTTCGTTTATTTATTTATTTATTTATTCCATTTTATATGCATTACTGGCTTATCCTTAGCTCACTTCCTTATGCCCCCAGAAATGTCTGCTGCCTTCCCTCTCTCCTCCCCTGCCCGCCTTGCAGGGATGTTGTGTGTGTCTGGCTTTGACTCAGGGGAGAAGTCCTTCCTGTGCTCAAGTTCCAAATCCATTTTTCAAGTGTGGAAGAAGATTCATATAGGTTGATCTCTACTCCCCAATTCATGGCATGTTGGGATTTCCTTTGAAATGGCCCCATTGAGAGGTCTGCAGGTTTAAGCCCTGCCAAAAAACAGGGGATGATGGGACTGCCTTGAGTCTCAGTGTGCAGCATATGTGTATCCCTGGATAAGCTGTCATGGTGGTGAGTTTGAGGTTTCTAACGTGCAAATTGACGGAGCTATGGAAAGCGGTGTGAATGGGGTGCCCGATTTTCAAAAATTCCCCAAAAATCAGGGGATGATGGGATTGCCTTGAAACTTGGCATGCGTGTGGACACATGGATAAGCTATCATGGTGCTGAGTTTGAGGTTTCTAACGTGCAAATTGACGGAGCTATGGAAAGGGGTGTGAATGGGGTGCCCAATTTTCAAAAATTCCCCAAAAATCAGGAGATGATGGGATTGGCTTGAAACTTGGCGTCCATGTGGACACATGGATAAGCTAACATGGTGGTGAGTTTGAGGTTTCTAACGTGCAAATTGACGGAGCTATGGAAAGGGGTCTGAATGGGGTGCCCGATTTTCAAAAATTCCCAAAAATCAGGGGATGATGGGATTGGCTTGAAACTTGGCGTGCGTGTGTATACCCCCATGAGGTGTCATGGTGCCAAACGTGAGGTTTCTAACTTGAACAGAAAAAAGTTGTTTACTTTTTTAGCTTTCAATGCAAGCCTATGGGGAAAAAACGGAACTCCGATCCGGATCCGGAGCTCCGAGCGGAGCAGAGCGGAAATGGGCGGAGCGGGGGCGGGGCAAAGCAGCCCACTCCAAATATGGTGGATCTGCAAGTGAAGCAGAGCGGGGGGTCCATGCACACCCCTACTAGAAACTTAACTTTCTTTTTAGACGAATGAAGATATTTTGATGCTCTCCCTTAAAACTGGTTGTATTCCCATTTTGTTTTAGTCTAATAGTTAAAAGATACAACTTGAATTTTAAGGGTGGAGTTTTCAGTTTAAATGACCCTTGTAGAAATGTACCCTGGGTTCCTTCCCACTAAAGGAACAGGGGGTTAAGCCTTGTCCACAGTAGCCTTGCCTCAAACTGGCAGAGGTTTGGCGATACTCAGGAGTGGGAATGCGGAGTCCCAAGCAAACCTTCTTTGAACACCGGGGCTTGTGAATCTATCTAAACTTAGTTCTAATGAAAGAACTTGGTGAGCCTATTACAGTTTGCTTTTGGCAGGATTCTCAGGGCAGTAAGGCAGGAGAATTATACGTTTGCCTTCAAACCTAGCAGAACTAAGCCTCCTACTATTAATAACGAAACTATATTTGCTCTAGCTCATTTTTCAAGCCTTTTATTTATTTTTTAAAAGCTCTGCAATGGAGAGCAGAGGCCAAACATCTCTGTCTATTAACTCAGTTTTAATAAGGGCTATTATGTACTGTAGCATTATTCTCTCTACACATACATGTCCCAGTTTTCTCTCCAGCCCTCTTCTTAAGTGTGAAAGCTGCCTCCTCTCACTAATTAAATTTCATTACCTCCCACTGAAGGGAAGAGACTGAGAGAAAGCTGGCTGGCTCATTTTGATATACTTAATCAAATTTTGGAAGCCAGGTAATTACCCCTTGCAGGTGTGTGTATTATTTTACTTTATTTCTTTCCTTTCCCCTTCAAACACCCCACTTCCTCACTCAGGTGAATCTTTGGAGTTCACACAGGAGATCTTGGCAAGTTAAATGAATGTAATGCTGTCCTGATGCATCCAAAGAAAATCCAGCCATCCGTTATTTAATTGGATTGCTTGATCTTGATCACTGATGGCCAGTTGATGTTGCTGGATCACAGCTAGCTGAAGATGGTTATATGATGGCTTTTGATGTGGAGGGCACTGGGCACACTTCTTCCATCAGCATGGTAGCTATCAATGTAGGACGCACCATAGGTTTTCATTTCAGGTGGAAAAGGGCTGTAGTTCAGTGGTAGAGCACATAGTTAGCATGCAGAAGTCCCAAATTTAGGGACGAGAGACTCAATGGAGGTTGAGCTTATCAAGGTTTTCCGAGTTCCATCTTGAAGCTCAGTCTGCCTTGTTTCCATTCCCAATTGTGAGCTTTTGTTGATGTTCAAACAGGAAAAGTGTCTATGTAGCTGCACATTTTTAAAGCGTGCACCCAAATGTGTACTTTCTCCACTGACTGAAGTGTGAAAATACCTATTTATTTCCCAAAATGCACATTTTTAAAGTGGTCATTTTTCTAAAGTAGTCATTTTGCTAATGCAATTGCAAGCTTGTGAATAAGCGAGCTTTGCCCACTAAATACACTAAGCAAATTGGGGAGTTTCTGAAGTTAAACACATAAAAACAAAATGTCCCTAACCAATGCATGGTGTCTCCAGGAAAGGCTGGAAAGATGCCGGTCTGAAACCCTGCAGACCCAATGCCAGATGATGTAGCATAACGGTAGACAACCTGGTACCCTCCTCATGCTTTTGACTAGATTGTTTTGCTAAACCCAGATTGTGAGTATTGTAGTCCAAAACTTCTGGAAGGCACCAGTAGTGAAGTACAGATTTTGTACAATACATTCCATCTGTGTTTCACAGATTGTCAGGTGCCTTTTGTTCTGCCATCCACTCATTGACTGAATTTGATTTTTTTTTCAATGTGCTGAATTTCCACAAATTTGCATTTGTGCAAAGTTGCACTTGTGAAAATGCACAACCCCCCCCCAATTATGTGCACCCCCATGAGCATTTTCATGCTGTAGCCTATAGTGGAAATGCATATTTTCAGCTGGAAAGTTAGAAAAAAAAATTCTCCGAGATTGCTAGGCACCAAGTTGCCGACACCCAGGTAGAGAGAATGATGACGAACAGCTGGCAGTTACACTACAGCTAACAAAAGTCTGAGTTCTGGCAATGGCTGGATGAAAAAGCCTTAAGAGTCTTCAAGCAAATGTGGTTTAATTTTTTTTTTTTTTTTTAGGGAACTGCTGCTGATTTTACTAGCTAGGAATGCCTGTCTGATCCTCATGTGTATCTGGTGGACAAAAATCACAAAACTGCTGTAAAGGAAATGGAGGATTAAGTGTACAACAACAACTACTACTACTACTACTACTACTACAATAATTTCTTACCCTATCTCCATTTGGATCGAGGCAGGGAACAACAATAAGTATAAAATACATAAAACTGAATTAACAATATAGTATACATTATTTAAACATCCTAAAAACATCCTAAAATTCCACTGGATAGGCCTGCCAGAATAGATCAGTCTTTATAGCTTTCTTAAATGCTAGTAGACTGTTAAGTTGACGACTCTCCTCTGGCAGGCCATTCCACAGTCTGGGAGCAGCAGAAGAGAAGGTCCTCTGGGTAATACTTGTAAGCCTAATTTTGGCAGACTGAAGTAGATTCTTCCCAGAGGACCTGAGTGTGCGGGGCGGATTGTACAGGAGAAGGTGATATTATATTTTGGAATGTCATTCTGCCTTGAAAAGCAAAGTCCCCTATTACTCATGGAAATATTCAGCCAGGGACAAATCCGACTTAATGTATCACATATGCATCCAGTCATAATTACATAGCTACGGAGACATTTGCATGAAAACCGTAAGCCTTATGTCTCTGTTCTTGTTACCCACTGTTCCTCTCCAATCACTTGGACAAATTCAACCCAGCTTTAAGAAAAGGATATCACTGTAAACAACAACAAGAAGGAAAAGAACGGGATAATATATCCTATTAATCAGAGGTAAGCCTAATGGCTCAGCCAGCCACATTTCCTATCCTTTGAAAGTTCTCTGGATCTTGATTGAGTTGTTGAAGAAAGCAACAGGAGAGCAAAATTCATTTTCCAGAGCTTGATAGCACACCTTTAACACGACGACACTGGGACAGAACAAACAATGCCAAAGCGAAACAACCTGACATTAGAACGGCAGGAAACTAACAGAAAATGTCAAACTTAATACAATTGAAGCATATCAGAAAGTAATCATTCTCTGGAGTTCTTCTGGCTCTGTAAAACTGGGCCATGCTAATCCCCTCACTGAAACAATATATTGTCCAGCACTAGGTTTAATGTAGGGCTCTACACAGCCCCCCCCCCCCAAACTCACCTTTGGGACAAAAGCCAAAGTGAGATTTGGCCTCCCTGAAGTGACTTGGCCTTGCAAGTTTCGGGATGCCATCTGTGCAGCTGGCACCCAGGAAAGCTGGTTGCAAGGCCAACCAGGAGTCAACATGTGCAAAATACTAGGGGTATGCATGGACCCCCCGCTCCGCCCCGTGGGCCGATCTGAAAATTTTGGATCGGTCCGCTCCGCTCCGCGCCGCTCCGCCCATACTCTGCTCCTCTTCGCCGCGGAGCTCCGGCTCCGAATTGGAGCTCTGCAGTGGAGGAGAGTGGCGCCAGGTAAGGCCGGGAGAGGAGGGTGGGGGGGTTACCGGGCCCTGCCTCTGTCGCTGCCCGTGCGGCGACAGCGGCAGAGCCCGGTAAGGACCAAGGGGGAGGGGGGCATCCAAGGGGGGTATTTTGTAGGGATGTGCTCAGCTTCTAATCGGACCGGCGAATTAGAAGTGGAGCGGGGTGCTTCGCCTCCCCTTAAGGTGGAGGCGAAGAGGATTGGGGGGCCGGCGGAGCGTGGCGAAGAGGATCGAGGTGAAGGCGGATCCTTCGCCTCGATCCGGAGCTCCGCCGGAAAGGTAAGTGGGGTTTACCGGGCCCTGCCGCTGTCGCTGTCACCCATGCGGCGACAGCGGCAGGGCCCGGTAACCCCCTCTTCTCTCCCTTACCTGCCTCCATCCGCGGTCCGTTAGCTTCTTCAATTGAGCCCGTGGTTCAACCAGGAAGTCTAGGCTGCACTTGCGGCCCAGACTTCCTGGTTGAACCACGGGCTCAATTGAAGAAGCCAACGGACCACGGACGGAGGCAGGTAAGGGAGAGGAGGGCGGGGGGGTTACCGGGCCCTTCCGCCATCGCCGCCCGTGAGGCGACGGCAGCAGAGCCTGGTAGGGGACCAAGGGGGAGGGGGGTCTTACCTGCCTAAACTTCCTGGTTGAATCAATTGAGCCCGCGGTTCAACCAGGAACCGGTAAGCCCGGTAAGGGACCAGTAAGGGACCAGGGGGGAGGGGGGCCTTACCTGCCTAGACTTCCTGATTGAATCAGTTGAGCCCGCGGTTCAACCAGGAAGTCTGGGCCACAAGTGAAGAAGCCAACGGACTGCGGACAGAGGCAGGTAAGGCCCCCCTCCCCCTTGGTCCTGTATCAGGCTCTGCCGCCATCGCCGCACGGGCGGCAACAGTGGCAGGGCCCGGTAACCCCCCCGCCCTCCTCTCCCGGCCTTACCTGGCGCCACTCCCCTCCACTGCAGAGCTCCGATTCGGTGCAGGAGCTCCGCGGCAAAGAGGTGCGGAGTATGGGCGGAGCAGCGCGGAGCGGGCCGATCCGAAATTTTCGAATCAGCCCGCGGGGCGGAGCGGGGGGTCCGTGCACACCCCTACACTGTACCATCCAGGCAAAGTTAAACAGTTTATTTCAATGGGCAAGTCCATCACCTCCAGGTGCCTTTGTTGAGGGAAGCTCGGAGGATGGCAATAAGAGAGGAGGCCTTTTCTGTGGTGCCCCCCCCCAATTGTGGAACAATCTCTCTGATGAGGCTTGCCTGGCACCGACATTGTTGTTTTTTGGTGCCAGGTCTCTTCCCCCAGGCATTTAGCAATATATAATCAGCCTGGGTTTGTTTTTGTATATTTTTGTAATTTTAAATTTTATGCTTTTGTGGTTTTAAATTGTATGCTTTTATGATTTTTAATTTTTGTATATTGTTTTTAAGTAGTTTTATCCTATGTAAACCACCCAGAGAGCTTCGGCTATGGGGTGGTATACAAATGTAAATAATAATAATAATAATAATAATAATAATAATAATAATAATCCTACTGAATCAAAAGGGATCTTAAGTCTACAGCCTTAAACACACTTACTGAAGGGGTTATTCTTATCTGACCTCTTTGGGGCTTCATTCTGAGTCAACCTGCTTAGGAGGAGAAGGCATGATGCTTGACATTGGTTGCATTGTGCCCACTGATTTCTCCCTCAGAAATATTGTCGTACAGAAGATACTTTGTGACTGTGATAAAAATTGCTGTTTGATGGTGCTTGAAATAGTCTTTATTAACAATTCTTTTATCTGAGAGACAACTAAAGGGCAGATATTTCATCCTCAGTCTTTTTATAGTACATTCAATATCATGTAATGGGATATAACATGAAGAACACTTTGGTTTCTAGTATTTAAAACAGTGTACAAAACCATAGGACATTGTTCTAGAGATTTATTTATTTATTTATTTATTATTAATTACATTTCTATACCGCCCAATAGCCGGAGCTCTCTGGGTGGTTCACAAAAATTAAAAACATTCAAAGTATAAAACAACAGTATAAAACCATAGTATAAAATACAATATAAAAGCTCAACCAGATAAAAACTGCAGCAATGCAAAATTACAAATTTAAAACACCAAGTTAAAATTTATTTATAGACTGTTAAAATTCTGGGAGAATAAAAGGTCTTCACCTGGTGTCTAAAAGCATATTATTTATTTATTTATTTATTACACTTTTATACCGCCCAATAGCCGAAGCTCTCTGGCCGGTTCACAAAAATTAAAACCATCATTAAAACCTGGTGTCCTTCAGATATATTGGACTACAACTCCCATCATGCTGGGAATTGCGATCCAACACATCTGGAGAATACCAAGTTGGGAAAAGGATTGTTCTAGTAAAGAGAACTCATGGGTTGAATTCAATTTCAGAGAAGCTCACAGGGATCACATGCAAGTGATGGGCAGGGATGAATGCAAAGGCCCAGGACCAAAGTCAAGAGAGGAGGGAGGCAAAATACAAAATAATAAATAAATAAATATCAGCATGCTGTAGCTTGAAGTTCATACTTCCAGTAACTGAGCCTTAGAATTTTAGAAACTGCACAAAAGCTGCGGAACTGATCAATGATCATTGGTTGGGGAAATGGTCAGGGGCCAAGGAAAGATAGGCACAGGCACAGCATGGGGGGCAGATTGGACATCCAGGCCTAATGTTTAGAGACTCATACAGTGACTTCTATCCATTATGCTCCAGGTTCTGACTTCCCTTTTCCAAGGTAAGAGGAGACATGATAGAGGTGTACAAAATCATGCATCTTGTGGAAAATGTGAATAGGGGGACATTTTTCCCTCCCTCTCTCATAGTACTAGAACCCAGGGTCATCCCATGAAGCTGATTGGTGGGAGATTCAGGACAAGTAAAAGGAAGTACTTTTTCACCCAGCACAACTATGGAATTTGCTATCCCACGATATAGTGCTGGCCACCAATTTGGATGGCTTTAAAAGGGGGTTGGATAAATTCCTGGAGGAGAAGGCTACCAATGGCTAGTAATCCTGATAGCTCTGTGCTACTTCCAGTAGCAGAGGCAGTAACGTGGGTTAGAGGGTGCTGTTGCACCCATGCTGGGAAAGATGGGTGGGAGGGGCTGTTGCTTCCATGTCCTGCTTGTGTGTTCTTGGTCAACAGCTGGTTGGTCTTTATGTGAACAAAGTGCTGGACTAGATAGACCCTTGGTTTGATCCAGCATGGCTCTTCTTATGTTCTTAGCAGTACTTTTCATGCATGGTTAGCTGCCCATGAAATTAGAGGCAACATCAGATATGGCCTATGAGATAGGACAAGGATGGCTATTACATTTTAAAGAAACAGGGAAACCCGGTGTGCACACACAGGCTTTTATTCAGAGATTTTGTTTTCAAGTGATTCAAGTCTAAAATGATCTTTCTACTAAACACAACCATCTTCATTGATTTGAGACTCAGGTTTCAAGGAATATTTGAATTAACTAGATCTCTTTGCATTCAGCATCCAAGAATTGTAAGTAGGTTGCAACTTAAAGATGTGGATTTCTGCCCTGGAAGTTATTTACTTTTACTCTATTACAGAAGAATTCCCTTAAGGCCTAATTATACCAAACCAGTCCCCTGTTGCTGTCATTAACACTTAGTAAAAGTCTTTAAAAGGTCACCCAGAAACCATGTAGAACCAACATGTCGAAGGGGAAGGTACTTCCGTTTTAAAGAATAAGTGGAAAAAGTATCTTTTTTATTGGCAATGCCACCTGTTTCATTTACGAAGTTCTACAGCTGAAGGCAAAGGTTGAACTGGAACATATTGTAGAAAAATATTGGAACCTTGTCTCTGAACATCATTATACAATAACTTGGAAGATATTTCTTCCTAACCCACTCAGTTAGCAATTGGCTTGTGACCTGAAGTATAAAGGTTTGGATTCCTCCACATAGCTGAACAAATGTGTTTGATGTGATCTAGCACCACTTTAAACTCATTTAACAATCTCTAGTCTTTTGCTATTTTCCTGACCCTTGTCAGTTCACAATTAATTTGATTACTGGGCTGGATAAGGTATATTTTTCACAGCTTTATATAAGACACAAACAACACAGCAGACAAATTAATCAGTACTACTGTTAGTCATGCTTTTGTTTTATTTGTGTGCACATGTCCCCTGCTAGGAATTGGGTAGTTAAGATCCAGAGGAATTTTCTGGGTATCATGTACTAAAACCAAATGAAAATAGCCTCTGCATGGAGACTCGTGTAACCGTCATAATGTGTAATGCCAGCCATCACATCATTCTTGGCACAGAGAGTTTTCATGTCAGCAGCAGCTGCCATCCACTGGCATATTCTCCAGTATGGTGTGATAGCCAGCACTAGGCCATGGAGTGGGTGGGACAGGGGACTTCCCTGTGGAGGCCATTTCCAGAGGTCTTGGCATGGTCATTTGAACATGTGTGCCAGCTCTTAGTCATAAATGAGAAGATACATTTGCACAATCTTGGAAAAGAGTTTTTCTCTAATACATGGACTTTCCACTTCCACAGTGCTTCTTTTCCTGTGTGGGCACACTCAGTGTATGTGTTCATGTGTGTATGTATCTGTGTGTATGTATATATGAGGAATAGGGAAGAAATTTCTAGGGATGCATGAGAATTTTGTTTCAGTTTGCAAGTCGTTAAAAAATGCCAGTTTACAACCCCAAATGCAAATGGGAGCGCATGTTTCCCAAAAAATGTCCCCAAGTTCCCAAACTTGCAAAATGCACAACTTTTAAAAGGCACAACTTCTGGAAAATGAACAACTTCTGAAAAATGTGCACTTTTCCAACTTGAATGAGCCAAAAAACAGGTCCCAAACAAGAACAGGAGCAAGCCAAACTGAGCTTCCAGTGAATTTCAGTGAGCCTGCTCATTCTCCCATCCCTAGAAATTTCATACTCTTGAATCTCTGCTCAAAGCAAAATTCAGTTATCTTTCAAAATTTGCACTTCTCCAAAGTTTGCAATGGACTTCTCCAATTAGAATGCAAAAAATAGCAACCTTGAGAGTCATTTTTGGTAGATAGGTCGAGTATAAATCAAAAAATAAAATAAAATCGTGTATAGTGGTGAAAATAATATTCAAAATGTATTATATTAGACAAAATATATTGAATAAAAATAAGTACAAATTCTTGCATGAACTTAAAAATACTCAAACTGATGTAGAAATGGGATGAATGTAACCTAAGGTTGGAAAAACTTGAGAGAAATCACCCATCTCATATATACATATTGATCACACATGTAAGGACTATGTACAGATGTTTCCAATTTCAGCTTTTACAAAGAAAACTCTTCTTAAAGTTTGTGTGTTTTTAAATCACCTATAATAAAGAGTTTTTAACTGGAAATGAAAACAAAAAATGGTATTTACATGCTGATCTATGCGTTTGACACCCACAAAGTTACACAAGGTTATTTCAGCTTGGTCAGGATTTATCATATCATCTGATCAAAAGTGACTTTTCCCCCTCAAACAATCTTATTTAGAGCTTTGTTGTGCAATTCACATTCAAAATATGAGATTATCCCTGAAGTAAGAAAATGAGAGAGAGAGATTTTAATGTTTTTATTCTTAGCCATGTTAGTTGCTTTGAATGTTTAAAGCTATCCAATTCATTTTTTTCAGAAAGACAGTATTCTAATTTAAAGATATATGATCTCCGTGTGTGTGTGTGTGTGTGTGTGTGTGTGTGTGTGTGTATATATATATATATATATATATATATATATATTCTTTTAAAACATTTTAAACCCACCCACCCCCGACAACTACAGATGTCGCAGGTGCCAAACAGCCTGGGAGTTTGATGGACTTCCCTACATCTGTCCCCCCCCCCAGACCTAGTCAGGGACCATGGCATGTTCGTAGGACCCATACTGAGCAACTGTGAGGCCCAAGGAGTGCTCATGAGCCATCTGTCCTTGTCCAGAGCTTCCATTGTGCCACAATGGAGGCTCCACAAACTATGTATTTCCCAATTAAAAGGCCCAATTTAGACAAGAGTAAATGTCCAAATGGAGTATTTGCATCTTTACTCTTATGTAAATAGGGCCTTTAGGGCTGCCATATATGCAAGGGGGAAATGCACAATTTCTGGAGTGAGGGCGGACAGCTGCCAGGAGCTTTGCTGAACCTCAAAAGAAGCCTTATTTGCCTTATTACGTGAAGGCAAATACGACTTGATAGGTATAACTGAAACTTGGTGGGATGACTCCCATGACTGGAATATAGCAATTGAAGGATATAACTTGTTCAAAAAGAACAGAAGAAATAGAAAGGGAGGTGGAGTTGCACTATATGTTAAAAATACCTATCCCTGCACAGAAATACAGGCGGATGAGATTGTACCATATGACATTCTGATTAACAAACTAGCTAAAAGTGGGCTAGATGGAACAACTATTAGGTGGATCCACAGTTGGCTACAGAATTGGACTCAAAGAGTACTTATCAATGGAACCTTCTCAAACTGGGGAGAGGCAACGAGTGGGGTGCCGCAGGGCTCAGTCCTGGGCCCAGTGCTCTTCAACATTTTTATTAATGATTTGGACGAGGAGGTGCAGGGAACGCTGATCAAATTTGCAGATGACACAAAATTGGGTGGGATAGCTAATACCCTGGAAGACAGAAACAAACGTCAAAGTGATCTTGATAGGCTGGAGTGCTGGGCTGAAAACAACAGAATGAAATTTAATAGGGATAAATGCCAAGTTCTACATTTAGGGAATAGAAACCAAAGGCACAGTTACAAGATGGGGGACATTTGGCTCAGCAATACTACAAACGAGAAAGATCTTGGAATTGTTGTAGATCACAAGCTGAATATGAGCCAACAGTGCGATATGGCTGCAAGAAAGGCAAATGCTATTTTGGGCTGCATTAATAGAAGTATAGCTTCCAAATCACGTGAGGTACTGGTTCCTCTCTATTCGGCCCTGGTTAGGCCTCATCTAGAGTATTGCGTCCAGTTCTGGGCTCCACAATTCAAGAAGGACGCAGACAAGCTGGAGCGTGTTCAGAAGAGGGCAACCAGGATGATCAGAGGTCTAGAAACAAAGCCCTATGAAGAGAGACTGAAAGAACTGGGCATGTTTAGCCTGGAGAAGAGAAGATTGAGGGGAGACATGATAGCACTCTTCAAATACTTAAAACGTTGTCACACAGAGGAGGGCCAGGATCTCTTCTCGATCCTCCCAGAGTGCAGGACACGGAATAACGGGCTCAAGTTAAAGGAAGCCAGATTCCGGCTGGACATCAGGAAAAACTTCCTGACTGTTAGAGCAGTGCGACAATGGAATCAGCTACCTAGGGAGGTTGTGGGCTCTCCCACACTAGAGGCATTCAAGAGGCAGCTGGACAACCATCTGTCAGGGATGCTTTAGGGTGGATTCCTGCATTGAGCAGGGGGTTGGACTTGATGGCCTTGTAGGCCCCTTCCAACTCTGCTATTCTATGATTCTATGATTCTATGATTCTATGAAGCTTGTGTGGCCTGATGAGTCGGGGCAGACAACAGTGGTGGTGGCAGAGGGGCAGTGCAGAGAGAGTGTCTTAGGAATTGTAATATATTTTAATTCAGTTTAATTTGGTCACATTTGACTTAGGCTCGTAGGGGCAGGCCCAGGGGGAGGAGTGAAATGGGAAGGCCTCCCCTCCCCAAAAGGGGTGACGATCAACCAGACACCACTCTTCAGGCATAGAATACTTCACTCTATATAAACTCCTAGCTAGTTGCTAGCGTAGTTTGGAGCCTGCCCAGTTTCCCTTTGCAGATCTTCAATAAATGTGGCTCAAATTTGTTACCATACATGCTTGTCTCGTCTTTCCCACCCCACCCCCCAATCCTTTCATCCACAACTGGAGACCTTCTTTATACAAAGTGTATCTTCTACCACTGTCAGTGTAATCCTATGTGTGTTTACTCAGTCCGATTGTGTTGAATTGGACTAACTCCCTAGTGTATGTATAACATTGCATCATGTGCTATGTTCCTCTTGATTGCAATCCATGGGGCATGAATGCTGTGGGCGTAACTAACAATAGAGATAAGGAGAGATAAGGATTTGGACTGGTCTTGTTCTTTCCAAGCTCTCTCTCTCTCTCTCTTTTCCCCACCTGCCCCCTTCTCTGAATATCCTCAGGGGAAATGCTCTGAAAACTGGGACAATTGCAAGCTGAGGCAACGATGGCTCACCCATCACTAACAAATAGGCCTACAGCATGGGTTAGTGTTCAATCTGAATCCAGTACATGGCGCTGGGGGCAGGGCATCTCCCCGCCCTACAACCCATGACATGCAGTAGAGGTTGTAGGATGGGAAAGAAGCCCACACAGACATTGCTGTGCCACATGCTGGTTTCAGACAACATACCAACCCACACTGCAGCATGGAGAATAATGCAAATGGCAGCCATGTGCCCAGTATGCTCAGTGGCAGGGGGAGCAGCTACACTGGTTGC
Source organism: Elgaria multicarinata webbii (assembly GCF_023053635.1). NCBI lineage: Eukaryota > Metazoa > Chordata > Lepidosauria > Squamata > Anguidae > Elgaria > Elgaria multicarinata. Next base: position 52,393,949 of record NC_086174.1, read on the forward strand.
TTCCTCACTGCGATCATCCTAACACAGCCCATGTCTCACGTAGGTGTGAATCTGCCTGTATGTTTCTCCAAGACTGTGTGTTCCAAAACGTCGCAAGCTTACACTTGGGAGGGAAATCCCTCAAACCCCATTTCCCTCTAACAATAGCCCCAATTTCCCAGTTGTCAGGGAGAAAGCCATGCCTTTGGGGCATGTCAGATTATTACACTAATCCTCATGCTCAACTAAGATCAGTGTTGGCTAGAATTTCAGAGCCATCAAGCACATAACATCCTGGGTGAACCTGAGGTAGAATGTGGAAATCAATAATTAACTAAGGCTATATTGGATCTTCTTAGATACTTTGTGAAAGTGGAAATTGTAGCATAGTTAAGGCAGCGGTCTTGGGCCCTTAGGGTGACCATATGAAAAGGAGGACAGGGCTCCTGTATCTTTACCAGTTGCATAGAAAAGGGAATTTCAGTAGGTGTGATTTGTATCTATGGAGAACCTGGTGAAATTCCCTCTTCATCACAACAGTTAAAGGTGCAGGAGCTATACTAGAGTGACCAGATTTAAAAGAGTGCAGGGCACTTGCAGCTTTAACTGTTGTGATGAAGAGGGAATTCACCACGTTCTCTATATATACAAATGACACCTGCTGAAATTCCCTTTTCAATACAACTGTTAAAGATACAGGAGCCCTGTCCTCCTTTTCATATGGTCACCCTATGGGCCTTGCCACAACCCCAACCTTGCTACCCTGTGACAAGACCTAAGGAAAGGGGCAATGAGGTCTGTGCTTAGGATGTCGATGAGTGGATGGGGTGATGGCTGCTGGCATCACAAAGGCACTACATGCCTAGCTAACATGGCCGAAAGGATGGGCTGCAATTGACTGCAAACTGTAGGGAGGAAAGAGAAACCAGTGGCCAGCCATTATCAGATTTTCTTACACAGTCCCACCATATGAGAATCTCACTTCATAAGTCGTAATGTTTTAGACATTTTTGCTAGAGTTTTCAAGGACAATACTACAAAAGAGAGAAAAATGTAAAATGTGCTATAAAGACCCAGAATCATTCCAGGTAGCAGAATGAATAACACAGTAAAATGCTTTCATAGCATGGCAGAAGAATGGAGAATAACTGGTAAAAATTGTATGCCTCTCCCTGCTACATCAATATGAGTGTTTAACAAAAGAGCCTATAAAATGGGCATTGAAGTGCTCTATAAAACATACTATAGTAAAAGCAATGATAGTTACAGCAAAATAAAATGGCGCAGTGACCAAGGTGAAGATTTATACCAAATTCTTTACAATATAAAACAACTGGATTCTTGTTCCCTGTGATACTGAAGCCAGAGACATCTTTTTTTCCCCATTATGAAATTATTTTCAGAGAATGAACCTTTCAGAGTTTCTACTCTTTGCCACCTAAAGAATGCAATAATCTACTTTGAGAGTTGAGAAACTAGAAGACAGAAGATGGCCATCCTCTTTAGCATATCAGCAGTGACCTGGTGAATATGTTCATTGCTACCAAGGCATTTTTCTTGAATACGAAGGAATCATTTTCAACATCAGTTCTGCAGGTCCCCAAAAAAGAAATGCTGATTACTTATTTCATGTGCTATTATTGGCTACAGCAGGACAATTGTAATGTCCTGGTCTGAGTACTAATATAGACAAAATCCTGTAGTTTATCTGGTTGGATTAAAGTAGGGGTGCTTCTGATTTTTCCCCCTTCATCTAAATATCTCACCTGTTCAGAGACATCTATGTACATGGAGGTAATCCCCATTTAATTCAATGGGTCTTATTTCTGGGTAGACAGGTATAGGATTGCACTGTAAATTGACCAGTATTGTTTCTAACTAAATGAATGCATTAGGAATCATTGCTCCATTTAAAAACAACAGCAATGTTGAATTTTGCAGAATATGATACATGTAGTTTATCACAGCTTTCAGTTCATTCAGTTCATACAGTACATGTTTTTCTGCATTCATATTACTGATGCATACTAATGTGGATATTGATACAACAACTCCCTCCACCCCACCCCACTCAAGCCATCTTTATTAGAGATGGGCTAAAAATAGCCATGCCTAGGGATAGATGAATCTATAAATTTCAGTTTCTCTTTTTTCCAGTCTAAAGTTGGCTTTATCTCAAATGTTGAGAATTTCTTTTAACAGTTCAAATGAAAATGTTTATGCATTTTTGTGTTCATTCTCCTAATAAAGGCAGTTTTATGAAATTCTGCCTAATATACCCTAGGGGTGTGCGCTCCGTACTGGAAAGATCTGATAACCGTGAACATCCATGGAGCATTCAATCTTCCAGAGCAGAGATTAGCTGCTTCTAACCCTATAGAATAATTTCAGAGTGGAGACATGCCCAATCAGAGCTTCTAACTTCTCCAAAATTATTCGATTCTTTAGTGTGTGTGTGTGTGTGTGTGTGTGAGAGTGTATGTGTGTGTGTGTGTGTGTGTGTGTGTGTGTGTGTGTGTATATATATATATATATATATATATATATATATATATATAGTGTGTCTAATTGAAAACCTCCAATAAGTAACATGGGGTGATGGGGTGGGGTAGTTTTGATAACTGATATTGACATCTGTGTCTATCCTATTAGGGGCCCTAACCCTTCCCCCTGGCTATGCATGTGGCCTCCCCTGTGTTTCCTTGCTCAGTAGTATCCCAGCAGGCATACATGTCCATCACTCCTTCCTCATAATACTTTCACATCTTCATTCCTCCTCTCCTTCCACCACCACCTGCCTTCCAACCCCAATCTCTCCCTGGCAGCAGCAGCCATTCCACTTGTGCACCCTGAGAGGCCTTCTCCCCCCATACCATCTGGGACACCTGAGTACGCAGAGAGGAGGAGCCCCGGTCCTTGAGCCCATCGAGCTCCCTGCCAACTTCCCATCAGGGGCCCATCCTGAGGCTGGCTGAAACCAGGTCATATGAGGATGGTGGTGGGAAAATGTTTCTACCTGCCACTCCCTAGCAAATAAAGAAACAACACATATAGCAAAGTCCCTTTAGAGGAACCCCATCTCCAGGTGCCATCACTTGGTGAATTGTGTTGTGTTTGTACAAAGAAAAAGGGTGTTTTTACATGATGGTGCCTCAACTTTGGAATACCCTCCCTAGGGAAGGTAGGCTGGAGTCAGACTCTTTTGAGGTCAAGCCATTTTTAATTGCCCAGGCATTTTCAACTGGTGTTTTATTGTAGTTGTATGGTTTTATTGCCTGTGAATTTGATGTCATATGAAGGATGATGCAAGCCTGATACGTACTACTTTAACTACACTGCCAGGATGAAGGGTAGTCCAGAGGTGTTAAGGAAGGAAGGAATTCAGTGTTTCTGTGTGGAGCGCCAAAGCAAGGTACCTGTTAGAGTTCTACACGGAGAATTCTAGCACTGTGCTCAACTTCCCATCTGCCCTGTGAGGCCAGGCAAAGTGCTCCCTTTGTGTGCAAAGTGTCCTCCCATCACCAAATCTCCCCATTGCGAACACTAAGTGTGTACCACCTGATGGTTATGGTTTTCATGTACAGGGTTATATGCTGCTGTAGTGTGATTGGGTGCTGAGTTGCACCATAATGTGTGCTCTCCTGCAGCTGTCATTAATGCTTGGTGGTGGCTACTTTTGTTATTATTACTCTCCTCCCATTGAAGTCAGTAGGAAGGACATTCTTTGCGGCAGGTCTGGGGTGGTGTAAAGTTGTGCCATCAGCCAGGTAGGGCTGTGGTCTGGGGGAGTATCTGATTCAATGTAAGTTGCTCCCCCAGTGTGCCTCCCCACCACCACATCTTGCCATTGACTCCACATCATTTCAGTCTGCAGGCAAACATTCTGAAAGACCTGACACAAAAGAGGGAGGAGGAGGGAAGAGGAATAAAAGCAAACAAATATATCACATGTTTAGATGACCAGCTGGAATGGAAGGAGTTCTGCGAGAGGAAGTGCCAGATGGCGCTAGTCTCTCAGAAGAATTGATGGCGTGGCCCTGCTGCTTCCCAACTCTCCCTCTGCTGCAGCCTGATGGAATCACTGCTGTCAAGTTAAAGAAGGGAGGAGAACAATGGAGCTGCTCTTTTTGCAAAGATGATGGAATGGCTCTACATCCCATCTCTCCCAGATGAAACATGTCCATTCATAAACCCATTCAATCTCATTTCTGCAGTCATCTGCAATTAAAATAAGATAAAATATGTATTAAAAATTGTATTTAAATGCCTATTTAAATATAATTTTTGAATGTCCTTTCTTGTAAAATATGCAGTTCTAAGTATATTTGATCATGAAGTATGCATTTCTAAATGTATTCTATCCTAAAATACACATTTTAAAATGTGTTTTGACATGTAACTGTTTTTGTTCTGTTTTTAAAGCTGAGAACTGCATCAGAAATTCAGGGAAATGTGAAATCTGAAACACAATTACGTTCTGATCGGGACCTTAATCTCAGTGGTGCAAATCAGATCAGTTCACACCAGGATTTGTAAAGATCCAATTCCTCAAGCATCAATATTTGTACAATGCTTAGAGTACTATATACATGGAGATGCACACAAACACACTCACAATAAATATATCTTCAATCTTGATTTAAGTTGAGTCAATGCACATTGTATGCTTCCATTAGAACACAAAGTGAAATGTTGGTTATCAAGAGAGAAGAAAATAATGCTTTAAATCAAGAGACAAACTAGTGGTATATAAAAAAGTGTGTGTGTGTTGGGGGAAGGAATCTGACAGAACATACTGATTTAGCAATAAAAGATGGAGGCATATATAAAAATTATTTATATACTTTAATTAGTTCAGGATTAAATTATAGAGACAGATCTTATAACTATTAGGCTATATTGGAAAATTGGATAAAGCATAAAATGAAGAAGATAATGAATGCAAGTACAGAGCCAAGTAAATGGCTTACAACACCCAGGTAGCAGGAAAACAAAAAACCTTACATTCACACCCTACTGTGATATTGTAATATGTTCTGTGCCAAATGGCTTTAAACCATTACAGACTAATACCACTGTAGATTTTCTTTCTAGAGATACTTGAGTATTGCTTCTTATCTCATTTTGTTCAATAGACATGCTGAGCCAATTTATCCACAATATAACACACTGTTCAGATCAAATAAAGGCTTGTTTTTAAATCATGTTATGTGATATAGCGCAATCTGAAAAGTGTGGCTAACTTGAGATATCTTTAAATTTGAAGAGTGGTTATTTCATTTGTTCAGGGAGCAATACTATGCATGTTGAGACAAAAACTCCAGCTGGGAGTTGTAAGGCTCCCCCCCCCTCCCATCTCAACATGCATAGAATTGTGCCCTTCACCTATTATATTTTTACATTGGGTTTATTCTAGTGCTGGGCTGAAAATGGCTCCCATGAGAATTTTGACCATTCTCATTCAAGCTGGTAGAAAAGAAATTGCTTTCGAAAAGAAACTCAAATGAGAAGAAATTTAGGAGAAATTCTTGTGAGTTTGGTTCAGGGTTCTTAAGCTTGCCTTGCTTATGAGATGACTGAGGAGTGTGTGGGTTGTGTGTGGGGGTGTCCTGTCTTTCATTGTACAGTCATCTCTCTGACAGCCTGTAGCCTCCTTGACTTCCTACACTTCCTGTCCAGGGGAAGATATCATAAATTTTATTCCTCCCATAGGGCCTTTTCAGATCAGGAAATGTGCAGCCCTGGAGACTGCAGAGCAATGGTGAGATGTGTAATAGAAAGAAATATATAGATATTACCCTCAGTCACTTCATGGTGATTAGTTAAGGTAAAAAAAACACCACCAACACACATTCAAAATCAATTATTAACTGCCCTGAGTACTCCGGTCAAGGAAGCTCGTAGCCTTGGCTTTATCTTCGACTCCTCGCTCTCCTTTATTCCTCATATTGAGGCAGTAGCTAAATCTTGTCGATTTTTCCTGTATAATATTGCCAGGATTCAATCATTTTTGTCTGTCTCTTCTGCCAAGACGCTTGTTCATGCACTGGTTATTTCACGGTTGGACTACTGCAACCTTCTTCTCTCTGGCCTTCCTTCTTCTCACATCAGTCCGTTGGTTTCTGTTCACCACTCTGCCGCAAAGATCATCTTCTTAGCTCGCCGCTCCGACCATGTTACTCCGCTTCTGAAATCTCTTCATTGGCTTCCAATTCACTTCAGAATCCAATATAAACTTCTCCTGTTAACCTTCAAAGCTTTTCACGGTCTAGCTCCTTCCTATCTCTCCTCTCTCATCTCACACTATTGCCCCGCTCGTGCTCTTCGCTCCTCTGATGCCATGTTTCTCGCCTGCCCAAGGGCCTCTACTTCCCTTGCTCGGCTTCGTCCATTTTCGTCTGCTGCCCCTTACGCCTGGAACGCTCTTCCAGAACATTTGAGAACTACAAGTTCAACCACAGCTTTTAAAGCTCAACTAAAAACTTTTCTTTTTCCTAAAGCTTTTAAAACTTGATGTTGTGCAGACTTCTACTGTTACTTTCTACTGTTAGTTTTTCCCTACCCTGTGCCTGCTTACCCTACCCTGTACCTGTTTGCATTCTCTTCCCCTCCTTATTGTTTTACTATGATTTTATTAGATTGTAAGCCTATGCGGCAGGGTCTTGCTATTTACTGTTTTACTCTGTACAGCACCATGTACATTGATGGTGCTATATAAATACATAATAATAATAATAATAATAATAATAATAATAATAATAATAATAATAAGGAAGCCCCTTTCATGGGGTAAGAAAACTTTCAGGAAATTCTTGAGATATTTCTTTTCTTACCTTCTAGAAATAAAATGTTACTTTTCAGAATTTTCTCCATATTTTCTTCACCATTATTTGTTGTGGTGGCTGCATTCCCTCCCTTCAGTGTCCTGGAGGGATGCTAGATAGATGGGGCATTGTGGAGGATGCAAAATAGGGGCCAGGCTGCTGACACAGTTGATGCTGTTGCCACCCGCAGTGGCAAGGCAATCCCCACAAACCCTTGGGTGGGGGGGAGAAAGCAGCTGTTCTACAGTCCTTGCCATGGTGATGCCTATGTGTGAGAAATTGTTGGAGAATTTCTCCTCTTCCTGGAGAAATTAGGCAAAATTGTCCACCCAATTTCTCTATCCACAAATAGGATGGAGAAATTTGAGAGGCCACTTGTGCTCAGCTCTAGTTTGTACTCTCTGCATTTCAATTCCCACTGACCTCACTGCTTACAATTTCACCAGTGTGTGTGTGTGTGTGTGTGTGTGTGAGAGAGAGAGAGAGAGAGAGTATTCACTTGGATAACATTTCATGCATCTGATGAAATGGAGTGTATCCATGAAAGCTTATTATGCCATAAAAAATTGTTAGTTTTTACATGCCATAAGACTCTTTGTTGCTTATCTTGGAAGCCTATTACTTCTTGCCGACTATTATGGACAAGGCTTTAATCAGGATGAAAGATAATAGATTTTGATTATCTATTCATGCCTAGGAATTGACTAATTACTACAATTTGGGACCTTCTGCTGGACACAAAAACGATGCCTATTGCTTGCTGGAGACACTTATAGGCATGGCTTGAAATGGAGGTCTTTAAGAACTGATGAAACACTGGGGTCAGGGTGGACATTTCAGAAGCTTTTTTCTCTGAGTGGGACTTTTGCTAGCCCAAGTAAGGCCACAGCTGGACCTAAGGTTTATCCTGGGATCATCCAGGGTTCACCCCTGCCTGAGCACTGGATCCCCTGTGGCCATAGCTAGACCTAAGGTTTATCCCTGGATCGTCCAGGGGTCAAACCTGTTCACCTAGGTTCCACACAAGGGATCCAGTGCTCAGGCAGGGGTGAACCCTGGATGATCCCAGGATAAACCTTAGGTCTAGCTGTGGCCTAAATCTACAGCTTACTTTACTCTGGAAGATACAGCCGGGAACTAGTTTTCAGAAGAAGGTGCATGGAAACCAAAGGAACCCACCTTGAGGAATATTTCCCAGGTTAAAAAAAAATTGTAGGTGCTCAGACACAGCCTATTTGTTGTTTCCCCTCCAGCTTCACTTTCTGTTCCATCCATGATGATGAAGAAACCCAGGAGAAGATGAAAGTAGACAGATCAAATCCCAGATATGTTGTATGTTGACAATTACTGCAAGAGATATAAAGAGGAAGTATGGGTAAAGGGAAATGCTTGCCCCTCATATATTTAATAGCCACCTTCCAAAATGATGACTTTGCCCCACTTCACACTCTCATGCAAAATGTGGGTCAGAAAGGAACACTTGGAGGTGATACAGGACTGTGGGAAGACTGTAACACAAAGTTAGGCCAAGTCCCTCCCTCAGACATGTGGGCCATGTCCACCCCTCCTGGGGTGATATTTCAACCCTCTGGGGGTCCCCAGATGGTCATATCCCCTTTCCCATAGCCCCAACCCCTTTCCATGATCACTGATTTATTGGTGGTTCCCCAGCTTTTGAGCAGTCCCCCCTTCTTCTTATAGGTTGAAATACCTCTCCTAAGGGTTAGTTACTGACAGTAACAAGTATAAGCTAAAAACACACTGTATTTTAGCCTCACCTCTTTTTTTTTTTTTTTTTTTTTTGCCATCTGTTCCAGCCACCACTGGAATTCAGCCTTTGAGGGGTTCTCCAAAATGGCATTTGGCCCTCCATTTGAAAGAGGAGCTATGCTACTTGGAACATGGACTGCTGGCAAGGGATGGGTTGCACCTCACAAGGGCTGGAAAGAATGAGTTCGGCCACAGCATGAAGAACTTGATCAGGAGGGCTTTAAACTGAATCTTACGGGGGCGGGAGACGTAAATTTCAAGGCAACAATGGATGAAGGCCACTGCACCACAGTACAGAGAACAGCTCCAATTGTGTCCCAAAATAGTGTCTGCAACAATGTAGGAATAAAGCCAGACTATAAAACACATGGTCTTCGATGTCTATATACTAATGCCCAGAGCATGGGAAACAAACAGAATGAACTTGAACTCTTATTACATGAAGGCAAATACGACTTGATAGGTATAACTGAAACTTGGTGGGATGACTCCCATGACTGGAATATAGCAATTGAAGGATATAACTTGTTCAAAAAGAACAGAAGAAATAGAAAGGGAGGTGGAGTTGCACTATATATTAAAAATACCTATCCCTGCACAGAAATACAGGCAGATGAGACTGGGAGCCCTGTCGAGAGCATCTGGATTAAAATAAATGGGGCTAGGAATAAAAAGAATATGATAATCGGAGTCTACTACCGACCACCCAATCAAGGAGAAGACGAGGATGAAACTTTTGAGAAACAAATTGCCAGTGTTTCAAGGAAGTGTGATGTAGTAGTGATGGGGGACTTCAATTACCCTGATATCTGTTGGGAGACCATTACTGCCAAAAGCGGTCCTTCCAAGAAATTCCTGACATGTATGGGTGATAACTTTCTCCTACAGAAAGTGGTGGAAGGAACTAGAGGATTGGCAATCCTTGACTTGTTATTGACCAATAGGGATGACTCAGTGGATAAAGTGGCAGTTATAGGAACTCTGGGGGAAAGTGACCACGTCATACTTGAATTCTTGATTATGAAGGAGACAAAAGTTGAGCGTAGCCATACACGTACTCTGGATTTTAGGAAAGCTAATTTTAATAAACTCAGGACTATAATAAGTAAGGTCCCGTGGCAAGGGAGCCTAATGAGAAAAGGAGTGCAGGATGGGTGGGAGTATTTAAAAAAGGAAATTTTAAAGGCACAGTTACAAACAATTCCAACAAGGAGAAAAGATAGAAGACAACAGAGGAAACCAATGTGGCTCCACAAAAAGCTTAGAGATGACCTGAAAACAAAAAGGGATACATATAGGAAGTGGAAGGAAGGCCAGGCTACAAAAGACAAGTGGCGCAGAAGTGCTGAAATGGCATCAGGAAGGCTAAAGCTGTGAATGAGCTGAGATTAGCGAGGGATGCTAAAAGCAATAAAAAGGCTTTCTTCAGATACGTCTGTAGTAAAAGACAGAGGAAAGAAATGGTGGTTCAACTGCTTAATGAGGATGGCAAATTGATAACAGACGACAAAGAAAAGGCTGAAGTGCTCAATTCCTACTTTGCCTCGGTCTTCTCCCAAAAGCGGGTCTATGACCCCCCTGGAAAAAGTGAAGCAGAAGTTGAGGGGGCAGGATAGCAGTTTGAGATTGATAAACAAATGGTCAAAGAACACCTAATTTCCTTGAATGAGTTTAAATCTCCAGGGCCCGATGAACTGCATCCTAGAGTAATGAAGGAGCTAGCAGAAGAACTCTCAGAACCTTTGTCTATTATCTTTGCAAAATCATGGAAGATGGGTGAGGTGCCGGACGACTGAAGGAGGGCTAACGTTGTCCCTATCTTCAAAAAGGGCAAAAAGGAGGAACCTGGGAACTACAGACCAGTCAGTCTGACATCCATCCCTGGGAAAATTCTGGAGCAGATTATAAAGACGTCAATCTGTAAACACCTTGAAATCCATGCGGTGATTACTAGAAGCCAACATGGATTTGTCAAGAACAAATCCTGTCAGACTAATTTGATCTCATTTTTTGATAGGATAACCTCCCTTGTGGACTGTGGGAATGCTGTGGACGTCATATATCTTGACTTCAGCAAAGCTTTTGACAAAGTACCATATGACATTCTGATTAACAAACTAGCTAAAAGTGGGCTAGATGGAACAACTATTAGGTGGATCCACAGTTGGCTACAGAATTGGACTCAAAGAGTACTTATCAATGGAACCTTCTCAAACTGGGGAGAGGCAACGAGTGGGGTGCCGCAGGGCTCAGTCCTGGGCCCAGTGCTCTTCAACATTTTTATTAATGATTTGGATGAGGAGGTGCAGGGAACGCTGATCAAATTTGCAGATGACACAAAATTGGGTGGGATAGCTAATACCCTGGAAGACAGAAACAAACGTCAAAGTGATCTTGATAGGCTGGAGTGCTGGGCTGAAAACAACAGAATGAAATTTAATAAGGATAAATGCCAAGTTCTACATTTAGGGAATAGAAACCAAATGCACAGTTACAAGATGGGGGACACTTGGCTCAGCAATAGTACAAACGAGAAGGATCTTAGAATTGTTGTAGATCGCAAGCTGAATATGAGCCAACAGTGCGATATGGCTGCAAGAAAGGCCAATGCTATTTTGGGCTGCATTAATAGAAGTATAGCTTCCAAATCACGTGAGGTACTGGTTCCTCTCTATTCAGCCCTGGTTAGGCCTCATCTAGAGTATTGCGTCCAGTTCTGGGCTCCACAATTCAAGAAGGACGCAGACAAGCTGGAGTGTGTTCAGAAGAGGGCAACCAGGATGATCAGGGGTCTAGAAACAAAGCCCTATGAAGAGAGACTGAAAGAACTGGGCATGTTTAGCCTGGAGAAGAGAAGATTGAGGGGAGACATGATAGCACTCTTCAAATATTTAAAAGGTTGTCACGCAGAGGAGGGCCAGGATCTCTTCTCGATCCTCCCAGAGTGCAGGACAAGGAATAACAGGCTCAAGTTAAAGGAAGCCAGATTCCGGCTGGACATCAGGAAAAACTTCCTGACTGTTAGAGCAGTGCGATGGTGGAATCAGTTACCTAGGGAGGTTGTGGGCTCTCCTACACTAGCAGGGGGTTGGACTAGATGGCCTTGTAGGCCCCTTCCAACTCTGCTATTCTATGATTCTATGAGGTTTTATACTGCTGCAGCGGAGCATAATATTCTGAATGTTTGGATCAGTTGACCTCTTGCTTTTTGTACACCGCCTCAATATGCATTCCAACTTTATGATAAATGGAAAACTGGGCTATAAAAAGTAATCAAGACCTCTAATGAAGATAGCTGTGTTAGCAAGGTCACAAGTTAAGTTCTGCTCATTAGATTGGCAAGTTAATACCCCATTCTCCCAAGTTCCGGACCCAAACAAACGCTTGCAAAGAAGGTTCCTTGAATTTATTTATTTAAAACATTTCTTGGCTGCTTACAACAAAATGCATAAAAACCGTTAAACTATTCAAAGCATAAACACAATAAAATAGCAATTAAAAACAATAAAAACCAACAATAAACCCCTAATGAAGCCCTAACTACACTTTACATTGTGTCATTTACAGGGATGTCAAAGGTTTTTGTTTTCTTTTGTTTTCTGTTTTAAACAAACCCTATCTTAAGGCTGTGAGTTTGGAGGGGGATTTTCATAAGGTAGGGTGACCATATGGAAAGGAGGACAGGGTTCCTGTATCTTTAAAGTTGTATAGAAAAGGGAATTTCAGCAATTCTCATTTGATTGCATGTAGCACCTGGTGATATTTTGTCTTCATCATAACAGTTAAAGCTGCAGGAGTCCTGCCCTATTTACCAGATACAAAAGAGAAGAGGGCTCCTGCAGCTTTAACTATTGCGATAAAGAGGGAACTTCACCAGAAGCTGTATGCATACAAATGACACCTGCTTAAAATCCCTTTTCTCTACAACTGTTAAAGATACAGGAGGCCTGTCCTCCTTTTCATATGGTCACCCTACATAAGGACTACAGCATGCAATTGAGTGGAATTTAACATTTCAATCCCTAGCACGTGGATTTTATTTTTATTTTTAATCTCCTACTATCACTGCAAGCAATAGATTACTTTAACATTTTTGTGAACCACCCTGAGAGCTTCGGCTATTGGGCAGTATAGAAATGCAATCAATCAATCAATCAAATGTGGCTAGGACCCAGGATGGGATGACCTCTTTCTTTGAATGCCTTCCATACTATTAAATTTGTTTTCGGTCCATAAAGAGTTGCATAATTATGTTGCCTGCTCTTCTAAGCCATAAATACAAAGGGTGCAATATGTCAAGAGACTGGTTTTGACTTTTTGTCTAGGAATTACAACCAGGCACCTGTTCTCTCCCCCTCCCAAGATGCTGCTGTAAGAGATTAGAGCAACTGTGCACCACTGAGCTGGAACATAGCACAGGATAAATGGCAGGTTTTTTGGATGGCAAAGCTAAGGAACCATCCAGGAGCACGACACGTTCAACTAAGAATTACATAGCATCTGAGCTGTTCGAGAAGATGAACAACACAGAGAGGAAGGATACAGACCACAAAGGGAGATGGAGAGCAACAAGCATTACACATTCATTTCATGTGCTTATTTCCACTAACAGAAAATTCCCTTTATTTCAGCCATTCAACATTAGTCATTTGTAGACAATCAATGGCATCTTGAATTTCGGGATTGGAAATCAAACTTGTGGGCAGCTCTAGCTCTCATTTCCATCGCAGGAAGGTTGTGGGACTCTTGGACCAATGGCTAGAGCTAGATTTGAAGCTGGATTTGAAGCGGATTAGGGTGAATCAGCTGAGACTTAACCCAGAGAAGGCAAATGATGGGATGGGAGTTTCCAACGGGCCTTGGACAGGCTGCATGACCTTGGACTTTGGGTCTTGGCCAATTAGCCTTGGACCAAGTGCACAGTTTCGGAGTTCTCCTGGACTCAGCACTAATTGAGGAAGGTCAGGAGTGCTTTTTTTTACCAGCTTCTGTTGTTACACCACAGAGAGTTTGTTCAGTTCATTTTGTGTCCCATTACACTGAGCGGAATGAGAGCGCAAACTCACATGCTCCCAGCAATGGTGGAAGTCAGAGAAAAAGAGAGGAAGGGAAAGGAAGGGAAGGAGCAAAAGGAAGAAACCACAGAAAACCACATTGTAAGCTACAGTGATCCTAAGGCTAGCTGTGGGCAAAATTCCCACAAATTAACTAACTGCACCACTACCCCTTTCCAGGAACTTGTAGACAAGGTGGCAATACCTTCTCCTTTTGGTCCTCCCCAGCTTCGGTCGCATTGCCAGCAGTATCATTTTCGATGTTTGCACCTACCACTCCCTGAGGCATAGCTTGTCTTGGTATGGATGGCAGTTAGAGACCAGGGGCCTGTCTACAGGCAGGGAAAGCCCCTCAGTGGCTGTGGATCTATGCTGTGTGTCTGTCTATAGTGAATACTTGGAAGACACTGAGGGCCTTGCTAGACCTACCTTTGAATCCGGCCTTCAGGCGCAGTGAGCCCGTGATACAATTAGCACGGGCCGTCGTGCCTATCCAGATGTCAGATGCGACAGGGAAAGGAAAGCCCCATCACGTCCTCCATTTTTTAAAAAAGTTAAAGGGGGCATGTGCGCAGGAGCGCACCAACGAAAAGGTAGGTCTTTTTTTAAAGGGTTCCCCACTCCCCCTGCCCCCAATTTCCCCCCACAATGTCTGATGCCCCCCCGCTTGCCCCCCATTTGCCCGCTTGCTTGCCCCCCGCTCGCTCACCCGTCCACTCACTTGCCCATCCGCTCGCCGCCCCCCGCTCGCCATGTCTGATGCCCCATCCACCACCACCCCGGCCGCGATCTCCCTGGCTCAGCTCTTCCCCCCCATCTCTCCTGCCGGGTCCGCTCTTTCCCCCCTAGCCCCCATCACTCCCCCCTGATTCCCTTGCCCCCAGCCCAATGGGCACAGTGCTCCTATGGGGCGCTTCTTCCGGCTACTCGCGAGTAAGCGAGCAGCCGGGAAAAGCCGCGGAACCAGCTAGACTTTCCACAGCCCCGGGCTCAGCCCAGGGCTGTGGAAAAACCGGGCCACAGGTGGATCCGGTTATCCCGGGTCAAGGGAGGGTTTAGCCCAGCCTGACTCCGGGATCCCCTGTGCGTCATCTGCATGCACAGCAGGGAGCCCGGGCCTCGCACCGGGCTAAACCCTCGTCTAGGAAGGCCCTGAGTAGAGGGAGGGGTAGCTTTGATATTGACTTCTATGGCTAACCAATAGGAATAGCCACAGTGCTGTCCCTGACCATGTTCTCCTCCAATTGCAGTGTTCAGGGAAGTGGGAAACACTAACTGGCTGCTGATGCTGGCAGGTGGGTGGAGAGAGAGGGAGCACATTTCTGCTTGGACTCATAGAAGTCAATCATGCACATTTCCACAGTGTGAAAGTGCTGTTGGGCTGACTGGTGAATGAGAAAGCTTCTACACCTGAGTCACACACAGGCAGGCTCTTTATTTCAGTGGCTGGGTGTGGGAGGAGGGGAGGCTTTGTCCAATAGATCTGGGGGGCACCTGGTTGGAGAAGACTGGAGTGGATTTTTTAAAAAAAGAAATCCTACAAAATCAAGGCATGAATGGATCTGATTCAAACTTGGTGTGGCTAAAGCCCTGCTTAAGAGCTATCACATTACCATGTTTCATCATTTTATAAAAATGACACAGATGTAAGCACTTTTGTTAATTTCCATTTAAAAATTCCTAAAAAATCAAAGCATTAACCAATTTCATAGAATCATAGAATAGTAGAGTTAGAAGGTGCATATAAGGCCACTGAGTCCAACCCCCCACTCAATGCAGGAATCCACCTCAAAGCATACCTGACAGATGGCTGTCCAGCTGCCTCTTGAATGCCTCTAGTGTTGGAGAGACCCCAACCTCCCTAGGTAAGTGGTTCCATTGTTGTACTGCTTTCAGGGAGTTTTTCCTGATGTCCAGCCTGAATCTGGCTTCCTGTAACTTGAGCCCATTATTTCATTCAAATGTGGTGGGACTAAAGCCCTCCTTAAGAGCTAGCACTGTGCTGAGTTTTATCTCTTTATCTGTAAAAATGAGGGAGCTATAAGCATTTCTGTTAATAGCAGTTACCCAAATACTGAACAATTCTTCAGGGGTAATTCGACAATGCGGAGAGAGGGGAAGGGGCTCCAAAACCGATGCAAAGAATCAACTCTACGGAGCTCCAGAGTGAATTTCAAGGCAGAGAAGACTTACTTTGCACACCCCTAATTTTTATATATTACAGTTGCTACCTCATCTGCCTTCCTCACAGTTTTTCTTCCTTTGGGGACAGGGATGGGGTGATAGCCTGTGGAAGGCCTGAGTATGCAAGCAGAACAGCCACAAGGTACTTGTTGTAGGTGGTCTCCATCTGTGCCTACTCTGATTCTCCATGCAAGAATTCGGTGTGTGCTTTTCCTCGCCTAGTTCAGTGCTCCTGCTTAGAATTCTTCCCTCATCCATGGGCAGAGAACTGGCAGAATGGCGTGGAAAGTGGAGGACTGAGAGAAACATTCGATTATTGCTTGTGCGCACACAGGTCCAGAGGTCTTTGGTCAATGGGTTGCCTTTTCTGTAAAATTATTTTTGTAAATAAAATATGCAAATTATTCAGTCATTTCTGTCATGCTATTCTGTGCCAAACTATCCACTATGCATATTTTTACATTAATAATTGGGGGGACCATTTTATGAATGCTTTAGGTGTCCTTTGTTTTGTGTTTTCTCTAGGTTTTCTCTTTTGCACTCCCTATTGGCAACATTTCGGGGCTTACATATAAGCTCTTTGACTGACAGCAGAAACATTTTGCAGCTGCAAGACATTAGCATTCCACTTTCTTCTCCTTTAATTGTCTCCTTCCCTTTATTTGTGTGTTTATTTTCATGCAAAGTTGTTTCTTTGTGTTGCCTTTTACTTAATCTCTGCCCTTATTTGGAAACCGACAGTATCCATCTTAATCAGTTGGATGCATTTATATAATTATTTTTGGTATTTCATTAATTTCAACCTTTTGCTTCTAGCTGCTGATGTATTTACTTATCACATTTTTGGGGGGGGTTCCATATAAACATCTCTCGATTAGGAGTGTGTATGTGGGAGAGTATTGTTTATTGTCCCTGCACTTTACTTTCCAAAATGGTAGCTACTAATGCCATTACCTGCTTTGTGCCATCTGCTATTGTCGAGAGGGAGCCAAAATTAAAATTACCCCCATAAGAGACTGCTCACTGAAGACATCTGCTGAGTGTATAACTGTGAGTAGGAAAGGAAATAAGCTGCTATACTGTTGTTTCTTCAAAAACATGGGAACTGAAAATGATCACATACTCATTTTTAGGTTGCTGGACACCTGGTGCTCTCCTTGATGTAATGGGCCCAGAAGGCACTTAGCATCTCCAAAATTTGGCTTAATGTTTGCTAAAGTCTTCTACTCTTAAATATTGAACTCATATATTTTTTTAACCTCAGTTTGGGTCTCTTCATACATTTTCAAGACTACTCAGTTGTATAGTAAATGCAACATGGCCCCTCCAGCAACCATTTCTGTGTGCAACACATGATTTAGCATCTGATGCCTCTTTGTGGCCAGAAAACAAGAGAACAGAAGGGGGGATATGACTGGAGAAATACATGACTTGACCAAGCAATCCTATATTCAACGGCAAGTGGGTGGAATAGGATCGTAATTAATCTAATAAGTAATTTCAGTCTCAAGTGTTTAATGGTGTTATGAGATGCGTAAAAGTTGGCAAGTTATTCTGAATCCTTCAGTATGCTATGAGGGCCTTCCACCCAGCCAGCCAGCCAGCCACCCCCCCCACACACACCCCAAGTAATTGAGAGGCCTGTAGAAATAGAATGCTGAAGATGGATATGGGGGATCTCCTCTCCCCAACATGACCACTGCCTATGGGGGAAAGTGCTCCTTCACTGGGCGATCACACCAATGGGCTTTCTACTTTAGAGCAAATGCTTATATTTCTGGGCCTAAAGAACACGCTGCCGCACGAACTCAGAATTCCACAAGCTGACCCTTTTCTGCCATCACCGATACTGTTAAAATACTTTAAAACCTCCTAGTAACTGGTATGAGAGGCTTAGGCATGAGATGGGCACCAAGATCAGAGACAAGATTAACCAAGAAATTTATTAAAGGGATATTTTTGTACAAAAGGGATTACTACTATTTGTGGTGGGTTTTTCAAAAGACCCTTCTTAAGGACTCAAGAGACACAGCTGCTGCTACAAGTTTCTTAATGAATTTGGCTGCTTGTACCTCTGGCCAAATTCCCTAAACCTCCACACCAGCCAAATAAACTTGCAATCAGGTCCATCTTCTGAATACAGTCTTTCTTTGACACCAAAAATCCTCCTGTTGCATTTCTGGCTGCTTGGACAGGTTACCTGGGCTGTTACTGTCTGCTTCTGTAACGTTCTTCTTGTGGCAAGATCTTATGGAAGCCTCCCAGCATTTTACAGCCATCTTCTTCCTCCTCCTGATCTTCACCAGCCACGCATGGTTATCCCCCAGAGAAAGAATAGCATAATATTCAAGCCTTAGCTATGCATTTTCTCCTTTGCTTTCTGTTAGATCTTCAAAAAACACCACACCAACCAGCAGACTTCCTCTCTCATTCTCCACAGACTGACCGTCTCCCAACTATCAACTGTCAAACCTTAAGTGTCATTTCCCAATCACGCTTTCCCACTTACTAGAATCTCCAGCCAATCAGAATTGAATTTACCTGATCCAGGCCCCATCTAACAATATCTAAAGCAATTCTTCTCCCACCCCCTTTCAGAGCATCCATAAGGAACTGCTACCCAGGTCATTGACAGTAGGGGTGTGCACGGACCCCCCCGCTCCGCTTCACTTGCAGATCTGCGATTTTCGGAGCGGGCCGCTTCGCCCCATCCCTGCTCCGCCCACTTCCGCTCTGCTCCGCTCGGAGATCCGGATCGGAGCTCCGTTTTTTCCCCCCATAGGGATGCATTGAAAGCTAAAAAAGTAAACAAATTTTTTTCTGTTCAAGTTAGAAACCTCATGTTTGGCACCATGACACCTCATGGACGTATACACACGCACGCCAAGTTTCAAGGCAATCCCATCATCCCCTGATTTTTGGGGAATTTTTGAAAATCGTGCACCCCATTCAGACCCCTTGGGATAGCTCCGTCAATTTGCATGTTAGAAACCTCAAACTCAGCACCATGAAAGCTTATCCATGTGTCCACATGGACGCCCAGACTCAAGGCAATCCCAACATCCCCTGATTTTTGGCGCGGCTCTAACCTCTAACGCACCACCCATAACCCCCCTTTCGATAGCTCCGTCAATTTGCATGTTAGAAACCACAAAATTTGCACCATGATAGCTTATCCATGTGTCCACATGGATGCCAAGTTTCAAGGCAATCCCATCATCCCCTGATTTTTGGGGAATTTTTGAAAATCGGGCACCCCATTCAGACCCCTTGGGATAGCTCCGTCAATTTGCATGTTAGAAACCTCAAACTCAGCACCATGAAAGCTTATCCATGTGTCCACATGGACGCCCAGACTCAAGGCAATCCCAACATCCCCTGATTTTTGGCGCGGCTCTAACCTCTAACGCACCACCCATAACCCCCCTTTCGATAGCTCCGTCAATTTGCATGTTAGAAACCACAAAATTTGCACCATGATAGCTTATCCATGTGTCCACATGGATGCCAAGTTTCAAGGCAATCCCATCATCCCCTGATTTTTGGGGAATTTTTGAAAATCGGGCACCCCATTCACACCCCTTGGGATAGCTCCGTCAATTTGCATGTTAGAAACCTCAAATTCGGCACCATGAAAGCTTATCCATGTGTCCACACGCATGCCAAGTTTCAAGGCAATCCCATCATCCCTTGATATTTGGGGAAATTTTGAAAATCAGGCACCCTATTCACACCCCTTGGGATAGCTCCGTCAATTTGCATGTTAGAAACCTCAAACTCGGCACCATGACAGCTTATCCATGTGTCCACATGGACGCCCACGCTCAAAGCAGTCCCATCATCCCCTGATTTTTGGGGAATTTATTAAAAACCAACACCCCTTTCCAATAGCTCTGTCAATTTTGCACGTTAAAAAAAAACCTCAAACTCACCACCATGAAAGCTTATCCAGGGATACATACGCATGCCGAGACTCAAGGCAGTCCCATCATCCCCTGTTTTTTGGCGGGGCTTAAACCTGCAAAATTTGGAACTTCCAAAACTCTAAGTGAGCACAGGAAGGACTTCTCCCCTGAGTCAAAGCCACACACACACAACATCCCTGCGAGGTGGGCAGGGGAGGAGGGAGGGAAGGCAGGCAGGCATGCAGCTGGCATTTCTGGGGGCATAAGGAAGTGAGCCAAGGATAAGCCAGTAATGCATATAAAATGGAATAAATCAATAAATAAACAAAGGAGGGGTGGAATTAAAAGCAGCAGTGTTGCTCAATAAACAACAAGAAGAACTTTTAAAAAAAGGCTATATCTGTCTTTTACCAGTAATAGGGTGACGTGCCCGGGGGAGGGGGAAGCAGCTGCCAATTTGACTGGTCCTAGTGACCAGTCTTTTAAGAAGCAACACTGTCAATTCAACTCATGAAAGACATTGCTCCACCACTAAGAAGTAAATGCTCACTTCAACTCATGATAGGCATTGCTCCACCGGGTTACTCTCTTTGGAAGGCTCTGATGGCCTTCCAGTACAGGAGAGAGTGGGGGCACGTCCACAATGAGATGCCCTAGGGGAGCTCATCCCCTTGCACCACATCTTTTCAGTTGTTCCCCAAAGTTAGGGTGGGTAGCAGTGCTGTGTTTCTATCTCTTATTATTGGCTTAGTATATGATTTCAGGTTGTGTTTGTGCATTTGGTGGGGCTACTGTGTTAAAAAAACACTGGGAAAAGTCTGTTCAGATTAAGAAAGAGAAGTTTCCCAGAATCCCAAGTTACCCGTTTTGCCTATCCCCTCCTCCAACTTTGGGATCATCATGACCGGGAGCTGACTCTGCCCCTCAGCCCTTTGAAAAAGGTATTTTTCCCGCTGATTTTTTAAAAAATTCTAGCGCACGACCCGCACCACGCAGAGAGGTGAGAGTAGTCTCAAAATGACCCCCATCCACGACTCTCTGTGCACAAGAATTTTCAGAATGATAGCTTAAAAAACAACCCAGTTATCCCCAATTCTTTTCCTCAATGCAATCCTATGGGCGAAAACCGCCATTTGACCCGTGCTGTCTGTTTGTTTATCCGATTTTTTAAAAATTCTAGCACGCGACCCGCATGACGCAGAGAGCTGAGAGTAGTCTCAAAATGACCCCCATCCACGACTCTCTGAGCACAAGAATTTTCAGAACGATAGCTTCAAAAACAACCCAGTTATCCGCGATTATTTCCCGCAATGCAATCCTATGGGCGAAATGTTTTCAAGATGGCGATCGGAGCTCTCCGCCTGAAATAGGAGCTCTGAAAAATGGCCGCTTCTCTTCGCCTTGCTTCTAGGGGTCCGCGGTCTGCTTCTACTCCGCCTCTGGGTAAGGCGGAGCAGGCCAATTCGCTACTGCTTCTCCGCTCCTAATCGGAGCGGAGCACATGCCTAATTGACAGTAACAAATAGGGCCTATTCATATACACTGTGGCCTGACAAAGATCACACGAAGTAAACATTACATAAAACTAACAGTTATTTACAGGGCATTTCTTCACAAAAGGGATAAGCAATTACCCACCCTTAAGGGTAATGGCAATGAATTATGAAGGTATTGCAGGGTGAAACTGAAGATGGTCCTCTGTGACTGCCTCTTTTCTGCAGTAGAAATATTGGTGGAATTCTGTGGGGCTACAGTGGCAGATGAGAGAACAGTGCTTGTCTTGTGTGTGACTAGAAGAATGTATACATATTACTTATACAATGATCCTATAACTCAAGATAAAATGGCAATGTAGCTGATATTAAATGTGTCCATTGATACAGCCAGTGAAAAGAACTGAACACCAGGACCAATGCGTTAAAAGCTTGTGAATGGAGAAAGAAGCACGGAATAAAGACACTGGCCATAGCTAGACAAGGGCTTATCCCGGGGATCACCCCAGGATCACCCCTGTGCATCCAGATGACACACAGGGGATCCCGGGAGCAGGGAGGGATGATCCCTCCATTTCCCTGGGATTTTGCCCTATCCTTCTAGCCAGGTTTTTCTGCAGTCCTGGACTGATCCCAAGACCGTGGAACGTGTGGCTGGGCATCATGGTTTGTCCCAGCTCCTCACGAGTAACCGTGAAGAGCCAGGAGCTGCACATAGGGCACAGAACTCCTCAGGAGCTCTGTGCCCATCGGGGGTGGGGAGAGTGGGATTTTTTAAAAAAACAACAACATTTACCTTCTCCGCACGAGCGCTCGTGCGCTCCCTGTTCTTTAAAAGAAAAAATGGCAGCCGTGGTGTCGCGCACCACAGATAGACAAGGGCAATAATCTCGCGATCATAAAATCGCAAGATCGCCTCCCTCTCACCCCCTCGTCTAGCTGAGGCCACAGGCACCAACAACTGGGATATACTAGGGCCTCCTTATTTAAATAAGGGAACTTTACCCCTCCCTGGATCTGCATGTGAAAGTGTGGGAATCTATTAGATCCTTTCTTCAGGCACCTAGCCTGCCATTATGGGCGAGCCACTCCCCAAAGCCAGAAGTCGGGTAAACCCAGCCCCTCTGTTATGTGACACCTGACATGGCAGAGCTGACGCCAAAAAAGAGAAGAGCTAACATGGTGGGAGCAAGAGCGGCAGCTATAAAGCTGCGGCATTTATAAGGCTGGGCCCTGAAAGGCTCCCAAATGGGTTGGATGGGGAGGGGGGTGAACAAACTAGGGCTGGGCACGGACCACCTGAACCACTTCATGGCCTGATCCAGAACTTCCAGATCGGGCCCGAACCACTTCGGGTCGATCTGCCATTTCCCCGCTCTGCTCCACAGAGCAAGATCCAGCTCCGTCGCCATATGGACGGCGCTGCCGGCAGCAGTGTCAAGTAAACCAACACCCCCGCCCCCTTACCTGCCTCCATCGCAGAGTGCTTCTGCTTTGAGGCCTGGCCCTCAGTTGAAGCCCGTGACGGAGGCAGGTAAGCCCCCTTCCCACCCTGCCCCCTTGCCTGGCACCACTGCCATCACCGCATGGACAGCACCGGCGTCAGGTAAGCCTCCCCCCTTACCTGTGTCCATTGCGTTCCGTTGCGGACTTCTACTGAGGCCCCGGTTGAAGCCGGAATAGAAGGCTGCGGCCTCTTCCAGCTTCAAGCCGGGGCCTCAATTGAAGCCTGCAACGAACCGTGATGGAGGCAGGTAAGCCCCACTCCCCCCTGCCCCCTTCCTGGCTCCATCGCCATCGCTGCATGGACTGTGGTGGTGCTGCCACCAGGTGAGTCCCCCTCCCCCTCCACTTACTTGCGTCCCGAGCTCCAGATAGAGGCAAACCGCTTCACCTCGATCCGCAACCCCCAACCCGATTTGTCTCCACCTTTGTCGGAGGCGAATCAGGCCGCTCCGCTATCACTTCTCTGAACCGAACCGAAGCAGAGCACAGCCCTAGAACAAACCACTCCTTACCGTATGTCCTCTGCCTCCTATCTCGGCCCAGAAAGAGTGAGGCCTGGAGCAGGGTGCCTCCCAGCCAATGCCATTGAAACTGCCTTGCTTCACTGCTGTTGCTGTCACTGCCGCTGCGCCTCATGTTCCTGATGCTGTGCTATAAGAAGGTAGAGCCCGAGCACCACAATTGTGGTGCCCCAGCCCTCCCATGGCCTGCGTTCTGGACGCCATAGCCTCGGATGCAGCGTCCCCTGCCCCTTCAGTTGTAGGGCTGGCTCCAAGCTGGCCACACTAGCGAGCCAATGCCCTCTCACCTCCCTCATCTCCAATGCTGCTCTTCCATCAGCAGCCGGAAAGCGAAAGAGGCCAAGCTTCGGCGGGGCAGGCCTTTATAGGCTCTGCCTCACCCAGGCCTCACGCTGCCCACGTGCACCTTGCACATGCAGCATCTTTCCTCCCCTCCATCTCACTCTCAAAAGCCACCCCTGTCCAAGCCATTCTGACTGGGTGGGAAGCGGGCATGGCAGTAGACCTTTTAAACAAGCTGACATTTTATGTAACATCATGGAAGACCTAAACATCAAACAATCTGACATACAAGCAACTGTGTAAGAAGAATACTAAAAGGCATTCTTGCTTCATGAGGAATGTAGAATATGAAGGGCTTTATTTTTTTAATGATCAAAAGAAATCCAATGATCAAATACAATGTATTAACTAAAATATAAACTCAGATAGTGATTTTTAGATTCTATGTGGATTATCAGCATTGATTCCTAGAGAAGTCAGACATTATTTCTTTCAAATGTTCCAAATAAAGTTACAGAATGTATGTGTTAATATCTTTGTTTAAACCTCAACACCCCCTGGTAAACAAGCATTTGTTATGTTTATAGCAGAGCCCCCAAGCATCAGTTTGGGGGCCAGATACACAGATAACCCCATCTCATACCATCAATTTCATGCATCATTATTTATTATTATTTATTATTTAATTACATTTATATACTGCCCCACAGCCGAAATGTTTCTATTTTAATTCTAAGATTTTATTTTCTATATTTCTGAACATACACCAGGGCATACACTGGAGGTTTTCTACCAGGGACGTGCAAATCAGCAACAATCAAGCTTGTCAAAGGGTCTTGCTAGAGGAGGCGTTAGTGCGGTGCGAGGCCCGGCCTCGTCCCTGTGCATCCAGATGATGCACAGGGGATCCAGGGCTCAGGCAGGGCTCAAACCGCCCTGGCCCCAGGCTAACCAGCACCACTTTTGGCCTGGTTTTTCTGCAGTCCCAGTTTGAGCCCGGGGCTGCAGAAGGTCTAGCCGGTTCTGCTGCTTTTCCTGGCTACCACATTTACTCGTGAGTAGCGGTGAGAAGCTGCGCACTGGGCATAGCACTCCACAGGAGCGCTGTGCCCATCGGGCCGGGGGGGAATCGCGGGGAGGAGGGAGATCGGGGCGAGGGGGGAATTGTGGGGGGATAGATGGGGGCCAGGGGGGAAAGAGCGGACCCAGTGGGAGAGATAGGGGGAAGAGTGGAGCCAGGGGACATCGGGGGGAATCACGGCCCAGGGGTGATGGGGGGGATCGGAGATTGCAGGTGGGCGAGGGGGTATCAGACATGGCTGGCAGGCGGGCGAGGAGGGCATTGGACATGGTGGGTGGGGTGGCATCAGACATGGCGGGTGGGCAGGCGGGTGAGGGGAGCATCGGACATGGCGGGTGGATGGGTGGGTGGGCAAGGGGGCATTGGATGTGGCAGGCTCATCAGACATTGTGGGGGGGAATCGGGGGCAGGGGAGTGGGGAATGCTTTTTTTAATTAAAAAAAACCCTACCTTATTGTTGGTGCGCTCCTGCGCACATGGTCCCTTTAAGCTGAAAAAAAATGCCCGATGTGATAGGGCTTTCCTTTACCCTGTCACGTGTTACATCTAGCTAGGAGCGACAGCCCGTGCTACTTCTAACATGGGCTGGCTCCTCTACAGGCCCGGATTCCCAGGTAGGTCTAGCAAAGCCCAAAGTTCCAGAATTCCATTTTGAAGTTTGTTCTGACTCAAGTCCATATCAAATGGTAAGCTTTGATCTTTGCTGAAGTCCTCCAAGACATTGCTCTGGAACCAAGCCTGCAAGTAGGAACAGAACTCTTGTGCCTCCTACTCTGAACTCACAAAGCCAATCCAGAAGGATACTGTGGTCAACGGTATCAAAAAGTGTCAAGAAGTCAGGGAGGACCAACATGTTTGCACTCCCCTTATCTTTCTTCCAACAGAGCTCATCCATTTGGGCAACCAAAGCTGGTAGGTATACTGGAGCGAACAGGGCTGGCCCCTATGAGAAAACAATCTCAATCATATAAAACATCCATAAATCTTTGCATGGAAGCATGAAATCTTGGCATAGGGAAGCCCGCATTTCCCTCTGCAATATGGAAAATACTAAAATGAATGCAAATCCTTTCTACGCCCATGCAAATCGAATGTAAGGGAATATATTCTATTTCACCATTAGGAACTGATATGTGGGCTTTGCATCAGCATAAATAGGGATACAAAATACAAAGCTGGTTGAAAATCATCCCCAGGATGTTCCAGATGAAGAAATGGAAATTGCTCCTTGATTGCAGGGGAACATTAATAGAGTCCACTCCAAACTCTTTCTGCCTTGCCTTCTATCAAGTTACAACTGCTGCCATAGAGGATCAGCCAAAGGCATTACTCACTACTCTAAATGGAAGAAAGCTAACCTTAGCATTCCTGATTAAGCAGCTCATTAATAATGTAGCCCATAATTCAGAACTGCAGGACAATTTGTCCCCATGGAAATAATCTCAGTGTAAATTGCCTTTTCAGTAGCCAAATTCCCCATCATCTCAAATTTCTATGCCTCAGTTTAGGTCTTTAATTTAGCTTACTCATACTTACAGTCAAGGCATCTGCTCCTTTTCGTAAGCGCTTTAAAAGAAGGACACACCGATATGAATTACGTATTAGAGATGCTTCCATTTAAAAACAATACAAAAGCGCCCCCCTCACAAAATCATAAATACCAGTCCTCTCTGAACCCTTACAGCTTCATCTACCCTGCCGAAACAAAGGGAAGAGATGGAAATCAAAAGCAAGCAGCAAAAAATAACTGATGTTCTTTTAAGATGACAATTCAAAGCAAAAGACTTCAAATGGAACTTTTGGACGACCCCTGTGTGTAGAATGGATTGTAAGAATCTAAGCATAAAATATCCAGCTGAGCACAGTTTTCTGTGTTAGAAACACACTAACACTCATATGAGATCAATAAGGCAGGCAGTATCTAGCATGTTTCAGAGTCAGGAAAATTATGCTGAAGATAGTATTTATCTTTCAAGAACCTGTTTTATTTGAGATTAAATTTAGCACAAAAAATCTTTTTGGATTCTAATGTGTCTTTTGGCTCAGAACTTAAGCTTCGGTAATAAGTGCCCTTCGTACTTAATATTTGCTAGACATACTGGTTATAATAAACAGTTAAAGCCAGGAAGACAGTCAACTCACATGGATTACTGAGAAGGCCACGTAAATGCAAAAGAGCGAAGGTGAAACCTCTTATTGAACAGATGTTGGCACAGGCTGCTTGGCAGGAGGGCCGCTAATTAATTTATAGATGATGGTTAAAAACCTTTATTGTTTATTTATTTATTTATTTATTTATTATCTTATTGCCTTAATGTTCTCATATCTTTCATGATGGTTGTAAGTCACCTTGACTATGATGGGGGTAGAACGGCAACAGGTACATGCAGAAACTAATAAGCGGGCCCTGCAATAAATAAATAAATGCTGTAGCATATCCTCACTCTCTAGCAGGAATGCTCCTATTTTGACCTCCAGCCAATCATGCTGTCTATACTATAACCTGCAAGGAGCTCAAGCACACCAATTCACTCCCTTAACCCCCAGTTTTCCATTTTCCTTTTCCAATTTACACTCAAAATCCTGTGGCTCTGGGAGGTCAGACAATGAGTATCTTCAGTCTTCTAGGGCAGGGTGTGTGTGTGTGTGTGTGTGTGTGTGTGTGTGTGTGTGTGTGTGTAGAAAGTCTGCATGCTTTGGGATTTACTGAAATGTGCTGGTATCTGCCCTTGGTTCTCAGTGACTCTGTTTTGGCTCCCATCCTGTTGGCACTCAAACATCTCAGTATTAGAGGGAATAACAACCCCCCAAGTTAGTTTGCTAGGGCCAACCTAAGATAGATGGGACCAGCAGTACTGCCTCTCTCTATTTATTTCTTTTTAAAGTAGGGAAAAAAGAATAAAGATGGTAAGAGAAAAAATGGAAAAGATGGTCATACATGCTGAAAGTTAGAAGTGGCTCCCATGTTAAATGTGGTCCCAGGGTGCTATCTAGGTTTTCTCCATATATATGTTGGAGTTCAGAAGTGCCTAAGCATTGATGCCATTCTGGGAGCTTTTTTGGCTTAAGCCAGGGTAGGGAACCCCAGGGCCAGAGATTAAATCCTACCCTCCTGGGGTTCCAATCCTGGGCTTCCCTAGTTTGTCATGCCCCTTCCCCTGGCCCCACTCTCTCCCCACCAACCACCAATTGGTGGTTTGTAGGCATTCAGAAAAGTCCCCCACATTAGGGTAGTTACTGGCATGTAGAGCTTTAAGCTACAATATGCTGGAGAGTGTTGTATTTTTGGCCCGCCCCTTTTGAATTCAGCACTGTCCACCCTGAGAGCTTCTCTGAAATTGAATTCAGCCCTCATGGCGAAAGAGGTTCCCCAGCCCTGAGCTAAAGTGGGGGATGGGGGAGCACTATAAGTGCTGTAAATAAATAAATAAATAAATAAATAAAAACAACCCACATATCTATTATTATTATTATTATTATTATTATTATTATTATTATTTATTACATTTATATCTTGCCTTTTTTCCTCCAAGGAACTCAAAGCGGTGTACATAATCCTCCTCCTGTCCATGTTATCCTCACAACAACAACTCTGTGAGGTATGTTGGGCTGAGATTCTTTGACTGGCCCAAAGTCACCCAGTGGGTTTCCATGGCTGAGTGGGGACTAGAACTCAGATTTCCTGACTCCCAGTCCAACACCTTAGCCATTACACCACACTGGCTCTCCGATTCCCAGATGTTAACCAGACTGCTGTGCAGCGTGTGACAGTTTTCCAGTGTGCCCTGCTGAGGTGTACCAGTGCATCTGGGCTTCGACTAGGTCAGATCGCCCAAAGAATCATGATGTGCATTGAGCGAATCCCTCTGCAAAAAGGACTCCTGATGAGATGATGTGATCACCTCAATATTCCTTTGCACTCCCTGATTAAATTTGTGTGTGCATAGGGATGGCTGTGCAAAATTAAAACTACAGCAAACTCCATGCTCCACTTTGGAAATAAATTCTGGAGATCCTCAGAGTTAAACCAGAAGTTAGTTGGCACGGAACGAGGGCAAAAGGAAGTAGCTTACAGTGAAATAATCAAATGGAACAGGGGAAGTCTGTACATCCCAAAGAAAACACTGAAATCTACAACTCCAACACATACAGTATTTTAAAGGGAAACACTAAAGAATGTTCAAACTATCAGACAGTGGCACTTATTTCACATGCCAGTAAGGTAATGCTCAAGATCCTGCAAGGTAGACTCCAGCAATTCATGGTGCGAGTATTGCCAGATGTACAAGCTGGGTTTGGAAAAGGCGGAGGAACAAGAGACCAAATTGCCAATATCCGCTGGATAATGAAGAAAGCCACAGAGTTCCAGAAAAACACCTATTTCTGTTTTATTGGCTATTCTAAAGCCATTGACTGTGTGGATCATAACAAATTGTGGCAAGTTCTTGGTGGTATGGGGATACCACGTCATCTTGTCTGCCTTGTGAGGAATCTGTATAACAACCAAGGCCATTGCTAGATGAGGCGTTAGCGCGGTGTGAGGCCCGGAATCCCTCCTGTGCATCCAGATGACGCACAGGTGATTCTGGGGTCAGGCCAGGCTAAGAACTCCCTTAACCCGGGATAAGCGGATTCGCTTATGGCCTGGCTTTTCCGCAGCCCCAGCCTGAGGCCGGGGCTGCAGAAAGTCTAGCGACTTCCATGGCTTTTCCCGGCTGCTCGCTTACTCATGAGTAGCCAGGAGAAGCCACGGACTGGGCACAGCGCTCATAGGACCGTTGTGCCCATTGGGCCGGGGGGGGGGGTAATCACGGGGGTGGAGACAGGGGCCAGGGGAAAGGCCGGACCCAGCAGGAGAGAAGGGGGGAAGAAGAACGGGAACGGGCATCAGGGATGGGGGACAGGGGGTGGGGGAAGAAGGATGGGCACGGGCATGGCAGATGGGGGGCGGGGGAGGAAGGATGGGCACTGGCATGGGGACAGCCATGGCGGATGGGGGGAGGACAGGTGAGTGAGTGGGCAGGGGGGCATCAGGCATTGTGTGGGGGGGGAATCAGGGGCAGGGGGAACGGGGACCCTATATTTATTTATTTTTAAACGTACCTTCTCTGGCAGAGCGCTCCTGCGCACATGGCCCTTTAAGGTTAAAAAAATGGCGGATGCGACAGGGCTTTCCCTTGCCCTGCCGCGTGTTACGTCTGTAAAAGGGCGACAGCGCGTGCTAGCTGTAGCACGCCATCACCCCGACTCTCGGCCAGATTATCCGGTAGGTCTAGCAAGCCCCAAGTAGCAACGGTAAGAACAACAGACTGGTTTAAGATTGGGAAAGGAGTACGGCACGGTTGCATACTCTCACCCTACCTATTCAACTTGTACGCAGAACACATCATGCAATGTGCTGGGCTTGACGAATCCAAGGCTGGAGTTAAAATCGCAGGAAGAAACATTAACAATCTCAGATATGCAGATGATACCACTTTGATGGCTGAAAGTGAGGAGGAACTTCGCCTTATGACGAAGGTGAAAGAAGAAAGTGCAAAAGCTGGGTTGCAGTTAAACCTCAAAAAAACCAATGTTATGGCAACCAGCTTGATTGATAATTGGCAAATAGAGGGAGAAAACGTGGAGGCAGTGACAGACTTTGTATTTCTGGGCGCAAAGATTACTGCAGGCGCTGACTGCAGCCAGGAAATCAGAAGACATTTACTTCTTGGGAGGAGAGCAATGACAAATCTTGATAAAATAGTTAAGAGCAGAGACACCACACTGACAACAAAGGTCCACATAGTTAAAGCAATGGTATTCCCTGTAGTAACCTATGGCTGCGAGAGCTGGACCATAAGGAAGGCTGAGCGAAGGAAGATAGATGCTTTTGAACTGTGGTATTGGAGGAAAATTCTGAGAGTGCCTTGGACTGTAAGAAGATCAAACCAGTCCATACTCCAGGAAATAAAGCCAGACTGCTCACTTGAGGGAATGATACTAAAGGCAAAACTGAAGTACTTTGGCCACATAATGAGAAGACAGGATACCCTGGAGAAGATGCTGATGCTAGGGGAAGTGGAAGGCAAAAGGAACAGGGGCCGACCAAGGGCAAGATGGATGGATGATATTCTGGAGGTGACAGAATTGAACTTGGGGGAGCTAGGGGTGACGACAGCTGACAGAAAGCTCTGGAGTGGGCTGGTCCATGAAGTCACGAAGAGTCGGAAGCGACTGAACAAATAAACAACAACAATTACATTTTTATACCACCCAATAGCCGAAGCTCTCTGGGCGGTTCACAAAAATTAAAATCATAAAACAACTTCAGTAGAGGTTCCACATTCAAGAAGACACACACAAACCATCTCTAGCACTTAGATACGCTGAAGTGAACTCTTTTATGATCCTCACCAAACTGAATGAAAGCTGTAGATGGGAACACCGGTGCTTTTGTGCAACTCTCTTTAATTGCTGTGGGCCTATCAGAATAGCAACTTTTGTTGGGTTCTGCCCTTCATGGGAGTACGTGAAGAAAGCCTCTTCACAAGCATAAACATTGGCTATGAAATCATTATTCTTCCAGGTTTCCCTCATACTTTTTAGTCTATTGACTTTTCAGTCTATTGCTTTTTTGTTGATTTAGGGGCCCAATTTCCATTAGCCCAGCTGGTTTTCCAACCTTCATTTTACCTATGGAATCTTGTTTTCTTTATGTATTTGATATGGCTTTCAGTTGGTTTGCTAACCTATATTAGCACCTTTTGCCATTTCTGACACTTAAATTCCAATGTAATGAACATATGGCATAGTCTAGCTCTGCTTGAAATACTTCCACAGTGCCATTTTCTATACTGTCATTGGATGTAATCCATTTTCAGCAGATCACTTGGCAGTCTTACCATGTTTCTGGGTCTGAATCCTTTGAGTGCTTCCCCATGAATATTTCAGCTTGTCAGGAGTATGATAGACTGCCTTTTATTCACTTTACCAAGCCGAGTTAGGAAGCCCTTTTCACTTTTGATCTGGAGATTTCCTACAATTGTGTTGAGACAGGAGCAAAGTCAAATGAGTGGTGCAAAAGATAGTTAAGAACAGCTGGCAATGTGTATTTTGCTGGTAAGCATTCAGTGTGGGTTAATAAAATAGCTGCTTTTCAAAGTAGCTGGCAGAGAGCTGAAAGGAGAGGAATAGATCAACCAATATTGTTTAATCAAGGTAGTTAAACAAAATCTGCATGGCTGGACATCAGAAAAAACTCCTGACAGAGCAGTATGACAATGGAACCAATTACCTAGAGAGGTTGTGGGCTGTCCTACACTAGAGGCCTTCTTGAAGCAGCTGGACAGCCATCAGTCAGGGATGCTTTAGGGTGGATTCCTGCATTGAGCAGGGGGTTGGACTCAATGGCCTTAGAAGCCCCTTCCAACTCTACTATTCTATGATTTCGTGTTAGGAGGGAGTCTACATCTGAGTACTAGGTGATGCATGATAAACAACAGAGGAGAGGAGCATAGAGAGCAACTATCCTCACTCTGACTAGGTGAGACTAGGGATGGGTGAAGCTAACAAGCTCAATTTGGCTTAGGTTCTCAATTTTCCAATGCTAAATTTGTTCCACTCTAATTTGGCATCAGATGGCAATTTTATTTTTACTCTGCAGAATTTTTTTTACACACTTTTATATGCATTTCCCCAAATATACAAATTTTTGTGTACACTTTTGCAAAGCGTTTTTGGGTGCTCCCCACCCAGCAATAATCTTACTTTTGGTGTATGTGTTTGTTTGTTTTTACAAAAAATAGACAGATTCATGTGCATATTTTTTAAAAATGTATGCATTTACACATTTTTTCTGAACTGTTTCTCAAACATTGGAAATGAATGGCTTTTTGGTGGCAAACTGCATTCCATTCATGATTATGTTTGGGAAGCCCCAATTTGGTAAACTCCATTGAAATCAGATACCAAATGCATTTCTTACCCGTCCCTAGGTCAGACTATTTGTATGGACAAATAGTCTGACCTAGGGATGTGTGAGAAATGCCCAGCATTCTCCCTAGCAACAGTTCTCCAGCAGTCCCAGGCAGAGGTATTTTGCATCACTTGGTACCCAGACCTTTAAGACAAATGGAAGATGCCAGGGATCGAACGTGGGACCTTCTGCATACAAAGCATGTGCTCTGCTGTTGAGTTATGGCCCCTTTCCCCATTCAAAAGCACGAAACAGAGGTGGCAGTTGCAATAAACCCAGAAAAACAATGCTGGGTTTGGCAAACAGGGCCATATAAATGTTAAAAGAAAGATGGACTATATACCAGTAAGATGTCAGAAGGTGGCCTTCAATTTACTCATAGCCGCTAAGATTGGCAGACACTGACATGCAAGGACAGCTGAATGGAATCTGGAAAACTGTTAGGAAGAAAGAGAGTTTTGACTTAACCCTCCCACTTTGATGGTTTTATACCCACTGAAGGCCTTATTTTTTAAAAAGCCACACTTATTTGGGGACACCTGGATGTCTTCTTTTGATATTCTTGCCCCCCCTCCAATAGTTACATTATTATTATTATTTATTTATTTATATAGCACCATCAATGTACATGGTGCTGTACAGAGTAAAACAGTAAATAGCAAGGCCCTGCCGCGTAACAGGTTACATATACATATACATTCTGTGTTGTAAACGGGAGGAGCTTCCATTGGTGGAAGGGGTGGATTCCTGCTTTGAGTGCAAACAGTTCCTGCAAACAGTTCCATCAGTGGAACTGTTTTTCCACGAAGGGAAGCTCATGGTAGAATCTTTGCCAACCGAGTGATTTTAGTGGGATTGTGTCATATCTGGTTTTCACTGAATGGATCGCCTGATCCCATGGAAAATGAAATAACTGAGTGACAGAAGAGGAAAGGGCAGGTCAGAGGACACTGTAGCAAGGTGTGTGGGTGTGGGTGTGGGTGTGGGTGTGTGAAGTATGTGTGGGTAGCCCTGCTACTTTTTAAAGAATACAGCTCTGACTGCCCAACCCAGATGGGTTTAGATAGGGGCTACATTGCATCTGGTCCTAGATGAGGGCCATCAGTGTAGCAGTTGGCACTGAGCCAGGAAGGTCCATGCTGCTTCCAGCCACCCCTCTCTTTGCAACAATCTCAGGGCCCAATGATCTACCTATTGTGTTGTAGCACAGGAGCAAGTGGTTGTGTATGGGATTTTTTTCCTGCCTGGGGACATAGAATGAGTGGATCCAATCAGGTGGGTTACATTAGGGACAGTATCAGACTTCTTTCAGTTTGAGGGCCAAATTCAATTTTGCAGAAGCCCTTGGAGTGCAGGTGCATTCTAGTGATGGTGAGGGAAAGTATCAAAAATAGCAGCCTATTGTAGCTTAAAGCCCTTAGTGCCAGTAACTAAACCTTGGGAGAGTCATTTCAACCCTTTAGAATGGTGGAGGGGTAAACTTCACAAAAGTTGGGAAACCACCAAATGATTGGGCATCAAGGGAAATGGGTGGGGCCAGAGGACGGAGGCATGGCCATCTGGGGAACCCAAGAGAGCCAGATTGGGACCCCAAGTGGGCCGGATTCAGCCCACAATCCTGAGTTTGAACACCCCTAGGCTAAGTAAACAAAGCAAGGGGAGGCTTGTCATTGAGCTATTGTTCTATTATCACATGGGGGGAAATCACGTTTACTTACCGTCACTTCTCCGCCCACGCAATTGTCCCTTATTACTTTCTCTTTTGAAAGAGGAAATAAACAATGTGCTCATGGCCCATCCAGTGGGCTGTTTTGATCGTGCTGCTTCTCCTGCACACAGCAGGAGATTGCGGCAACATCTGTCTTTTAAAAATAAGTCAGACTTACAGTGGGGGGAGGGATTGCGTGGCATGAAGAAGGCTAGAAGGAGTGGGCGACGCATGGAAGTCAGATGATGTCGTGAGAGGGACCTGCAACAATCTGTGAGTGTCCTGTGAGTGTGCAATAAAATGCTCATCTGATGTAGCTCTAGAAGTCTAAGAACAAGAAATGGTTCAGAAATGCTTTGTTTTGTTGAACTATTAAGATCTAAGAATCTTTAGCAATGTTCTGCTTAATAACAGAAATGTTTTATGTTTTTATATGCACAATATAGACTGATGTAATGTTATAAGCATATTTGTAATATTTTTAAAAAAAAAATGGATCAAAAAAGTACATACTTGCAACCCATCAAACAATCCTTGGTTGTACACTTTGTTTAGATGTATTTAATCTGCTATGAGGTGGTAAACGAGGAGGTAAATGCTTCCAAAGTACTGAACTATAGACAGACAGCTCAAATAGAGGCTGTCATCCGTAACAAGCAGGGGAGCAAGCGCATAGCCCCATAGCAATGGGGGTAGAAGACATCTGGCCAGGAAGGATCGGAGGCTTCTTGAATGAAGTTGGGAGGGGGGAACCCTGCGCACATGCTACCCCCCATAGCCTTCATTCCCATTCATAGTGCATCCAACCAATGAGTTTTCCCTAGCATTGTTTGTATTACTGTATGTACACACAGCTTCATAATTGAGTGCTACTAATAATAAACTGTGACAGAGCACTGGTTGTTCTTTTAGATTTATCCTGTTTTTCAAAATGTATTTTTAATCTGCATTAAGCACTCCTGTCTGGGTGAATGCTTCCCCGTGCGTGGGTGAACCAATTAAATGAGCATGTAACGTCTCCACTGAGAAAGAGGTGAGGCAGAACACAACTGTTAATCCCAGGAGAATGTTGGGCTAATGAAGAGCATGACTAACAAGCCACAGGTGTATCTCAGCGCACTTGGCTTGAAATACAGAGGCAACAAATACGGCATTAGTACGCTTCAGAGCACACCTCTGCAGTTGTTTCTGTATACTCGGCAGCAAGTGAAGCAAGTGAAATCCTGAAGACTGGGGCTTGCAAATGTGGTTGCATTTTGTGGACAGAAGAAGCCCAAGAAGGATGAGTTATTCTCAAAAGGTTTGTGAAGGCTTCTTCTATGAGTGGCTCGGTGCGTTAATTTATTGAATTAGAACCAAGGGGGTTGCATTGTCCACAGCACTACATAGGCAACTGCAGGTGTAGAATACATGACTCTGATGATTTCTGGTAACATGCTGGAACTTTACAGCAGGGATGGACGAATTTGTCAGTTTCACTTTCCCCTTCCTTGATTTTTGTTTTTCAAATTCCTGTTCTTTCCATCCCATATATGAAGAACTTTGCAAATTGTGGAATTTTTTTACCATATACAAACTAAAATGAAATCCTCACTCAACTGCACCAGCCAGGTTCAATAAGTACAGCTATTCTCAGCATGGAGATAACCATGTTGGAACAGCCTGCGCTGTAGTTGTAAAGATGAGGAGACTGGGGCTGGGAGAGTTGGCAGTCCTAATTCAGGACAACAAACAGGGATTTAAAGCCAGACTTTTAAAGCAAAGCACTCAAAGCCCTGAATCTAGCTGTTTCATTTTTTTCCTCCCACATTCAAATGTTTTAAATCTCACATTCTTTCCATTCCAATTTCCCATGTGGACAGTTTGATTTTCCCTATGTGTAAATAAGCAGGATTGGACATTCAGAGCTTTGAATCATGTCGTCTCTCAAGGTCTGCATATCAGTATGGTTAGGCTTTGGACAACATTTAGCAAACGCTTTAAAGACACATACATTTTCACATGTATATTAATGCTCAGCTTCCTGTCAATGCTGTCATTCTGTCTCTGGAATTTCAGCTAACGGTGTTGCTAAGGACACAAACCCAAACACAAGGAGGAGAACAATTCTTAGATTATTATTTTTTTGCATCCCTAGTGTTCACCAATCCCCAGTGTTTCCCTTTAACCTTCAAAGGATAGGGGTGATGTGACTTGGAGCTCCATCCGATGAGCGTTTTATTGCACACTTGTTACTGGGCACTCACGGATGCTTTGCAGGTCCCTCCCATGACATTGTCTGCCTTCCACGTGCCTTCCACCCCTTCTGGCCTTCCTCACATGACAAAAATCTATCCACAAAGTCCAATATATTTTAAACCTGGAAGTTGCTGCTCTCTCCTGTTGAGTGTAGGAGAAGTAGCACGATTAGAACAGCAAACTGAATTAGCCTCGTGCTCCTTGTTTACTTCCTCTTTCGAAACAGAAAGTAACAAAAACACGGGCGGAGAAGCAATGATAGGAAGCATATGGAAATATCAAATCAGTCAATTTCTGAATCATGTCACTTTCACATGTGTTTATCAAAACTCCATTCAGACCATTTCTCCATTAATCTTCAAAGCATTATTTAATGGACATGGAAATTTGCATTTAAGTATGTATTTATATATATAGAAGTATACCATTTACTTTTATTTACCCTCGCTTTCTTATCACCATTACAATAATTATTTATAATACTTTGCCAACTTTTTATCTCTAATTCTGAAATTTTTATTGGTAGCATCCTAAACAAAAAATTAATCTTTGCTAAAATCTTCATTTTTATTAATGCTATTCTTCCAAACCAGGATAAATTTAATCTTTTATATTTTTCCAATTTTGCTAAAATTTCTTTTTTTAACACATTTAAATTCTCTTTCTATAAACTCTCTAACTTCTTCGTAATTTTTATTCCCAAATATTTAATCTGATTCTTAACTCTCATTTCTCTTCCCTTTTCTTCCCAATCCTTCTCTTCCTTTTTAGTATAATTAAACAACATCATTTCTGATTTGGACCAGTTTATTCTTAACCCAGTAATATCCTCAAATTCTCTCAATTGCTGTTTAATTCTCCCCATCTTTTCTATTGGATTCTTAATAGTTAGCAGCGTGTCATCTGCAAACATATTCAGTTTAATTTTTTTCATACTACCTATTCCTTCAATCTCCTCATCTTCTCGTATTGCATTCGCCAATAATTCCATTACCATTACAAACAGGACTGGCGAGAGTGGACATCCTTGCCTTGTCCCTCTGGCTAGTCGTATCTTATCCATCACACCATCATTCACTACCACTACAGCTGTATTTTGAGAGTACAACTGTTCTATTATAGCTTTAAATTTATTTCCAAATCCCATTTTATTTAAAACCATCTTTAAAGCTTGCCAGCTCAAACAGTCAAAAGCCTTAAAAATATCCAATGCCAAAATTCCAGCTTTAACCTTAGACTTATTTATCACCTGTATTACATTTAAAACTCTTCCCACTAAATTGTGCATTTGTCTGCCTGCTACAAATCCACATTGATCCTCCCCTATGTATTCATCTATAAATTTGTTCAACCGCCTTGCTAAAATAGTTGAAAATTTTTTAGCATCTTGGTTTATTAATGAAATAGGTCTATATGAATCAGGGACAGTCAAATCTTTGTCTGGTTTTGGTATTAAAATTATTAATGAATGTTCCCATGATTCTGATGTTCTTTCTCCTTCCAATATGGAGTTGTACAGCTTCAATAATTTCGGTACTAAAAAAGTCTTAAAAACCTTATAATATTCTGAGCTTAAACCATCTACCCCCGGTGATTTACCCACTTTCAAATTCTCAATTACTTCTTCTACTTCTCTTTGCGTTATAACCTTCTCCATTAACTCTTTATGTTCTATTTTTATTCCCTTCTTTATATACTTTTCTATATAAGCTTCCAACTTCTGTTTTTGAGTGTCCTTACCCTTATACAATTCTTGATAAAATTCTTGGAAAATTTTTATTTTACCCTTCATTATATGACAATAATTCCCTTGTTTATCCTTCAATATTCCTATCCCATTCCTGGCTTTTTCCTTTTGTGTGAGTCTGGCAAGCAATCTAGAGTTTCTATCGCTGTTTCCAAAATACTCCTTTTTCATATATATTAAATTTTTCTGAACTTCCTCTAAATTTAAATTTTCTAATTGCTTTTTCTTTGCTTGTATTTCTATTAATTTATATTTATTTTTAAATTGCCAATAATCTTTCTCCAATTTCTTAATCTCTTCCTCCAATTTTTCCTGCTCTGCTATTTGTTGCCTCCTTAAATTGCACATTTCTCTAATACATATCCCTCTTGTTACTGCCTTCATGGTATCCCAAACTACTGCCCTTGACATTCCTCCCTTCTCATTAATTTCCCAAGTCTTTGTCAGTTCTGTTTGCATTTTTTCTACCACTTTATTGTACTTCAAAAGTTTTGTGTTTAATTTCCACCTAAACGCTTCTTTATAATTCTTTCTAACTGTGAACTCTAAACTTAGCAATGCATGGTCTGTTACCTTTATTACCCCCATTTCCATTTTACATACCTTACTTGCAAACTCTTTTGAAACCAATATATAATCTATTCTAGAGTATGTATGATGAACTGAGGAGTAGTAAGAGAAGCCAGGGTTCGACCCATTCAGTAAACGCCAACAAACTACATAATCTTTTTCTTTTACTAGTTTATTTAATATAGTAACATTATTTCTCTTTTCCGCATTAGTGGGGTTTGACCTATCCACTCTATTATCCATTACCATATTAAAATCCACAGCTAAAATAAGATGCCCCTCCCTAAACTCCTCTATTTCTTTAAATAATTCCATAAAAAACTCTCTATGTCTCTCATTGGGGGCATAAACATTAACTAATGTATATGATTCATTTTCAATTTGTCCCTTTATCATAAAATATCTACCATTATCATCCTTTTTTATAGTTTTTAATATAAATCCACTTTTTTAAAAAATCAAAATTGCCACTCCATTTTTTTTTTTGATGTCCCCAATGACTTTTCATAATAGACTGACCACTTTGTCCGTATTTTGTTTACGCCATCAAATTTTTGGTGTGTTTCTTGCATCATAATAATATCAGATCTTTCTTTATTTAACATTTGTTCTATTCTCCTCCTTTTCACGACTGCCCCCAGACCTTTAACATTAAGCATTGATACTTTAATTTTTTTATCCATATTTACTCTTTTGATTCTTCTTCCGATCCCATGTGCTCTGCATCTCATAAACATAAACAACAAAAAACACAAACCCTGAATCCCCCTTCAACTCCCTCCCTCCCACCCTATTAAACCCCCCCAATCTCCCATCCCCCCACCTCCTTCCCCCCCATATCCCCGTAAGTCTACCACTCCAGCCATTAACTACCTTAAGGGGGGGGAGGCGGAGTTCCGCCTGAGCGGCAAGATCTCTATACTTAACAGCTTTTATGTATTATTATCTCATAACCATTCAACATTTTACCCCATCCCAGATGCTCCCGCTTCAGCTCCGTTTCCAACTTCAGCTCCAAGACTTGCTTCCTTAGATAAACCCAGACTCTTCAGCAACTCCTTGCCTTGATCCAAAGAGGTTACTCTGTATTGAGTCCCACCATATGAAAACTTTAAGAAAACAGGGTAGCCCCAAGCATATTTTATTGCGCTTCTTGTTAACGTTTCAGTTATTTGCTTAACGCTGCGTCTCCATTGGAGTGTTTGCTGACAAAGATCGTTGAATACTTGCACTGCTTTGCCTTTATATTTTATCATGGCCATGGACCTCAATTTCTTCATCACTTGCTCCTTTTTGTAATAACTGCCAAATTTCACAAGAATGTCCTTGGTTCTTTCTGTAATTTGCTCCTCCCACTCTGTGGATCCTTTCCAGGTCACAGTCTTTTATATCCAGATCAGGCATCATATCATTGAACCATTTCAGAATTATTTTTCTCAAATCCTCTGCTGGTTCTTCAACAAAGTTTTTAATTCGTAGGTTGGAACGTCGGTCCTGATCCTGCAATTGGATCAACTTTAATTCTTGATCTTGGAACTTCACCTCACAGCCTTTTTCAAAGACATCCTGCCTTTTCTCCACTAATTTTACTTCAGCATTTAGCATCTTTATAGCTCTGTCATTCTGGGCAATCTTGTCCGCGAGCACCCCCATCCTCTGATCTGCCTTCTTTGCATTTTCATCCATCTTCTTACTCAGCGTTGCTGTACTGTCCAAAATCAGCCTCTTCAGATCTTCCATTGTAGTTGAAGTTGGCACCGTGCCAGGTTTCTCCGCCATCTTGACAGAACTGCCGCTCTCGCTTTCACTTCCACTACTTTGTGTAACTTCTTCTGTAGACAGTTTCTCAAGATGGGCCAAATTATGATTAGAGGGGTGTTTTGTAGCCTTCCCAGGGTTTTTTTTTTATTATTATTTTCTAACATTTGGCATGGATCTAATTTTGACTCTCACTTAATGTCCCGTATACACTCCGCACCGTCTCTTTTTCTTTGCAGATAAACACTTCCTCCTTCGATGCTTTTTAAAGGGTGAATTTACTGCCAATTAGACATTCTTCTCAGATAAGGAGTGTAATTCACCGTCTTTATCAGACTGGGATACAAAAGAGCTCTGACATTCACAAAGCCAGTTTCATTTTCATTGCTCCCCCCTCCGTTCCGTCTGACTAATTTACAACCAGAAACACCGGGCTGCTTTTCTCCCTCCTTATACTGATTCTGCTTCCAAAAACAAGATTTTCACCCTCACTTAAAAGTCATAATCATTTCCCTTCATTTTCATTGACGACCCATGCCTTTTTGAATGAGATAATTAAGTTCTCAGATCTCCCCATACGGGAGTCTCAAGGAGAGATCTTACCCATCATGGCGTCCAACTCCGCCCCCCAAATATTAAACTTCTAATCGCACCATAATCCTGGAGATCTGGATCTGGTCAGTTCATATCAGAATTCACTAAGATTGAATTCCTCAAACATCCATAGATGTTTAAACAGTTCAAACAGAGAAAATATTCATCTCAGCTCAAGCATAATGTGAATCAGTGCAGTCACTTCTAGGGATTAGGTGAGGAATCTGCTCCACTAATTCCCCCTGCCCCCCATGTTTCTCTAATCCAGACATTCTGGAAGAGTATGTGGACTGGGATGCACTTTGTTGTTTGGAGGTCCATACATTGCAAAACTTGCCATACATTCCATGGAACAGGAAAAATGTGTCCAGTAAATGTGCACACTTGAAAAGTGCACAAAGAAAAGTAAGTTACCTTTCAAGTATACATTCAACATGCTTTACTCAACATGTATCCCAAAATGTGTGAAATTTGAAAAAAATGATTGTTTTAAAAAATACACTTTCCTCCTCCTCCTCCTCCTCCTCCTCCTCCTCCTCCTCCTCTTCTTCTTCTTCTTCTTCTTCTTCTTCTTCTTCTTCTTCTTCTTCTTCTTCTTCTAACCACCATTGCATGGAACTGGCACAGAAATGACTTGGAAGTGGGAAAACAGAATTGGAGTATACAGATCCACCCATTCACCCATTCGGGGCGCAATCCTTTATTTCTTTCCACCTGTATAGGAGCTATAACATTCAACAGGAGCCCTGCTAGACTGGCAGAATGCCAAATATGCTAGTGCCATTGAAAGACCTCAGATATACCTGCAGAACAATATTTTATTTATTTATTTATTTATTTATTTATTTATTTATTATTACATTTATTTACCGCCCCACAGCCAAAGCTCTCTGGGCAGTTTACAACAGTTTAAAATAGTAAACGTTAAAAAGTATACAAGATTTTTTTAAAAAAAACCAGAAACATAAAAACAGTATAAAAACAACAACAGTATCCATTTAAAACAACAATTCTGGGGTCCATTAAAACAAACTTAATGTTATTAAATGCTGTTAAAATGCCTGGGAGAAGAGAAAGGTCTTGACCTGGCGCCGAAAAGATAACAATGTTGGTGCCAGGCGAGCCTCATCGGGGAGATCATTCCACAGTCGGGGGGGGCACCACCGAGAAGGCCCTCCCCCTTGT
Organism: Elgaria multicarinata webbii; assembly: GCF_023053635.1. Classification (NCBI taxonomy): domain Eukaryota; kingdom Metazoa; phylum Chordata; class Lepidosauria; order Squamata; family Anguidae; genus Elgaria; species Elgaria multicarinata. The sequence goes on from NC_086174.1 coordinate 52,436,305, forward strand.
TGCCATCCTCCGAGCTTCCCCCAGAGTAGGCACTCGGAGGAGGACCTTAGATGTTGAGCACATTGTATGGGTAGGTTCATGTCAGGAGAGGCATTCCATCAGGTATTGCGGTCCCAAGCTGCAATAGGCTTGGGATCATCTGGGTGATGATAAAGGAAATAGACAGCAAGAACAACAAGCTGAGATGTGTATTTTGTTGTTTTAAACCCAGAGATACCCAATTATAAACTTTTCTTCCATTTCAAAAGGGAAATAAATCAGAGCAACAGAAAGAGAGGTTGCCAAATGCCTATAACGCAGCATAATGTATATAACTGATTATTTCATATTTCTACTTTTATGTGTCTCTGAAGACCACTCCTAAGTGTTTCATTTCTGTCCCACACTGGGCTCTAATGAACTTACTACACACCAAGAAGTGTCAAAGTCTTACCAAATGTTTTACTTTAAAGAAAAACAACAACCCATAAATTGGCACAAATGAAAGATCGTTGTTCCAAATACACAGCTTCTTTGTTTGTCTGTAATAGCTGCTATAAAGCCTCATTAAACCAAACAGCCACTGCATTTCATCCAACCCACCTAGCCAAAGATCTAGGCTGGATCTACACTACTGCTTTAAAGCGCTTTATAACAGTTATAAAGCGCTTTAACTGCTTTAAAGCGCTATAAAACTGTTATAAAGCGCTTTAAAGCAGTAGTGTAGATCCGGCCCTAGTTTGAAAGGATTGTACAATAAGCACTGGCATTCTAAATGTTGGTTTAACACCCAATCAGCCTTATTGCTCCCTATTGCTGCTTTAGCATCCTAATCTGCAACCCTCTGAATTGGACTGACCCTAATGAGAGATTCTGAAAATCGTGCCATTTTTCTAGGTCCTTGCAATTCAGTTGCCATTTTCTCTGATATATGGGGTGAGCTTTAGCATGAAGCACCCTGCAGCAGACTCTGTAGTGTAACACCTGGAGAGGGGAGTTGGCATTTTTCTGAAGGGTGGTGCTTCCGGTCTTTGATCATTTGGTGTCTGTTACTGCCTGCTTCTTTGCTTTCCCCCTTTCCTTCCTCATCCCCTGCGTTTCTAGATTTTCTTCAGCAATGACTCCTCCACATGCGGAATTGTTGCAACGCCTCCTTAAAAAACAACAAAAAAAAAAAAACATGGTTAGCAGTGCAATCATATGCATGCCTATTCAGGAGTAAATTCCAGTGTGATCAATGGGGCTTACAGGATCATCACTTGAAGGAAAATTGTGTTTGCTTACCATTGCTTCTTCGCCCATGTATTTGCCCCTCATTACTTCCTCTTTTGAAAGAGGAAGTAAACAAACTTACAGTCTTTTAGATTGTAAGCCTGTGGGCAGGGACTGTCAAGAAATACTTTTGTAAGCCGCCATGAGAGCCTTTTTTGGCTGAATGGCGGCATAAAAATCCTTAAATAAATAAATAAATAAATAAATAAATGTGCATGTGGCCCATTCAGTGGGCTGTTTTGATTGCGCTGCTTCTCCTGCACACAGCAGGAGAGAGCGGCAACTCCCATCTTTAAAAATAAGTTGGACCTACTGGGGTGCGTTGTGTGTTTGTTTGTTTTGTGGCAAGAAGGCTAGATGGGGCAGGAGGCGTGCAGGACACTGAAGATGTTGTGAGAGGGACAGACGAAAATCCCTGAGTGCCCAGTAACAAGCATGAAATTAAACACTCATCTGATGGAGTTCTTATTTCCAGGTTTTTTTTGTTTGTTTGTTTGTTTTTTACAGGATTGCAGTCTGACTTACTCTGAAATCAGTCTGTTAGAAAGGATTAGGCTCAAAGATACCCAACACCAAACATTCATGAGTGATTTCCTGCATCTTGGTAGGGTCTGTAATTATATGTGTTTTATGCCTTTAAAAATTACTTGTATGTGTCACTGTTTCGTTATCAGTCCATAAATTAACTGAGTTGATTTGCTAATGCCTTTAGCTTTCCTAATCACCTTTCACAGATGTGCACGGGCATCATCATCTAACTGAGGTAATAATAACTGAGGCTTTTTCTTAACTGCTTGCATGATGGGGGGGGGGGATGAGGATTAACATTTTAGAGCCAGAATCTGAAGAAAGTACAGACATTCAAGAGGGATCCACACATTCAGTTGGAGATTTACTTTCACTTTTCATGGCACCTGTGCCAACTGCCAAAGGGGAAAACCCCTTTGGGGGGTGGGTTGTGTGTTATGCAGGAGAAATTGCTTCAGAGAAGAGTGAAATGAAGGCTCCAGCAATACTCACAATTCCCTCCCCAGCAAGACTATCAATTCATTGGTTCCCATGTAAGTTTTCTATTATTATTATTATTATTATTATTATTATTATTATTATTGTGGTTCCCACTATAAAAAAACCCATGCCAACCTGACATACATGCACAATATAGGATTCCACTATATCTATATTCCACTATATAGGATTCCACTGACAATAATCAGCACAATAAGACAAACTTTAAAAAGCCACACTTCTTTAAGGCAATACTTGAAATAACAAACAGTAATAATTAAAATACACAGATTTCAACCAAGTTCGGCTAGCATCCTCTTGTGCCTGTGCCTTTGCAGAAATGACTACTCATGCAATAGGGCTTTTATTCTTCGAAAAATATCCCGCACTTAAAAAAAAAAGACACTGTAGACCTGGAAAAAGTGCAGGTAAGGGCAACTAAAATGATCAAGGGGCAGAGTATGAGGGAAGGTTACAACAGCTGGGGTTGTTTTGCTTTGGGGGGCGGGGAAAGAGGCTAAGGGGAGACATGATAGAGGTCTACAAAATTATGCATGGTGTGGAGAATGTGGATAGGGAGACATTTTTCTCCATCTCTCGCAATACTAGAATCCAGGGTGATCCCATGAAGCTGATCGGTTGGAGATTCAGGACAGAGAAAAGGAAGTACTTAGAATCATAGAATCATAGAATAGTAGAGTTGGAAGGGCCTATAAGGCCATCGAGTCCAATCCCCTGCTCAATGCAGAAATCCACCCTTCTTCAGACAGCCCTAAACAATTTGGGGCCGGGATACCTGAGAGAGCGCCTTCTCCCTTACTAACCTGCCTGATCACTTAGGTCAACGGAGGGCATGCTCCTGGTGGTTCCACATGGACCTATGGCCTGACTGGAATCCACCAAGAGATGAGCCTTTAGTGTAGTGGCCACTTCTCTGTGGAACTCTCTGCCCCTGGAGGTCAGGCAGGCACCAACACTAGGCTGCTTCCGGCACCTCCTGAAAAGAACTCTGTTTCAAGATGCCTTCCCCACTGCTTTTCTGGTTCCTCTGTTCTTAAATTGAACAATTTTAATTTGCTTTTTAAATCTTCTTTCTCTTACCGTTCATACCTGTATTCACTACTCTGGAATCTGTGGCCGTTGCTAGATGAGAGTTTAGCCCGGTGTGAGGCCCGGGCTCCCTGCTGTGCATGCAGATGACGCACAGGGGATCCCGGGGTCAGGCCGGGCTAAACCCTCCCTTGACCCGGGATAACTGGATCCACTTGCGGCCCGGTTTTTCCGCAGCCCTGGGCTGAGCCCGGGTCTGTGGAAGGTCTAGCTGGTTCCGTGGCTTTTCCCGGCTGCTCGCTTACTCGCGAGTAGCTGGGAGAAGCCGAGCGCTGTGCCGGGGGGGGTAAAATCATGGGGGGTGAGATGGGGGCAGGGGGGAAAAGAGCGGACCTGGCGGGACAGATGGGGGAAGAGCGGAGCCAGAGTGGGGACATCACAGACGGGGGGTGGGGGTGGAGGGGGCATCGGACATGGTGAGTGGGTGATTGGGTGGGTGGGTGATCAGGTGCGCATGGCGATCGGGCAGGCAATCGGGTAGGGGGGCATCAGACATGGCGGATGGGGGGAAGAAGAATGGGGCCAGGGCAAGGAGATCGGGGATGGGGGGAAGAAGAACAGGCCAGGCCAAGGAGATTGGGGATGGGGGGAAGAAGAATGGGGCTAGGGCAAGGAGATTGGGGATGGAGGGCAGAGGGGGCATCGGACATGGAGAGCGGTGGGTGGACAGGCGAGTGAGCTGGGGACAGGCTGGTGAGCGAGCGGGGGGCGGATAGGAGAGCGAGCGAGCGGGGGTGGACATGGCGAGGAGGGGTGGATGGGCGAGTGAGCAGGGGCGGACATGGTGAGCGGGGGGCGGATGGGCGAGCGAGCGGGCGGGGGGCATGAGACATTGTGGGGGGAAATCAGGGGAAGGGGGAGTGGGGAACCCTTTATTTTTTCTAAAAATAAGACTTACCGTTTTGTTGGTGCACTCCTGCGCACATGACCCACGTTAAGATTAAAAAAAATGGCCGATGCGGCGGGGCTTTCCCTTACCCCATCGCGTGTTATGTCTGGCTAGGGGTGACGGCCCACACTACCTGCAGCATGGCCTCGCCCCTACTCCCCACCGGATTATCAGGTAGGTCTAGCAGGGCCCTGTGTTAGATAATTGAGTGGTATATAAATATTGTTAATAATAATAATAATAATAATAAATTCGCTACCATTGGCCACCAATTTGAATGGCTTTAAAAGGGAGTTAGATGCATTCCTGGTGGAGAAGGCTATCAATGGCTACTAGTCCAGATAACTATGTGCTGCCCCCAGTAACAGAGGCAGTAAGCCTATGTACAACAGCTGCTTGGGAACATGGGTAGGAGGGTGATGTTGCACTCGTGTCCTGCTTGTGAGTTTCTGTTCAACAGCTGGTTGGCCACTGTGTGAACAGAATGCTGGACTAGATGGAACTTTATTCTGATCCAGCATGGCTGCTGCTGCTGCTGCTGCTTCTTCTTCTTCTTCTTCTTCTTCTTCTTCTTCTTCTTCTTCTTCTTCTTCTTCTTCTTCTTCTTCTTCTTCTTCTTCTTCCCCAACACAAGCAAAAACACTCACTTCCAGAAGAGGGCAGATCAGCTAAGCTTGAAGAAGTTAGTTCTACTATCTTGTCATAGTCCAGAAATAAGCATTTCTGTTCATTTTGGGATGTTGTTTTTAGATGTACGAAAGCACCATTGCACAAGTGGTCATTCCCATGAATGCACTGGAACCAGTGGAGGCAGAACATCCCTGTTGGATATTTCTCTTAAAGTCCCAGTCCATGGAATGGGTAAATCTGTCAAGCATGATCTTGTCAAGGTTCTCAATGCCCCCTGACTGCCGCTGCCAAGCTCATTCTGATTCCAGTCCACACTGGATTGTGAGCCTTACACACACACACAGGAATTCATATGTATTTCTATGCACATTTTGTGCATTATTTGTACAGATTTCCTCAATGGACATTTTTAATGCACCTTTTCCCATTGAGAAAAGTGTTTTTGTGTGCACACTTTCAAAATGTATGCATTTTTTTGGAACACATTTCTTTCCCCTGAAACTCTTCACAAGCCTCAGAAATGTAGGGCTTTCATCAGCCAGATCATTCTGTTCTGGGTTTCATCACAGGATGTGTGATCTTGGTATTCTCCCATGAAATGCAAACCCCATAAAGTTCTCTCCCATCCCTAATTCTGTCCTGCTCATTCCCATTCTCCATTCTCTCCCAACCAAAGTAATGTCACTCTCCCCACCCACTCTCTTGCCATATCTCTTCATGAAGGCCCACTAGTCAAATATGAATAAAAGTATTTCCTAGTCTTAAACCCATACCCCATTTTGCTGTTCACATCATAGAACCATAGAGGCATGGAAAGGACCACAAGGGTCCTCAAATCCTATTCCCTCCCAATGCAGGAAATCTACTATGAGTGTCTTCAGATGGGGGGGATCGTGTTTCCCTACCGTTGCTTTGCAACCTGCTTCTTTCCCACAACTGGGGCAAACAGCTTCCACTTTCTTTACATGGGGAAGAAAGAGGAAGCAAGCAGTGCCCACGTGACCCATTCAGTAGGTGTTGTCATTGCACAGTTTCTCCTGCACACAGCAGAAAATGGCGGCAAGTATCGTTATAGACCAAAAAAAAAAAAAAGGATTTTCCAGGTCTTATTTTGTGATGGGAAAAAGTGCAGAAGGAGTGGGAGACACACAGGAGGATCACTGCATCATCAAAATGCCCCACAAAGACCCATGAGCGGCCAATCGCAAATCGTGAGTGGTCATAAAATGCTCCTCTAAAAACCTTTAATGAAAGAGAGTCCACCACCTTCTGAGACCATCTCTTCCACTGTTGAACAGCTCGTACTGTCAGGAACTTCTTCATAAGCTTTAGCTGAACCTCTTCTTCTAATTCCAACCTTTTGATATGGGCAACAGAATTTTTTATTATCATTATTTTTGCTACATCTTCCATATGGCAGCCCTTCAAATATTTGAAGATGCCTATCTTCTAACCTCTTAATCTTATCTTCTCCAGGCACTGAGAATGTGCAGATTTCATTAAATCCATTCCATCTCTGTTTTGTGGATTGTCAAGCATCTTTTGTGCCATTGACCACTTGTTGATGGAATTGGATATGGATGTACAAGAATTTAAATCCTGTTTGCAGATGTGTCTTTGTTGTAATACACATTAGCAGTAATGAGCACATGGGCAAGTGCATAAATCACCCCCAAAAGAAAAGAAAACTGGTCTGCAAGTCTGCAGAATCCATGCTACTTGCAGTTGCGGAGGGACAACAGTTTTTTGCAGAATCTATATGTTGGATTCATAGAAATCAAACTCATTTGAATCTGTTGCTGATACCCCTACTCCAAGCTAAACACTGCCAACTCTTTCAACCTGTCATCATAGGACTTGGATTATAGGCCATCTTTGTTACCATCCTTTGCTCATGTTCCAGTTTCTAATATCTTTTCTTAACCTGCAGTGCCTGAAACTGGATACAGGACTCCGCCAGATTGACAATAAGTCTCTGACACATGTAGCCAGGAACTCACCATGTCAAGCAGCTTAAGAAAATCCCTAGAATGTAGGGCTGTGCACAGGGGCCTCCCACTGCTTCGGATCGTGATCTAGACCATGGTGGCAGCGGATAGTGGAGCCAGGTAAGCTGGTTCCCCTCCCCACTTACCTGGCTCCGAAGCTTCGGACTGGTCTGAATCACTTTGGACTGGTCCGAACCACTTCGGGCTGATCTGGACCTCCCCCAATCCGATCCAGAACTGGGCTTCAGAGATCCGGATTCGCCTGCTCTGCTTCAGAACCGGGGATCCGTAACAGAGCGGAGCATCCCCCTACTGGAATGTTTTGAAAAGCAAAATTTGGTGATAGATATCAACGATGGCCTTGCTTCTGAAAACCACCACCCATGTTATGCTCTAGCTGCAGAATTTAGGTAAAATTGTATTGGGCCAAATAGCCAGTATTCAGAATACAATCCTGAATAATGTATGCAGAGATAATAACTATGTCAACCACTGATTTGTAAAAGAAGGAACAAAAAAGAAAGATAAATGCTCTCAGAAGTCGCTGATGGCTATAGTAACTGTATAATTTACATGATTCTCATAATGGAGGGCATAATCTTTAAAAGTTCCATGTTCTTTTATTGCTGAAACAGCAACAAATTTTGCTGCCAGCAGGCAGAAGTAGCAAGTAGTAATAAGCAGTAGAATACATTGAAGGGAAGGAGAAGTGATTTGCATTTATTCAGCAAAGTTGGCAAAATGTAATATAGCCAACCTTTTAAAAGGAGATAGGATTGAGACATCTGTAGCAAGAGGAGAGGGAGAGAGAGAGAGAGAGAGAGAGAGAGAGAGAGAGAGAGAGAGAGAGAGAGAGAGAGAGAGATGTCTCCTGTGACAACTTAGAATGATGCTAGTAGTCGTTTTTCCTAAAAAGTTGCCATATAACTGTTAAAAGCAGAATATTTTTGTTTAAAATTTTGCTTCCGTGGCTGCCAAATAATGACCAGTAAATTCTAGTAACCATTCTAAACTTCACCATGAGTGTCTGATAGTGAAAGCGTATATATTTCTTCTAAGAGGTAAGCTCTAATAAGTTCAGTAGATCTTGCTCCCGGGCAAATGTTTATAGGATTGATTCCTGAGTATACCCAGTCTCCTGGAAGTAAGTCCTATTAAACTCAGCAGGACTTACTTCAAATGAACATTTATAGGATTGAGTTATCAGAGTCCTCGTTACATGAACAAGTATTCATATTTTCTTCCAATGTTGGCATTTTGCATATTTAACTCATGGTGCCAAAAAACTGATATTTTAATCTCTTTGAGTCAAACAATCTTAATTCTCACAAGTGAGACCAGTGTTTATGTGGTGTTAAGACTGCCACATTTGTAATGCAGTAAGAGACGATGAGCAAAGCATACATATGCATCCAAGGCTATGAATTGGCAGGCGCATTCAACTGAATGGCCAATGGAATTGGCCAAAATTCAAAAAGATAGACAGATTTCCTGTGAAATCCATTGTTGGGACTAAGGAAATGGAATTTGAAATTAAATTCTTCCACCAGGTTTCACACCTCACTGATTTTGTTTTCATTAACAGCTCATCTATACCAGACATTTATGGGTTGTTGTTTTTCTTTTTCTTTTTCCAGTTTGGGAAATAGTGCAGTTTATTTATCTTAATTTATTTTAGATACTTACTCCCCCGTTCCTTTATCCAAAAGAGCTCACAGAGCAGCTTAGAATAAAATCAATACAAACAATACAAACCAATGAAACAACTTAAAAGCAGGGCACATAGAATTTCATCTGTGAAACAGCATTAAAACCATGCTCTAAAAAGCCTAGGGAAATGAAAAACGGTTTCACCTGGTCCCAAAAGGAAAACAGAGTTGGCGTCAAACCAACCTCCCTGGGGAATGAGTTCCAATCAAAGAGCCCTGTTTCCACCAAACCACCTCCTGGTTTTAATAGTCGGGTGGGGAGGGTGGGGGCACTCAAAGAAGGGCCTCTGATCACCATCACAATACTCAGTCCAGTTCATGTTGAGGAAGATGGAAGGTTGAACTACCTGGGGCTCAACCCATTCTAACCATTGTTCTTTTATTGTAATGTGTGGTTTCTCAGATCATCAGGTTGCCCACATTTTTATAGACAGTGGTAATATTTGAGAGCTACTGTGCTCAACATCCATCATGAATAGAAGGAGGGAGCAATTGTCCATATAGGCCCTCTTCACTCATTTGCTTACACCCATAGAATCATAGAATAGTAGAGTTGGAAGGGAGCTATAAGGCCATCAAGTCCAACCCCCTGCTCAATGCAGGAATCCACCATAAAGCATCCCTGACAGATGGTTGTCCAGCTGCCACTTGAAGGCCTGTAGTGTGGGAGAGCCCACGACCTCCCTAGGTAATTGGTTCCATTGTCGTACTGCTTTAACTGTCAGGACGTTTTTCCTGATGTCCAGCCAGAATGTGACTTCCTTTAACTTGAGCCTGTTATTCCGTGTCCTGCACTCTGGGATGATCAAGAAAAGGTTCTGGCCCTCCTCTGTGTGACAACCTTTTAAGTATTTGAAGAGCGCTATCATGTCTCCCCTCAATCTTCTCTTCTGCAGGCTAAACATGCCCAGTTCTTTCAGTCTCTCTTCATAGGGCTTTGTTTCCAGACCCCTGATCATCCTGGTTGCCCTCCTCTGAACACGCTCCAGCTTGTCTGCATCCTTCTTGAAATGTGGAGCCCAGAAGTGGACATAATACTCAAGATGAGGCCTAACCAGTGCCGAATAGAGAGGAACCAGTACTTCACTCTATTTGGAAGCTATACTTGCACTAATACATCCCAAAATAGCACTTGCCTTTTTTTCAAAATGTTGGCTCATTTTCAGCTTGTGATCTACAACGTGCATGGTGGCATGGCAATTGCCTCCCATGATGTCCCCCTTGCAGTTGAGGAGTAAATTTATGACTATGCCTGGGCCCCCTCCCCACTTATTGGAGACCCTATTTACACCACTGTGTAAGGAACTGGGGGAGAGGGTGGTGCTCTGCTTTTTGTGGTACAGCCTTTGGTCCAGGGGACTGTGTAGCCATGCTGCAGTCTGGGAGCAAGCTGGGAACCTATCAGCAGTGAAAATTTATTTGAGAGGGCAGAGCCTAGATGGAGAACATGGAGAGAATTCTCTCTCTGGTCCAATTCTGCAGCATATATATGAAGCCCCCACATGACTTTGGCCATTACCAACTTCCCTCACTGTTTCAGTATTCTTTCATTACTATAGATGGAGATTAGCTGGATGGGGATGGGAAGGAATTTTACTCACTTGCGAATTCAAGCTGTGTGTTGAGAGGGTTTTGCCTTCTTCATAGCAGTATGGTTGACTCCATTATACTTCTGCCTCAACTTCTTCCCTGCATGCAAATGGACCGCTCCATGTCAGGGGGTAAACATGGGTTGGGGTGCCTGCTTCCCCAAAAGGGGGGGCTGCATTAGGGATCTTTGGGTGGGACTTCAAGACTGCAGTCCAGCTTGGCGTCTAGCATGCCTACCACAACTAGTGATCACAGGAAGAGCTCATATTATTTCTCCATACCATAGTGGGCCCAACACTCCTACACCACCCAACTTTACCCCAGTATGTGGGCTGGGGAGAAGAATTGGCTTGTAGCTGGGCTGCCCGAAAACTGGATTATATGCCATGTCAGACTTTATAAGCTGTAACCAATAAAATTGTGTCCAATTACAATCCATCCTGATTGCATGTAATAAGCCATGGTGGGCTATTGTAAGGTTCTGGATGGCTTGTTACCCAGGGCAACAAGCCACCCTGACCAGGTTTGCATGACATGACAAGACATGCTGCTGAACATAATCATGCAAATCTCGTGGCTTATTTCCCCTTCTGTGATCATGAACCCCCAGTCAATGTATCTATAAAAACCTGATACAACTGTCAGAAAGCATGTTGCTGTGATGTCCTGGAAATGTGTTAATTACCTGGTTTACCCAACTTGTAATGCACATTTGTGTTTTGACTCAAGCGCCATTTATCTAAGAAGTGCTTGGGTAAGCAAAACAGCACTCTATCATGACAGGTGCTATGGAGTCAACACAGGGCGGATGAAGCAAACTCACAATACTGGTGGGTGGGTTGTGTCTGTGTGAAAATGCACACACAGTATGATCAGTGCACAAGGATACCTTTATGAGCCAGGAAGGAATTTTCAGAAAACAAATAGCTTTTCACATTAATATCAAGCTATTTCCAGATTCACCCATCACTTCTTAATTGTCATGATTTGTTTGGAAGAGGGCCTCAAAACAAGGAAATTAGACTACTACATTGAACAATACTTCATTAAGCCTGTTAATTACCAACAAACTCCCATAAAGGATGGCAAGCCCACAACCATTAAATAAGTAGGTGATCCAATAAGTTACACTACTTTGACCTATGATTATTCTAAGCGAGATCAGTTGCCCAGAAAACAGATTATTTTTCTGTAGCAGTTCCGTCTTGGCTCTTTCTTTTTCTGCTGACATTAATCATTTATATAGCACTTTTATAGGCAATGTGCTTCACACTCTTTGAGTGCAATCCTGACATTAGTTATGCAAAGGTCAGTCACATTGCCTTCAATGGGATATATGCATGAATAACGAGGAGCTGAATTGTAGCCTTAATTTCCATATTTCTGAACAATCATCTTGGGAGTTAAATTTCATTATTGTGGAGAACTACATGAGAAATTATGAACTGCCCAATCATCCATTGCAGTTTAACTTAGGTTCAAGGCCCCACAATGGCTGTGATCAACTTGAACTAATGATAGGTTAGCTCCTTCCAGCTTAATTCAGAATAGGCTCATCTCAACTGGGCAAACTTATCAAGTTGATTTAGCCAGGAAGTACAAGGGGAACTCTGATCCTGGAAACATTGGATAGGCAGCAGATTAAAACAGAGAATCATGCCAGGAAAGGGATATGAGAAATGATATTAAAGCCAGTTGGACTGCAGAGCTGAGGCACACCAGGATTCCCATGCAGAAGGAATGAACAGTAAGCCAATATATACCAGTTGCTGGGGAACATGGGTGGGAGGGTGCTGTTGCACCATGTCCTGCTTGTTCATTCCTGCCGATGGCTGGTTGACCACTGTGAGAACAGAGTGCTGGACTAGATGGACCCTTGGTCTGATCCAGCAGGGCTCTTCTTATGTTCTTATGACTGCCCAGACTCCCAAGTTATAAGGTCTGAAGAGTAGAAAGAGCTCGCAATGAAATGGCAACACCCTGTTCTGTGAGTGGCCACATGCCTTTTGTCATTCCATGCCAGTGGCCTTTTCCGCTGCCACCAGATGGAAATATATATATTTTTTCTCCTGGCTGCCCCCATGAAGCTAGCCTTAAATCCATCTAGGTGTCAGGTATCTATTTCAGGTAGTGTGAGGTTTGCTGTTAGATGTGTCCCTAAAAGAGGCCACAAAGTTTAAAAGAACAAAGTCTATATTGTAGTGAAGAAAAAATCAAACAGGAAAATGTTTACAAATCTGAATGGACGTCCACATACAAAATGCACACTAGAATGCACAGTGTGCATTTGCACACTGTGTGCAAAATGCACACTGGCTGGCGAGATCACATTACGCCAGTCCTTTTACAACTTCATTGGCTGCCAGTCCAGGTCCGGGCCCGATTCAAAGTGCTGGTATTGACATTTAAAGCCCTAAACGGTTTGGGGCCAGGTTATTTGAAGGAACGCCTCCTCCCATATGTACCTACCCGGACCTTAAGATCATCTACAGGGGCCCTTCTCCGTGAGCCCCTGCCAAAGGAAGTGAGGCAGGTGGCTACTAGGAGGAGGGCTTTCTCCGCTGTGGCACCCCGGTTGTGGAATGAGCTCCCCAGAGAGGTCCGCCTGGCGCCTACACTGTACTCCTTTCGTCGCCAGCTGAAGACCTTTTTATTCACTCAGTATTTTAACACTTAATTTTAACTTAAATTTAAATTATACTGTTTTAACTCTGTATTTTAACCTTATATCAATTTTGCTGCATGGTTTTATCCTGGTTGTGCTTTTTATATTGTATTTTGTATTTGTATTTTTAACTTGTTGGTTGTTTTATGATGATTTTAATTTTTGTGAACCGCCCAGAGAGCTTCGGCTATTGGGCGGTATAAAAATGTAATAAATAAATAAATAAATAAATAAATAAATAGAAGAACTATATGAACGATAGGTAATACAACAAGCAGTGCTAGCTTCATCCAGGTTACCCAAATAGACCATGCTTTTATCCACATTCCTTACCCAAGCAATAGCTTACTGTCATTGGTCCAGTTCTCTCAATAAGTTCTCCAACCAATGAAGGGGATAATTTTTCGTTACTTTTCTCATATTAAGGGCCTTGCTAGACCTACCAGAAAATCCATCTGGGAGGAGAGGCGATGGCGCGCTACAGCTAGTGTGCACTGTCGCCGTTTTCCAGACATAAACACGCGATGGGGCAAGAGAAAGCCCCGTTGCGTGCTCCGGGTTTTCGCCCCTTAAAGGGCCATGTGCGCAGGAGCACACTGCCGGAAAAGGTAAGTCTTTTAAAAAAATAATAAAGGGTTCCCCACTCCCCCTGATTCCCCCCCACGATGTCTGATGCCACCCCTGCCCGCTCGCTCACCCGTCCTCCCCCTATCCGCCATGGCTGTCCCTGTCCTTCTTCCCCCCGTCCACCATGGCTGTCCCCGTGCCCGTCCTTCTTCCCCCGTCCGCCATGGCTGTCCCCGTGCCCGTCCTTCTTCCCCCCTTCCGGCATGGCTGTCCCCGTGCCCGTCCTTCTTCCCCCCCATCCACCATGGCTGTCCCCATGCCTGTCCTTCTTCCCCCCTGTCCACCATGGCTGTCCCCATGCCCGTTTTTCTGCACCCCCCATCCCCGATTCCCATGCACATTCTTCTTCCCCTGCCCCCCGTCCCCGATGCCCGTGCCCGTTCTTCTCCCCCCCTCTCCTGCCGGGTCGGTCTTTCCCCCGGCCCCCATATCCCCCCCCCGGCCCACTGGGCACAGCGCTCCTATGGAATGCTGTGCCCAGTCTGTGGCTTCTCCTGGCTACTCGTGAGTAAGCGAGCAGCCGGGAAAAGCCACGGAAGTTGCTAGAATTCGCTTATCCTGGTTCAAGCGAGGTCTTAGCCCGGCCTGACCCCAGAATCCATCTGTGCGTCAGCAGGGAGACTGGGCCTCACACCTCGCTAACACCTTGTCTAGCAACGGCCTAAATTTCTATTTCCTGAGTTTAAACCTTTCTCTCTCTCCTCTTCTAACCTTTTGTTGAACTTTACAGTCTCTTGGCATCCTGAGCCAATCCCATTTTTCACTCTCTTCCTCCTACCTTCTGTTGAACTTCATATTCTCCTGCTTAGGGATGGGTGAGAATTTCATTTCCGGTTGCCAAACAATGCAATTTATTTTTCTATCAACCTGAATGAGAATGATAAAAGCAATGTAGGGCAATTTTTAGCACAGCACTAGTTAAGAATAAAATCAGTTCCAATTCATGGAGAAAACCAATGCCAGAAAAGCCAGTAATGGCCCAATCAGAGGGTCTGCACCTTCGCTGCCCCCAAACCCAACATTCCTATGTCCTTCCAGGCTGAAACCATGTGGGTGGGAGGAGCGACAGAGGTGGTCTTTGCTTCCCCATCCTCCATTCTATGCCATTTTTGCCAGGTGGGCTTTTCAATCCATCTAGCAAGAGCACTTGGGAGGGGGAGGGAGAAAGGCTGGAGGACGCTCAGGATAAATCAAAGCCTGGCCTCTCCAGCCCCCTTTCTTCCCTGCCCGCTGGAACACCCCCTTCCTCCCCCCTCTCCAAGATCAAGTTTCTGAGCATGCAAGGGAGGGGGCAAGGGGTGGATCTCTGACTCTTCCTTCCAAGCACTGTCGCTGACCTTAGGAGTTTTCTGAGCCATCCTATGATTCCTGGAATGCTCAGGGACCATAGGATTGCTCTCTCAATTATGTTAAAAGCTTGTGAGAACTGGAAAGATTTTGTTAGTTGCCCAAAAGATAGCAATTATGGAGGCATCTGGAAAAATCTTTCAGGAGGGAACTTTACAGTTTGAGTATTATTGCAAAAAAGGCCCTTTCTCTGGTAGCCACTCACCAAACCTGAAACAGCAGGGGCATCTAGGAAGGGCCTATGGAAAACACCTTAACAAGCAGGCAAATTCAGTTATTATACTCTTGGGCTCTGAATAACTCATTCATTTAGACTCTTTTGAATTTAAGCCAAGCTAAGTATTTTAAGAAAACACATTGGTCATATTGCTTTTGCTTGTCCTGTATCAAGGATTTGGCACCTCCAAATGGAACTTAAATAGAATTACCATCAAATTTCATCTAAGGCAAAATCCTGGTAAACAGAGGAGTTTGCTCAGGCAAAACATGAGAAAGGGAGAATCAAAAGAAATGATATTTTAATAGGATTAAGTGAGTTTCATGTGCATGAGTATTTTTATACTTATACAAGCCAAGCCTTTTCAAAGCAAAATTGAACCACCTTGGATGGGATATAGAAGAAATTTTAAGTACCATATAGATTATTTATTTATTTATTTATTTTAGAAAACATACCCCAATGCATTTGCATCAGAAAGGGAGAATTACAACCATTAAAAACAAAACAATCCCATAAAAGAAATAACACAGCATAAAAATGAAGAGCCTCAGCCAATTTTTTTTAAAAAATCTGACGTGAAAGTAAAATCTAACATGTACAAAAAATGATCTGCTCAGAAGGACAAATACTTGCTGGGACAGGAAGCTTTTAACTAATCCCCCCCCCAAAAAAAAGTAAGAATGGGGAGCTAAACAGATCTCACAGGTTAAGGTGTTCCAGAATAGAAGCATGGAAGCATTTCTCAGAGATGTCCAACATAGAATTACTGGAGAATCCACATGTAAATTGTAATATAACTGCACATTCATGGACGAGTGAGGGGGCAGACGGGTTGTATTCACCACTCATATCTCCTGCATGCGAACATCATTTGGTGTCAGATTGAAGGTGTTCTATGTGTGGTGTACAGGTATAGGAGTTTTCCACATGTGGGAGAATCCCCATTCCCAGGATCCTTCCTCATGAGGAGGAATCCTGTGCACATACATCTGTACACATGTAGGGTTTTTTCACACTCTCAACAAATGTGTGGCTGGTGGGGATCATGGCCAGCAAGTGCATTGACATGTAGAGCCATGTCCAGAGGATGTGATCCCAGTGCTTCGTCATATGTTTATGAACAATTTATTTACTTATTTGATGTAGATCCCACCCTTCCTCCCAGACTAGGATGGCTAACAGCACAGTACAGCACAGAAACAACATTAAAATAATTACTCTAAAATTGCAAATATATAAGAAAATACAGTAAAACTAGCAACACAATCAATCAGTCAATCACAACAACATTTTAAAGCTTGCACAAATTAAAATAATAACAACAACAACAACAACAACAACAACAACAACAATAAATATTTCTTGCCTGCCTCTCCATTTTGATCGAGGCAGGGAACAACAATAAATGATAAAATACATAATACTCAATTAAAACATAATATACATTGTTAAAAACATCCTAAAATCATCCTAAAAACATTTTTAAAACATCTTAAAATTCCACTGGATAGGCCTGCCGGAAGAGATCAATCTTTATAGCTTTCTTGAATGCTAGTAGACTGTTAAGTTGACGAGTCTCCTCTGGCAAGCCATTCCACAGTATGGGTCTTTAACTGGGGACCCAGACTGGGGCAACCTAATCTCTATCAGTTAAGAGTTCCACAGCTGGGGTGCCACCACTGAAAAGGTCTTGTGATATGTGTTAGGCCCACGGGCCACATTCTCAAGGGTGCCACAAGCAAAGTTTGCTAGGCTGATATTAAATAATGTGAGGGGAGTCATGTGATTCCCACTATGATGACTATATAGTTGGGATAGACATGCTATTGGCTATGGCTAAGGCTTCCTGGCTTACATACACAAGAAAAGTTGCCTCTTTGTCATATATTGCAATTTAAACTTGTTAATTGCATTATACAATTGCACATTCATTTCTATTCAGAAATATCTTCCATTTAAGACTTCCATAATAAGAAACAAGGCACTGAATACATCTCTGAGATTGCAATGAGGCATAGGGGCTGTTTACACAACACTCTAACCCACACTCAGTGGTTGAATGTGGGTCATTTTGAACCATGGTTTGTTTGCTGAACTGTGGGTTATCGTGTTATCTGAACGCAGCCAGGGTGGCCAGTTAACCATGCAGTGTGGCTTATTTTCTTGAACAAGCCACCATGAGAACCCATGTTTTGTTGGATTGTTCAGGGTAACAAGCCACACTGCATAGTTGACAAGTCACCCTGGCTGTGTTCAGACAACATGCTAACCGACGCTGAGGAAAATATATTGCATCCAGACAACAGTCTAAGCCATGGCTCAACAAACAACCCACCATACAAAGCAAGCCACACTCAACCACTGAGTATGGATTAGTGTGTTGTGTGAACAGCCTCATAGAGGAAGATGGTCAGAGTCTTAGCTCTTCAGAGTCCAAGCCACTTAGGGCTTTATAAATTAAAAAGTAATAGCCCCTGAATCATATCTGGGAAAGAGTAGGATGTCATTAGTAGAGCTGCTACTGCTAGGAGTTTGAATGAAAATGGAGATATTTAAAGTATTTTTTTTAAGCAAATAATGGAGATCTTGGGAATTGCGTTTTGGTTTCTATATAGCTTTCGTCTTGGCTCATGTTTCTGAGTTCCCTCCCTTCCTTTCCACTAAGACTTCAACAGAAAGTTAGGGAAGAAAGAGTAAAAGAGACACATGATTTTGAAAGAGGCGTCTTTCGGAAAGGTGCCAAATACTGCAAGGCTTGCTGTAATTTGGCACTGGTACTCCTGCTTATGTTTTCTTCCTTTTTGGTGTTGGTGGGGGTAGAAGGAAAGCGAGAAGTGCTGACGAGCTACCTCTTCACAGGCTTAGCCATAACTGATACATGGCTTTTGGGAATTCTTTGTCTTTCAGATATTTTGCTTTAATCTTTTCCTTTCTTTCTTTTTTGTAAGAAAGAACTTTACAGTTCCTGTAAAAATAAAGTTTTACAGAGGACAGAGTAGCCTCTTAGGAGTACATGAGGCAAAATTCTCAGTTACAGGAACAAGTGTCCCCAGCTATTTATAAGCACAATATACATGTTACATTTAATCATCATATTAACTTCAAATCACTTTAAAAACAACAGTATGAAAGATTCTGGTCCCCTAGTGTGATAAGAGAAGATAGTGATGGGGGATGGAAGTAAACCAAAATGAAGAGAACAATACTACATGAGGTAGAACCAAGCCAAAATTTCTTGGGAGGTATCTTTGTCTGAAATCATTTTCTGAAAACCTTTGTCTTTTTCTTACACCACTAAAAAAAAAAGGCCATTTTGCATAGGGTGACCATATGAAAAGGAGGACAGGGCTCCTGTATCTTTAACAGTTGTATTGAAAAGGGAATTTCAGCAGGTGTCATTTATATATATGGAGAACCTGGTGAAATTCCCTCTTCATCACAACAGTTAAAGCTGCAGGTGCCCTGCCCTCTTTGAAATCTGCTCACTCTAGTATAGCTCCTGCAGCTTTAACTGTGGTGATGAAGAGGGAATTTCATCAGGTTCTCCATATATACAAATGACACCTGCTGATATTTCCTTTTTTATGCAACTGTTTAAGATACAGGAGCCCTGTCCTCCTTTTCATATGGTCACCCTAATTTTGCAGAATTGTCTCTAAATATTCACCACCATTTTCTGTGGCAGCCACCATGTCTCCATGGCCACCACCACACTCATTGGAAGTACCCCCCAGAGGAGGAAAAGTTGGAGGATCAGGGCCAGATCCACACAGAGGCTTCGGGACGCCCTGAAGGCGCTTTAGGGCGCCCCGAAATCGATGATGTACACCCCACCTTAACTGTTTCAAGAAGAGGCAGAGGAGGAGGAGGAGGAAAACCCCGACTTCCACCCTAACGCCGTCGGGTGGGCAGTGCGCGACGCACGCCTCGGCGAGACTTACTCTCGAGTTGGTGCCGCTAAAGTGCAGCCAACCGAGTGCCTCGGCGATCCCGGCCAGGGGGCGAGGATGCAGGGGGCGGGGGCTCCGGAGATGGAGAAACCCACTCTGGAAAGGAGGCGCGCCCGGCTGCCTGCGAGCGAGGGGTGGGCCCGCGTAGCTCTTTCGCCGGCAAAAGGAGGCCGGCGGGTAGGTGGGCGGCAGCTGATTCCCCGGCGAAGCCGCCGGGCGCGGCAACTCTTCATCCCGTTCCCGGGCGCGGCAACTCTTCATCCCGTTCCTCCTCCTCCGCCTCTTCTTGGAACGGTTAAGGTAGGGTGTACATCATCGATTTTGGGGTGCCCTAAAGCGCCTTCAGGGTGTCCCAAAGCCTCTGTGTGGATCTGCCCCAAGAACAACACACCACCAGCAATGTCCAGGATCTGCCTGTAGATTAGGGGGAGCCCAGGACTTCAGGGACAACTATCATAAGGGCATCACCTGTGGAGTACAAGGACTCTGCCTGAGAGGGGCAGGCGAAGAAACCCCCAAGTACTTGGGGAGACACCACCTGAAAAGACAAAAATCAGAAGGAGTGCTAGATTAATCCAGAGGACTCCTTGTGGAAAAGGTCTACTCACAAATAGGGGACTTGCTCACAAGGAGGACCTTTTCAGCTGCAGTTACTAAAATCACTGAGGCATGGCTGTGACAGCCTCTACAAAAAAACTAGGGGTGTGCTCCACTCCATTACAGATCCCTGGATCCAAAGCAGAGCATGCCAATCTGGACCTCCGAAGCCCAATTCTGGAGCGGATTTGGGGAGGTCCGTTCCAAAGCTTCAGAGCCAAGTAAGTGGGAAAGGGAGCTTACCTAGCTCCCCTATCCACTGCCGCCGCAGTCTGTGCAGCGACAGCGGCAGAGCCAGATAAGTGGGGAAGGGGGGAGGGGGCTTACCTGGCTCTGCTGCCACAGCAGTCCGTGTGGCAACGGCAATGGAGCCAGGTAAGTGGGGAGGGGGACTTACCTGGGGAGGGGGAGGGGGCTTACCTGGCTCCATCATCGACCACAGTCTGTGGGGCAGCTTCAACTGCCACCCAGGCCTAAGGCCGGAAATAGGCCACGGCCTATTTCCAGCCTTAATTTGATTGATTGATTGATTACATTTATATACTGTCCCATAGCCGAAGCTCTCTGGGTGGTTTACAAAAGTTAGGCCTGGGCAGCTGTCGAAGCCACCCCATGGACTGCAGCGGCGGACAATGGAGTCAAGTAAGTGGGGGAGAGGGGCTTACCTGGATCCGCCATCTGCCGCCACTGCAGTCCATGCAGCGGTGGATGGTGGAGCCAGGTAAGGGAGGGAGGGGGCTTATTTGGCCCCATTTTGTCCCCCCTTCCCCACTTACCTGCCTCTGTCACCCGCCGTGGAGGCAAGTAAGTGGGGAAGGTGGGCAAAATGGGGGTGAACATCGATCCAGACCTCCGGATCTCGCTCTGGATCTGGTTCCGGAGCAGATCGGGGGAAGTTTGGATTGAGATCCGAAGTGGTTTGGGGAGGCTGTGCACAGCCCAAAAAAAACAGCAGTGCAAAACTGAAAGAGATACTGGAAACAATGTTGACCAGGCCTTCTTGAATCCAGGTTTCCCTTGACTCCTGACTGTTTCGTTAACTGATTCCTGGTGTGAGTACTTTTGGGCTGCACTCTGACTCTCTGTCTGCCTGGCACTGTCTTGCCTTGGAACCTTGTTGCCTGTGACCTGGACTGTTGAGTTCTTCCCTTTTGCCTTTTCCCTGTTTTTGCTGGAGCTCTTGGACTTGCAACTGCTAGGCTCAGACTCTGACACTGAGATAACAATATCCCAGAATGGTGCCAGGTCTGCAGCGTTTTCAAGGATGAAAAATGGTTAGGATTGTCGCGAGCATCCAACTGGGTCTGGAAGGCTGATGGACTCGGCCCATGTCCAGCCCTCCCAGCCCCTGTCAGGCACCCCCCATCTGCAAGCACGGACCACTGCTCAGCACTCAAAAGGCCTTGGCAAGTGCTTGGCAGCCGCTCGCAAGATCATGCACTTCCCCCTTCCATGTTAATGGTGGCCACCATTGGCACGAACAGGGGAAGAACGCAATTTCCAGAGCCTTCCCCCACCCCGGCCATACACACAGACCCATCTCTTCTTAAGCTGCCACTGAGTGAATGTCAAAGGGAAGTAATACATACCATTAGTGAAAAAGGGGGTAAGGGTACAATTTCCAGAGTCTCTGGAAACTGCACGTTTCCCCCTTTTGTGTTAATGGGGAAACGTGCAATTCCCAGAGCCTCGTGCATTTCCTGCCTACATTACTGGGGGCCTTAAAGGCCCCATTCATGCAAGGGTAAAGGCATGAATGCCATTAACATGAAAGGGGGAACTTGCACACTTCCCTCTTTCACATCAGTGGCGGCCACCATTAACATGGAAAGGGGAAGTGCACAATTTCGCAAGTGATTGCTGAGTGGTAGCTGTGCCAAGCCAGGCCTCAGAAGAGGCCTGCATGGCAAAGAAACCTCTTGTGGACAACCGTGGTGATGGGGCAAGTAGTGCCAGAGAGATGCCCGAGGAAACACAAATTAAAAGTTTCATATGCCGAAATTGATCCAGCAATACCTATACACAAAAGGATGCTGCGTATTTAGGGTGACCATATGAAAAGGAGGTCGGGGCTCCTGTATCTTTAACAGTTGCGTAGAAAAGGGAATTTCAGCAGGTGTCATTTGTATATATGGGGAACCTGGTAAAATCCCCTCTTCATCACAACAGTTAAAGGTGCAGGAGCTATTCTAGAGTGACCAGATTTAACGGAGGGCAGGGCACCTGCAGCTTTAACTGTTGTGATGAAGAGGAAATTTCCCCAGGTTCCCCATATATACAAATGACACCTGCTGAAATTCCCTTTTCTATGCAACTGTTAAAGATACAGAAGCCTTGTCCTCCTTTTCATATGGTCACCCTAGTGTATGACTACATTCGTGTACAAAAGCAGGAGCAGGCAAAAGACCTCAAAAGCCAAGCAGGGAAGAGCAGCGCTGCCTCCACCACCATTAAGACAAGGAGCCTGCCTTCTAGGAGGAAGAGCAGTGGAAAAGGAGCAAACTCACCTGAATGCTGGGACATTTGAAGATCAAGGAGCAGGGGAGGGAAGTGGTCTTGGGAGTGATGGAAAACCAGAAATGGGAGAAGGAAGGAAGCAGGAGGGGATGGGGCTGCAAAAGAGAGCAACTAGGCCAGCAAAAGACCATGACCAGATGCACAAATATAAATACAAACTCTTCTCCCTCTCTGCAGACCCATTGTTGACATCTCTGTCATGTCACCTTGTTCTGTCTCAGTCCTGCTGGTATGGCAAGTACAGTCTTCCTTAGAAACTTGTGCTTTCTCTAAATCCTTTGTTTCAATATTGTGTGCTAACAGTCTCGAGGGATGTAGGAAGCTCCGTGTTGAGACCCCTTCAAGCAGTATGAGACACACACACACACACACAGAGAGAGAGAGAGAGAGAGAGAGAGAGAGAGAGAGAGAGGTGTCTGCGCTTGGGAGACATGCCAGTATATTTAACAGTGGGGATATCAATTTCCAGTGATTTTTGTAGAAAAGCATAGCAGGAACAAAGACAGCAGGAATCCAGATAATTGGATTTTAAAATGGCTGTTGTTCCTCCACAGCCATATAATACAGCAGCTGGATTCCGACACTGATAAACCAATATCCCTATTGTGGGGCTCAAGTGACATCTTAGTTTCCCTGAGACATTACAGGATTGAAGGGCTCACATTTCTGAAGGTTCAGTGGATGGATGATTTGTATGCATTATTTCCCTCCAGTAGGGATTCTTTGACATTCACTCAGTGGGATCTTAAGAAGAGGGGGCAGCGATGAACCCACGTTTTCATGTCATCATAGGCACCTGATGAATTTGAGACAAGCAAGCTGCTCCACAAGGGGTGACACCCTTGAAGAACTTAATCCATAAATCTTTTCTATTGTGCTTGTCGGCATCCAATTGTCTGGGTTGCCTTCTCAGTCCACAGGTTAGTAACCTTGTAGCTGCACTCCCAGTATTGCGAAGACCTCTCTCTCTCTCTCTCAGTCGTCCCAAATCGCCATTCATTGCTTTTGTTATTTGTTTGTTTATTTATTTCCATGTTTATGAAATGCCTCATCAAAGAAATTCTGCAGGCGTTGTACATTAGTGAAAGAACAATAACATGTGGGGCTGGCTTCCTCCACCTGAGCTTTTGTGAAGTGGGAACTGGCAGCCAGCCCAAATTCAATCAAGGAGCCAGGAGTCTAAAGGAAGGTTTCTATTCATTCAAGGAGCTGAGCTACTGAACCTTCCCTTTCAAACTAGCTTGAGCACTCTTTGCCTGTATCCTATAACTGCCCTTGACTACATTCGCTCTTGAATGAAGAGTTCTTCAGTGGACCCATCATACACAGACACCCTTTTGTAGTGCTGCAGTATCCTCCTGGGCTTTGCCCGACATGCTGCCCATTCTCTGTGATTACTCCCAAGCACTATCCTTTCCTCTGGGACTGATCTCTCCTCCTTGCATGCACTACCTCACTGCCTTGTATACATAGAGCTTCACACACCCTGTGGACCACCCATTGGGCAATGGTGTTGCCCAGTTGCACCAAATGCTCAGTCACCTGCCTGAGATACTGGAGGGACCCCCTCACTGCAATATTGGGCCCAGTGTTGGCTCCAGGGTTTTGAGGGGCCCTCAGCAAGACAACATTGAACTGCAATTGCCATGTTGATGCCCGTTTTCCCAGTTAATATGAAATAGTGTACATGTAAATTAGCACACATGCAAATTAGCGCAAGTAGAATGAAATTCTCCCACCAAAATTCTGTTCATGAGCAGACGGCAGAATGAAAGACTCCTGACAATTCACAAAATACAGATGGAAGGATTTAACAAAAGGTGAGGTGTGCATTTGAGAAGGTGTTTGATCAGATACCAGGCGAGGTCCCAAGGTGTAGAGATTTCTGAGTTTCCCAAGAAGGGTTTCAAGATCTTTATACTGCTGCCTTCTGAGCTAAAGTTACCACTGAACAACAAGCTGTCTCCATTCAGACAATTGCCTTGGGGGCAGATCAAGGCCCACCCAAGGGCTCCAGTCCGAAATATATGCTGTTCTGATTCAAGGGCCATAATATCTGAAAAACTCACACCGGAGCCCCATATAAAAGCTGGAACAATAATATCATCACTTACTTCCATTCAAGAAAGAAAAAATAGCACTGCCAGTGGCATTACCTGCCAATGCAGAGGCTTTCAAATGAGCAGACGAGGACCCAGCTATTTATAAGAATCAACTCGCTCCAGCAACTGATTACCTGATTTCCATGCTGTTTCTTCCTTCTCTTCCCAAACACTAATATTTTACCTTTAGAATAATTAACTTGTAAAACTTCCCTAATATAATATGAGTTTAAGTCCTGGAAATGAATTGGAAGCCAGTACAGAGTGGAAGGTGAAAAAGGGCCTGAATAATATGATCGATATTGCACATAGGTAATTCATTCCCTATTCCCCAGCCCCACTTACTATGCACAATGGGAGGGATGAGAATAGAAAGCTGAAGACACTGCCTGAAAACTTGCAGAACACATTTTGCCTATTCAGTGGAGGCTGGTGGATACAATTTGATGGGGCTGTAAATCCATTCTGGGTTTCAGTCTGAACCAGCCAGAACTCTAAAGGAGCTGTCCAAGGTTATGAATCTGTTATGGGTGTGCAGTTCAGCACTTTAGATAGCTTCCTTAGAGTTCTGGATGGTTGTAACTTAAAACCAGAATGGATTCAGTGTTCCACCAAAAACTGACCCACCAGCCTTCACTGGTCCTATTGATGCACATAAGCTGGAACCTAGTTTCCGCTAGTTGGATACTGCCTTCTGTACAGGTCCTAGGTCAAATATTATAATGTATTGTTCTTTTATTTATCACATTTATATCACAGTGTTTGCCTAAGGTACTTGGATGGTATTATGCTATCCACAATTAACTTTGTCTGGTTAATTAGACTCAGAGTTGTCAAGGGGCTTCACAGCTATAGATTTGGGTTTAGGTTCCCCCAATCAGCATCCAACATTTTGCCCATCCGTATAGTCTAGGACAGACTTCCCCAGCCCATGCCTCCAGATGTGTTGGACTGCAACTCCCATCATTCCCAGCCAGCATGGCCAATAGCAGTCCAACACATCTGGATGGCACCAGGTTAAGAAAGAATTGACTAGGAATTCAAACTAATAAATAAGCAGTGAGTGCATCACATATTGACTGCTTAGCATTAACCAAGGAGGACTACTCGGAGAGATTTTATTATACTCAGTGGTATATAAGATACAAATGAAATAAAAATACTCTGATAATATTTATTTTTTTATTGGTACCCATCAAGTTTTACATTTCACCATGTAAGAACAGGATTTTCCCTCATTGATTCACATATTTGTGATAGGGGTGTGCACGGACCCCCCGCTCCACTTCACTTGCAGATCCGCCATTTTCCGGATCGGGCCGCTCCGCCCCGCCCCCGCTCCGCCCACTTCCGCTCCGCTCCGCTCGGAGCTCCGGATCCGGATCCGGAGCTCCGTTCCCCCCCCCCATAGGCTTGCATTGAAACCTAAAAAATTATACAACTTTTTTTCTGTTCAAGTTAGAAACCTCATGTTTGGCACCATGACACCTCATGGGGATATACACACGCACGCCAAGTTTCAAAGCAATCCCATCATCCCCTGATTTTTGGTGAATTTTTGAAAATCGGGCACCCCACACACAACATCCCTGCGAGGTGGGCAGGGGAGGAGGGAGGGAAGGCAGGCAGGCATGCAGCTGGCATTTCTGGGGGCATAAGGAAGTGAGCCAAGGATAAGCCAGTAATGCATATAAAATGGAATCAATCAATCAATAAACAAAGGAGGGGTGGAATTAAAAGCAGCAGTGTTGCTCAATAAACAGCAAGAAGAATTTTTTTAAAAAGGCTATATCTGTCTTTTACCAGCAATAGGGTGACGTGCCCGGGGGAGGGGGAAGTAGCTGCCAGTTCAAGACAACCACCAACAGCTCTGAGAAGAAGTAAAACGCTCACTTCAACTCATAACAGGCATTGCTCCACCACTGAAAAGTGACCATTCACTTCAACTCATGATAGGCATTGCTCCACCGTTTTACTCTCTTTGGAAGGCTCTAATGGCCTTCCAGTGCAGGAGAGAGTGGGGGCACGTCCACGATGAGATGCCCTAGGGGAGCTCATCCCCTTGCACCACATCGATTCAGTTGTTCACCAAGGTTAGGGTGGGGAGCAGTGCTGTGTTTCTATCTCTTATTCTTGGCTTAGTATATGATTTCAGGTTGTGTTTGTGCATTTGGTGGGGCTACTGTGTTAAAAAACACGGGGAAAAGCCCGTTCAGATGAAGAAAGAGAAGTTTCCCAGAATCCCAAGTTACCCATTTTGCCTATGCCCTCCTCCAACTTTGGGATCATCATGACCGGGAGCTGACTCTGCCCCTCAGCCCTTTGAAAAAGGTATTTTTCCCGCCGATTTTTTAAAAACTTCTAGCGCGCGACCCGTACGATGCAGAAAGTTGAGAGTAGTCTCAAAATGACCCCCATCCACGACTCTCTGTGCACAAGAATTTTCAGAATGATAGCTTAAACCCCCCCCCCAGTTATCCCCGATTCTTTCCCTCAATGCAATCCTATGGGCGAAAAGCCGAAAACGCCGTTTGAGCCGCGCGGTTGACCCGATTTTCACAAAAATATAGCACGCGACCCAGACAACGCAGAGAGGTGAGAGTGGTCTCAAAATGACCCCCATCCATGACTCTCTGTGCACAAGAATTTCTAGAACGATAGCTTCAAAAACAACCTAGTTATGCGCGATTATTTGCCGCAATGCAATCCTATGGCGAAATGTTTTCAAGATGGCGACCGGAGCGCTCCGCCTGAACTAGGAGCTCCGAAAAATGGCCGCTTCTCTTCGCCTTGCTTCTAGGGGGTCCGCGGTCCGCTCCTACTCCACCTCTGGGTAAGGCGGAGCAGGCCAATCCGCTACTGCTTCTACGCTCCTAATCGGAGCGGATCACACCCCTAATTTGTGATGTCAATATTGAAAAATAGACCCAACCTTTCAATAACATACCATGTATATTTGCCTCTCCTATTGGTACATCATTCTTTTTGAATCATACTTTCTGACTCCAGTCCTTAGCAAATGGTGTTGGTCTATGGCACCAGTTTGGGGCTATAATTATTCTAGTGGCTAGAAAACCTCTCTGATCCTGATGTGAGTCTGAGCCTAGAGATACCAGCAAGCAACAGTAGATTTAAAATTTCTTCTGATGCTGCTATCTCTAGCAAAAGATGGCTTGAGGCAAAATTAATAAATAATACACTTCATCACGCCAACTTCTTACGGTGATAGCATGCAAACTTTTGCATGTCCCAGGGCTCTTCTCAGGGAAAATTGAAGCTATATGATGAATTACCTGAGCTACAAATAGGATAACTATATGCCAAAAGGACACAGGTGTTCTAGTTCTTGAGGAGGCAGGTTTCCCATTCACTGCAACACTGTGAAAGGAGAAGCTGAAGATGTGGCATGTCTCTCTCAAGGCCAAAATGGGTTTAGCAACTTGGACAGCTCCTATAGAGTTCTGACTGAAACCCCGAGCAGATTCATCACCCCCTGAAATAGGAGCCACCAGCCTCCACTGCATAAAGAAGTAGCAGGCAGCTATGCGTTCCATTTCTGTTTTTACTCCAGTGTAAGGTCAGGGGCCCAATCTGGATTGGGACCATAGCACGAAGGGAAGAGGGGTTTTAACTCCCCCCCCCAGCGACAGTCTTGATCTTGATTGGGGCTCCTGTGACTGTAATTTTTAGTTCCAGATGGATTAAAATTTGGTACTATAAACTGTAGGCGCAGGTTCCCAATCTGGGATCAGACAATAGAAGTGGGAATGTTTAAAGCCCCATACCTCTCAGGCAGCAGACTGAAACCAAAGGAGAATCAGAGGACTATGGCCATCAGTCGGGCTGTGATTAAATTAAAAACCTATTGGAAAAAACAGGGCTTGAGTTTACAATGGAACACCAGTAAAGTAGGAGACAGAAAAACTTCCCAGGTCAGGGAGCCCCACATTATGGGTGTCACTACAGAAAAGGACCTCTAGAAAACTGTTCCTCCCAAAAGACTGTGGGTCCAGAGTGAAGGACTAGGTTAGACTGTGGGATTAGGATTGGGAAGGCCCTGGCTCAAATCCCTCCTCAACCATGAAGCTCACTGGGTGACCTTGGTCCAGTCACAAGGCTGATCTGAAGAAAAAATGTGGAAGAACCTTACTGAACACCTGGGATGAAGTGTGGGATATTGTTGTTGTTATTGTCGTTGTTGCTGCTGCTGTGAAGATAAAATGTGGGAAGAAGAAGGATATTGTCAGATACAATGGGCAGCTTGGAGAAAAGATGATGATGATGATAATGATAATGATGATGATGATGATGATGATGATGATGATGATGATGATGATAGAGGAGGAGAAGGAGAAGTTAATAAATAATACCTAGTATTTCTACAAAGAATGTCAATTGGGATCCAAGAATGGTGCTATTGGGACTTACTTCTCAACAAAAAATGCAGTGGTGCTAAAACACACTTAGGGCTTGTTCAGGCAACAGGATAAGCCATGGTTAGGCCACTAATCCTTTTGCAATAAATGGTTAGTGAACATGTTTAAACTGTGGTTATATAGCCATCATAGTTAGGAATAGTTCACACGACATGCTAAGACGTAGTGTTCAAGCAACACTTCAGGCTCTGTGGTTAGCAAAACTGTGGTTCTCTGGGCTTAGCATTAACCACAAGCTGTGCTGTCGCACAAAACACTTTAAGACACAGTTAGAGCCACTAACCCTGCTGCAGATAGTCCTACTGTGATTAATGAGTGACCAGGGTTTAGCAAAATGCATCACACAAGACACCTTTAACTCTGCTGCTTCACCAAAAGCCTTAACCAGCAGAGTTTAAAGTGTCTACTGAGCAGCCCAAACGTTTAGCTCAAAATGTATAACCACCATGGCTTAGCATATCATCTGCGCAGGGTCATAGTTGTGGGTGGTGGGTAGAGTGGTATTCA
Source organism: Elgaria multicarinata webbii (assembly GCF_023053635.1). NCBI lineage: Eukaryota > Metazoa > Chordata > Lepidosauria > Squamata > Anguidae > Elgaria > Elgaria multicarinata. The sequence goes on from NC_086174.1 coordinate 52,465,448, forward strand.
TCTCAATTTTAAATCGAAGCCAGAGAAGGATGTGGCTGCTCAGACTCCTTACCTTGTGTTTGAATAATTCCCAAAGATGGCCATTAAACCTTGGTACAAATCTTTTCCTCTACTCCTGTGGTCTCAGAGCATAGTTACATTTGACAGTGTAAACCAGGCTATAATAAATAACAGAAACACTTTTAAAAGCAAATAAGTATGGATTCACCATGATTATAGTAGAAGCTAAAACCTGGTTTTTGAAAGAAAAAAAATCAAATGAATTGGGGAAAGATATTAAAGCTATATTACTTTTCCCCCCTTCGTACTTTAAATTATTTCTACTCGCCAAAGTTCAGCATGTAGGAAGTTAATTAGTTCATCATTCCTGGCTGGAAAACACTATTGAAACTTCAATTTTACTCATACAAGATTCTCATTAATGGAAGTACCTGCTTGGGTCATCACTTCATAGCCTGCGACCTAAAATTAACAGATCGAGTTCAGCAGAGCACTGTTAGGTTTTAGTCTGCGTGTGATGAGGAATGATATTGCGTGAACCAATTAGATGTTATTAATGAAATGGAATGTGATACAATATCAATGTGAGGGTGATTGCTACATGAAGTGCAAATTGTTTCAGTTTTATTTACTAGTTATTGAAATAATACTCTAAAGTTTAATAAATCGACCAAAGTCACTTTGGTTTCGGGATTTCCAGTTTTTCAAGAGAATCTGGGTAGCACTAAAAGGAGAGGAACAAAACTGGAAAGAAAAACTTGCTAACAGGCTCTTAAAATGATTTAAATAAATGAATAAATAAGGCTGGAATCCTTAATTTAAAAATTGTTTTAAATGTTAGCTGTTTTTATGTTTTTGTTTTTAAATTTTGTATATTGATTTTTAGTGTTCAGCCTTTTTAATCTAATCTTTTTTAATCTTTGTAAACTTCCCAGAGAGCTTCAACTATGGGGCAGTACATAAATGTAATAAATAAATAAATAAATAAATAAAATCCTATGCACGCTTACCTGGCAGTAAGTTCCATTGATCTCAATGAGAGTTACTTCTGAGTAGGCTTGAATTGTAAATGGAGCTTTGATTGGTCCACATTTCAGATGAAAGAAGCAGCTGCAGCAGCAAAATTATTACTCTATTGGGATGTTGGTCTGCTTCCCAGAAACAATTTAGTCCCAATCCAAGATTCCTAAAAAGGGAGGCCAAAATTGCTTATATGTAGATCCAGATATGTCACTGTGCATACAGTTTGAACATCATGAGAACTGCCTCAATAAGGCATATTTTAATTATCCCATGAGGTCTGAATTTGGACCCTGAGATCACTAGCATGATTCATTTTATCTGGTTTGATTGGTTCTTAGTAGTTGTTTTCCTTAAAATCTGGGAGAGCTATCAACCTGAGATCACACTGTCAGAAATATCATGCAGTGTCCACCAATCCATTTTTATTTATTTTCCTTTCTGTGAATTCTCTAACCTTGAGAATTTTCGAATTTAACTTCAGATTCAGTTCATCATGTTCATGAGGAGTTTGCCAGAGATTTCAGAGCAGTTTTGATCATTTACAAGTTAATATTTAGTAGAAGTGTACTTTTTAACCTGCTCTTCAGCTCAAATGGTTCCAGCACAGCTTACATAAGATTGACAGCAAAAAGAGAAAATCCTTGCCAGCAGGCTTACAATTCAAAATACACCATACCAAAGAAAAAAAGGGATAAGGAGGGAAAGGGGGGGGGGGCAAACAAATTCAGGTAGCATTTCTTAAAGTTACATAGTTCTTACAATTACCATTTTAAAATTAAAACAGTTCAGAGAGGACCAAGTAAAAATAACTTTTTTAAAAATAGAGAGAACAGCCAATTGCTGACTCATCAGTATTGAAGTATAACTTTCTTTGGGTATGCTTGAATGCATGTTTCCTAGAATAAATGTTACTTTTGTTTTAATCGTTCTTTTGTTCTCCTGTGTCTGTTCCAGCTCTTATAATCAATAAATATGTGTTACTCTCTTCGACTTCATGCAATTCAGAGGCTGTGCGCACCAGCCAAAGGTCTTGAGGGGACAAACGTGCTCAATAGGCCTTGTGCTACCTATGCCCATTCTACAGGACTGGCAAGCTGTAAAATATCTGTTCCCTTCATCCATGGGGTGGGAAATCTCTTTTCTGTTGAGCACCACAGGAGTTGAAATCTGTCAGGTTTGGATTCCAGCAACCAGAGTGTGAAGTGAGCCCAATTGCAGATGTAACTCTCAGCTTTGCCCATTATGCAATGGGGGCGGGGGGAGGGAGAGACATATGCACCCAGACACTCTCCTTCCCCAACTCGTGCAAGATCCCCTCCATCAGCTATGTTGTTGGGGGATAAAGCAGGTCCAATGAGGGGGCATGGCCTGAAGAGAGTCTGGAGATCCAGATTGAGAGGTCTGGAATTCATGGGCATTAGGGCCATAGGAACAGAGGAAGCTGCCTTGTACTGAGTCAGACCCTTCGTCCATCTAGCCCAGTAGCACCCCCACTGAGTGGCCATTGTCAGGGGTTTGAGCAAACAATGGGGAGGCTTGGAGGTGCCCATTTGTCTTAGTCATCATATGCTAACTTGCTTTCCTGCTTGTGAGTTTTGCAGCTGGATTTGGCCCTGTCCTGTTAGAACACTCAAATTTAGATGAGGTATAGGGTTGCTGTAGGTGTTGCTTTGTTATTTTTGCCACCTTTTTATCCCTTTCCCTATGCAAATAAACTTACCCTCTACTCTAGAGCTGTGTGTGCCTTCTTCCAGTACCAGTTCATAGGAACATAGGAAGCTGCTTATACTGTGTCAAACCATTGTCCCATCTAGCCCAAGTACTGTCGACACTGACTGGCAGCAGCTCTCAAGGGTTTCAGGCAGGAGTCTTCTCTCACCCTAACTGGTGAAGCCAGGGATTGAACCCAGGACCTTCTGCATGCAAAGCAGGTGCTCTCTCAAACTGAGCTATGGCCCCCATCCAGAGCCTTCTTCTTGGCTAATTGTTCCCATTTAACTGTTTCATGCTTGAGGCTCAAAAATAGCATGGGGTGAAGCCACAACCCTTTTCGCTAATCTTCAAGAGTGTCCTAAAAGGACTGACAGTCCCCTGTCTCAGGCTGAGGTGGGTGTAACGAGTGGGGGCAGCCTGCCCTGGTAATTGTCATCTCTGCCTCTACTGCTGGGAATCCCGTTGTTGCGTGGAGAGAAGGCTACCATGTTGGCCTCTGGGGACAATGGTTGGCTGTTTTTTTTATCTTGGATATGCACATATTGGTGTTTTCCCCTTTGAACTTAGGATATTATTGAAAATAGCCTTAATGAAACTGCATTGAGTCATGATGCTTCCATTTGACTGCAATAAATACTGAAATTCTGCTAATAAGTTTAGTGATTGATTTTTCACTCACTGTGTGTGTGTGTGTGTGTGTGTGTGTGTGTGTGTGTGAGAGAGAGAAAAATTGAAACAATGAATGCCCCATTGAGGTGAAGGATAAGCAACTCCAAATATCTCTGGAAAAATGGTATCATTATTTTAATGCAATTATAGGATATGAAAAAGTTCTCCTGAGCAAGAGAGTGGGGGATGTGAGATTTGTCCAGAGTTAATTGCTGTGTTTGTAAATTAGTTCGAACAATTATACTTTGACAATGCAGTTCCTTCAAAGAATCTTTTGAAAGAAACATATAACCATTTAATCATCCAGAAACACTAAGCCAGCTCCATATTTACAAGATCTGATATAAACGGATAAGATCAGACATGCATCTTCATCAGAGCTCAGTGCAGGAAACTTACTCAGCTAGATGTGCTGATGTGCACAGGGCATGCACATTGGAGTGTGATTATGTGCATCTTGTGAGAGATTAGAATTTCATCTGACACTAGACTAAATCCATGAACAATTGATAGGGTTTTTCAAACTTCCTCTGCCTGGTGCCCTCCAGACATTTTGGAGTTCAGCCCCAGGCAGTATGCCCAATAGTCAGGAATGCTGGGGTTTGTAGTCCAAAATATCTGGAGGGTTTGAAGTTATACAAGACTGTCCTAACCTATTTCCATCCATGCTCAGTTTGTGGCAGAGATGGGTGAGGTAGGCAGAAAAGGGAGTCCTTGCCCCCATCGTACCATGCAATTAACTGCCGATCCATAGACTTTATTTATTTACAACATTTGTATATGCTTCATATCTAGACAGATTCTGGAACAGTGAACAACAAGAGATAAAATAAACAAAAGATAAAAAGAAGAAACATGATATTAAAATTATTCTTTAAAAACAGAGTGCCAATAAAATCGAGGGTGGTCAACCAAAAGCGGTTTTCAGGAGATGCCAAAAACAACTCAATGTCAGCACCTGCCTGACCTCCAGAGGCAGAGAGTTCCATAGGAAGGGGGCCATCACACTAAAGGCTCTTTTCTGGGTGGACTCCTCTCAGGCCAAAGGTCCAAGTGGGACCACCAGGAGCTAGGCTTCTGTTAACATCAGTGATCAGGCAGGTTGGTAGGGGAGAAGGCACTCTCTCAAGTATCCTGGTCCCAAGTTGTTGGTGTTGTGTGGAGACAGGCTACCAATCTGCCTTTGCTCTAAGCCAGCCTTCCCCAACCACTACAATTCCCATCATCACACACCAGTGACCATGCTGGTTAGGGCCAATGGGAGATGTGGTTTAAAACATATGGAAGGCACCAGGTAGGGGAAGGCTGCTCTAGTCCCAGCAAATGTGGAAGAAAGGAGACAGTAAGACCATGGCATGCATCCAGCCCTCATCCAGGTAACGGCAGCCATTGACATCTGAAATGTAGGGCTGGGGTGGGATGAAAAAGTGGCCCTATGGGCTGTTTGAAACATTGACATAGCCCTCTGCTCATTTCTTTACGATGTTTTGCAAACCTTGAGGCAGGAACATAGGAAGCTGCCTTATACCAGGTCAGACTAGGGGGGGCATCTGTTCCAGGATTGCCTACTGTAATTGGCAGTGGCCCTCTAGGGTCTCAGGCAGAGGTCTTTTCCATCCCCTGCCATCCCCTCCTTTGGAGATGTCCACAACTGCATCTGGATTAGAGATGATGGAGGGAGCTGTGCTTTTTTTTGGCGGGGGTGACTCAATGAGCTTTCATTGTCCATTGTTCACTAACTGGCTCAACTCAGTCTGCAGTGAGTCAAGCCAGTTACTATATATTCTGTATTTTTAAAAACCTGTACAAACTACAGTTTCAATTTGCACAAATGTGCATAATTTGCCCAGATTGCAGAAAGTACAGTTGCAATTTGCGCAAATTACAGCTGCAATAGGCACAGATTACTGTTTGTGCAAATTGCAGGATGCGGAAAATATAAATGCAAAAAAGCCCTCAGTCTGGGAAGACATGGGGTAGCCAGCAGACATCCATAAAGTCCTGATCTGGATTTCCTAATCTGGATTCTTCTGCTTGCAATGCTTGAGCTCCATCACTGAGCTCCTAAATGATCCTTGTTGGATGTTGGGTTGTTGGATGTTTTATTATGTTCTTCATGGTTTTAATTTTTGTGAACCGCCCAGAGAGCTTCGGCTATTGAGCAGTATAAAAATGCAATAAATAAATAAATAAATAAATAAATCCTCTTTCCCACATACTAGTACTTCCTGCAATCTAAATCATGTGGAAATTCTGGACACCTTTTCATAGTATGCCTTATTTTCCTGGAATCCAAGTGGTTTGCTAGTCTCACTTGCAGAACCAAGCCTTTTTTAACCATCCACACATTACCTTTTCCATCATAAACAATAGCATGTTACAGTGACTGCCTCATATAATTATAGTACACGAAGACAAATAAAAATGAATCTATTTCAAGCAGCTAGATTTACATATAATGGCTTCATCTTCTCTCTCCTTGTGATAGTTTATTTCTGCAGGTGATGAGAAGTCTATCAATGGGAAGGTAAGCTCATTACTGGCAAACCTATTTAGCAGGTTCAAGGAGGTGCATCTACCTTTGGAATGCTCCATTTCCATTCAGAAGATGAATCAGATGGCACTTAGTGCCTTTCCTATTTCTCTGCACTATCTTGGGGCATCTGCTCCCTTGACAGCCATAATGAACATTCCCCTTGAAGCTGTGTCTTCTGGATGAGTGATTTGATTTTAGGTAAATTGGGCATTGGGGCTTCTTCTCAAAACTAGATATGGCATCTAATGTTCATGTGTTGCTCACTGCTCCAGTAAACACAGAGATTGTTTTCTTCTTTATTCTGCAAAATTCAGAGTTGGAACACTGCACTCAACTTGCAAAACAGCATGATAAATCTTAACCAAAAATGTTGGGTCTGAATTAATTACACACTTCTCATCAAGCCACATAGAGCCATCTTAAATTGTGTTTGAAAGACAAGGTGTTAACAAGAGAAAGCAAACACACAGTGCATGGTTGTTTTTGTTGTTTTCTGTCCTGGTTTGTACAATTCTGCAAGATATATCTGAAATATAACAGAAGCTGCTGTATTTAGAGGAATACTGCAATCCTATGCATGTTTATTCAGAAGTAAACCCCAGTGTGTTCAGTGGGGCTCACTCCCAAGGAAGCATGCATATAAGCATGTACGAATCAGCACAACCTGACCTCACCAAAGCTCTCTAAATTCCAACTTGAAGCTCATTTCAAGTTGAGTCTGCATCAGTTAGTGATGTTGTGGGCATCCGACTGAGTCTGGAAGTCCAATGGTCTCCTCACATCTGCTCTCCCACCCCCAACAATTTGGGCACCTACAGCACATTTGTGGACCAACATTCCAAGTGCCCAGCAGCTGTCCGCCCTCATCTGGAATCTCCATTGTGCACCACAATGGACACTCTAGCAAGTACATATTTTCCCCATGGCATAGATTGTGGCCATAAAGGAGGCTCTGGAAATTGTGCATTTCCCCCTTTGTGTAAATGGAGACTGTAAATCCCCCTTTATGCAAGTGTAAAGGTGCAAACGGCTGCCATTTACACAACAGGGGAAATACGTAATTACCAGAGCAAGGACTGATGATTGCTTCAAAAGAAGCTCATGGAGGTGGACAGCGGCAGGGATGTTTGTATTGTTTTTTGTATTTGTATTTTTAACTTGTTAGTTGTTTTATGATGGTTTTAATTTTTGTGAACCGCCCAGAGAGCTTCGGCTATTGGGCGGTATAAAAATGTAATAAATAAAATAAATAAATAAATAAATAAATAAGGGATGGGCTAAGCATCTGCGAAATCAGACGCAGGTGCATTCCCCCCTCCCTAGTATCAGACTAAGTGTGTGTGTGTGTTTTCACAGGAAAATGTGTGCTTATTTTTGTGTATTTTTCCAAATGTAAGCATTGATTGTGGCATTTTTGAAATGTACACATACTGTCAAGGGATTTGTTTGTTTTGGTCTGTGAATTGCATTGCAAACTCGGAAATACATGGAAATTCACCCCCAGATTGCATCCCTGTCCATGTTCAGTCTGGAAGGGGGGAAATGGAGGGGGAGACGAAACTGATTGAAAATGAACTGAAATTATTATTATTAATAATAATATCATCATCATCATCATTATCATCATCATCATCTATATACCACTCAATTATCTAACACAGATTCCAGAGTGGTGAATTTAGATATAAACAGTAAAAGAAAGAAGATTTAAAAAGCAAATGAATAAGTGCATTTAAGCACCTATATGCCTAAGAAGATTTCTTTGTTCCATTTTTTGTTTTTCTTTTTGTTTTTGTAGTCCTTATTCAGGGGCCTTCTATTAGATATTACATTATAAAATTGCTGAGTTCATAACGATAAAGTAATGCACCCCAGTTTTCTAGTTTTAACAAGCACATATTTCCAGAAGAATGCTGAGTTAGACTATATGAGATTCATATGGAACCCTTCACTAAAGGAATATTTATTCTAAGGAGAATTTTTCTTTTGTCAAAACACTGAGAATCAATTTTGTTATCGCCTCTTTGTCATCATATTATCTTCCCTTGGATGAGATAAACCACCAGATATCATAGCATCGAGAAACATAAAAGTTTTACGAACCAACCTATCTTCACTGATATATGCCACCCTGCTTTCCTAGTTTGCCTAGATATGTGAAAAGGTTTATATTCCAACTTTTAAACAGAGCATATTCCATTGTTTATAAACAGTTCAGTGCAGAAATTATTCTGGATTGGCACTAGGCCAGTCTTGGACAATTTATGATTTGTTAATCCAAAAGCCGGTCATCATCCAATTACTGTGGTCTGCTAGGTACTTGTCGGATTGTGTTTGGCACGTTGGTCACAAGAAAGGATGGCAGAAAAAATTGTTTGGTTTGCATTTTAATAAGAATCTAACCAATTTTGCACTTCCAAACCAATACACAGACCGAAGCTCACTTATCTTCCAAACTTTGCATTTCTCCACATTTTGCAGTGGCGTTCTCCAATAATAATAAAAAATGCATCCACAAATGCACAGTTAGTTTTTAAACCCCTTTCAAAAATGCACTACATTAAGAAAATTGCTTGCAAAAAAAAAGATGCATAATGGGCAAATTACATACGAGCATGGATGTATTAGGAGACATACAGCATCATCAGAGGAGTGTTTTATGGCACGCTCGCAACTGGCCACTAAAGGATCTTTGCAGGACATGTTGACAGTGCTGTGATCCTCCTAGGTGCCTCCCACTCCTTCTGTCGGTTTTCCTTTTTCAAAATACCACCCGGGAAATCCAATTCTTCTGGCTGTAATGCTAATTGGTGCTATTTCTTGCTGTGTGCAGAAGGAGCTGCATGATAAAAACACCCACTGAGTGGGCCATGTAGTTGTTGCTTCCTTCCTCTTTCTTCCCCATGTGAAGAAAGAGGAAGCTGCTCATTCCTATCATGGGACAGAAGCAGAAGTGACAGTACAGGAATGCAATTCCCTACCACCACCTGATGATCTTCATATAGACAAAAATGCATCCAGATTTTCCAGCAAACTTTTTAAAAAAATCCGAGACAAACAGAACTTAAGAGTGGGAAAATTCTTAGAGTTTGGGATAAAATGAACTTGAGATAAGACAAATGAGAACTCAATGAATCCAAAATTGACAGATTCATCCATCCCTAGTCACAAATTGTACAGATGAGCCCAATGGAAGATTATGCTTCAGTTCAAGTGCTTGGTTTGAATCTGGTGTGGAAGCATTAACTTCCTCTTTAAGTTTCATAATAAACTATCAGTGTTCATGGAAAACCTCTTGCATTCTTCCTGTTATACACTTTGGTCCTTTTCATCCCTCAGAAGTAATATTGTTGAAGAAAGAATACTGACATTGTCCAGTATCTGTTATAAGATGATTATGATAGGGGATCACTTTGAAAGGCCTTTTCAGTTTCTACACAGTGAGTTTGTTAACCAGAGGAAATGTTAAAAGTGAACCTTAAAGTAATCAGAGATTGAGTTTGCTCTGAAGATGGTTATCCATATCTTTGGTATTGTGCTGGAAATGAGACTGTACATTCTTATTACAAGCCATCCTGTACCTTTTATAAAACATGTCCTCATTTCTTTAGAATTCATAAGGCATTTTAGAAAGACTATAATTATCAAATAATTACATGCCGAATTACAAAGGCACACAGCCTTCTGGGCACAATTCAAGAAAGATACTTTTTTTAAAAAAATCTATGAAGTCATGTATTTTGAACCTTAAATACCTTAGAAATTACTCTCAAAGAACTCAACCACGGTCTTTCCTGGCCATGTTGCCAGAATTTCTTTAATATTTTATTATGTTTTCTCTTATTGTGGGTCATCTTGGAGATGTGTTGTCAAGCATCAAAGCAATTTAAATCAATAATAAGCTAAGTTCTGGCATATTTTGAAACTTTTAAAAATGGGACCATGGACAACATAAATAACAAACTTTAACTTGTGGTTCTCAGTCACAAAGTTGCTGATTCACTTCTGCACATTCTATTTTTTGCTAGCTGGAACATAGGTGAATCATCAACTGTCACAAGTCAATGTGTGTGCATGCATGCATGTGTGCGTGCATGTGCACACACAATCTTCTTACCTTTTATGTCACACTAAAGGCTGGGATGGCTTGACATGATCTGCAGATCTGATGGGCAAAGATACTGTAAGTGCCATCCAACTAGCGTTTTATTGCACGCTCGTTACTGGGCACGCACGGAGTCTGCTCAGGTCCCTCACATGACGTTTTCTGAATCCCGTGCCCCTTCTGCCCCTTCTGGCCTTCCTTGCATGAAAAAAAACCCCTCATTAAGTCCGATGTTTTTTTAAACTCGGAATTGCTGCTCTCTCCTGCTGTGTGCAGAAGAAGCAGCGCCATTAGAACAGTGGACTCAATGGGCCTTGTGCTCGTTGTGTACTTCCTCTTTTGAAAGGAGGAAGTAACTGAGGAATGAAAACATGGGTGGAGAAGTGACGGTAGGGAGCGTGTTAACCCCCAGTGTGTATATGCCAACTCATCCCAAAGCTATCTTTATCTTTTGCAAAGGGATGTTTTTACCAGCTCATGGTTCAAAGTAGGGGTGTGCACGGACCCCCCGATCCGCTTCTTTTCCAGATCCACAACTTCTGGATCAGGTCTGCTCCACTCTGATCCGCCTATAGTCTGCTCCAGTTCACTGTGAAGCTCCGGATCCGGATCGGAGTTCCGCTTTCCCCCCCCCCATAGGCTTGCATTGAAATCCAAAAAAGCCTACAAAAAAGCCTTAACTTTTTTTCTGTTAATGTTAGAAACCTCAAGTTAGACACCATGACACCTCATGCACGTATACACAAGCATGCCAAGCCTCAAGCCAATCCAAGCCTCCCCTGATTTTTGGGGAATTTTTGAAAATCTGACACCCCATTTTCATACATGGGTTTTTCTCCGGCATTTTGACAGATAAAAACTTGGAAGCAGGCACATCCACATTCATGGCAAGTTTCAAGCAAATTCCATCATCCCCTGATTTGGGGGGGCTTTAACCTCTAACGCAGCACCCCTAACCCCAATCCACACCCCTTTCTATATCTCCATCAATTTTCACGTTAGAAACCTCAAGTTAGGCACCATGACACCTCATGCACATATACACATGCATGCCAAGCCTCAAGCCAATCCAAGCCTCCCCTGATTTTTGGGGAATTTTTGAAAATCGGACACCCCAGTATCTCAGGGATTTAAAGCTGCAGACAGCTCAATGGGGCCATTTCAAAGGAAATCACAACATGCCATGAATTGGGGAGCAGATAACCCTAAATATGAATCTTCTTCCACACTTGAAAAATTGATTTGGAACTTCAAAAAGTCTAAGTGAGCGCAGGAAGGCCTTGTCCCCTGAGACAAAGTAAGACACACATAAACCATCCCTGCGAGGCGGGCACAGAGCCAGGCAGAGATATGCCATAGATCTAATATGGGGGAGTCAGTCCCGGCAGATGCCCCACCACAGCAACACCCTGGGGAGAAGGTACGCAGGCAGGCAGGCAGGCAGGCAGCAGGCATTTCTGGGGGCACAAGGAAGTGAGCCAAGGATGGCTTGTTTCAAAAGCCAGCAGTAAGTAAGGCATTGCAAACCAACCCTTCGAGGCGGGCGCAAGGAAGTGAGCCAAGGATGGCTTGTTTCAAGGCCAGCAGTAAGTAAGGCATTGCAAACCAACCCTTCGAGGCGGGCGCAAGGAAGTGAGCCAAGGATGGCTTGTTTCTTTCTAAGCCAGCAGTAATGCATTGAGGCGGGCACAGAGGAGGACGACTGGGAGCAAGCATGCCGGAGGCTGCTGTGCACGAACCACAAAGCCCATCTCCCCAGGCACCAGGCGGGCAGAGAGGCAGGCAGAGATATGCCATAGATCTGTGGGGGACAAATCAGTCCTGGCAGATGCCCCACCACAGCAGCACCCTGGGGGAGGCGGGCAAGCAGGCAGGCAGCAGGCATTTCTGGGGGCACAAGGAAGTGAGCCAAGGATTGTTTCAAAGCCAGTAATGCAAACCATCCCTGTGAGGCAGGAGCAGCACAGAGAGATGCCCTCTCTTTTGCATCCCATAACTAGGAGGCTAGGAGGATAAGAGTAATGCTTTGTGATCCTTGCTTCAGAGTTGATTGACTGCACTATGATCACAGCCATTATTAAACAACAACAACAATAGTAACGTTAATAATAGCAGTACTAATTAATATTAATAGCAATAATAATAATAGCAGCAACAACAACAATAAGGAGTTGAACCACAATGAAAGCCTGCCTGACTTCACTGAAGAGGAAAAGCCAGGAGAGCTTGGGCTATGGGGTGTAAATATAAAATGGAATAAATAAATAAACAAAGGTGGGGTGGAATTAAAAGCAGCAGTGTTGCTGAATAAACAACAAGAAGAATTTTTTTTAAAAGGCTATGTCTGTCTTTTACCAGTAACAGGAAAGTGGATGTGCCCAGGGGGAGGGCGATATGCCAATTAAGAAGCTACCTGTCACTTCAACTCATGAGAGGCATTAGCTTCTCCATTCTCTCCACTGGGTTACTCTTTGGAGGGTTCTGATGACCCTCCAAGGGCAGGAGTGCACTGGGCACGTCCACATGCCCTAGGGGACCTCACCTCATTGCTCCACATCTATTCAGTTGTTCACCAAGGTTAGGGTGGGTAGCAGTGCTGTGTTTCCTATCTGTTATTTATTTGCTTAGTATATGATTTCAGGTTGTGTTTGTGCATTTGGTGGGGCTACTGTATTAAAAAACACTGGGAAAAGTCTGTTCAGACTAAGAAAGAGAAGTTTCCCAGTATCCCAAGTTACTAAGTATCCCGTTTTGCCTATCCCCTCCTCCAACTTTGGGATTGGAGGATGCTTCATCAGGTGATCATGACTGGGAGTTGAATCTGCCTCTCAGCGCTTCAAAAAGGTACCTCCCCCACTTTTTTACCCTATTTTTTAGAAAATTATAGCAAGCAAACCGCACCACGCAGAGTGCTGAGAGTAGGCTCAAAATGACCCCCACCCATGACTCTGTAAGCACACCATGTATCAGAAAGATAGCTTTAAAAACAAAAAAGTTATATGCTAATCTTTTCCGCAATGCAATCCTATGGGTGAAATTATCCAAAATGGCGGGCAGATCGCTCCGCGAAAAGAGAAGCACTCCGCCTATGGCCACTTCTCTTCGCCATGCTTCTCCAGGACCCCGGTTCGCTTCTACTCCGCCTCTGAGCAAGGCGGATCAGGCCAATTCGCTCCTGATTCTCCGCTCCGAGGAGATGCGGAGCACATCCCTAGTTCAAAGGTTTTACTGTCAAATTGTGCATATTAGGTCTATCAATGGATTTTCTACGTATACAAGATTACTCTGTGGCAAAATCCATAGTAGAACAACAGATTAAGGATACAGATTTTCAATATGCTATGACAAAGGCATGTAGATCCTGCTGTCCAATACACTCTGGTCTAATTTTTGAATTTCCCAGATATGCTAGATATCTGGATTATTTTATCATCCCCAAGTACTGACATGCTTTTACAAGGGCTAGATTTAACTGCCTTACTTCTGCAATCTTGGAAGGGCGTTATCAGGGCATCCCATATGAGGACCTCTTGTGTCCCTGTGGTGACAAAGCAGTTGAAACACTAGACCATGTTTTTTTCCAATGTAGCTTCCACAGGGAGGAGAGAAATAGATTTCTTGGCCCTCTTATGAGAAAATGCCCTGGAAGGACACCCAAACAGTATTTGGAATATTTTCTGGCAGGTACAAACAAATTAACAACAGAGTTAGTGGCTAAGTTCCTCTTCTCCATACAAAGGTCTCGGAAACCGACTTCATTTTAATTGTAACTTCTGTCCCATGCTGCTGTTGCTTATCTTTTGTACCAGGTATTCTAACTATGCCTATATATTTTAAATATGTGTATGTTTTAAATAACTCTTTTAGCTTGTTTGTATAATGAACAAATGACTGTGATTTTATGGTTTTAAATTAATGATTGTGGGTATTGTTTCTATTGGGTCTGTGACTGCATAATAAAAATGTATGTATGCATGTATGTATGTAACCCTCAGTGTGATGGAGTTATGTCAAAGGGGGGGAACTAATGCTTGCAACAGAATTTGTGATGTAGAGATGCACTCCACATGCCGCTGTTTCAACATATGTGCTTCCTAGTGACTAGACAAGGATTGAATACCAGTGGAGAAGTTTTGAAACCACCATAGAATATATCTAGGTTGTAAAACATTATCTAAAAGCTTGGGACTTCCATAAAACTATACTTCCAATATTATTGCCATTGTAAACTTCTGACAACTATTTTTAAATAGAGCTTGAAAGAAGGAGAATTTGCTTTAGAAGTTGTACTATGGACCAGTTCAGCCACTTTTTAGAAGCATGTTTGTTTTGATTACTTTATTCTTTGATGTTTTCCATTAGGTATACATTATTATGGTTTTGCTGGCCCTGGGGAGGAAGGAGGAGCTTATGTAGGACACACTGAAACTCCATCCCTAACATTGGCCAATCTGGTTTAGCCACCCACCTAGCCTCTGAGATTTCAGCAAGTACTGCCTTTACATTTTAAAGAAGACATTTGTCCTCATAAGGGCTAGAAACTTGATTTCCCCCCTTTTTTGTCTAATGAAAGTTGAGATTCTTAGGAAGCTGAATTTTTAATTCAGTGCCAAATGCTGCACATTTTCTGCATTTCTGCAGAATTGTAGCATAACATGCATAGTCCTACATGACTTGCTCAGGACCTGAGCTAAAGGTCCAAAGTCTCAATGAAATTACATTGAGATTCGTATTATGACAACGGTGGACTATAGCAACGGTGGACTATAGCACTCAAATGACTCCTCTTTGTCCTTTTAATTTTATATGTATGCAAATATTTTCAATGATTGTAAAATTCTCCTAGTAAGTTATTTTTTCCCCATGGGTTTATTTGGAACAGGTTTTTATATGTGATCAAAACAAGAAAATTATGAGAGTGTTTTAGTAGAAATGACAATTTATGGCTTCTTTTGGAGTCTTAAATATTTGTCAGCGGAGGACCTCCTGTTCCAGTGGCACAATTTATTCATTTAACATGTTACAATATAGTTCCTTTCAAAGTAATTTCAAAAATTTATTTATTTATTTATTGCTTGCACTTTTATACCGCCCAATAGCTGAAGCTCTCTGGGCGGTTCACAAAAATTAAAACCATAATAAAACAACCAACAGGTTAAAAGCACAAATACAAAATACAGTATAAAAAGCACAACCAGGATAAAACCATGCAGCAAAATTGATATAAGATTAAAATACAGAGTTAAAACAGTAAAATTTTAATTTAAGTTAAAATTAAGTGTTTAAATACTGAGTGAATAAAAAGGCAAAGCCCTAAGGCTCCCCATTCATACTTCTCTGTTTATAGACTGCAGAGTTTCTAAAAACTAATGAGATCATTGGGAGAATCCCAATAATATTGTTGGGGGAAAATACGTGATTCATTAAAGATTCACTGTATCTCCCTTTGAAGGCACTGTTGCATTACACTTTTTGGAAAATGAGATACAGTGTCCACTTATGCCAAAGAATGTCCTTGATATTTTATTTATTTATATATTTAAATCATTCATACCCACTCTTCAGTCAGAAAGGCTGAAAGTATTACAGTTCATTAAAAACAAGACATCCCCAGCCTTCAGGCTTATAATCTAAACAAATATGACTCAAAAGAAAAAAGATGAGGAGGGAAAAGGAAAACATGAAAACTCAGGCACCAATCCTTAATGTAATACAGAAGTTATCTAAAGTGCAGGAGGTAAATCTATAATCTAAGACTGATTAAATCACAGGGGAAATTCCTCAGGGTCACAGGGAAAATTCCTCAAGGGCATATCAATAATCTTCTCTGTTTCACTGGTTGGAAGATATGAGTAATGAATCTGGCACCCAGCAAGAAATTATTGTTATTCAGCTGAAGCAAGGTTCTTTCCCAGGTACTGTATCTTTCCAAAAGATCCTATGAAATTTAGCACATAGGAAAAGAAAGTAACAATGCTCATACCGTCACATATCGCCAGTGTACAGTCCAGATATAAATACTTCCACAAGGCTGGGATAGGTCCAGCATCAGTATGGCTGTTGAACTACTTACAGCCCAATCATACGGATGCTTACTCAGAAGGAAGCCCTAAAGGGTTGTCCAATGGTGTCAGTCTGCCAATGTACCAGCATTCATCAGTAGAATGACTTTCTCCTCCCCTCTGCAGCCCATAGCACCCCCCACTCTCTGCTGTGGAGAGTTGGGGACCCTCCAGAGCAGATATGGGTGCACCAGGAACTATGAGCGGGGAGAGGAAGAGAAAGTCCCATTGCGCAGGCAGGGATCCATTCATGCAATGTGGGGTATCACCCACTGGGTCTTACTCCCAGGACAATTTGTAGCCTCACTCACTTTGGTGCTAAGACTTTAGTTATGGATGTTCTGTGTGTTTGCTTGAAAATAGTAGCTCAAAGCCAGAAACTTATGGGGTGTGGGTCTGTCTGTCTGTCTGTCTGTCTGTCTCTCTCTCTCTCTCTCTGTGTGTGTGTTAATCATCACCATTGAGATCAATATGACAAATATGCAGCAAGAACAAACAGGGTTTCTTTAAAAAGTCTGAGCTGCCTTCCTCTTGCAAGTTCTTAAGTGCAGGCTTGCAACAGAGGTCTGTTTTGCTTATACACAAAGAGGGGCCAATTCATCACCATCATAAACAGCAGCACCTGAGGTCACATTAAGCTCTTGGGTCCCACAGTAGACCTCTGTGGAAATATGGAACCCCAGAAATAATTTATCATGCTATAGAAATTCCCTGTTTTCACTGCTAGAAGTTTTGCTCTAGATTTCTTCCCACTGTTACAAAGGGCCAATTGCTCTGCCCACTACCAATTCCTCTTTTTGTGACACTGCTGTACTGGACTTCTGTATAAATCATAACCTGAACTCAGAATAGCCCCTTCTATATGGCCAACATCAGAAACCTGTCTCCTACTTTGTGGGTTTGTTACTGCTATCGTACGGTTCTTGGGTCTATTAAAAACCAAATTAATTATCCTCTAATTGTGCAACCTTAAACAAATTTACCCAGAAGTAAATCCCATTAAAATCAATGAGGTTTACTAAGGAATAAATATACTAGGGTGACCATATGAGAAGGAGGACGGGGCTCCTGTATTTTTAACAGTTGCACAGACAAGGGAATTTCAGCTGGTGTCATATATATGGAAAACCTAGTGAAATTCCCTCTTCATCACAACAGCTAAAGCTGCAGGAGCTATACTAGAGTGACCAGATTTAAAAGAGGGCAGAGCACCTGCAGCTTTAACTGTTGTGATGAAGAGGAAATTTCACCAGGTTCCCCATATAGACAAATGAGACCTGCTGAAATTTCCTTTTCAATACAACTGTTAAGGATACAGGAGCCCTCTCCTCCTTTTCACATGTTCACCCTAAATATACTAAGGATTGCACTGCATGTAACATGGACATTAGATGAACCCCAGCAACTGGGGATTCTTTATTAATGTTTACTAATGGCTAACAGAGTCATATTGGTGTACTCGAAGTCAATTTTAACAAAATTGGGAAATCATCAATCCATTTTGATATGATATGCTCTTTCTGTCTGAAATACTTTTCAGGATGATGTTTGTTCCCCACTACTGTTCTACTGATATAATATTATACTTAATGTTCATACAACACTTTGGAATGTTCAAAGCACTTCACAAAAATCAACTTGGCAGTTCAAATGACTGCCCTTTATGGTAGGCCGATGTTTTAATCTAAATTAATTAATTAATTTGTTACAATCTTATCCCTCTTGCTGACCAGACATAAGGAAAGTTTTTTACCTTAATGTGATTTCTCTTTAAAAATAATAAAGAACATTTGTAAATTAAAAAGGTATCCAGCTGATTAATTACAGCTTATGGTGTTTAGAGTATTTGAAGTGCTAAGTGCTCTGTAACATTGCCTCAAAGTAAAGCTGTGTGCCACTGATTTTTACCTGGCACAAATGACATCAAAGTGGAAATTGCAGGGGGAAATACTTTCAAGCTAGTTGAAGATTATTTTTGTCATTTTTATCCAAACAACCTGTAGAAGGTTATAGACACTTGCTTTTTGACATCCTAGCTCACTACAGACAGTACATTCAGAAAACAGAGTCACTGAGCTCAGCTTGGCAGCCCCATTAGTTCAGCACCCCAGGTGACCACCCAACTCACCCACCCTAAGGCTGGCCCTGTTTGTTCCTTCAGCCAACCTACCTCCACTGTCTCTCGCTCCTGAACATTCCCACAATGGCCTTTCATTCCATATGCTTCTGTGAGTGACCTGCCATTCAAGGCTCTTCCAAGCCTAGTCCTTTCGATCCAGGTGGGCATGCTATTTGTGGGTTAGAAAGAGGAAGAGGAGGAGTCATGCCGCACATAACATGCTGAGGGTGGCAGGCAGGCACTGGGCTGAGCCTGCCCTGGCATTATTAAAACTAGGGCTGTGCACGGACCTCCCATTTCATTTTGGACCTTCCAAAACAGGCCTGTTTCATTTTTGGACCTCCCTGTTTCATTTCGGATCTGAATCTGAAGAAAAATTCAGACCTCCGAAACGCTGTTCGGACACCATTTCTTTCCATTGGCATGCATTGTCTGAAAAATCACCTATAACTTTTTTATTTTTAATGATAGAACATTGAAACTTGTCAAGCTTACAGATACTTTGGAGATGCTTATGCTTGTCCAGTTTTAGACAGTTCTGTACATCGGTTTTCTTGCAATGATTTTTTAAAAATGTGAGTTCCAGTCATTTCAAAGTGCTATAACTTCCTCATTTTACAAGAAAAATGAATATAACATTGCATCGTGATAGAATCTAAGCAGGGCTTGATGCATGGCAATTTTGAAGCACATTCACACATCCGCTGATTTTTAAGATTATTTTTAAGATTTTACCCTCAAACCATCCCCCATTTACAAAAATGCATTTATCTCTGTCACTTTTAAAGGTAAAGACACATATCTTGGCAACTTGATAGATTCCAAATATATCCTTAGGCTTGGCAATTTTGAAGCGCATGGCTTCATCTGCTGATTTTTAGGATTTTTAAAAAAGTTTGAGGTTTTAAAATTATTATTATTTTTAAATACGTTGTCATTTTTCAAGATACACACCTGCAACTTTGCATCCTGATAGAACCTACATAGGGCTTGATGCTTGACAATTTTGAAGCACATAGGTTCATCTGCTGATTTTTAGTGATTTTTTAAAAAATTACCATTCCCCCTTTACAAAATTGCATTCATCTCCATTTTTAAAGGTAAAGACCTGTAACTAGGCACCATGCTAGCCTCTAAATAGGGTCTTAGGTACCCCAAGTTTGAAGCATATTGGTTCATCCCCTGAATTTTAGTGAATTTCTACAACTCAAACCTCATTGAGGACTAGTATCATGAAAGGTAGTTCCCGCACCCCGCAAAAAGAAAAGAAATTACAGATACAGACCTGGAAATTAGCACCATAGTAGGTCTTCAGAAGGATTTGATGCATGGCAATTTTCAAGCACATAGGTCTGTTGCTGCGTTTCATTTTTTGATTAATATTTATCACAATTTTGGTAATGTAATTGTGTTGTGCTTTGCCCTCACATTTGTGTCTTGTATGCTTGTGTAAACAGCCTGCTTTATAATACACAGGCAGCCCAACACAACACAACACAACACAGAGAGAGAGAGAGAGAGAGAGAGAGAGAGAGAGAGATGATAGAAAGATCAGAATGGAGAGAGAGAGGGGAAGTGGATGCACAAGTGACTCAGGCCTTAGCTAGACCTAAGGTTTCTCCTGGGATTATCCCCGCCTGCTCCCGGGATCCCCTGTGTGCCATTTAGATGCACAGGGATGACCCCGGGATGATCCCGGGATAAACCTTAGGTCTAGCTAAGGCCTCAGTTTTCACAATTCTGTGTAAAGTCTAAAGAGAGAAGTTGTGCATCTTTCCCAGTCTGACTGTAGCAAACTCTGATTGCAGAGAAGTCAGGAAACCTTCAAGCCTACAGTTGGTAATCCAGTGGGGCTCAGGCTATAAAAGAGGTGGTCTCAGTCCAGGCAGAAGACAGAACACAGTAAGTCAGACAAGAGGAACTGGCAATAGCAGGAGTGTTCACAATGAGAAGCAAGAGGTCAAACACAGTAAATGCAGTCCAGAAGGAAGGTCATTAGGCCTTCCAAAAGGTCAGGATACAGAGCACCAATCACATGGCACAATCCAGGAGTCAAGATATACAGTAAAGGAAGGATGGACCAGGTTGTTCCAACACTGGTTAGTTTCCAGTGAAGGCTTTTAAGCTCAGCTGAAGTCATCAGAGCTCCCTTTCCAAAGCCTGAGTAGACATTTTCTAGAGGCAAACATTCCTTCATACAGGAGTCCTACTAACCTGAGCTGATGACACTCCTGAGGTGAGTCCCTTTCAGGAGTCCCATACAGGAGTCCCTTTCTCCTGGCAGGGATGGCCCAACAGCCATCTCCCCCAAATACTCAGGCTCCGGTGGGTTTGGTGGCAATCCTTGGTCTGGGGTGCCCAGGGCTTCTGTGAGCTCCAGCTGCTCCTCCCTTGAGGAGGACTCTTCCAGGTGGGGCATAACAATAGGAATGGAAACAAGATGTAAGTAGAGCTCAAGCATCAGCTTCATATACAAGGGAACTTTCTTCTTTGGTCATTCCACTGGAGCTGTGCAAGTCATGCATGGTCAGAATAATAAAATCTAGATAGTAACTTCCGAATGAACCCAGCCTAATTGTGAAATTGAAATTATTTGAGAGGATGCAATGGTGGTAATTCTCCATCTTTCCTCTTCTTTCCTACTAACACTCCAACTTGAAAGTTTATTAAATGCAATATTAAGCAGATTTTGAATAATAAAAAATATATTGCCCAGAGATAAGCGAATATTCTTTGAAGTTTTTCCGTGTCTCTTGAGTAAACATGTTCAGTTATAATTACACAGTTTTGTAAAACATGCAATAAAGAATCAGAAAGCTGGCAAAGCTCCATTTCTGCTATTTCTCTTTATTGTGCAAATATGTAATTAGTTGATTTTTTTTTTAAAAAAAATTACTAGTCATTAGAGTTTCCCTTTCAACCCAGGCAAGCTGAAGGGTAATGTTGATGGCATCATATGTTCCGCAATCAAGACTATTCAACAGCAAACTCTAATTAGTGGTATCATTTTTATATGAGGACCTATTGGGGATGCTGATTTTTTTGAGAAGGATCTGTAGGTAGATTCTACTTTCTCACTTGAGAACAGGAAAGGAATTTCTTCCCTCCCCCAGATCTGACCTCTTTGTTTACTAAGAGCTGGTTTTCATGTTATGTTTTGATATAATAAATGACACTCAGTGGCTTGGGAGGACTAGAAGGAGGAATATGTCTACATGGGGTATTTACTCCATCTTGCTTGTGAATTTGCAACCTTTGTTTACATGATCCAGCTGTCAATTTGCTGCCACATTGTGGTTTCTGTTCTGAAGCTGTGCATTTTACCGCACATTTTAACTTTGCTATGCTGTCACCATTGTTCTTTGTGCATGTGTCATTGGGTGAATGCGGTACAGCAGGATCCATTTTGGAATGATGTCGGAACATGTGCGCCTCACCTGGGCACACCCTTGTGCATGTGCAAGGCCTCACCAGATTGCAGGGTGGGGCAGGACCCAGGTGAGTGTTTAGAAACTGTAGGCACGGCAACAGTAAGGTATCACCGGTGAACCAAAGTAATTTATTTATTAATTAAATTTATATACCGCCCCATAGCTGAAGCTATCTGTGTGGTTTACAAAAGAAAGACAGATAATTATGTTAAATGCCAAGACTCAATAGCCTGTAGCTTCCTAGGTGTGAGGAAGCATTGTTTCACCACTGCAGAGATGCACAGTGTTATACAACAACAATATGGCCATGTAACCCAATGCTGTGAAGTTTCGGGAAGGATATTCCAGATTAATTCCTGCCCCCATATCACAGTGTTTGTCACTTCACAACTGCGATACTGTGGGTTTGGGAGGGGGAGGGTCAGAAGTAGATGTTACAAGGTTTGTTTTAAATCACTTTCCTGCCCCCCCCCATCACCTCCCCACAGTGTCTCATGAAGGATTAGGAAGTCTCCTGCATGGGGTGAGCTGTGGGGGAAGGGAGAATTGCTGAAAATCAGCCAGAGGCATCTTTCCCTTAGATGGCAACTTACTCATAGATGGCAACTTACTCATAGATGGCAATCCTTCTCAGAAGCAGCTTTTAGTGGGGCTGCTGGGGTAGGGGTGAGAAAATCACCTTCAGCTGCCCTCTACATGTGGGGCTTCTCTGGCTCTAAGCCAATATGATTTTACTGCAGCATTTTCTCACAGCAAATGTTATTTCCATGCAACCTTGATAAGTGTCACATTAAGTTGAAAAAGAGATCATGTTAGAGATTCAGAATCTTACTCTATCAAGTTCAAATGAAATATTATTTTACCCAAGCAAAAAGTACCCCATATGACAAAATTAACACTGAGCATGCTGACTGACAGAGCAACCCTATTTACTCAGAGGTATGCCCCCTCTGTTCAGGGACACTTACTCTCAGGTAAGTGTGTATAGTATTGCAGCCTCAGTATGGCAAGTAGTGCCATCTGGATATCTGCATATGCTTATCCTTTTCCTTGACCACAGGGATCTTGTGTTTTGGAGTGGGCGAGGGTTTACACCTGAATATGTAGTGACAGTTCCACAAGGAGCCTGTTGATATCCCTGATTTAAGTGGTACCATCGCATGATTATGGTGAGTATTCTGTGGCACTGTATTGGTGGCAGGTGATGCCTGAGGCCTTCCACTGAGGGTTTTCCAGCCCCATGGGGGATAAGGGTGTTTTCCATCACAGGGGGTGGGGTGACATGGGAGGGCTGCCCCTCCTGAATGGGGTAGTTCTGGGGCAGCGATCTTAGAGACACCACTCAGCAGGCAGAGAATGTTTCGCCCAATACAACACCTAGCTAGTTGCTGGCATAGATTAGGGTCCGCCCAGTTTTCCCTTTGCAGATCTTCAAAAAATGTTGCCCAAATTTTATACCATTTCCCACCCTCCTTTCATCTGCAGTGATTTCTTTTAATATTTATAGATGGTGCCTGGATCAGATAAATTCAAAATTTTAAATGTTTAACTTTAAATATTTAATGACTCTGTTGTTAGTTTCTCTACCTTTTAAATGAATGCGTGCACACACACACACATACAATATTCTATTTATTTATTTGATAGTGTCATATTTCTTTTGCATCACTTCCTTTCAGTAAAAGATGCCAGTGAAGCTTGAAAGCTTGCAATTTCACTTGTCAACAGAATTTGGTACAATGGGAGGTTTAAAAGTTGTCAAGTCACCCAAGTTATCTCTCCCCCAATATGGCAGCAGTGCTCATTTTCAAGCTCAGCCATGTGTTCAAAGAGAAGCATTTCCTAAACTCCACTTTCAAATGAAACAAGCTGTTCCTCCCTCCCCCAGCGCCTGGCTCCAAATGCAGACCAATTTCCCACCTCATCTGGATACAGTACTGTATGGGAGGATAAAGCAAGGACAAACTCATTCACAGGCCTATAGGGTTGGTTAGCCAAAGTTAACAGTGATTGTTTTGGTATGATTGTGTAGGGAAACTGTACTAATTCTGCAACAGAAACAAATAAATATGTTAGAAGTTTAAAAGTTATATATTGTTTATGGTAGTTTGAAGTGTATTATTGTCTACTTGTTCTAAAGAATGTAAGGCTGGTAAAAGTTAGTGATCCAGTTCAGAGGACACTCTAAGCCATGGCTGTTAAGCATTTTGAGCTAAACACGATGGCTTAGCATGTTATGTGAACTATGACTTAGCGTGTCATGTGAATAATTCCTAACCATGGTGGCTACATAACCATGGTTTAAATAAGCTCACTAACCATTTGCTGCAAAGGGATTAGCAGCCTAACCATGGCTTGGCATGTTGTTTCAACAGGCCCATTATATGTATCAGGGTGGCTGTTCAATAGCTCACTCTGTGATGATTTTTACTGCAGTTAGAGACAGCAAGAGCTATCATAGCCATGATCAGAGCTGGGTTGTGTGTTGTTGTTGTTTTTTAAAAAAAAACCACAGTAAGCCGGAATAACATGCTGGGTTCATATCAGTTCAATTTCACTTAAGGAAGAACTATACATTCAAAATATGTCAAGCATTTGCTCAGCATTAAATCACTTTTGCATCCCATGGTTCTCGCCTTGATTATCTTCTCATATAAGGTTGTCGGCTCCTTCTTTTGCTAATCAGATCTTTTCAACATGGATTGGCTGTAGATTCATTGGACAGATTGGACTGGTATGGCCCTGTGGAAAAATGCTTTGTATATCGATGTTTTGTAAAGTTTAAATGCTCTGTATGATGTCTGTGAGGCAATAATGTGTCTGTGTAGCATCATGTCATAGAATAGTAGAGTTGGAAGGAGTCTATAAGGCCATCAAGTCCAACCTATGCTCAATGCAGGCATCCACCTTAATGCACCCCTGACAGATGGCTGTCCATCTGCCTCTTGAATGCCTCTAGTGTGGGAGAGCTCCCTAGGTAATTGGTTCCATTGGTGTTCTGCTCTTATAGTCAGGAAGTTTTTCCTGATGTCCAGCTGGAATCTGGCTTCCTGTAACTTGAGCCCATTAGTCCATGTCCTGCACTCTGGAATGACCAAGAAGAGATCCTGTGACAACCTTTCAAGTATTTGAAGAGTGCTATCATGCCGCCCCTCAGTCTGAGGCCTTGCCCCATTACTGTATTGAAGCTCTGTCTTAGTAATTACTGCTTGTCACATGTTCTGAAGGGGGAGAGAAGAACAATTACTTTCAATATTTCTAGATGGAGCCTGGATCAGAGAAGTTCAGGTTTGATTGGTCTGGGAAACATCCTGACTGAGGGTTCTAGGTACGTGGAAAAGAACAGTTGGGGAAAGATGGTTGGCACTTAATCGAGTGTGATAGGGATGGACAAACTCACCCTTGCCCACCCCACACACTGCTCCTGGGATCCCTGCTGCCCTCCCAACCTTGTTCGCTGCATGCTGTGTGCTGTGAGCTACCAGGTGACCTGCACCTGCAAGATTTCTTGTCAAGCTGTCATTTTGCAAAATGGGAGCTCGTTGTCTGTAAATTAGGGATGTGCTCCGCTTCTAATCGGACCGGCGAATTAGAAGTGGAGCGAGGGGCTCCGCCTGCCCTTAAGGCGGAGGCGAAGAGGATTGGGGGGCGGGCGGAGCATGGCAAAGAGGATCGAGGTGAAGGCGGATCCTTTGCCTCGATCCGGAGCTCCACTGGAAAGATAAGTGGGGTTTACCGGGCCCTGCCGCTGTCGCCCATGCGGCGACAGCGGCAGGGCCCGGTAACCCCCCACGCCCTCCTCTCCCTTACCTGCCTCCATCCACGGTCCGTCGGCGTCTTCAATTGAGCCCGCGGGCTCAATTGAAGACGCCGACGGACTGCGGACGGAGGCAGGTAAGCCCCCCTCCCCCTTGGTCCCTTACCGGGCTCTGCCGCCGTCGCCACACAGGCAGTGAAGGTGGCAGGGCCCGGTAAACCTCCCGCCCTCCTCTCCCGGCCTTACCTGGCGCCACTCCCCTCCACTGCGGAGCTCCGATTCGGAGCCGGAGGTCCGTGGCGAAGAGGAGCAGAGTATGGGCGGAGCGGCGCGGAGCAGAGTATGGGCGGAGCGGCGCGGAGCGGCGCGGAGCGGCGCGGAGCGGCGTGGGCCGATCCAAAATTTTCGGATCGGCCCACGGGGCGGAGCAGGGGGTCCATGCACACCCCTACTGTAAATCCCTATTTTGCATAAATGGTGGCTATAAATAGGGCCATTTACAGGTATATGTGATCCCTGTAGACAACAACCCCCAATTCTGCACAAAATGGCAGCTCCCTGAGTCCTTGTTGCAGAAGAAGGAGAGCATGAGGGCTTGACTGGCAGGGTTGGCAGGAGTTCCTATAACCACTGGCCAAGCCCTCACTTTCTCCTTACAATGGGAGAATGAGGACTTCAGCAGTGTCATGGGGCTTCTACTCCTGCCACCTGTCAACCCCTCCTGCTCTCCTTGCATGGAAGAACAGCACTATGGGTTGCTGGGCAGCACAAAACTGCAAGCTTAACCAACTCATCATGTGATGAGTCGTGCAATCCCAAGGCTCTGCAGACTGGTGTCCAGGGGGCTTAGCCAGCAATTTCTCACCGGGCTTCAAGCCCCAAATGGATGCCCGCACTATCTCTAGTGGTGGAAGGGGGGAAAGCCTGTTGATTGATGTGTGGCACATGACACAACAATTAGTGAAAAGCTGAGAAACTGAATACCAGAGACCTGAATATTAAGCTATCCCTTCTTCATGTGTTAACATGGCTAGTGAAGATAAGGAGTAGGGAGCAGGTGGCTGTCTTGTGCCAAGCAGCTGCCCTAAGATTTTTCCGAAAGAAGATTGCACATGCCAGCATTAAATACTGGATAACCTGTCCCAGCAGCCAGGAAGAGCTTTGAGATCAGAAGAACAATCTACGCAACAGATGGACCTGCTAGTGGGTAACTTTGGTTGGGTAGGCCCCCCAAATTTGATTCCTACTCATTATTGTTTGAGCCTATAGGAAAGAAAGAGATCCGACTTATGGGGTTGCTTATCTTTTAGCAAAATGCTTCTATTTCAGAGCCTAAGGATCTCTGCCACTGTAACTCAGAGTCCCACAAGCTGCTTGCCATGCATTCATGCTGCGCTCATATGATAACCTAGAATCTCTGTAGGTGATGCTTGCTAATTCTCTCCTAGGCTTGGTGCTGGAGACCCTGCCAGGCTGAAATATAGTCCTCCTTACAGTGCTGGCCCTACCAGTATGGAGAGTGAAGCAGTCATTTCAGGCAGCAGATTTTTGGAGGTAGCAACAAGGTCTTGGAAGAGAAACCTGAGTGTCATGTGCCCTGCTCTGCACCTTTTAAGTGGATGCAGTGGAGAATGCTGACCCATCATCAGTACTGAACACAGATTGATCTGCCAGTCCCGTTGGCAATTTTTAGTGAAATGGGAGAGAACACCATCTTGTTCTTTGCCTCCAGCAGCAAAAAGTCTTGGGCCAGTGTTGCCTTCTGAGTGTTCAGCCATTGTGTTCAGCCATGTCCTGAGTGTTCAGGAGTGTTCAGGACATTTGGTATCTTGGTGAACCATTTTAAGTCATCTGGTCATTGTCCTCCCTGATTCATTCAGTTTTCCAAACCATTTCTAAGCATAAAGGCCATCATATTCTTGGTTACTTTCTAACCAAACTACTTGACAAAAACAGCAAGCTCTCCTGTCAACTGTCTTAGCTTTGGGCAATTTCAATCATTACATTGAACAATGCACTTTAAAATAATAAGATGACTGAAATGCTGATAACAGAATGAAAACGTGTAACACAACACTTCCATAAAGTAATACATTTTGCTGGATTTTGACCACATTGTCCTAATAAGGACATCAGATCAGCCTACTCTGGGTATCAAATTTAAACTGTGTGAGCCTATACTTGGGAAGCTGGGGTTAAAGATACATATATGCTGGTAGAATGTCTATGTATTCTAAGAAATTGTGTCTGCCATATAAAGTGTGGGGATGCCTTAAAGTTTTAAGATGGTTTACATTTGCTATGTATATGTAATTATCCACACAGTGGGCATGGCACAAAGCTTGGGGTTTTGTAGCCCAGTTATCAGTCATAAAATCTAGGCTTATCTGGATTTGAAACACCCTGGTGGGTTAACAAACAAGTCCCAAACAGTGAGAAAACATCACCAGAGACTCAGAATGTGTCTGAAACAAATTAAACACTTCAAGAAAGAATACAAAATTTGAGATTCTGCATGATGATTATATAAGATGAAATTTTTGACTACAACTGGTACAGATCTATAGTTAATGTAGCCAATTAAGGCTCTGCCTTGCGCAATTACATGAACATAGTCTAAAAAACCTATAAATTACATCTGTAGCAGCAAGATGAAATATAAAATAAATGTGAGATGAACTAAAAGGCAAGCAGTTCATAAAGCTGGTGTTATCTAAACAAAATGCCTAGTTGGACTTCCAACATAGCTATTTAAATGATGTGATTTCCCCTCAACACATGCTAGTACTCTGCTGGAATTTCATGAGCTGAACTAAAGCATGCGAAATAATCTAAGTTCCACTTGACTCCCTTCCGCACACGACTTGAATATAACAAGCTAAGCCTAAAGCATTGCTAAGTTTGTCTAGGCCAGCTTTTCCCAATTTGGTGCCCTCCAGATGTTTTGAACTATAACTGCTATCATCCCTGGCCATCCTGGCTAGGGCTGATGGGAGTGGTAAAGTGTATTATGATTCACAACCTCTGCTGAGATTTTGATACCATGGCTCCAGTGGTCAGGTATGGAGACCATCACGATGGGATAATGCCACCATTCATCGATTTAATAAGGTCTCATTACCCTGATGTTTTGTTTTGGGAAGGTGCATTGCTGTCCTTGCATATTCTTTCAGGTCCCTTTGGCGGTCCAACATCTGGTATGTTACCTATTCTACTTGGCAGGTTCCTTCTCAGTGCAGAGCACCCCTCCCCTCCATGTGGCCCTGCCTCTTCCCCATCCATTGATTGTTTGATGGTTTCTAAGATTTTGTGCAGTTTTCTCCCATTCTAAGAGGCTTGAGATAAGAGAACTAATCACAGAACGTCAACATCATTTTATGCTCATGTAATTACTGGAACTGCACTTGCTGGAATGGAGCTCCAGGGTGTGACTGTATCTTTATATCTACATTATGGAGTATGCAAAATTACTAACTCATGGACCTGCATTAATGTCATTTATGAACATGATTAACTGTACTTATTCCTTGAAGTGTTTGCAGATTTATGAACTAATCCCATCAGCCTTGACAACTTAAAGAGATGTATGGGATGGGGCTACCCAACTGGCTCCCGTTTCAAATCTGAACTGAAATGTAAATGCCAGGTTTAGGGGGCAAGTGCAGGCTTCAGCTGCTAAAAGGAAGAACAACAGGGTCTAGAGTGTCTGAGCTGAGACCAGAATCAAGGACAAAAAATTGAGTTGCTAAGTGCCAGAGCCAAATCAAATGTTGCTGTCAAATACAAACTGGACATTTGGACTGCTTCCCACTGAGAATACTGGATATAGAATATAAATATGGCCTTTCAGGAAATGGTGTAATTTGATCAGAAGGGTGGCAAGTAAACAATGTATAAGTGCTGTCATGAAATAAAAAATCATGAAACCTATACTCTCTAACTGATGATTCAAATATATTTTAGGCATAAAATACTAAGCCAGTGTGGCGTAGTGGCTAAAGTGTTGGACTGGGAGTTAGGAGATCTGGGTTCTAGTCCCCACTCAGCCATGGAAGCTCACTGGGTGACTTTGGGCCAGTCACAGACTCTCAGCCCAACCCACCTCACAGGGTTGTTGTTGTAAGGATAAAATGGAAAGGAGGAAGAGGAAGAGGAGGATTACGTACACCACCTTGGGTTCCTTAGAGGAAAAAAGGCAGGATATAAATGCAAACATCATCATCATCATCATCATCATCATCATCTCTAGGGCACCACTTTAGTTACCGAGTCCCCCACAAACCCATAGCATTACTGCTGTGAAGCAGCAACGAAAGGGTTATGTGGCAGGAGTGAGCACAGGCTATCCAGTCAGAAAAATTTGTAGTGCTGTTGTCACACGGTGGTAATGCGCAGCAAATATTGAGTGAATGAAAACCTCCAAAAACCATTTTTAGGGGTCTCTGGCAACTCTGCACAATATTGTAGCTTTGAAAGCCTGCAGCTGCGCTTCTACAGTCATTGAATCTATGCATTATACATAATAACTGACCTTCCTTTTGTTCCAGACTGAGACTTTAATGTTCCCATTGTTGTCATTACTAAACACCACGCCCTGCCCTGTATTGTCATGCCTACCTTGCACTGGGATCCACCCCCTAACTTTGCCCACTCTCTTAATACAGAGTGAAGCCACCACTGGCATACACACAAACAACTGTGGTGACATTAGAGCAAAGTAAAAACTTGTGGGAAAACAACACATCCAAAATGCACAGCTTCATGGGGAATAATATGATGTGGCTGTGAATTGGCAGCTGTGTCATATAAACAACTGAGTGCAACTGTGCAGCCACGATGGAGGATATACAGCATGTAGACAAACCCTTTGAATATCCCAAACTGGTTCCTTCCAAATTGGACTTCATCTTCCAGCAGTCCTGACCAATGGCTGTACTGGCTAGGGTTGTTGAAAGTTGAAGTCCAAAACATCAGGATGGCACCATTTTGGGGAAGGCTGCTTTAGAGGATGAGTCCCAGTGACTGCCATGAGACATTTTGCTGCCTGAAATGGAAAATCCAAAGGGCAGCCCACCCCACCCACACCAATTCCTCTTCCTAGATTGGTGGTCCATGTGTCACTATGATGGAACATGCTATTAAAGTCCAAATACTGAGAGGGTACTTTGGAACAGAAACAGCAGGAATGGAGCCTTCATTTCATTTTTCAGCACCTTGAAGAACTAGGTTTCCACATACAAAAGTCAGAATGGGCAGTCAGAAAGATTGATTCTTTCATAACAATCCCAAAGTCAAACAAAGTAAAACTTTGAGCATGTGCAGTATGCTTTTTTACAGGCAGGATCCCTTCTCCTGTCTCTCACTCACTCCACATCTCTGTTACCTGTTCATAAGAAAAATCTCTTTTATAACCCCCAGTTCATTACATTTAACAGAAAATCATGTTGGAGCATATCACTGGAGGTAGATTAGTCAGTACTTTTATTTACTTTATTATTTCAAAGCATTTATATCCCCCTCTTCAGTCAAAAGATGCCCAGATCAGCTTACAACAAGCAACAAACAGGCAGCCGCTGCCCTTAGGCTCACATCTAAAAAGACGGGAGACACAAGGAAAGGGATTGGGAAGAAGGAGGGGAAAATATTTTACATGATTGTTAAACATTATTTAACATTAACATTATTGTTCCACAGCCGCAGCTATCAGTCAATGATTTCTGCTTTCATCTCTATACTGTACACAATATCTCAGCCATAACAAAGTTCTGCCATTCATAAGTATTATGGACAACAGCAACTTTCCAGAATGACAAGGAATCCTAAAGTTTTCAATGAAACAAGCTACACATTAGGGCAGTCACAGTGCATTATGGGATGAAATATTTAAAGAAGGGTAATATTTTGGCCAAGGGACTTGTGCAAGGTTTAGAACGCACCCCAGGTGCTGTCACCCCTCACCAGGTGGACAGTGTAGACAAGGCCAAAAAACAAACAAAACTACAACCCTGAGGGAATCTACATGTCATAGTGAAGGTGCCTCTTCACGTTGTTGTTTTTACCACACACCAAAATGTTGCGTGCCACACTAATCTCTCCCTACCCTCGTCTGTTATCCTTTACGCCATTTTGTTCCATTTCCGTGGGTCACACGTCGTTCAAATCACATCTCCTTTTGCAGCAACAGGGCATTCTGGAAAGGAGGGCTTCTGTCCTCCTCACTGATGATATATTCCACTAGTTCCAATTTCCCTCCAAAAAAAGCCTAGCCTCAGGACAAGCAGGGGTGCGGAAAGGTCGGAAGAAAAAATGGCTCCACTTTGTGCCAAAAGTGTAGTGAGCAGCCATTGGCTAAGAAGTTTGAACAGAAAGGTAACCATATATGGTCGGCTGAGGGGGGCGGGGAGGAAACAGTGCAGCATTGATACACACTTTAACAGTAATATTGGGTTACGATCATATTAAGTCGGGGTAAAAGGGTCGCTCTCTCAGCGGAGATGCAGCGCTTCGGGGCAGATTTAAAAAAACGTCATGTGAATCGAGAGGCTTCAATGTGCACTGCAGGTGTGAGGAGGTGCTTTTGCTATGACATGTAGATTACACACACACACCCGTCACCTCATGCCAATCTGGTTAACAGGCAAAGCAAAAAAACAAAAGAATCCTACTGAGCCCATAAGCAATCCAGCAATCCTACACTATAACCTTAGTGTAGGTTGCAGCATCAGTGGCAATGGAGGGCTAGCCAGAGGTAGAGCAGGCTTAAATACTCTGCCTCGGATTCACCCCCAGCCAGCATTGGTATGGAGCATGCATTCTCATCTTGCTTCTAACATGCAACCTCACCCCTGTATCAGCAATGCTCCATCCCTATGCAGGCTGGCTGTTTGGCTCGGCTGGAAGGAGCAGGCATCTTGGGGACGGGACCAATAGCACGTCCCTGTGTCCACGGTGTACTGACACTTCCATATCATGTGATGGGAGCTATTAACTTCCTGCATTAACTTTCTATAAGCCTCATGGTTGGCCAGTGAACAGTTCAGTGTGGCTGAGACATGTATTCCTATCTCTTCTGCCCAACACCCCACCATTTTTGCAGGTGGCACTGTGCCCCCCAGCACAGCATAGCTTTTTGGTGCTTGCAGGTGTGGGCTGTGAACCAGGCAAGCACAAAACACATCACCCCTGAAAGGAGGGGCGGGGAACCAGTGTGAGTTGGGGGAGGTGAATTGCCCCACTCTGGGCCCTTTGCAGGCCAAATGATATCAATGGGCATGGCCACACCCACTGATGTCATCCCTCATTTTGTGTCTCTCAGAACAGAGGAAGGGATCTGGCCAGTGTCTCCAGGCCAGGGGGCAGGGCCAGATGGGGAACCTCCATGGACTGGCAATTCCCTGCCGCTGCCTTATAGGTACTCCAAACCCATGCATACCACTTCACTTTGATGCATAACAGTCCTGAGATTTCCATTGTAAACTTGTTAAAAATGTATATTTTTAAAACCCAATATTCTGTCATAATCGAGATACAACTATGCACAACATTTTCAAAAGAACATTTTAGAAATGCAGAACAACTTTACACCCTCTGGCTAAACAGGTCCATTGTAGTGTAAAATGATGAGCATGAAAAAGAATTACATACAGGACAATATTAAAATGCCTGAGACTTCATTTCTTTTAATGAAAATCCCTGTTTCCATAACCTCAGTTCCATGTCCCTTTGCGAGAAATAACAGTTAACAATTACACCACTGTGTAGTAGGATAGTGTAATAATTAGTGACTCACCTAAGAATTATTTGTGCACTTGGGCTTTATCTTACTATATTAAGACAGAGTAATTTCATGGTAAGGAAGGGAAAAAATCTTGTAGATTTTTAAAGGATCTTGAAAAACTTAATATCACTCCAAGCCCGCTCATTGGAACACCTCAATGGCTTTGGGGGATAACTAGAGTCGCTCAGCTATAGAAATTCTCAAAACTCCACCTCTGATCTGCCCCAAATCCTTGCAATCTTTAAGCTGTCCCACCCTCTCCACAGCTCCCTGTAACATCACAAGCTTTATATAGATATATTATCTATTTTAATTTATTTTTGATGACCAATAAGTAGCAAAAAGATTCTGAATCCTTGGAAGTGATTGACCCCTTAAAACACTTGTATGGGTGTGATTTATTGGTTATCAAAAAGAAACATATTTTATCTTCAAAAAAGATTTTCCAAATGAAGATGGCATAAGGAACTGTGGAGAAGCTGGAGTAGTCTTTAATTATTGCTGTTGAATATTTTATTTTATTTTATTTTATTTATTACATTTTTATACCGCCCAATAGCCGAAGCTCTCTGGGCGGTTCACAAAAATTAAAACCACAAAAAAACATCCAACAGCTTAAAAACACAATATGAGCTTCAGTATACGGTATTAAGTTTATACGTATTCTACACCACCCAGGAATGTGATGTGATGAAGGGTATTACAGCAATGTGGTATTTTTAAATAAATAAATAAATAAATAAATGCATAAGCTAGGAAGGAAGGAAGGAAAAGATATGAAAAAAGCAAGGTATTTGATTTGCAAACTGGAGATGTTTCCTTGCACTGATAACATCTTCGGGCAGGAACAGGTAATTTACATAGAAGTTAAGAAGGAAGTGAGCAGTCTTGTAAGTGAATGATAGAGCAAGACAGAGAATTAGGGCCTTGCTAGACCTACCGCCGAATCCGGCAGTGAGGAGGGGCCAGGCCATGCTAGAAATAGCGCCGCCTGTCGGACCCATCTACACCTGAGGCGTTACGGCGCCGAGGGAAGCCCCGTCGCGTCCTCCATCCCCCCCCGCCTTAAAGCAGCCACGTGCGCAAGAGCGCACCAACGGCCAGGTAAATATATTTTTTTTAAAAAAAGAAGCCCCCCCACCTCCCCTGGCCTTCGATCCCCCCTCTCCCCCCATGTCCCCACCTGCTATTTTTTGCCGATGTCCCCAGCCCCTGTGTGCCACCGCCGCCGATGAGGATGATGTCCCCAGCCAGCGTTTCCTACTGTCTGTCCCCCGGCCTGTGATGCCTGCAGACTGGGGGACATGACGACAGCAGGAAACACCGGCTGGGGACATCGTCCTCATCGGCGGCGGTGGCACACAGTGGCTGGGGACATTGGCGGCAAATAGCAGGTGGGGACATGGGGGGAGAGGGAGGATCGAAGGCCAGGGGAGGTGGGGGGAATCGGGGGATGGGGGGCAGGAGTGCTGTGGCCCATCCGCCGTTTTTCCCAGCTACTCGCACATAAGTGCGGTAGCCAGAAAAAGCGAGGGAACGGTCCACATGCCCGCGGTTCCGGCCTCAGCCCGACCTAAGGCCGGACCACGGGAAAAACCGGCCCAAAAGTGGATCCAGTTATCCCGGGTCAAGGGAGGGTTTAGCCTGGCCTGACCCTGGGATCCCCTGTGCGTCATCTGCATGCACAGTAGGGAGCCCAGGCCTCGCACCGGGCTAAACCCTCGTCTAGCAACGGCCTTAGTTGTTTATGGCACAAAATCTCACTCATCTGCAAGAAGCAGCTCAGCTTTTAACTTTGAAGCAAAAATGCTCATTTGAAACTGTTTATTTAAATCCAAGATTCTGACTGGGGTCAGACAACACAAAAGCTCAGACTCAAAGCCGGAGTATGGTTTGTCATTGAACCATGTTGCTGAAATGTGTGTTACCATGTTGTCTGAATCCAGACACATAACAAACCATGAAGAGAACCCAGGTTTGTTGTTGGGTTGTGAAAGGTGGGTTGTTCATAGTTAACAAAACATGGCTTGTTAGTGCGACTGGGTTCAGGCAACACTATAACCCATATTTCAACAACAACTCACAGTTCAATGACTATTCACGCTCAACCCATACTCAACCCTTGAGTGTGAGTCATCATGTTATCTGTATCTCTTTCCCTCTCCATATATATATATATATATATATATATATATATATATAATGTTTATTTGAACCGTAAGCACATATTACTTAACTAGCTGCATTCTTATCCCCAAAACGTTGCTGGGGAACATGGGCTTGAGGGTGCTGTTGCACCATGTCCTGCTTGTTCATCCCTGGCCAATGGCTGGTTAGCCACTGTGTGAACAGAGTGCTGGACTAGAGATGAACCCTTGGTCTGATCCAGCAGGGCTCTTCTTATCTTCTTATGTTCTTAATTCATTATGGATGCTCCTGGACCTCATCATCCCAGTAACATGTATGTAATGAAGCTGCTTTCATGCCAGAATCTGCAAGGGGTGAGGGGGAAAATACCTCTGTTAGTTCACCCAGCAGAAGAAAAGAGAGAAGGGAGAAGGCCATGTCCAGGAGAAGGCTTGTGGTCAGATTTGTCCCTATTTTGATTACAGATAAGTGCTGGGCTCCAAAATCAGGCATTACGTAAACCATGGTGGGTACTGGTGATCATGTGAACCAACCCCAGAGTTCAAAGAGATGACTACGGGCAAGGGCTGGAAATGCTGCCTAAAGACTCTTGGAACCAGATGGACACCACATTACTTCTGTTCCTGATGCTACAAGTTGAATGTGATGCTAATGTGCATATCTGTTGTAAGCCGCTTTGAGAGCCTCTCAGGCTAGAATATATGTATCCTAAATAAATAAATAATCACTTATTTGTACCCTGTTTTTAACTCCAAAAGGAAGCCCAAAGCTTATTATTATTATTATTATTATTATTATTATTATTATTATTATTATTATTATTTATTTATATAGCACCATCAATGTACATGGTGCTGTACAGATAACACAGTAAATAGCAAGACCCTGCCGCATAGGCTTACAATCTAATAAGTTGTAGTAAACAATAAAGAGGGAAGGAGAATGCAAACAGGCACAGGGAAGTGTAAACAGGCACCGGGTAGGGAGAAGCTAACAGTATAGAGTCAGAACAAACTCAATATTTGAAGGCTATAGGGAAAAGAAAAGTTTTTAGCTGAGTTTTAAAAGCAGTGATTGAGTTTGTAGTTCTCAAGTGTTCTGGAAGAGTGTTCCAGGCGTAAGGGGCAGCAGAAGAAAAAGGACGAAGCCAAGTAAGGGAAGTGGAGGTCCTAGGGCAGGCGAGAAGCATGGCATCAGAGGAGCGGAGAGCACGAGCGGGGCGATAGTGTGAGATGAGAGAGGAGAGATAGGCAGGAGCTAGACCGTGAAGAGCTTTGAAGGTCAGCAGGAGAAGTTTATATTGGATTCTGGAGTGAATTGGAAGCCAATGAAGAGATTTCAGAAGTGGAGTGACATGGTCAGAGCGGCGGGCCAAGAAGATGATCTTAGCGGCAGAGTGGTGGACAGAGACCAGCGGACTGATGTGAGACGAAGGAAGGCCAGAGAGGAGAAGGTTGCAGTAGTCCAACCGAGAGATAACCAGTGCGTGAACGAGAGTCTTGGCAGAAGAGACAGACAAAAATGGTCGAATCCTGGCAATATTATACAGGAAGCTGATAACAAAATCACAGTAAAGAAACAAATCTGATCGTGTCAAATAAAATATCAAAAGATACCAATATGAAAAGATATCTAACAATAAAAATACTGTAATAAACCTAGAAACAACTCTCATATCAAAGCTGGCTTCTCACCACTGATTAATACAGAGGGAGAAAAAGGGCAGGCTGGCTGCACTATTCTCATGCTAGCCACAACAAACCACTGGAGGAATTGCCTATGGCAATGTTTGTGACTTTATAGCCCAGCCTGGAGCACATTCACAATGCACCAATGACATATTTTCCCAGGCTAGAGGACCGCCAGAAATGATCATGTACAAAATTGATTCTTTCCTATTGTATCGCTTATTTTTCTGCAATAGTGCTTAGCAGACTTACAGGTTCACCACTTTTGGAAGAACTTCCCTCCTCTTCATAGTATTTATTTCCATCAGTTATTTTAAACAATTAGGGGAGCAAGGAGTGATGTACCACATTATCATGACTTTAAAGCAGATTTCCCATAACCTTTATATATAATAAAAATTTCACTAACTTTCCAAATATTTGCAAGTTTTCAAAATTGGGAAAATTCCAAATTTTCATTAACTTTCCAACAAAACTTATGGGCTCCCTTAAATCACATTTGCAACATAGTGCATACTTATTATTTGCTCTCCTTTGCAGTAAGAATTCTGAAGAAATGCAGAGGAAGGATGTGGATCTGTTGATCAAGGTACCTCTGCCCATTTCTACATCTGTAATCTATTAAGATTCAATGCAGCCATACACAGGAATGAAGAGTTGAGTACAGTCAATTCCTGCTAAGAATCAAAGAAAATATTTGATGCCCCAAAGTTGAGGCTGGTGGAGAAAGGAACTCATATGAAGATCTACGTACACTTAACAACTGGTTTCCTGGGGAAAATTCTATTTATTATACTCATGCAAAACCATTCCCCAGAGTTACCAAAAAAGTAGGCTTTTTTGAGATAGCCTCAGATTTTCCAGATTTCTTTCCTAATGTAGCTTCATCTTCATCAAATCCAATTCAGTAGGAACAAAAGTGTTACTCATAGTCCAAAACCCTTTCACTCAAAGAAAAGTAAACAATTATGCAAAGCTGTCCACATCCATTTCTTTCTTTTTTCAATGCAAAATTGAATATGAGTTCAAAGAAGATGTGCTAGACAGAAATATGCCAATCACGATAATATGCCCATATGGCAGCCATGTTTTCTGGACCCCATGGATATAACCCATGAGATATTGGGGAGGGGGAGACACTTCTAATTGGTGAATGGGTGGTCTAATCAGTTATTCATGCCAATTGTGCTTGGGGGATGGTGGTCTCATCATTCATTGGGACCCCCACTTTTGGCCAGAACAAGTGTATAAAAGTACAGGTAGCAGGCTGCAGGACAGATTTTTTATTTTTTATTTTTCCTTCTCTTCAACTTTACCTCTGACTTTTGGATTAACAGACCCAAGTATTTGGGTGCCTATGAATCTCTTTATGCTTTTAGACTTTGGGACTTAAGAGTATTTTTCTGAAGTTGGAACTTAGAGTATTTCTAGACTTTAGGACTTGGAGTTATTTCTGAGGTTGAGACTTGGAGTTATTTCTGAAGATGAAACTTGGAATTATTTCCAAGTCTTGGATTTTCTTTTTCACTCCAACTTCTGCTTTTATTCTTCACATGCCTAGAGGAACTTGGTAATGTTTCAACGTAGCTTTTATATTCAAATAGTGTGCAGGAAGAAGAATAGGGAGGATTAACTACTATGTTTTAGTATAGTGGAATGTGTTTTAGTTTAGCTTTAAACTGCAAGTAGTAAACAGAAACGGATGAGGAGGAGTCATAACAAGGCTAGAAGCTCAAGCTGTTATCTTATTAGCTAAGTTACTTGCTTTGGCAACTGCAATTCTTTTAATTAATCTTGTATTTGCATTTCATTCTCTTTTCTTATAACCACACACAGAGGGAGAGATTGTATACTTTATTTATTTATTTGTTTGTTTGTTTTATCTATTACATTTATATACCACCCCATAGCCGAAGCTCTCTGGGCGGTTTACAAAAGTTAAAAACAGTAAACATTAAAAATATACAATATTTAAAACCATCAAAAACATAAAAACAACAGTATAAAAACAACAGTATCCATTTAAAAACAACAGTTCTGGGGTCTGTTAAAAAAAAACTTAGTGTTGTTAAATGCTGTTAAATGCCTGGGAGAAGAGAAAAGTCTTGACCTGGCGCCTGAAAGATAACAGTGATGGCTCCAGGCGAGCCTCATCAGTGAATAACCACCATGCTACTTGTTTAATTTTGCAACTTTTACCATAAATAGATTCTTATTTACAAGCATGTCTATGGTGATGCTTGTCAGCTAAGATTACATGTTTGTTTGTTTGAATTAGTACTAGTTACCCACCAGGGTGTTCCAGACCCATTTGGTGTAGGTTCTGAGGTTAAAAAGGACCAAATTTACATCTTGGGATTTCCCAATAGAAAACATCCAAATCTCTTTATTGCTACCTCATAATCCTTCAGCATTTCCCAATTACCATCTGCTTTAGTGGATCTATTAATTAGCTGATTATCTGCAAAAAAAAAATCTTATCTTGCCCTCTGTTTTAGCTGCTAAGCTGATCAAATGCTATACCCTTCATTTTTCCCATCATATGGTGCTGATGAAAAAGAAAAAGAAAAAAAAGGAACCAGTATGAGAGCTTAACCAGTTGGTTTCCTTTCATGCTCTCAAATCCTTCATACTTAATATACTTTTCCGCTGCTTTCTCACTTTCTAAATAATGCACACTCACTATTGAAACTTCTCATCCACACTCCCTTTGCCTCCTTGTCACTCACTGTTCCGGTCCAATGATTTTCCCATTTCTCTTTCCAGCTAACTCATTCTAAAGCTCCAAATAGTTTCTAACTGTCAGATCCTTGGTTTATTTCTTTCGGTTCCATTTCCCTTTTTGCCTTGCCGTTGTTAGTATTCGTATTGAATGTGTGTCATCATCTTCAGCTTTCAAGAACCTACTTTTTATATAAATATTTTTGTATCACACACATTTAGATTTTACTTTTTCTCTCTGATGGGGCGTTAAGGCAGGGTGAGTATATAAAAAATACACTTCAAAAAAGAAAATGCATGAAAGAGTAATACATTTTATCAAGGCATCCTGAGCTTGAGCTTGATTTTGGTTTTAGTTTTTGAATCAGCTCTAGATTCAGTGTTACTCTTTCCAGCTCCTTTTTTTTTTTTTTAGCTCCACCAAATATTTACACTGACACAGCTAATGAATGGTCATTCAAATTTCATCTCTTATTTTGCCACTAAATTGGACTGGCAGGTAGCAAATGTCATGTGCTGAGGCAGGGAGTAGGATGTTGAGAATGGTTCATTGTGTCCTGCTAAAGCTGAGCCAAATGTTCATGTGTATTGATTTTAATGTCAAAATGTACTTGTTCTGAGCAGGAGAACTTAAAACTAAAAGGGTGTTGTTGTTGTTGTTGTTCTTTTCAGACTTGGACACTAAACACTGGACAAGCAGACCTGTGCAAAAGCATATGAATGCTTACTTTGTTTAAGAAGAAAGAAAGCCAGGTTATTGTGCATTCTTAAACTAGCCCATGGGTCATACAGCGCTCAGGGAATGTCCTGACAGCAGTATGATCCTGCCTATATTCACATGAGACCAAACAACTCAGAAAATAATATGAATATTTTCAACAGTGCTGAAAAATACCCCCCTTTTGTTAGTGATTTTTAAACTGGCCTTCAGTCAACCATGTGCCCATTTCAATTGCTTTGAGTTGCTCCCACTCTCAGTTGACTATGTGCCCTCAGTGACATCTCATATCAAAATCTGATTGGTCTGTAGCTTTGTGACATCATCCTGCTCACCACTAATATCTGACTGACCGGGATCACCTAGGTGATTTACCTAAAAAGCACTGCTCTCCCTCAAAATTGCCCTCATTTGCCCTCAGTGACATTATCACATGTTCAGGTTTGCTATGTACTTTCTTATTAGCAAGGATAATTCATGTGTCTCATCCAAGAAAGAAGTAAAAAAGCAGCAGCCAAGAGTAAGATGGTGCCAAAGCAGTAGCATGCATGGAAAACTATAATAATGAACAAGATGTTTAAAAAATGGATTTTCAAATAGCTTGTGTTCAGAAAGTATGTTCATCCCACATTCAAGACTCCGAGCATAAATGAAATTGCCATGCATCCCTAGCAAAGCTACTTGTAGCCCAAAAATCAAAAGTGAAGAACATTTGGAGATGTTCTAGATACTGCTGCTTTCTAGGGCTGTGATTCGCTTCTCTTCGGGTCAGAGAAGCAATAGCAAGGCGGTCTGATTCGCCTCCAGAAAAAGCGGAGGCGAAGGGAATTGGGGGCAGCGGATTGAGGCAAAGAGATCTCCTCAATCCGGAGCTCTGGATGCAGGTAAGAGGGGGACTTATTTGGCACTGGCGCCACCACCGCAGTCCCTGCGGTGATGACGATGGAGCCAGGTAAGGGGGCAGGGAGGAGGGAGGCTTACCTGTGTCCATCGCGGTCTGTTGCGTGCTTCAATTGAGGCCCCGGCTTCAAGTGGAAGAGGCCATGGCCTTCTCTTCCGCTTGAAGCCGGGGCCTCAATTGAAGCCCACTATGGACTGCGACGGATGCAAGTAAGGGAGCAGGGGTTTGCCTACCTGGCACCGCCAGCACTGCCGTCCAGAGTGGCTGTCCAGTGCGGCAGAGCAAGGTAAGGGGGCAGGGAGGAGGGAGGCTTACCTGCATCCATCGCGGTCCATTGTGCGATTCAATTGAGGCCCTGGTTGAAGCCAGAAGTTAAGGCCAAAGCCTCTTCCGGCTTTAAGCCGGGGCCTCAATTGAAGCCTGCAACGATGGACACAGGTAAGGGGGTGGGGGGGTTGGCTTACCTGGCGCCACCACCACCACCGCCGTCCATGCAGCGGCGACGGCGGAGCCGAATCTTGCTCCGCTCCACGGAGTGGTGGATGGGCAGATCAGCCCAAAGAGGATAGGGCCCAATCTGGAAGTTCCGGATCGGGACACGAAGTGGATCGGGGGGTCCATGCACAGCCCTACTGCTTTCCATATATTTCGTAATTTTTTTGTGAACTTCTGCATTCTTTTGTTAAAGTCTTTGCTTTAACATGATTGGGTTGAGAACAGAGGCTAGTATTTGGCGAGCCCCTGCCAAAGGAATTGAGGCAGGTGGCTACCAGGAGGAGGGCCTGTGGAATGAGCTCCCTAAGGAGGTTCGCTTGGCACCTACATTATATGCTTTTAGACACCAGGTTTTTGATGCCTTTTTATTCTCCCAGCATTTTAACAGTCTATAAATAAATTTTAACTTGGTGTTTTAAATTTGTAATTTTGCATTGCTGCTGTTTTTATCTGGTTGAACTTTTATATTGTATTTTATATTAAGGTTTTATACTGTTGTTTTATACTTTGAATGGTTTTAATTTTTGTGAACCACCCAGAGAGCTCCGGCTATTGGGCGGTATAGAAATGTAATAAATAAATAAATAAATAAATAAAAAGCTCCTCCACAAACTTCCTACATAGAACTAAAGTGGGACTGATTCAGTCTACTGAGAATTTGCGCGAATTAGGAAATTTGCACAAATCAACTTAGGAATTGAGAACAAAATGAATGGGAACATGTGTTTGACAATTCGCCAATATTTTTGGCAGACATGTGCTTGTGCTAACATTCACATTTGGGGCTTTGAGCAAAAATGAAATTGTGATACATCCCTAGTCCTCCATAATCCACTGCTGCCTACTGGGTTTGTGGTATTAGATCTTACAGTATCAGCAAGAGCAAGTGTACTTAAAGCTTGCTTAGAATTAAGTATCATAAAAGCAGCAGTTGGAATCTTCTAACCATGTGACATGGATCAAAAATCACCCATTGCATGCTACTTACTTCCAATTAAAATGAGAAACAACCTTAACACAACTCCAGTAATTTGAGCTTTTTCTAGTGCAAAGCAGTCAGATACATGCCGTATACTTAAAAGGAATATTTTATAGCTATGTTGACCATATTAATATTTAGCTCAAGTGTTAAGTGGAAAATATAAATTCAAATAAAATAGTACATTTCATAGGCAGACAGATAGGTAGAACGTACTTATTTTGCTTCTGATGATCACATTCCTTAATCAACTACAATTGCACCCAATAAACTGAATTGCCATTCCCAGAATTCCTCTACATCACTCTGATTATGCAGAAAATGATGTAAAGTTTTAGAATTAAAGCCTGTGCTTGCCAGATACAAAACTAAAAAAAAAAAAAATCATTTTAATCGGGAGTCTTTCTATTGCAGTGAATCTGTAAAGCAAGGCACTAATGGAGCACATTATGATAATTTTGTTTGTAAAAACTACCAAAATATGCATAGTAAGTAGGGAAATCTCTTCATTAAAAAGGAAGGCATAAACATTGTGTCAAGGCTGATTACATGCTTTCTGTATGGCAACAGACATTTTTGCATTAAAGAACACCTCAGGCAGGAAGGAAAGCAAAAAGCAGCAATTGAAATTTCAATTTATATCCCAAGACAAAGCATATAGAGGTCAATAAAAATGGATGTGGTGGGAACATTAGGACTATTCAGTTATTTTAGCCTGATTATTCTGAACATAAGAGATACCAAGACAATTTTGGGGGAGGCAGAATGTGGGCTGGCCAATCCAGGGGATCCCTATGTGTGTAGAATAATGCCATTCACTTCTTTTAATCAGCCATGGGGGACGGGCAGAGCATATTCAATGTACTCAGAAAAATGTCTAGAAACATTTCTGAGATACTTTTCTCCAAGCCAGGAAATCTACATAGCTTGCAACATCACAACTGAACTCCATTTCTCAGGTGACATTTCTCTTTAACAACTGATTAGGAATACACATTTCAATCTAGCGCTAGCAACTTAATCAATTTAGGCTCAAACCACATATGAGATTTGTCACCTCTTTAGTACTTGGATCTCTTTTTCCCCTATAAAAAGTTAC
Source organism: Elgaria multicarinata webbii (assembly GCF_023053635.1). Taxonomy (NCBI): domain Eukaryota; kingdom Metazoa; phylum Chordata; class Lepidosauria; order Squamata; family Anguidae; genus Elgaria; species Elgaria multicarinata. The sequence continues at coordinate 52,509,389 of NC_086174.1, forward strand.
TTCATTTTGAAATCAAGTTAAGAAAATAACGACAACAAAGAGAAGAACATGCATAATAATAAACTGAGATTGGTAAAGATGCTAAATAATTCATCAACTGGATGCTTATGGAACATCCACAGTAAAATTGCCTAAGTTGGAGCTCAGTACCTAATGAAAGAGTAGAAATACAGTTTATACAACACATAAAAGAAATGTGTGCGAGTGTAATAGTAGGTGTGCCACAATCCAAACTGGGGGCAGGGGCTGGTTTGCCATATTTCCATATATCTCAGCCTAACTTACTCCACAGGGTTGTGAGATATGAGAGAAAGAGAGAATGAGAGACCCTTGACCTCCTTGGAAGAAGGGAGGCAAATAAATATTTGAGCTATTTTCTATTTATTTTCAAGGCTGCATAATGTGATTCTCCTGATCGTATTAAAGAACTCATGAACAAATGGAAGTGAAGCACACTAAGAAGAAGATACATTTCTGAGGCGATAAATTATTCACTGAGTAATTTTCAACGTGTAGGAAAGCTGCACTATAACCACTGGAATGGCCAATGAACCTCTGTGCCATTAAACCTCATAGGAAGTCTCTCATATTTAACTATACTTGTTAACCCTTCTCTCCATGGTGTGACAGGAGGCTACAAGGGAAAGAGCCTTTTCTGTAGTTACACACATAAGCATACGCACACATGCACACGCACGCACACACACACACCCCTGTAGAAAGTCCTGCCCAGGGAAATCAACATGGTGTTTTTCATTGTTTACATTTAAATGCTAGACTAAGATCTTAAGGCAGGCAGTTAATTTTTAAATTGCTGCCTTTATTATCAAGTTTACTGCTGGCTCTCAATAATAATAATAATAATAATAATAATAATAATAATAATAATAATAATAATAATATCCCACCTATATACAAAATACCATAGGCAGCATTCAAAGTTAAAAAATATTAAACAAGATAAAACAATACCATAGGCAGCATAACATGTTTTTAAAAATCACTTTAAAAAGATAAAACAATCAATATAAAACCATACAGCATAAAAACAATATATAACGGTCAGCAATAAGGTTCTAAAAAGGATGTCCTGCAAGACTAATAGGGTCTTTCATGCCTGCTTAAAGGCATCTAAAGAAGTCAGCAGGTGCATTTCAATCAGCAGGCCATTGCACAGCTGAGGAGCAGCAGAGGAAAAGGTCCTCTGGAGTGTGGGCTGCCAATCTCACATTAGGCAGCCGCAGCAGATGCCCCTCCGAATCCCTTAAGTGGTGAACTGGAAGATTGGGGAGGAGTCCCTTCCTGATGCTTTTAGTATCTTAATTTTTTTTCTATTGTCATTGGCTGCATTATTCTGTTGGTTTATATTTCACTGCTTTGTGATGTTATGGTTGCAAGCCACTCCAAGGGCATTTGTCAGTTGCATGGTGTAAACATTTAATAAATATATAGTACATTCATATCCCACCTGACTTCCATCATGGAACTTGAGCCAGCAAACATGGATTTGCCAGGCACTGTCCCATCCAGGCACTGCTTAGACCCAAATCTGCTTCATTTCAGCACAGTGGCTGCATCACATAACCCTCACACTACACTCTAAGAAAGGCCTTACAACCACGCCTGGCTTGCCTGGGCATGGTGAGGCAATTGCGGGGGAGGGGAGAGAGACGAGTGGAGGCTCGCCATAGGCATCCTCCATTTGGCACCACTGACGTGGGGAGGGGACTGGGAATCCTGTTTATAGAGCACTTCCCCTCCCCTGCCTTCAGCATCTTTTGCAGCTCCCTTCTCCCTCCCTGTAAACAGTGTGGGTTTGCCGGTTGCCCCTAGGGGGGCCAAGTAGGAATTTTTTGCTCTCAGTAATTTCTTTTGGGAGTTTTTTCCCCTCCTACTTCACACCGTAAGACAGCAGGGGAGTACTAACTAGGCTAATTGGTTGAATTTGGTCACATTTTGACGAGGGGCAGGCATGCGGGCATCAGGAGCAAGGATAAGGTTGGTGAACATTCTTAGGCACCATTGTGGTGTTTGGCAAATACTTGAAACCCTCAGCTGGGAGTCCTGTGGCACCAGATGATGGGATAACGGTTACCTCTTAGGCCAACCTTACTCACTCAGAGTTTTGCAACCTGAGGGGGAGTGACATCAGAAGGCCTACCTACCCCAAAAGGGGAATCCTGACAGGTGGCGATAGACACACGTCACCAGTCGGGATATGAATGGATCGCCCGATCCCAATTATGGCCAAGACGTTGGCCAAGATAGGATGCCCGCCTAGGCCTCCATCTTCCTTTGCAGGTATTCATAAATAAATGTGGCCCTATTTTAAATCCAGATTCTTGTCTCCTCTCATTATTTCCCCTTCCATCCACAAGAAGGAACTAAGGTTATAAGGCAGCAGGTGCTTCATAGATCTTGCTATTTACTGTTTTACTCTGTACAGCACCATGTACATTGATGGTGCTATATAAATAAATAATAATAATAATAATAATAATAATAATAATAATAATAATATTGAGAATATGCAGAATTCAGAGCAGTATAAAACATAAGTAACTAGTGAGTTTCGCCATATGTTTTATTTTGTCCATTATTTTTAATGACTTGAGAAAGTGGTCAGTGCTACATAGATTGTCAGTGAAATCCTATGGAATGTGCCCTAGTTACTCATAAGCCTCCAAACTCAGAGACTTATGAGTATCCCATGCAGAGTGGGGATCCCATAATGCTTCATGCTCTGCATTTAAGCTAGATAGGTGATTTTGCCCATCTAACAGAGGCTTTAGGGAGGGGAAGAGGAGGAAGATGGGGCGGCTGTAGGATTTCTCATATGGTTGCACATATGCCCTCTAGATGCTGTCTAGGGGGCACAGGATTGCTCGCTTAGTGATTCAACACTCTTGGAATAAAAACTTAAGTATGAATTTTACAAAAATCAATACACTTTTCAATTCATGTTAATGCAAGAAGCATTCTATACATGAATTGCTTGCATTTTACTTAAAGCAGAGATAGAGCATTTCTTTCCCAACCAAACAATCTTGGCTAGCCTCAAGCAGGTGAGCAAAGACAAATATAATGTGCAATACTGTCCCAAACAAAGAACCAGCAGTTGAATATCGACATATTTGTGGAATATTAAAAGAATATGAGTAATGGGGAGTTCCTAATGACTTAACATTCATGTCACTGGACAAGCAATTCAGGATGTAGAACCAATATTCATTGGAACTATATACAGTAGATGGGCAATGTTTCTAGATGCTTCATAAAGATGAAGCCTTTTTTTCATTCTAGATATATTGTCTATCTATTTAAAGTAATTAATTGCTAGTGTGACAATGCACCAAAAGAAAAGGAAGGAAGCAGCAATAAATGAAGGACAATTGTGTCTTGTGAACAGAACAAGATCATATTCCAGTGCCTTGAATTCAGAAGCACATCTAGCTTACCTATTTTAATAATTTTCAATAAAATATTTGTCCCCCTCCAAAAGAGCTTGCCTATTGGATGCTTGATTTCTCCCCCCCTTTGGGGAGGGGGGCTCCTCATGATTCCCTTGAACAAATAAATAGATTTTCAATGAGAAGCAGCATTTAGATTTAGAGCTTGCTGTAATGAGACAACCTTATATAAGGGAGAGATGAAAGATATTCTATGAAATGCACTGAAGAATAATTTAAAGCTTGGTTCCATTTCACATATTTTCCTCCTTTTTCATCAATGTCATTGTAATAATAATAATAATAATAATAATAATAATAATAATAATAATAATAATAATTTTAGCATTTCCACTTCATAAACATTCTGAAATAAAATAGAAACATAGTTTTGGTCAAAAGAAGAAAAACTTTCAGAGCAATCCTACTTGTGCGTATGTGGTGAAGGATGATTTCTGTGGTTAAGGAACTGCCTTGTCCTACTTTCTGTCAGCTTTCTACAGCCAAGGTAGGAGGTGGGAAGGCCGCATTTTCTTTGACTGTTCCTGGTGTGTGTATGTTTAAAAAATGCCCTCCCATTGACACCAGGCTGGTCTCTTGTGGTGGTGGTGGTGGTGGAGTCAATCTGTAGGCATGTAAGGGAAATGAGAAGGCTTCGGATATTGTGGATCCAGGGCTGCCCCTCACATGACCCAAGAACACCCTGTTTGGGATCTTTCCTCTAGCAGGAACAGTGTTGGCAGGACTTCTCTACCCACAGAGCTTCTCCACTAGTGAAGCGGTACTTCTCCCATTTCCAAGGACCCCTCAGCTAATCCTTGAAAACCAGTCATGGACCTAAGCTGAAAGGGATCATTATTTATTTATTTATTTCTCTATAGTTTTCCAACATAGTTCATCACATGAGCTCCAGGTGGGTAACTACTAGACTAAAATCCTAACCCACCAAGCAAGTAAAATATATAGATAAATGTTGTATTGATTTATTATGCTACCACAACAATTCTTCAACACTACATTACAAGCCTTGGAAACCACCTTGTCCTTCCAAAATTCTCACCAACACGCAGGAAACTGCAGAGGTCTGATGGGAAGTGTTGCAAATAACTCTCAGTAATTTTAACAGCCGGATTGCTATTGCTTTATAGCAGCCATCCCATTCCCATCCTCTGTATAAAAAAGAACATGCATCTTCAGCAACCAGAGGATATACAGAACAGTGAAGAAAGAATCCAAATACATGTTAGCTCACTATCACAATCCCTTAGTCCAGATTTTCAGGTTGTCCTTTGATGAAGGCAGGTTATTCTTTCCTTTACACTTGGTTCCTGCAGTAAGTTAAAGGTGAGCCTATAAGTCAGCAAACTTGATACTCACCTGGAGAAGCAGCTCCAGCCATGAGTGAGCCCTCACCCTGGAATGTGACATACTGAGCATGCTTCAACAGCTAGCTGTAGGAAGTAAAGGGGAATTGACACACCTATGCTGCTATTTATTGTTTATTTATTTATTTATTTATTATTAAAACATTTGTTTATCACTGGGATCTCAGGGCGGCATACAGATAAAATCAGAACAATATAAACATAAATAATTGGTACAGCTAAAATGTATTAACAAATTAAAACTGGTGGGGAAAAATTAAAAGCAATAAAACAATTAAAATCAATTAAAATTATGTGTAACCATGCAGAATTTAGCCCTCCAAGGCTTTGATAAAAAGCCACTTGGCGCCGAAATGAAGCCAGTGTTAGTGGCAGTCGGGCCTCCAAGGGGAGGGTATTCCACAAGTGGGGTGCCACAACAGAGAAGCCCTCTCTTGCTGCTAGAACCAAGCATGCTGGAGATTATATATATATATATATATATATATATATATATATATATATATATATTTCAGTACTGCTAATAATGCAAGCTACAGTAACAGCACAAATTACATTTGCATTGCCCATCCAGTCTGCAAAAAGCTTTATAGCTTTTCACTAAGTTTACCCTCACAACAAACCTGTGAGGTAGGCCACCAGTTTGTCCATTTTAAAGATGGAGAATTTTGGCAGGGAGATGATTACTTGACCAAGGTCTTAGCATGGCAAATGCAAATCTTGAATCATTATATGTCGGATCAAAGTCCAATGTGCTATCTACGGCACTACCCTAGTTTTTCAAACCATAGATAAGGAGGGATATTTAGTGTTCAAGGTATTAGCATTAATAAAAAGTTTCAGCTAGCTACCTTAATTTTCCCTTTGACTACAAATTCCTCATTAAAACTGAAAGACCACAGGGAGTTCCTAAGCTGTAAAATGGTTATAACTAAAGGAGTGGAATGAGTTGACTGTTGTTCATCTTAAATTTCATAAAGGATTGTGCTTGTACTCTAAGAAGGTGGAGGAGAGGGAACCCCTATGCTATCTTAATATGAAGTTGAGTAGATAGGGAAAACAATTACATTTACTGAATTCAAATTCTTAAGGAAAAAAAAACAATTTCATAAAGACAGAGCCCACATAATTTAGAAGTGATTAACATTTTAAAAATAAAAAAGTTATACAATGACATATGGACTGATAAATAACATTATCTCTAACATCCAGGCTGCTACTATTTTCTTGTATATTTTGAAAGAGAAATTAGGTTAATATTACAGTGATCGCTTGACTTACTTTTTTCCATTTGAGGTAATTGAATAAACTCAACCATACTTTTAAAAAAAAACTCAGTTCTAGATGCTTTGACTTTTCATTATTATCAGTCTTTTAAAGGCTTGAACAAGAAAATACCATACCATACTTCTTTATTGCGATCCATAGATCCACGGCCCACAAGAAAATACCTTGAACAAAATAATCTTATATAATAAACATAGAGTATGTTTCCAATGAATTTTCCTGAATTCATATATAGTCTGCCAACATGGTTATTATTATATTATATCTTATTAAAATTTGACAATGGCATTTTAAATCGAACAGTCACAGCATATTTCCTCTGCTCAGTTTCTAAATCCTAATGTTATGTCATTCCTTCTGTTTCCGATGTTCAGGCTAAAATGGGACCATCCACAAAATGTTCAGGGAGTGGGGACAGCAGACTCAGGCCTTAGCTAGACCTAAGGTTTATCCCGGGGTCATCCCTGCCTGCTTCCAGGATATCCTGTGTGTCATTTACATGAACAGGGATGACCCCGGGACAATCCTGGGATAAACCTTAGGTCTAGCTAAAGCCTTAGGCTGTTTCTACCCCTGCTTTTTTCCCAGGATCATCCCAGGATTATCCTTCTGCATCCAAATGACACACAGGGGACCCTGGGAGCAGGCAGGGATGATCCCTCCATTTTCTTGGGATAATCCTTAGGTGTAGAAAGGTCCATAGAGGAACCCCAAGGTTTGCAGAAGTACCAACAACAAAAAATAGGAGGGAAAACCTCTAATGTGTGAATCCTCAAACCAGCCCAATGCGGGCTGAACATAACCAGTGCTTACAGAATGCTGACAGACTGTTGGGGTTAAAAATGGAAAACCACAGATGGGGAGATGGGAATGGAATGGAACGGCCGGAATCCCAAGTAGGAACCACTCCACATATTGTTGCAGGTTTCCCTTGTTTATTGATTAATTTGTTGTATTTATGTACCACCTTTCCTGCTAATGCACACAAGTTAACTTAAAATAAAGGCTTGCAGTCGAATAGATAATATTCAAAAGGAAAAGCGGGCAGGAAAGGAAGAGGTTTTTGTATCTGGCCAAGTGGGCAGGGCTCCTGCAGCTTTAACTGTTGGGATGAAGAGGGAATTTCACCAGCTGCTGCAGGCACACAAATGACCCCTGCTGAAATTCCCTTTTCAATACAACAATTAAAGATACAGGAGCCCTCTCCTCCTTTTCGTATGGTCACCCTGCATTAGTTGCTCCCAATATCTGTAAGAGACTTTGCACTTAGCAATAGATTACCCTTGGAGTTTCTTTTTACAATTGCCACTGAAAACAGTATGAGGCCCCATATCACTCTGAGAGCCTGCTGTTTAAGCTACGTGAAAGAGCATAGCTACTGACTATTTTGCACTATGTGTCAGAGTCAATTAGACAAACTGTTGTTAACTCCTGGACAATTAAAGTTTCCAACAAAGGCAAGTCAGGCTATCTCCTGCTAAAACCATTCTGGGACACATGGAACGATCCCATGTGGCTCTCACCATGAAATACCTGCAAACAGTTCATTACACTTGGGAGGAAATCTTCTGATGTTGGCCTTAATAAAAGCTAAAGCTATTCATTTCATTTCATTCATTCATTCATATATTACATTTCTACACTGCCCAACTACCAAAGCTCTTTGGGTGGTTTACAAAGATTAAAAACCTTTTTAAATACATGTTACACACAAACATATAAACAAACAGCAGACACAGAGACACACATATAACAGAAACAATTTTAAACAGTCAACAAAAATAAACATCAGATACCTGTCTAAACCCTCATTATGTGCTGCCAAATGCCTGAGAGAAGAAGAAGGCCTTAACCTGGTGCTGAAAAGATAACAATGTTGGTGCCAGGTGTTCCTCACTGGGGAGACCATTGTATAATTGGGGGCCCATCACTGAAAGGCCTTACAACCACACCCAGCTTGCCTGGGCTTGGTGAGGCAATTGTGGGGGAGGGGAGAGAGACGAGTGGAGGCTTGCCATAGGTGTCGTCTGTTTGGTGCCACTGATGTGGGGAGGGGACTGGAAACCTAATTTAGGGAGCGCTTCCCTTCCCCAGCCTTCTCAGCGTCTTTTGAGCCTCCCTCCTTCCCTGTAAACAGTGTGGGTTCACTGGTTGCCCCTAGGGGGGCCAAGTAGGATTTCGTTTTGCTCTCAATCATTTCTTTTGGGAGTTTTTTTCACCTACTTCACACTGTAAGACAGCAGGGGAGTTTTAACTAGGCTAATTGGTTGAATTTAGTCACATTTTGACTGGGGGCAGGTGTGTTGGCATCGGGAGCAAGGATAAGGTTGGTGAGCATTCTTAGGCACCATTATGGTGATTGGTAATACCTGAGGCCCTTGATGTCATGTATTCCCCTACTGCTCCTGTGTTGGAAGCAGGTGACGCAGGTAATAAATCAGAAACAGATTCAGATTCAGAAGATGCCGAGCCAGTGGGGGTGGAAGTTCACATGGGAGAGCCTCCAGCTGCGAATGTGCCCCATCCAGAGTCTATCTCCTCAAGGTTAGATCCTATGCTCTCAGGAGACAGGGAGTCAACTTCCAGGGGTGAACATTCCAAAACATTACTTGATGCTAAGAATTGCCAGAAGTTAAAATGTTCAGCGAGATTAGCAGCAAAGAGACAGCTCGAAAGATTGCATGAGAAATCATCTTCGCATTCTCCTCCACCTTGAAGCTGGGGCCATTTGAAAAGCTTTTTCTTTCCTTTGAATGGTCAATTGTTTTGCGTAGTTTGCATAGCGTTGCCTGGGGGGATTTCCCCATAAAAGTGCCTAGTTTGTATTACAGAAGTGTTTATTAGTTGCAATAAAGCTTTGTAGATTAGCCTAAGAACTTTCCTTAGCTTTGACTCCTTAGAGACACTTGAGCAGCTACAGCATACAACACTCAGCTGGGAGTCCTGCGGCACCAGATGACGGGATAAGGGTTAGCTCTTAGGCCAACCTTACTCACTCACTCAGAGTTTTGCAACCTGAGGGGGAGTGACATCGGAAGGCCTACGTACCCCAAAAGGGGAATCCTGAAAGGTGGCGATAGACACACATCACCGGTCAGGATATGAATGGATCGCCCGATCCCAATTATGACCAAGACATTGGCGAAGATAGGATGCCCACCTAGGCCTCCATCTTCTTTTGCAGGTATTCATAAATAAATGTGGCCCTATTTTAAATCCAACTTTTTGTCTTGTCTTGTCATTTCACCTTCCATCCACAAAAGGCCCTCTCCCTTGCTGCCTTCCAAGCCTCCCTTAGAGATGACACCTAAAGGAGAGCCTGACGTAATGAATATGGTGTATTGGTCGATTCATGCTGAGAGAGGCACTCCATCAGCTACTGTGGTCTTGAGCCATGTAAGGCTATTTAGGTCAAAACCATCAACTTGAATCAGACTTGGGTATAATTACTGGAATTAGTGTTACTTCTTCCTTCCTTCTTTTCTCCACCTTACTAAACAAATTCTTGTCAGCAAACAGTTCTGACTTTCTTTTATGTTTTTATACAATTTTCAAAAATTTAATACTGGTGCTTTTGGTGGGTAGATTTAAAAAATAAATACAACTGGACTACTTATATTAATGGCTTACATGGAACTAGTAACTTTTCCGGTGAGTTGCAGCCATATTTTTAGGAGCAATTGTTTGAGTGTTGTTGTTTTTTAAGTAGCCCATTTACACAAGATCCAAATATTACTTATTTCTGCTGTTCATCAATCAAGAAGCTGGAATACTGGTACTGGACTAGGAACATTTTATACAAATTCATATGAGTAAACTTATTATGACTGCAATAGCTATGGTAGTGATGATCACAGAGAGAACAGACAGCAGGAGCATTCAGTTTTTGGTCGGGGTGGGGGCTAGATGGCAGAACCCCACAAATAGGGAGGGGCAAATGACCAATGTTCAAAATCACCAGGATTCTCTGCACATTGTCTTGTGACTCAGTTCACACCTGATTCACTTTTGCATTGTGATCACTGCTTGCTCTGCGTGAACAGGAAATTTGTGCAAATTGAGTAAGAATTTCCCCAAGTTTGCGTAAATCTCCCCCAAATTTGCACAAATTCCCTAATTTGCGCAAATCACCTCTGAAGACTAAAGCAGGGCTGCTTCAGTCTTACTGAGAGAATTTGTGCAAATAAGGAAATTTGCACAAATCGAACTGGGAATCTGGAATGAGATGAACTCAAGCAGGTGTTCAATAATTTCCACTCATGTTTGGAGCTTCGAACGGGACATGCTCACATGTTTTGTGAGCAAACCTGAAATTCCCATACATCTATATCCACAACTCCCTCACACGTGTGAATCATCTGCCTCCTAGTGGTGTCTGAGAAACAGGATTCAACACCTCTTCCCAGTAAAGTTAAGGAATGGTGAAAACTTTTCATATTAGGGAAGAGAACAAAGATAAGACAAAAAGAGTAAACACTCTTTGCAGACAGTAAAATTAGAAGAAGAGCAGTTAGCATAAATCTGTCACAGAGCAATAGTTGCACTACCACTGAATTTTCTGGATCTTTTGCTTTGATATTATTACTGATATTTTTTTCTATGCGGGCTCTGTCAGCTAAGTCTATGATATTTCCTTGCCTTTAGAAAACAATCAAGAAAGCAAATATTGGCAATGGACTGCTTTCACTGTCTTGAAATGATTGCATTTTATTGCAGGATCATTGTGGTTAGCTCTGTTTGATGATATTCATTGTCAAGGAAGGGTAAATAGCATACTAAACTAAAGCAGATCAGCCGCACTGTATTACAATGATATTACACTTCATAGAAGTTTCTCCATTTTCTTTTCTTTTTGTCTAACTATATGTAGCAGCTTTCCCCAACCAGATGCCCTCCAAATGTGTTGGACTACAGTTCCAATCAACCCTGGCCAGCTGCTTGGGGTTGCTGTGCATTGTTGTCCAACACATCTGGAGGGCACCTGGTTGGGGAAGGTTGTTGTATATCATATGGACTAACTGAAGTCCTATTCATTTCACTGGGTCTATTCTAAGTAGGACTTACATTGGATTTTACCCATAAATTAGAGTTGTTCAGCTGACACTACTCAGGCAAGATTCTGCTTTTACATACATGTCTACACATCCTAGGATGCAAACAAAGCTTATCACAAATTGACCTAGGCTTCACTTTTTTTTCAGCGCAGTAGGCCCACCCATGTTCCCCAGCAACTGGTATATATAGGCTTACTGCCTCAAATAATGGAGGCAGTTAGCCTATAACTCTCCCCTCTCCCATTACATTCCCAACAATTTACCTCCCCAAAAACTGGTGCTAACTTTGAGATGACCATTCCAATCCATTATATTGAGATGTAAACAAATCTGGGGCTGAAGACCAATCAAAAGCTAGTGTATTTAAAATGCAGTTATTTACCTTTAGAAGGGAAGAAGACAAAAAAAAAACTGTTCTGTTATAAATAAATAAATAGGTCTGGGGAGGTTGTCAAGATAAGAAATATGTATTAACTTCCAAATTAAAAAACCAAAACCACATATAATAACAATATGGATTATTTAAGTGCTTTGAACTAGGGATGTGCTCCGCTCCGATTAGGAGCGTAGAAGCAGTAGCGGATTGGCCTGCTCCGCCTTACCCAGAGGCGGAGTAGGAGCGGACCGCGGACCCCCTAGAAGCAAGGCGAAGAGAAGCGACCATTTTTCGGAGCTCCGAGTTCAGTCGGAGCGCTCCGGTCGCCATCTTGAAAACATTTCGCCATAGGATTGCATTGCGGCAAATAATCGCGCATAACTACGTTGTTTTTGAAGCTATCGTTCTGGAAATTCTTGTGCACAGAGAGTCGTGGATGGGGGTCATTTTGAGACCACTCTCACCTCTCTGCGTGCTGTGGTTCACGTGCAATATTTTTTTAAAAATCGGGTCAACCGCGGGGCTCAAACTGCGTTTCGGCTTTTCGCCCATAGGATTGCATTGAGGGAAAGAATCGGGGATAACTGGGGGGGGGTTTAAGCTATCGTTCTGAAAATTCTTGTGCACAGAGAGTCGTGGATGGGGGTCATTTTGAGACCACTCTCAACTTTCTGCGTGCTGTGGTTCACGTGCAATATTTTTTTAAAAATCGGGTCAACCGCAGGGCTCAAACGGCGTTTCGGCTTTTCGCCCATAGGATTGCATTGAGGGAAAGAATCGGGGATAACTGGGGGGGGGTTTAAGCTATCGTTCTGAAAATTCTTGTGCACAGAGAGTCGTGGATGGGGGTCATTTTGAGACCACTCTCAACTTTCTGCGTGCTGTGGTTCACGTGCAATATTTTTTTAAAAATCGGGGTTTGGGTTTTTTTTTTTTATTATTATTATTTTTTTGGAAGCGATGACAGGCACATTCAACTCCCAATCCTGATGAGAATTCATCTCCTCAGAAAGCATCCTCCTCCAATCCCAGCGTTGGAGGGGGGACTAAGGCAGACCCACCCTGAGAACTTTCTGTTTTGTGTCTCTTTGTGGGTTGGCGTTCGTGGAGGGAACACTTACTTAGCTAGTGCTCCTGCTTTGGAGATAGATTAATTTAATATAGGTTTAGTTTGGCGCGTGTGTGTGTTTGTTTGCTTCTTTCTGACTTGTAGCTTAGTTTGCCCTGTGTTTTCCCCTTACTTTGATTTAATATAAACTTTATTTTTGAATTTTGGAGTGTGTGGTTGGGTTGGTTGCCCCCCCCTTCCCTGTATTAAAGCCTGACTGTTCTGCTTTTGTGAAAGCTTTCTTTTGAAAGCATACACACACTTTTTGTCCCATTTCCCTACATTTATATTCTTAAACATATTTTATTATATTCTTTCACATAGTCCATTAGTATATATTCTCATACATATTATATTAGTATTCATATTTTGTTCTTCTTATAGTAGTGGTTGGTTCTTTTTCCCCCTCCCCTCTCTTAAATCCTGATTGTGTTTCCTTCTATCTTCTATATACCAAATATACCAAAAAAATTGGATTCTCTTTTTCTTCTCTGTGTAACTTCGACGGAGTGGGCTGCTTTTGTCAAGTTCAACAGGCAGCCACAGATTGAGCATTTTGGGGAAAGCATACGCACACCATTTCCCTATTCTTAAACATATTATTATTATATTCTTTGACATAGTCTTAGTAGTCTATTAGTATACATTCTCATACATATTAGTAGTAGTATTCATATTTTGTTCTTCTTATAGTAGTGGTTGTCCCATTTCTTGTCCCATTTCCCTACATTTATTAGTAATATTCTAAAACATATTATTATATTCTTGTAGATATTCTTAGTAGTATATTCTCATACATATTAGTAGTAGTATATTTTATTGTTCTTGTCCCATTTCCCTACATTTAAACATATTATATTCTTCTTATACATATTCTTAGTAGTACCTTATACATAGTATTAGTAGTATTAATATTTTGTTAGTCATCATGAAAAGAGAAAGCAGGCGTGCTGAAAGCAGCAAGGCTCAGTCTGCCAGCAGGGCTTCCTCTCCTCCTGTGAAACTCAAACGGGCAACTCCTTGGCTGACTGCTCCAAAACAGAAGCAGGACAAGCAGCAGGCAGAGCCACTCTCTTCTGCAACTTGTGCCCGGCGTTCTCTTTTTGAGGGTGGGAATGGGAAAAGTGCCCGTTTGCAAGAGGCACGTGGCAGCAGTGCCATTAGAGGAGGAGGAGTATCCCCAACTCCTTCATTCTCCTTTCAGCCCACGAGCCCGCTGATGGACCTAGACGAGGTCCTCAGCACAGTGGAGGGGGGGGAGGAGGAGGAGGCGGTGGGCCTCCAGGATGTGGGGGCTGAGGAGGAGCAGCAGCAGGCCGAGGCTCTCTCCCCAGTCTCATCCCACACCCCTGTTTCTGTGGCAACACCAGAGAGCTCAGGCGGGCAATTGGTGGTGTCACCACAGAAACGAAAGACAAGCATCGTGTGGGACCACTTTGAGTTGGGAGCGGATCCCCGCTTTGCTGTCTGTCGCCACTGCAAACTCAGCCTAAGCAGGGGTTCATCGACAGGGCATTATGGAACCAGCAGCATGAAGATGCATCTTCATAGGCAGCACCAGGCGATCTTGCTGGGGAAAGAGGCGGGCAAGGCGACTGGTTCCAGGGGAAAGCCGAAGGCTGCTGCTGGCACTGCCACTCTAAGCTCTCCATCTCCCATCCCCACAAGGGTTAGGCAGGCAACCCTGCAGGACATGGGGTGGGGGAAGTATTGACCCACAAGATGGCGTTTTCCAATGCCCACCCAGGGTGCTACTGTGTTGGGGCATCTGCCGGGACTGACTCCTCCCCAATACTAGATCTATGACATGTCACTCTGCCTGCCCCTCTGCTAGCCTGTCCTCCTCGGTGACCGACTCGCTGGGATGGTTTGCGTTTGCAATGCGTGACTAACTGCAATGCTGGCTTAGAAACCAGCCATCACTTCCTTGTGCCCCCAGAAATGCCCGCAGCCTGCCTGCCTGCCTGCCCGCCTCCCCCGGGGTGCTGCTGTGGTGGGGCATCTGCCAGGACTGACTCCTCGCCTACTCTGCCTGCCTCTCTGCCCGCCTGGTGCCTGGTTTGCTCCCAATCGTCCTCCTCTGTGCCCCTCAAGGCGTAACTGCTGGCTTAGAAAGAAACAACCAGCCATCTTTGCCTCACTTTGCGCCCACTTATGGGTTGGTTTGCTATGCGTTAGTGCTCAAGCCATCCTTGCGGCACTACAATGCATGCTGCCTGCCTGCTTTCCATTGATGGTGCTATATAAATAAATAATAATAATAATAATAATTCTCCCCTTCCCGCCTTGCAGCGATGGTGTATGTGTCTTGCTTTGACTCAGGGGAGAAGTCCTTCCTGCGCTCACTTAGACTTTATCAAATTCAATAATCCCTTTTTCAAATGTGCCAGAAGATTTAGGGTTATCTCGTGGCATGTTGGGATTGCCTTGGAACTGGCCCCATTGAGCTGTCTGCAATTGCAACTTTAAATCCCTGACATACTGGAGTGTTCAAATTTCAAAAGTTCCCCTAACATCAGGGGATGATGGGATTGCCTTGAAACTTGGTGTCCATGGGGACACATGGGTAAGCTGTCATGGGACCAAAGGATAGGTTTCTAACGTGCAAATTGACGTAGTTGTAGAATGGGACTTGATTTGGGGTGAGTTAAAAAGTTTAAGCCGCGCCAAAAATCAGGGGATGATGGGATTTGCTTGCAACTTGGCGTGCATGTGGACACATGGATAAGCTCTCCTGGTGCCGAGTTTGAGGTTTCTAACATGCAAATTGACGGAGCTATCCCAAGGGGTGTGAATGGGGTGCCCGATTTTCATAAATTCCCCAAAAATCAGGGGATGATGGGATTGCCTTGAAACTTGGCGTGCATGTGGACACGTGGATAAGCTATCATGGTGCTGAGTTTGAGGTTTCTAACGTGCAAATTGACGTAGTTGTAGAATGGGACAATTTGGGGTGAGTTAAGCCATGCCAAAAATCAGGGGATGATGGGATTTGCTTGCAACTTGGCGTGCATGTGGACACATGGATAAGCTCTCCTGGTGCCGAGTTTGAGGTTTCTAACATGCAAATTGACGGAGCTATCCCAAGGGGTGTGAATGGGGTGCCCGATTTTCATAAATTCCCCAAAAATCAGGGGATGATGGGATTGCCTTGAAACTTGGCGTGCATGTGGACACGTGGATAAGCTATCATGGTGCTGAGTTTGAGGTTTCTAACGTGCAAATTGACGTAGTTGTAGAATGGGACAATTTGGGGTGAGTTAAGCCATGCCAAAAATCAGGGGATGATGGGATTTGCTTGCAACTTGGCGTGCATGTGGACACATGGATAAGCTCTCCTGGTGCCGAGTTTGAGGTTTCTAACATGCAAATTGACGGAGCTATCCCAAGGGGTGTGAATGGGGTGCCCGATTTTCATAAATTCCCCAAAAATCAGGGGATGATGGGATTGCCTTGAAACTTGGCGTGCATGTGGACACGTGGATAAGCTATCATGGTGCTGAGTTTGAGGTTTCTAACGTGCAAATTGACGGAGCTATCTAAAGGGGTGTGAATTAGGGTTATGGGAGGTGCGTTAGAGGGTAGAGCCGCGCCAAAAATCAGGGGATGATGGGATTTGCTTGCAACTTGGCGTGCATGTGGACACATGGATAAGCTGCCCTGGTGCCGAGTTTGAGGTTTGTAACATGCAAATTGACGGAGCTATCCCAAGGGGTGTGAATGGGGTGCCCGATTTTCAAAAATTCGCCAAAAATCAGGGGATGATGGGATTGCCTTGAAACTTGGCGTGTGTGTGTATACGCCCATGAGGTGTCATGGTGCCAAACGTGAGGTTTCTAACTTCAACGGAAAAAAAGTTGTTTACTTTTTTAGCTTTCAATGCAAGCCTATGGGGGGGCAAAAACGGAGCTCCGGATCCGATCCGGAGCTCCGAGCGGAGCGGAGCGGAAGTGGGCGGAGCGGGGGCGGGGCGGAGCGACCCGCTCCGAAAAATGGCGGATCTGCAAGTGAAGCGGAGCGGGGGGTCCGTGCACACCCCTACTTTGAACATTATGAATGCTCTTAAAACTAGCTTCAAGGTCTTGAATAACGGCACCTGAAATCTTCCACAAAGACACCCAGCTTCAGTTTAAAGTATGGTCGCTTTCATGTGACAACCAGATGAAGTTTCTCTATCTTTCAGGCTCATCTTCTGCTATGATTGCATTCTTTCCTGAACAAGAAAAGAAACCCTCAGACAGCAGCGCCAATGCTTAAAAGAAGAAGATTCTTTCAAAAAGGCATTGGGAAGCCTCCCTTATCTCTGAGAAAGCCGAGGATTTCTTCAAAATCTTGGCAAGATCTCATTGCAGGCAGTGGTTTACATATCGTCATTTCAGCATTTTCCTTCTCAGTATTTATAATCCAAGCAAGTATGTCAAAGCACACAATGATTATCGTTTTAAGGAAATGCTAGAGCTGGTAAAATAGATTAATGACATCCTTTCGCATAACTTTTTAATCTCATTGCACATTCACCACTGGGCTTACAATCCATTTCAATTACATCTCAAACCCCTTGCCTTCATTTAAACTTTGGAATCCTAGTAAGCATTCAGTGCCAAAGAAATTCTCCAGATGATCTCACCAATCCAGCATGCTACATGTGCTCTGTGATGTGCACACACTGTCTGGGAACATTTGGGTTACCACATTCTGTGGAGGCAGCAGATCTGATCAAGCAAATAAACATGTGTGCAGATGTGCAGAGCAAGCACTGCAATGGAGATGAATGAGTAGTCCTTGTGGGGGGAAACCCAAGGCTTGACCACATGATCCTGCCATTTATGTTTCACTGAATATTTATTTTAGAAAAATCATAATCACATTTTGGTTGAGATGATTATGATTTTATTATTTATTTTATTTTATTATCATTTCTCAGAAAAAGGCTGAAGGTGTTTTACAACATTTTCTTTTACAAGAAAATCAAAACAATTTTAAACAGCTAAAAACAATTAACAATAAAATCCAAAAACCCGATAAAAAGAACAGATTTAAGAAGCCACCAAAGGCCTGGGAGTTCAGCTGTGCGCAAAATGGCCTCTCGAAATTCTCCACCTTATTTGTTGACACAGAAATTGGGAGGACAATTTTCACCAGAATTGTCCAGGATTGGGGTGGGGTGGGGTGAAGGCATAAATTCTGAACAGTTGCTCACACAATTGGCGGGGTTGTAGCCCAGCGTCTTCATTTTCCCCTAAAGTTTTTTTCTTTATGCTGCCACTGCAAGTGGCAACAGCATCAGCTGAGTTAGCAGCCTGGCCCCCATTTCACAACCACCACAGTGCAAGTATGAGTGGGGCAGTGTTGTGTCCAGCTCCGGGGAAGAGGTAGAACTAGTGCTGTGTCTAAGGGGGAGGCTACACCAGCCATTTATTGCAGGATTGTATCACAATCATTACTAACAGGGAACATGACGTTCACCTGCTCCTGTGGTGATCTCGGCTCCACCTCTTAGTTTTCCCGGAATATCCCTGACTGCTTTTGTCACAGTTTTTCCCAGCTCTCTCGCTTCCATTGCGAAGAATGTTTGAATGTGTGCCCCCCCCTTTTGCAAGGTCATTGCTGTTCTTTGTGAGTTCCGGGTGCAGCAAACAGCCAATCAGCTGTGAGGGTGCGTGTGCATGGGTATCGGAGGTGTGTGGGAGTGGACCCGTCCACCACTGCCACATGTTTTGGATGGGTATCAGCAAGTTTTACCAGTGAGTGGTTTTTTTTTAAGACAAACATAGCTCTGTGTAGGAGCACATATTCGATGGAGTTCCTATCCCTGCATCTTGTCAGGGATGCTTTAGGGTGGATTCCTGCAATGAGCAGGGGCTTGGACTCGATGGCATTGTAGGTCCCTTCTGACTCTACTATTCTATGATATGTGTTGCTGCGTGTCTGCGCTTGTGCACATACCTCACAAGACATTAAAAAAAACTCGGCCCCCATAGCCACATCATCCGCCCAGCACTTCCCATTTCTGCCGATCCACATGCACAAGCACTGTAATGGGGCGCACATTCTCCCTCAACGGCACTCCTGAAATTGCGGTACACATCAGTGTCATGTGCCCCATGAGAGCCGATAGGGAAGTGGGGAACATTCAGAAGCATTCGTCTTCCATACCGAAATGAGTGCAGGTGTAGATTAGCCTGTAATCTCTCCTCAAATTTCCTGAACATTTCCTTCCCCCACAAAAAAAGGTTCCCATTGTTCTGCCTCATTCTCAGGGTGTTATAATTTATATATAACCTTTCTCATTATAATTTATTTATTTATTTATTTGTGTATTTGAGATTACCTAAGTACTGTTAAGTAGCCAAAGTGCAATGTGTGTGTTTCCTTTCTATTACACATGTGTTCGTTTCTCTTCCACCTCTCAGGCTATCTATGATTCCTAATGTGAAAAGGCCCCTATAGGAGGAATTACCTCATGATAGGAGGATATACAAATAAATTAATAAAATTCTATTTCTGCAATAAGTTTCTGATTTAAACAAAATCCTCTCAAAATACGTATTAAAATACATATTGTATTTTCTCTCAAAATGTGCTTAAATACAAATTTTGATACATTAAAGCACAGAGAACAGTGTCATAACATTCAGATAAGTGAAAAATCCATCAGGGAAGGACTCTGGGGGTAACGTCAAAGGCTCTGCTCAGATGAATGAGCAGGAGGGTCCCTAACACAGCAGGCCTGGGTTACCATATTATATACATATGCATATATACATATACATATATATATAGCATATATACATATATATATATATATATATATATATATATATATATATATATAATATAGACTACATATTAACATCTAACACTGGATGTAATGTAAGACCATTACATCCAGTGTCTAAAACCATCTAGCTGCACCACTATAGCGAAGAGGGTAAGCCAAGATAAAACTCACATCTGTAACTCCACTGTTTTCTGGCTCTTGTCACATCTATTGCTGAAATGTGGATCTTGACAGGTTTCAAACAAGGTAAAGTTGACTTCAACAGGAAAAAGGTTCTGCAGCCCTGGGATAGGGATTTGCAAGACTGGATTCCTGTAGCACAACTAGTCCCAGCCCCAGGTTTTCTGTCCATCAAAGAACAAGACACACATACCCTCAGATAAAGGTGGTTTAAGCCAAGTGATAAGATCAGATGCAAGATACTTAGGCAGAAAAGATCTTGCATACATTTCCTTTTCCTAACCAAGGGTTGTGGAATAAAATAATTTCACAAGAGAATTGGAATTATAGATTAGAAGTGAAACAGGGGGATAGTAAGTGACACAGTTTTGCTCTGCTATTTATTTATTTATTTATTTATCAGAAACTGTGGAAGACTAAAATGACTGGGAAAATAAGGCCATTGCCTGCTGTTGAAAAGAGCACAACCTGGTGTTGAAAAAGCACCAACAAGCCTGTCTGGGTATCTCTTTCACAATTGGGGTGCCACAGTAGAAAAGGCTAGGGCTGCGTACCTCCTCCCCAATCCAGTTTGGGTCAATCCGGACCTCCACTGATCTGATCCGGAACCGGATCCGGAGCAAGATCCGGAGGTCCGGATTGATATTCAGCCCCCATTTTGCCCCCTTTCCCCACTTACTTGTGGACAGCGGAGGCAGGTAAGTGGGGAAGGGGGGTCAAAATGGGGACTGAATAAGTCCCCCTCACCCCTTACCTGGCTCTGCCGGGCAATGGAGACAGGTAAACCCCCCTCCCCCACTTACATGGTGTTGCCATCACCATATGGACTGTGGCGGCAGTGGCAGCAGGTAAGCCCCCCTCCCCCCCACTTACATGGGTCTGGAGCTTTGGAACAGTCCGAATCGCTTCAGACCATTCCGAACCACTTCGAGACGATCCAGACCTCCCCCGATCTGCTCCAGAACCGGGCTTCAGAATCTGGATTGGCCCACTCCACTTCAGATCTGGGGATCTGTAACGGAGCAGAGCACACCCCTAGAAAAGGTCTTTTTCTTAGTAGCCACCCACGTCACCTCCTTTGCTGGGAGCTTCCAGAAAAGGACCACTGAAGACCACTGCTACATCCTATTAGGAAGAGATCAAAGAATTTCTTCATGGTTTAGAGGCAGACCATCATGTATTAGCAGACTGGCTTGAGTATAAAGAATAGGGAAGTATGAGAAATTTATTTCATTTCATTTTTGACTAGTATTTACCTAATTCAATCCTCTCAGTCCTGAATGCAGACTCAAATGCTTCAGTCGAAGTCTGTGCATTTCTGATCTTGCAATATGATTCACAGAACAAACAAATGAAATTGTTCCATGAATTGTGTACATATGAAAAATGAACATTAAAAAATGCATACTTCTGAAATATGTGCACAAACACATGTCAATGAATGGGAGAATAATGTATACATTTCAGGAATGCATACAATTTTTGAGTACATTTGGAAAAACGTGCCTGAATATATGCAAATATTTTCAGGCGAAATGAAGAAAACAGAGATGACAAACTGAAATGGACATGAGTTAAGAGTTCCACACTTAAAGGTGGAACTTGGAGAACTTTGACAATTTCAAGTTTTGCTGGTTAATGCATCCCTAATGAAGAATCAAGAACTCTTGAAGGTGAGTTTGGGATGAAGAAGCTATTGGTCCATCTGCATCAGATTTTGCTTAAGATTTCTTCCATCTGTCTCTGTCTTTGAGATTTTGACAGTTCTCACCTCACCCAGACTAGGAAAAGAAATGTGGATACATATCCCTCAAACTCCTGTTGGAGTTTGCTACTTCTTGTTTGTTTCCTGTGCCGGAAGAGGTAACAAATTCTGTTTGTTTTCTTTAACCATGATCAGATCTTACTAACCATCCCTCCTCCTCCTCCTCCTCCTCCTCCTCCTCCTCCTCCTCTTCTTCTTCTTCTCTGAGGCAGGGATAGCAGATTCTGGCAGGTTTCATCAGATTACATGTATTAAGAGACTGCAAACAGAAACTGAAGCATAACGCCTTTGAGTCTTACCCGCCACCTTGTCTCAGGAAGACAACTAGAGATCTAAGAGGAAAAACTGTTTGACATATTAAAAAGTCACTATGGCAGCTAAGGTCTGTTTTAAAATCTGATGAGAAATAAATAGGTTTCTGACTTTACATTCCTTAAAGTCAGAAACCTATTTCTGTGTGTGTGTGTGTGTGTGTGTGTGTGTGTGTGTGTGTGTGTGTGTGAGAGAGAGAGAGAGAGAGAGAGAGAGAGAGAGAGAGAGAGAGAGAGAGTCTGTTTATTTCAAGATTACATGCCATTTCCTCTGCCAAACAGATGAAATTTGAGGGAGTTTGCATGGAAGAGCAATAGTCTGTATCGCAGAAATTTACAACAGCACTAATAGAGTACATGTGCAATCTTGTTGTGTAGGAGAAGGGGATCCTGCCATGCTGGGCCTGAGCTCAAACATGTCAAATGGAGGCCCTTGTACTGTCCATTAGGGGAAGCAGTGTCCCAGGCCCAACACAGGAGCAGGAGTACAAGATGCATGCGGCATTGGCAAGGTGTGAGTTTGCTGGCAGAGGCTGGGAAACAATGGGCATGTCTTATTCCGGGGATCATCCCAGGATCATCCCTGTGCATCCACATGACACACAGGGGATCCCGGGGGCAGGGAAAGAAGATCCCTCTATTTCCCCTGGATAACCGGGATGGCTTTTAGCCTGATTTTTCTCATGGTCTCGGGATCGTCCCAAGACCTCAGGAGGTGTGAGCGGCTGTCCCAGTTTTGTCCCAACTCCTTGCAAATAAATGGGAACCAGGCACAGGGCATGGAGCCAGGAACCAGGCACAGGGCACATCAGGGGTGGGGAGGGGAGTGGGATCGGGCTTTTTCTTTTTTTTAAAAAAAAAAACCACTTTTTAGCTGGAGTGCAGGTGCGCTCCAGCTCCCTTTCTTTAAAAAAAAATGGTGGGCGTGACATCCTCCTTCCACCCTGGACGTCACACACCGCATGTAAATGCAGGGGGAGGATCTTGTGATCAGCATATCGTGAGATCCTCCCCTTCAGCCAGGAGGTGTAAACATGCCCAATGTTCCCAGAGAAGTGAATGGGTTTGAGGAGGAGTAAATAATCTGGACTATTGGAGCAGGAAGGTAGTCTTCACCATTCAGCACTGTATCTGTTGGCAACTAAAGGAGGAGCAGGGACCAATTCCCCCATGCCCATGGATGCAAGATTAACAATCTGGTTCCACTGATGGAAAGCAGGACTGCATTTCATGTTCTTAATGCCTGTCTGTCTAACTCCCTGGCCTTAGCTAGACCGGGCTTAATCACGGGGCAAACCCCGGGATAGAGCCCTCCCCTTTGGGCCCTCTTTTTCCGCGGTTCCAGGCTGAGCCGGAGACTGCAGAATGTGAAGCCCATTGCCACGGTTTGACCAGGCTCCATGCAATTACTCACACGGAGCCGTGCACGGGGCACAGCACTCCTCAGGAGCACTGCATCCATCAGGGTTGGGGAGTGGGAAAAGTAATTAAGTTTTTTTTAAAAAAAACTTACCTTTAGCGCATGACCATTCATGCGCTCCTTCCTCTTTAAAAATAAAAAATGGCAGGCGCAACACCTCTCTTCCTGAGGTCATCACACCTCATGTGTAAACGGAGAGGGATCTCACATTAAGCACAATGCGAGACCTTCCCTCCTCCATCGTAGGTCTAGATAAGGCCTCTGTCTACAGACATGAATATATTCTTGTCATGGGTGCACGCCGCATGCTGAAGTGACAAACATAGCTACTTTTTTGTGACCATCTTTAGACTTTTGGGGGAGGGGGGTTGGTGAGGGACATTTTGAAATAATGGCATAGGAAGAAAAGAACACATTTTCCTATGTATTTATGAAAGGCCTGAGGGAGGCAAGCTGTATCTCACATAAGTCTCAAGCTTGTCAGAATCTGCCAAATCAACAACTCTACAGAGAGGAAAAGGACACAGCCCACAAGGGAATGGCCACTTGACGTGTCTTTTCCCCTTCAGTTTATTCACATTATAAACAAAGCAAGCAAGCCACTGTGTGGAAAGGTAAGAAAGAGAAAAACAGCCTTCTGAAATTTCTTTGACACAGATATATTCTGCCACTCATAGTCAAGGATACAAGTCAATAGTAACATTATTTCATTTAAAAAGTTGCTGCTATTAAGTACAGCTGTGCGCAAATAGGCTCTCAAAATTTTCCACCCTATTTGTGAGCAGGGAAATTGACTAGACCATTTCATTGAATTTCTCCAGGGGAAGATATTTATACAGGGAAATTCCTCCAAAGGAATTCCTTCAACGCTTTCTTGGGGGGGGGGGCTCACCTGTAACAGCCACAAATGCCCTTTTCCCTCTTTATGTTATGGTTCCCTCCCTATATGCAGTGTGGGTTCATCTGGTAGCCCTATTGGGGGCTGAGTAGGAATTTTTGGCACATAGTCTGATTGGCCTGGGTGATGTGTCTTTTGCCTATTTCACTCTGTAAGTGGAAAGAGGGTGTCTTTAGGAGTACTGATTATGTTTTGGTGTTAGGTTAATTTGGTCTCATTTGCTACAGGCTGGTAGGAATGGGCACAGAGGAAATAGGAATGGTAGTCATTCTGAGGCACTGTTTTGGTGACAGGGGATGCCTGAGGCCTTCCTCTGAGAGTTTTGCAGCCCTGGTGGGGTGGGTGGGAAGGGTTACCTGTGAGGCTAACTCACCTCACTCTGCCCAGTGTTTTGTGGCCCTAGGGGGAGTGATATGGGAAGGCCTCCCCTCCCTAAAAGGGATAAGTCTGGGGGTGGCAATCTTATAGACGCCACTCAGCAAGCATCGAATATATATAATGCCTAGCTAGTTGCTGCTGTAAATTAGGACCCACCCATTTTCTCTTTGCAGATCTTCAATAAATGTGGCTCAAATTTGATATGATTTATACTTGTCTCGTCTCTTTATATTCCCCCACCTTTTACCCGCAACAGCACAGTTTCTACCCGCAACAGCACAGCTTCTGCCAGAAACTTGGTTGGTTTCTGTCAATTTCTCATTTTTCTCCATCTTAAGTTTTTGGGGGCCAGTTTCTGCATTGGACTGCAAGTTTTTAAAGAAGTCTTCACATTTTTTGTGCACATTTATCCATATATATTATAATCATTTTAACCTAATATATAAAATTTTGCAGGCAATGTTCCCCAATAAAATGGATTTCCCCCCCATTATTTTCATGAATATACACATTTTTGTGTGTATTTTCCTCTAATATGCACATTTTGGGCATTTTTTGAACTACATTGTAACATTTAGAGAAGTGCCAATGACAAAGGATAAAAATGCTTGATTGCGTATTGGTTTCAAAACTCAGTTGGGCTTGCTCCCATTTTTCTTTGTGACCTGTTTTTCAGTTTGGTTGCTTGGTGGAAAATGAACATTCCTGTGTGCATTTTTCAAAACTGAATAGTCCCCACCCCCTTGGTCATTGACTAAAATATGAAAATGTGCATTTTTTTGGGGGGGATGCATTTTGAAGTGCCAAATTTTTGAAAAGAGTATGCATTTGTTGTACATGATCACAAGTGCAGGAATGTGCAAATATTTTTTTTTAAATGGACCAGGTAAGACCCCCCTCCCCCCTTCTCCCTTACCTGGCTCTGCCGCCATTACTGCACGGGTGATGGCGGCAGGCCCAGGTAAAAAAAAACCCATGCACACCACTTATCTGGTCCATCACAGCCCATTGCCAGCTTCACTTCAGCCCACGGCTCAACCCAGAAGTGTAGGCTTCACTTGGCCTCAAGTGAAGGAAGCAACGTACCGCGATGGACCAGGTAAGTGGTGTGCATGGGGGGGGTTACCTGGGCCTGCCGCCATCACCCTTGCAGTGACAGCGGCAGAGCCAGGGAAGGGAGAAGGGGGGAGGGAGTCTTACCTGGTCCATTGCGACCCATTGTGGCTTCACTTGAGGCTAAGTGGGGCCTACACTTCTGGGTTGAGCCGCAGGCTGAAGTGAACCTGGTGATGGGCTGTGACAGACCAGGTAAGTGGTGTGCATGAGGGGGGCTTACCTGGCCCCGTCGCAGCAGTTTGTGTGGCAATGGTGGTGCAGCCAGGTAAGTCTATGGGTGTGGGGGGGGGGGAAACGGAGCTCTGATTCAGATCCAGAGCTCCATAATGAAGCGGACCGGGCCACAGGCGGATCGTAGTGGGGCGGATCGGCCTGATCTGGAAGTTGTGGATCGGGCCACAAAGAGGATCGGGGGGTCCATGCACAGACTTACTTTTTAGTAGACTGGGAATTGTTTTAGAGCTGCCTCATGCTAGCTTAATGTTTCTCTTATGGATATACTTAGAAAGAGGCTTACCATATCTATGAAGTAGCCATGTATTTCCCCTGTGAAAATGATGCTCTCATCCTCCTTACAAAAAGTACTAAAGAAATCAAGTTATGGAAGAACATATTCCCACCTGCTTCACCACCCTCCATCACAAACAGTAAGATGTTAAGGAAGAAAATAGTTAACACCAACAGAAATATAATTTGAATACCATAGTACTAATTCTATTGGTGGAAAGAAAGAGGAAGGTCTAAAATGTCCATTCTTGACTAATGCAATGCATTGTTAAAGAACAACATATGTGCAACTTAGCAAAACTGTTGACTTTAAAATACAATACCTTGAATCGATTCCATGGCAGAATGCAAATTCCATATTGCTGTTGCTTTATATAGGAAGGAGTATTAGCTTGAGCTATTGTTAGGATCCAACATCTCTACCTTCTTCTTGTCAACACTGAGATTAGTCACATTAGCATATGCTATCTCTGGGAGGCAGCCGCTTCCTTCTACAACACGTGTAGAGCCGGTCAAATTGCTTATTCAAAATACTCCAAGTATCTTCTACAAAACAAACATAATAAGTTAAGCCAGGAAAATCTCTATCTCATTTGCCCAGCTGGTTTCTGCAACAATTTGAGAAACAAAGGCTCATTTCTAATTATTCATTTTATTTATTTCTAAATTGTCCTTTGCCCACAAATGGGGATGCCAGGGTGATGTACAAAGATAAAATAAACAACAATACAATTTTAAAATATCAGACCATGTCATTTGAGGGGATAAAACAAGAGCACATCAACCACCTAAAAGCCATGCAGCATTAAGCTGCATGAAAATTAAAGTGCACAAGTAAATAAAACCTTTTTAAGCTGGTGCCTAAATGAGCACAGGATTGGCACTAGCTGGATAACCTTTAAGAGGGCATTCCAGAGTTGGGATGCCACCACAGTAAAGACCCTCACCTTCATAATGCACTTTCTCCCCTGAAGGCACTTGGAGAAGAGCCTCTTCCATTTATCTTTATGCACAAGTAAAATGGCATGGGAAGAGGTTCACTTTAAGGTAGAGATACCTACTATGTTGCCTTATGTAATATTAGGCTGTCTTACACGACAGGTACCTGTAAGCATCTGCAGACAGCTATCTAAGAAAGTGTGGCCTTTAAATCAAGGTCCTGGGCAAGACTGACATCCTGAAGGAACTACCTATGAAACTGCATATTAACACTTGATAAATCCCCTGTACTTCAAAGTTCATTACCATCTGACATTTCTTGCAGAGTAGATGTATGTTGAATGGCAGGTCTGTGCAGTGCCCAACTCCCCCAGGCCAGATGCCACCTGATAGACATATGGAATAACCCTCCTGATTTTGCTCCCTGGCTGGAATTTCAAAACAGAGGACTCGTTAAGCAGTAGGCAGGCCATGATGCAGAGGTGGTGGTTTAGTGAACCACATGTTTGGTGGGGCTGCCTACATATTTTTTTTCCTCCCTGTCTGTTCATCCCTTTTTATCAGCTGTTTCCCGCCCCTCCTTGCTTTATTACCTCAGGGTTGCAGCAGATAATACATTTCATTCCCAACTTTCCACACTGCTAAGTGTACATAAGAACATAAGAAGAGCCATGCTGGATCAGACCAAGGGTCCTTCCATAGTTTAATTATGTATTGTGTGAAGAAGTACTTTTTTTTATCTGTCATGACTCTCCCACCAGTAAGCTTCATGGGATGATTCCAGGTTCCAGCATTATGAGAGAGGGAGAAAACTGTCTCCCTATCCACATTCTTTACACCATGCATAATTTTGTACACCTCTATCATGTCTCCCCTTTCTTACACCCCCTTTTTTTCAAACTAAACATTCCCAGCTTCTTTCACTTTCCCTCATAGGGAAGATGCTCCACCCCCTTGATCATTTTAGTTGCCCTTTTCTGTAATGTGTGACCTAAAACATCAAGATTATTGTGCCTACAAAAGCTGAAACCACAATAACAAAAATCATTGCTTCCATATTCTTGATTGTCTTTTTAACCAAGGCCAAATGTTACATTTGACCAATGAGCATGCACCAGTGAAAGGCAATCTTGATTGCTTGCATAGGGTGGGGGAAACCTGCTTTATGAACTGATGGCCATCAGACTGTTCTCGTCACTTACTGTTTTCCTCCCCTGAGTAACGATCCACTGTTACTATTAAATGTATCACCTGATGGTTGTATGTGCAATGTCCAGTGGAGGCTGGTGGCTCTGATTTCAGTGGGCTATGAATCCATTCTGGATTTCACTCAGAACCAGCTGGAACTCTAAAGGATCTATCCAAAGTGTTGAACCTATTTGGGGGATAGGGTTCAGTACCTTGGATATATCCTTTAGAGTTCTGTCTGGTTCTGATTAAAACTGGAATGAATTCATAGCCCTATTGAAATTGGAGACACCAGACTCCACTGGCATCATCCAGTGCATCATTACTGCTGATGCTGCCATTAGCTGTAACTTTATCTGCCCTGCATCAGTTTCTACTGACACCTGTGATCTTGGGGGTGTGGAAGTGTATTCTATCCCCATAAGACTTGTGAAGCTCATTGTACATTGCCAATTGCCATTGGAAGGTGAACAGTAGTAAAACAGGATCTGCTGAGGTGGTGACTGATGTTGTAAAGCCACAAGCGGTCAATTCCCCCCACCCCAGAATGGTGGCTAATAATGAGAATATTTTGACATGTCACAGACCAGATCACATCTGAATTCCAATGAAGCCTAAAGCATTTTCTGATTCACCCTTCCTTTTAATGGAACTCCGGGAGATGGAGGATATTATCTATCAGTACACTCGAACAAATGTTAACTCTCTCATATGCACACCCAGCACACCCACACCCTTCAGCTGTTTATCTGAACCAGTCCTTCAAAACCTTTGAAGGATCATGTGGATTTCCCCACTTTTGCAGGTCAGGATTGGCGAATCTCCCGCATTCAGCTTTTTGAAATCTCAAGTTCTTTCTCTTCTGAATATGAAGAACTTTGTGAATATATATATATATATATATATATATATATATATATATATTCAAAAATCAACTGATATGAAATTCTCACCCATCTGCCCCAGCCAACTTAAGTAGGACCAGCATGGAGAGGGCCATGATGTACCTGGGTGCTGTATGGCTGTTAAAGATGAGCATCCTATCAGAAAAATAGAGGAGGCAAACCTAGTTTAGCAGTAATATGGTTGAATAGACAGAGATTTAAATCCCAACTTTTAAGAGCAAAGTACTCAAAGCCCTGGGTAAAGATGGGCAAATCTGTCAATTTCAGTTTCTGGCACATCATTTTTAAAAATAATAATAATCTGAAGTTCTTTTTTCTCCCAAATATGGAGAACTTTGCAAATGTTGGTAATTCTTATCAAAATCAAACTGAAACAAAATGCTCACCCATTCCTACTCATAGAAGGTAATAGAAACTCAAGAGCCAGGATGAATTAATAACACATATTTGAGGCTTATACATATATGATGAAATACAAATATGTTGAAAGTATCTTAGACTTAAAAAAAAACAAAGTAGGATTGATTTAGAACTCTTGAGTGGGGACATAGTACGATCAAATCATTCAAAATGCTGTTTTGATTTTAAGTTGAGTTTCATGATGGAAAAAAGGTGAGCTATAAATGTAACAACAACAACAACAACTCCAAGTTCAAAGGCTACTCACAAGCACTTTATTAGACACATTTCTGGAACGACTCTAGTCTTGTGTCTGTCAACGCATTTTCATAAACCAAGCCAGCAAGGACTTTCTCACTCAACTCACTATTTCTTTTATATGCTATTGGACATCATCTTATTGTTTATAATGTTATGGGTTTTTTATTTATTTTTTAGTGTGGAGGAAGGAGAGGAATATGAAAAGAAACTAATCCCTGTAGGACTTTTCCTCGACGCCTCAATGCTTAAGGAACTGGGGAGCACAAAATAATATGTTATCCTTGTTTTATGGTTAGAAGGAATTCTCTGAAGGTGTTTTGCAAGTTCCTGCTTTGATGAAGAGAGGGCTAATAAAAGCAGTAGTATTGCTAAGAGTTTGAATGTCGATATCTCCTCCTGTTTCATTGTTGCTTGTAGCAATGCCCCACCAGATTTCATCAGAAACAGGATCCTGACAGCTGTAAAGAGATAGCCATAGAACTTACGTTATTGTTGTACAGGGAAATATCATCATAAAGCAGGATGACATTTTATTTACAGAAGCCCATATGTCTAAGAAAAAGTCTGAAAAGCAGCTTTATCTATTCAGTGCTGGCAAAGTTCTCACTGTCCAATTAACATGAAGCTGGAGGTGGCATTGTGATGTCATCATCTAAAGATGGATGAACCTGTCTGTTCTGGTTTCTTTCCATTTCTCATTTTTCCACTCTTAAGTATGTTTTCTTCCCAAATGTTGAGAATTTTTCCAATCTTAAATTTTGTTTCTCCTGAACACTGAATTTTATTTTAAAAGTTTGCATGGGGGAAAGCATACATTTGTGTCCACACTTGTCCCCATGCATGCATTTTTGTACACAATTTTGCTAAATATACATATCTTGTGCAAGCGATTATCCTAATATAATGCTATGTTGAAAGTTATCTCACTAATATATGCATGTTGTATGCATGCGCATATGCAATTTTTATTGGAGAAGGATGAATTCAGAGAAGGATGAATTTTCACTGATAACAGAGTTTCAGTTTGCAGATTGGTTTGAAAGTGTGAAATTTGCATTAAAATGTAAACTAAATAGGACTCTCCCTGTTCCTTACATCACAATCACAACTTAATCTCTGATTGGCTAGGATCATAGTTCCAAGGAAGTACAGCATTTTGCACATAGGGTGTATGTGGAACTGGTGCCAAAGCAGCTACTGGTCAGAGACTATAGACAGCCAACAGTCTTTTAAAAAGAAAAGGGAAAGAATGGAGAGTTTTCTAGAGACACTTCACATATATTCTGCATGAGCTGTGCTCAATCCTATAATATTGTGTCCAGTTCTGAGCTGCACACTTAAGAAGGATGCAGACAAGCTGGAGTGTGTTCAGAGGAGGGCAACGAGGATGATCAGGGGGTCTGGAAACAAAGCCCTATGAGGAGAGACTAAAAGAACTGGGCATGTTTAGCCTGGAGAAGAGAAGACTGAGGGGAGACATGGTAGTATTTTTCAAATACTTAAAAGGTTGTCACACACAGAGGAGGGCCAGGATCTCTTCTCAATCATCCCAGAGTGCAGGACACGGAACAATGGGCTCAAGTTACATAAAGCCAGATTATGGCTGAACATCAGAAAAAACTTCCTGACTGTTAGAGCAGTATGACAATGGAACTAATTACCTAGGCAGGTCATGGGCTCTCCCACACTAGAGGGTTTCAGAAGACAGCTGGACAGACATATACTGCTAGTTTTACCCTACCCTGTGCCTGTTTGGTGCATTCTCTTCCCCTCCTTATTGTTTTATTATGATTTTATTAGAATGTAAGCCTATGTGGCAGGGTCTTGCTATTTACTGTTTCACTCTGTACAGCACCATGTACATTGATGGTGCTATATAAATAAATAATAATAATAATTCCTGCATTGAGCAGGGGTTGAACTTGGTGGCCTTATAGGCATCTTCCAATGCTACTATTCTATGATTCTATGAATGGAAACAGGTGAGTGTTTGGTATAGCCCTACCAGACAGTGAATAGGAAATAAATCATGAGTTGCTGAAAATAAAGATCCCGGTTTCTTTTTCTTTTCTTTTCTTTTTATGAATATCAACAAACAGTACAGAAAATACATTGTGAAAACAGAAAAACAACAACTATACATTGTGTATATAAGATTATCATTTTCCATTGTATGTACCATTCAAAAAGAAAAGGGAGAGAGTTATACAAAGGTTTCAAGAAAAACAGACCAGATATCCACGTTTATCCAATTGCAAGTTGCATCTATAGAACACTCGTTCAAAAGTTGATCATGTTATTAGGTCCTCGATCCATTGCATTATGGGAGGCTTGAATTTGTCCTTCCAATTTGATAGTATAAGTCTTTTGGCTTTCATAAAGGCTCTGAAGATCCATCTGCGCTGACCATGTGTTAACTCCCAAGAAACCGGTAGGTAATTTAGGAGGAGATGCACATTATACATTATTGTTGTTGTTGTTGTTGTTGTTGTTGTTGTTGTTATTTGTTGCATTTATATCCCACCTTTTTTTCCTCCAAGGAATCCGAGGTGGCATGCATAATCCTCCTCCTCTCCATTTTTATCTTCACAACATCAACCCTGTGAGGTAGGTTGGGCTGAGAGTCTGTGACTGGCCCAAAGTCACCCAGTTGGTTTCCATGGCCAAGTGGGGACTAGAACCCGGATCTCCCGACTCCCAGTCCACACTTTAGCCACTACACTACAGTGGCTCAATTATAGATTGAAACAATTATAGATTGTTTCAGTACAAAGTTCATCCTTATTATAACTTCCTCCCAAAAGGGGGGAACTACGGGGCATTGCCAAAACATATGAGTTAAAGAAGCATTAGATGCATTACATCTCCAACAATTATGCAAGTTAGACAAATCCTTATTGAAAAGGCACTGTAGAGACCAATAGACTCGAAACATATTTTTTTTATGAATAAGATGTAATCTGAGATCCATAGAAGCTTCAGATACAGATGCTAGAGCAACTGCCCATTGATTAGGCAAGATATGGCACTCCAATTCTCTATTCCAATCTAGTCTTAAACTATGGGTATCATATTTACTTGTTGCTATTAAATACTTATATATATGGGTCATGGAACTACATGTCAGTTCAGCTGTTGAAAGTGTTTCTAACAATGCTGGAGGCTCTGAAGCTGTAAAAGCAGCTGGGCCAAACCTAGATTCCAGGAAGTGTTGCAATTGCAAGTATTGCCATTGAACCATAGCAGGTGAATTATATTTAACACACAAGTCTGAAAAGGACAAAAATTCATCATCTGAGCCTATTAATTGATCCAAAGTAAAAACCATCTTATCCACCCATGTCCTCCACAGAAATGCTCCCCCCCCCAATTTTTAAATCTGTGTTTCCCCGTATAGTCAATTTAGCACGAGAGGATTGATCAAACTGTAATTGACATGATTTTATATGCCATGTCTCTCTAGCAGCCTAAATTGTAAGAGGGGGTTACTTATTCTGATATAATGAGAACTGAGTGCTGTCCATTCGGGAAGAGGTTCTATTCATAAGGCTTCCAGAACTGACCATGGTGGCAGTTCTGAGGGAGCCAAAGATGACCAGAACTTAGTATAAGCCAATAGGTAAACCTGATGGTACAAAGCTAGGTCTGGAAAACCAAACTCACGTTCTTTAATTGGAAGCTGCATCCATTTCAAAGATATACAAGGTGGAGAAGAACCCCAGAAAAAATTACAAAACAAAGCATTAAGTTGTTGAAAATATTTGCCAGGTATAAGTAAAGAAATCCCATG
Organism: Elgaria multicarinata webbii; assembly: GCF_023053635.1. Classification (NCBI taxonomy): domain Eukaryota; kingdom Metazoa; phylum Chordata; class Lepidosauria; order Squamata; family Anguidae; genus Elgaria; species Elgaria multicarinata. Next base: position 52,542,886 of record NC_086174.1, read on the forward strand.
CATAAAGTTTCACAAAAAAGGGGGCTTTTGAATATCTAAGTTGCAAAATTTGCCATAACTGCTCATTCAAGCATAAAACAGTTCTTCCCCCTTCCCCAAATGAGAAGTTTAAAGCTAGTGACAGCTACGAAGGAAGTGAACCAGTGAAGATGAAGAAGCTATGTTTTCTCATGACAGCCCCATCCTGAAAGTATCAGAATGATAAAGGCGCTTAATAAAATTTCATTCACCTTCTTTATTGCATTTAATTCTGCCCCTTTCTAATAGAAGAACCATCAATTTTCAGGTATCCTGATTCGAAAGAGTTCCTTAGACCCTTTCCCAGATTGCATCTAATTCTACTTTATGAGACAACCGAGTTCTCCTTAACAGTAACTTTAAAGCATTACAAAGGCAGGAAATAATAATAATAATAAAAAGCCATAAACTATATAGCTAATACTTCTCAAGGATATAAGGCAGGACAAGGGGAAATAACTGGAATATGCATTTACCTGCATTTTATCACACATCTAACTCAAATCACATCTAACTCAAGGCCTTCCTAAATTAATTTTTCACTGGCTGAAGCTCTGGTATTATCTATTTTGAATCTTGGTACTAAACTGCTTTTACTGATTAACCATTGAAATCATAGAGACAAACTATTAATTTAAAGGCTAGAAATTGGATGTTTTTACACAAACATTTTGGGAAGTTTTAGGAAGGGAGAAATCCCCCAAATCTTCCACCATTCACTTTTTTCACTGTCTCTTTAGTTATTAACATTTATATCCTGCCATATCTACTAAAAAGCCATCCAGGAAGTGTGGGAAAATTTAAAACAATAAAACCATGCAACAATAAAAACAAGAACATTAAAAACAGCAAGAACAATTAAAACATTAAAAAGGCACCTTTTTTAAAAAAAAATAACAAGATGCATCTCTACACCCTTTCTTAAGGCTAAGAAAGTGGGATCTAATTGTGTTTTTTGAAGGAGCACATTCCATAGTTTAGGAGCTACCAGTGGAAGCTGGTGGCTCCGATTTCAGTGGGGCTTTGAATTTGTTCTGGGTTTCAATCAGAACCAGTCAGAACTTTTGTGAACCGCCCAGAGAGCTTCGGCTATTGGGCGGTATAAAAATGTAATAAATAAATAAATAAATAAATAAATGAGTTGTGCAAAATGCCAAACCCATTTAATAGCTCCTTTAGAGTTCTGTCTGGTTTTGACTGAAACTCAGAACAGATTCACAGGCCCATCAAAATTGAAGCCACCAGCCTCCACTGGGGGCTATACAAGCGAAAGCCCTTTTATGCATGCGTGACAAACTGGCCTCTGCGTGTAATGGCACCCTCAACAGAGCTTCTCCTGCAGATCTTAGTATGCAGTAGGTTCATAGCAAGACACACAGTCCCCTTAGTTTGATGCTCAGTGTGTGTTTTGGAAGAAAATATATTTAGGATGCAATCCAGTACACACCTACTAGGGAGTAAAGCCAATTGAACAGAGTGTGACTTACATCTGAGTAAATGCAGAGGTAGGATTGCACTGTTGAGAGAAAATATGTTTGAAAATACTTAATTAAATAAGTATTTAAATATGAATTATGCAGATTTAAAAATAAATAAATTGCAGATTTATCTTAACGTAGGATAGAATGTTGTTTTATTTTATTTATAAGACCCCCTATAAAGAGTTCTAATGGTTACTCACAGAAGTCCAGAATGGACTTGTGATAGTATGTGTGAGCACACATAAAAGTGACATAGGCCAGGAATAAACTGAGATTTGCTCGTGGCTACCAGGAGGAGGGCCTTTTCTGCTGTGGCACACCAGCTGTGGAATGAGCTTCCTAGAGAGCTTTGTCTGGTCTCTACATTGTACTCCTCTCTACATTGTACTCCTTTCAGTGAAGAACTTTTTGTTTTCCATGCATTTTAGCATCCTAGTCTTTTAGCTCTGCTGTTTTAAATTTGTATTTTAAATCTCTGCATTGCTGCTAAATTTTATTCTGGTTGTACTTTTATATTGTGGTTTTGATCTTCCATATTTTAGGTTGCACCTAGAGGGTTTACATTTTTGTGTACTACCCAGAGAGCTTTGGCTTTTGGCAGTATAGAAATGAAATGAATGAATATAATGAATTAATTAATCTGATGAAGTGGTCTATAGCCTGTTAGTCTGTGAGATGCACAAGCCTCTGTAGCTTTTGCTGCAACATACTAACCCATAGGGATGTGCTCTGCTTCTCCTCGAACCGGAGAAGCAGGAGTGGAGCGGGGGGCTTCGCCTACCCTTAAGGCAGAGGCGAAGAGAGTCAGGGGGCCCTGCCGATCGAGGCGAAGAGGATCACCTCAATCCGGAGCTTCGCCTGAAGGTAAGTGGTGGGGAGGGGGACTAATCTGGTGCTGCCGGCGCCGCCATCCATGCGGCAGCGGCGGCGGCAGCACCAGGTAAGGGAGCAGGGAGGAGGGACACTTACCTTCCTCCATCGCGGGCTTCAATTGAGGCCCCGGTTGAAGCCGGAAGTGAAGGCCGAGGCCTCTTCCAGCTTTGAAAAGGGCCTCAATTGAATCCCGCGACGGAGGAAGGTAAGGGGGGCGGTGGCTGGGCCGGGGGCCGGGGCGGGGTTCTGGCCTACCTGGCACCGCCGGCGCTGCCATCCATGCAGCGGCGGCGGCAGCACCACCAGGTAAGGGAGCAGGGAGGAGGGACGCTTACCTTCCTCCGTCGCCGGCTTCAATTGAGGCCCCGGTTGAAGCTGGAAGTGAAGGCCAAGGCCTCTTCCGGCTTCAACTGGGGCCTCAATTGAATCCCGCGACAGAGGAAGGTAAGGGTGCGGGGTGCGTGGGTGGTTTCTCTGGCACCGCCACCAGCGCCGCCGTCGATATAGTGATGGCGGCGAAGGCGGATCTCGCTCCGCGGAGCTGAGCGGGAGACCGGCAGAGCGGCGTGAAGAGGATCGGGCACGATCAGGATTTTCCGGATCGGTCCACGAAGCGGATTGGGGGGTCCGTGCACACCCCTGCTAACACAGCTAGCCCCCTGGGAGCAAAGTAACAGAAACCCACAAACTGTATCAAGTGCTTCTCAACATGATGATGATGATGATGATGATGAGACAATAATCATTCCAACTCTTTCATTCTCATGCAATTTCCCATAGTCCTCATTATGTATGGTTATCCATCAAACTTCGATTACCATTTCATCATCTTCTGTCCACACATCATTTTATCAGATCAGTTTCTAAAGACAAAATATATGATTTATGACATCCCATATATCAGAGGACCATTATTTTCAGAAGGTTCCCCCCACCACACCACCCCTTTGACAGCCGTTACTCTGGATTCCTATGGGACATTGACCGATGTATGATTGCATACCAACAATATTCTGGCAAAACACTTTTTTAGCATAACCGTTATGTAATAAAACATGCCATGTGGCATAATGTGGTAAACTCTCTCACCTAAGCCAGTAGCCCTCATACTACCAGGTTGTGTGTTTTTGTAATGCTCACATGGACCCATGCAAGGGCAGAAGCTTGTCAGAGTCTTCCATGTTGGGGGTGCCTTATCTCATTATGTGCACAGAACATTTCTCAGCTGTAAAACGCATGTGGCAACCCTAGAATCATAGAATCTTAGAACAGCAGAGTTGGAAGGGGCCTACAAGGCCATCGAGTCCAACCCCCTGCTCAATGCAAGAATCTACCCTAAAGCATCCCTGACAGATGTTGTCCAGCTGCCTCTTGAAGGCCTCTAGTGTGGGAGAGCCCACAACCTCCCTAGGTAACTGATTCCATTGTCGCACTGCTCTAACAGTCAGGAAGTTTTTCCTGATGTCCAGCTGGAATCTGGCTTCCTTTAACTTGAGCCCCTTATTCCGTGTCCTGCACTCTAGGAGGATCGAGAAGAGATCCTGGCCCTCATCTGTGTGACAACCTTTTAAATATTTGAAGAGTGCTATCATGTCTCCCCTCAATCTTCTCTTCTCCAGGCTAAACATGCCCAGTTCTTTCAGTCTCTCTTCATAGGGCTTTGTTTCCAGACCCCTGATCATCCTGGTTGCCCTCCTCTGAACACGCTCCAGCTTGTCTGCGTCCTTCTTGAATTGTGGAGCCCAGAACTGGATGCAATACTCTAGATGAGGCCTAACCAGGGCCAAATAGAGAGGAACCAGTACCTCACGTGATTTGGAAGCTGTACTTCTATTAATGCAGCCCAAAATAGAATTTGCCTTTCTTGCAGCCATATCGCACTTTTAGCTCATATTCAGCTTGCAATCTACAACAATCCCTATCTGGGATGTGAATTTGACTTGTATGTCAATGGTGTTATCCAATTCCCCCCTTCCCCATCCATTTCAAGGAAATTATTATTAATAGCTGCTTAATCATAGTGGCTATAGAATGAAAGCTACAATTGAAATAAAAAAGGAGAAGTACATTTGAAAATGGATTTTGATTGCAGTTTAATAACAGCAGGGGGTAAGGGCAGGAGGAGGAGGAGGGGGAAGGAGTTACAACAGGGACAAGATATGCCCAATTGATAATTCACTTACATACTAGAGTATCTATAGTTGTTGTAAAGCTAATGAGTCTGTCAGGTGTGATAATCTTCTGAATGCATCTTAATTGACCCTGAGAAATGTATTATTATTGATTTGGGTTATACCCCTGCCTTTCTACCAAAAAAAAAGTTACTCGGGGTTGCTTACAAAGCAATTTAAATAGATTAAAACAATGAAAAATCTTAAAATACAGTAAAAACATAATAATGACAAAATAAAAATATCCCCCAACCTGCAGACTCACTTACAGGCCAAAGGCCTTTTTGAACAAAGTGGGGTTTGCCCCTTGGAGAAAGGGCAGCAGAGAGGGAACAAACCTGGCCTCCGTCAGAGGGAGTTCTACTGGAGAGGGCCTCTCTCGAATCCTCACCAAACATGACTCTGAAAGTGGCAGTCTTGAAAGAAGGGCTTCTTGAGAATACCTTAAGAACTGTGCGGGCTTGTATGGGAGATGGTGCTCTTTCAGGTAGCCTGGTCCCAAGCTGTACAGGGCTTAGGGACTTTGAATTCTGCCCAGAAATAGACTGGAAGTCAGTACTCCCTGAAACCAGCCCCAGTCAAGTCTGGCCACAGTATTGTGGACCAGCTAAAGTTTCTGAATCATTTTCAAGGGCAGCCCCATGTAAAGCATGTTACAGTACTCCAAATGGGATGTAACACTGGCATGTGTGATATGGCCAGATCAGACATCTCTAGGAATGGGTGCAGTTGGTGCAGAGGTCTCTAGAAATGAGTGCAGCAATCTTTGTGCCTCTGGATTTAAACAGAGCCCATGTATACCTTCTCTTCTGCTTTACTAATCAACAATTCCTTTTTTCCCCCCTAGATGCTCACAGCATGAAATATGTGCCTGCAAAATGATGGTATAATTGCCAGTGAAATATTTCATAGCGTTCTGCATTGGAATGCAGATTCTGCTTGTATTGCATTGATGACATAGACGCTAGGCAGGTTTGCACATCATGCTAAGATTCCCTACAAAGAAGCCACAGTAGGTTGGTTGTTCACAGAACAACCCATGGTAGGTACGCCTGACAGATGATGGGGTTTACTGTGGCTTGACCCCCCTTTTCTGCTCAGTCCTCCAGCCAGCTCTGGCATGTATCCCCGGCAGCTTTGTGACAGAACTTGTCTCCTTCTCCTCATCACCTCCCTGTTCTGATCACTAGCCCTTTTCGTTCTCCAGCTTTCCTTTCTCTTTCAGTGCTACACTCCTCTGGTATGTGTAGCCTTGCCTTGGCATTGCCCTTATATGTTTCAGCTGTCCAAGGGAGCATCAACGGGAGAGATGCAGGTGCAGCAAAAGGAGGATGGGGGACAATATCTCCCACTTGGCCATGCCAAGTGTTGAACTGACACTTCTCAGTATCCCCCTCCCATTCAACACTTCCACAAGTGTCCAGCAAGCTTAGAAAGTGGAGATATTGGCTCCTCCCACTCACCTATTCAGGGATCCTTTTCGGAGCAGTTACTGCAACAGGGTGGGGAGTTAGTCACTGGATTGAGAGCTTTTTCTCCAGTCCAGTCTTTCTTCCATTGCATTCCCCCTGTTTTTGTCTGACTCACAGCTAAGGATGTGTAAAAGCCAAACTCCTGCCTGAAATGAGACATGACTCTCTCTCTCTCTCTCTCTCTCTCTCTCTCTCTCTCTCGCCTAAACAAAGTCTTGTCCTTGTAAACAGAGAAGAGCAAAACTCTATAATAATAAGCACCACATAGTGATGTAACCCAATAAGTCTTTATATGCAAGGTTCTACACTAGAGCAACCTTTTCTCATTTGATTGAGCAAATTTCTATTTGTGATCAAGTTCCAGAGAAAGCGTGTCAAGATTAAGTTCCATGGACATTAATGGCATTTAAGTGTCAGGCATTATGTTCTCGTCCCATTAACTTCAACGAGACTTCAGTATGACAATGTTCTCCATACTGAGGCCTACTGGTCACTGTTATTTAGATCTCCTATGAACAAAGGAAGGCCATAGCTAGACCTAAGGTTTATCCCTGGATCGTCCATGGGTCAAACCTGTTCATCTAGGTGACACACAGGGGATCCAGTGCTCAGGCAGGGGTGAACCCTGGATGATCCCAGGATAAACCTTAGTTCTAGCTGTGGCCGAAGCCATATCATTCCTAATACAATATACAGTTAGCCTCCATGATTCCAGAATAAAATGTTAGCCCCAGAGCAGGAGCATTCATTTTAAATGTTAAGTGGATTGGCTTAAGTTTGATCAAGGTTGAGGGAGGCTGATAATCAGGATTAACATTATAAAATGGAAGCCTGGCTTCCACCTCGTTGTGGGACTCTCATCTCAGTATAATTTATATGAGTACTTAAATGAAATGCTGCCTTTTGCCTTTGGAAATGTATTATTTCAATTCAAATCCTGACCTTCTAATTACATTTTGATCCTACAAATCATGTAGTGAGACTAGTTGACAGTAATTCTCTTGATCCATGCAAGGATAATAAGACTGTTCCACCAACGTCCTCGGATGAAGACTCATGGATGCCCCAATGGAGACTGCATTCTACAGATAATATTTCAGGTTATGATATTGTCTAGTTCAACCAAAAAGTAGTAGAAAAAGCTACTTATTAAAATGCTAAGTGAGTACCTCCTCTGAAGTAATGATAACATCATCAAATTCCAAAACCATTGGGGCAGCTAAACCTAGAGAATTGATTGACTCTCTTGCAAAGTGGCTCTAATTCAACTAATTAGATGTTGAAAGGGTGTTAAAGTTCAGCTTGAGTGATTCATTGCTTTTTCAGCAAGTCTACCTTTCTCATTTAAACTTCCTGAAAGTTAAAGTAGACAGTAGTATGACGGAAAGGCACGGAGTGGCTTTGTATTATGGAGAGCTAATTATAAAGTGCTCCAGAGATCAACGCACTAAGAAAGTCAGAACAAGTCATTCTGTCAGCCATTCTGAATAGATGCAAAAATGGAGTTAACTGTGCAATCCTGTGCATGTCTACTCAGAGGTTAGCCCCATTGTTTTCAGTGGGCCTTACTCCCATGTAAGTGTGTATAGGGGTGCAGCCTAAGTAAAATCAAAGTTATTAATTTAGTATTATTTTTATCAATAGCACAAATACGGGCATGCTTATTCAGAACTAAATCAGGACAGACTAAGGTAACTATTTCTTCACAAAGCTCATAGTTAGACTGGAATTTTATACCACAAGTCATCGTGATGGCCACCAACTGTTTAAAAGAGGTTCAGACAAATTCATGGAAGATAAGGCTATCAATGGCTATCTATCATGAACACTATATTCTACTTCCAGCATCTGACATAAAATGGCCCTGAACACCAGTTGGGGAACTCATGCTCTGCTTATGAGGTACCCAAGAGGCGTCAGATTGGCCACTGTGGAAAATGGGATGCATTTGGACTGGATAGATCATTGGTCTGATCCAGCAGGTCTTGTATGTTCTTCTGTCTTGCTTTGACCAATCTTACTCACAGATACATGTGCATAATATATGCTTGCAGCCTCAATCATTTTTTAGGCTGTCATATATATATATATATATATATATATATATATATATTTGCTTGATCTGCATCAAAACACTTTTCCAGTCAAAAGCATTTTTTTTCTATCAAAAAGAAGTTTCCCCAGATGTTTTATGTACAGACATCTCCATGTGCTCATTGAGCACATACTTTCAGATTAAGAAGAGTCTGTGTTTAGCAAGGCAATTTAGCATGGCAAACACCTTTCACTTCATACATTTTGGGATTTTCATTTGTCAAAGGAAGTACAAGAGTATGTGCCATATACATATCAAGTCCCATTAAACAGGCTAATGGGAAATATCATACATGGAAGACACTCATCATTTTGCTTCTTATTAAGCCGCACCGAGCACTGACTGATTTTTTCTCTAATGCCATGAAAAGACAGAGAGAGTGAATTCCTGACACATTGCCAAGTTGCAAAAAATGTGAGACCATGTTTACCATCCTAAATGTATTTTTACTTGAGAGCCATGAATAGCTAAGACTATAAAATATTTATTTATTAATTATGTATTTTCATAGCAGAATCTAAATCAAAGTGTCACTCTGATAAGCAATATCTTGCTGGCATGAAATGCATGCAGACCAAGAGCTTCTGTTCATTTCTCAGGGTGGTGAGGCATAGAAGTGAGCCACATTTTCGAATGGCATCTCGCTCAATTAAAGGAGCTGAAATCACCTCAGATATATACCTCTACTTAGCAGCCACCTAATCCTTCAAGAAATGAAAGACAGCAATGTTGGGAATCAAGGTACCTTTCCAATTATAATATGGCTAGTGAGCATGTTTAAACCAGGGTTACGTATCCACAATGGTTAGGAATGGGTAACACAACTCACTAAGTCATAGTTCATATGACATGCTAACCCATAATGTTTAGTAGGGATGTGCTCCGCTTCTCTTCGGTTCAGAGAAGCAGGAGCGAGGTGGCCTAATTCGCCTCCGGAAAAGGCGGAGGCGAAGAGAATCAGGGGGGCTGCGGATCGAGGCGAAGAGGATCGCCTCAATCCGGAGCTTCACCTGCAGGTAAGTGGGGGGGAGGGTGACTAATCTGGCTCTGTCGGCGCTGCCATCCATGCAGCGGCGGCGGTGGCAGCAGCGCCAGGTAAGGGAGCAGGGAGGAGGGACACTTACCTTCCTCCATCGCGGGCTTCAATTGAGGCCCCGGTTGAAACCGGAAGTGAAGGCCGAGGCCTCTTCCAGCTTCAACCGGGGCCTCAATTGAAGCCACGATGGAGGAAGGTAAGGGGGCGGGGGCCTGGCCTACCTGGCGCTGCCGGCACCGCCATCCATGCGGCGGTGGCGACCGCAGCGCCAGGTAAGGGAGCAGGGAGGAGGGACGCTTACCTTCCTCCATCACGGGCTTCAATTGAGGCCCCGGTTGAAACTGGAAGAGGCCTCGGCCTTCACTTCCGGCTTCAACCGGGGCCTCAATTGAAGCCCACGACGGAGGAAGGTAAGGGGGCGGGGTGGGTGGGTGGCTTATCTTGCGCCACCGGCGCCGCCACCGTCCATATAGTGATGGCGACGAAGCCGGATCTCGCTCCACGGAGTGGAGCGGGGAATGGGCAGAGCGGCGCGAAGAGGATTGGGCCCGATCCGGATTTTCCGGATCAGGCCATGAAACAGATTGGGGGGTCTGTGCACACCCCTAATGTTTAGAGCTCAAAATGCTTAATCACCGTGGCTTAGGGTTCATCTACACCAAGCTAGATATTCCACTATGAAAGTGGTATGAAAGCGGTATATAAAAGGCAGGAGCCACACTACTGCTTTATAGTGGTATTAAAGTGCACTGCAAGATCTACACTACTGCTTTATAAAGGTACTGAAGTACACTGACAACTGTTGGGGCCATGACACATCTACACCAAGTAGGATATAACACTATGAAAGTGTTATGAAAGTTGAATATGACATATGTCAATAGGCTGCAACAGTCGTCAGTAGGCATGTGCTCCGCTCCAATTAGAAGCGCAGAAGCAGGAGCGAATTGGCCTGCTCTGCCTTGCCCAGAGGCGGAGTAGAAGCGGACCGCAGACCCCTAGAAGCAAGGCGAAGAGAAGCGCCCATTTTCGGAGTGCTCCGGTTTCCGCGGTCCGCTTCTATCGCCATCTTGAAACATTTCGCCCATAGGATTGCATTGCGGAAAAGAAAGGGGGATAACTGTGTTGTTTTTGAAGCTATCATTCTGAAAATTCTTGTGCTCAGAGAGTCGTGGATGGGGGTCATTTTGAGATTACTCTCAGCTCTCTGCGTGGTGTGGGTCGCGTGCTAGAATTTTTTAAAAAACCGGTGGGAAATACCTTTTTCGAAGGGCTGAGGGGCAGAGTCAACTCCCGGTCATGATCACATGATCGGAAAGTTGGAGGAGGGGATAGGCAAAACAGGTAACTTGGGATTCTGGGAAACTTCTCTTTCTTAGTCTGAACGGACTTTTCCCAGTGTTTTTTAAAACAGTAGCCCCACCAAATGCACAAACACAACCTGAAATCATATACTAAGCCAATAATAAGAGAGCACTGCTACCCACCCTAACTTTGGGGAACAACTGAAAAGATGTGGTGCAAGAAGATGAGCTCCCCTAGGGCATGCCATGTGGATGTGCCCCCACTCTTTCCTGTATCTGGGGGGCTATCACAGCCCTCCAAAGAGAGTAACCCGGTGGAGCAATGCCTATCATGAGTCGAAGTGAGCGGTCTACTTCTCTTAGTGGTGGAGTAATGTCTTTCATGAGTTGAACTGACAGCGTTGCTTCTTAAAAGACTGGTCACTAGGACCAGTCAAATTGGCAGCTGCTTCCCCCTCCCCCAGGCACGTCCCCTTATTACTGTTAAAAGACAGATATAGCCTTTTTAAAAAAGTTCTTCTTATTGTTTATTCAGCAACACTGCTGCTTTTAATTCCACCCCTCCTTTGTTTATTTATTTATTTATTTATTTATTCCATTTTATATGCATTACTGGCTTATCCTTGGCTCACTTCCTTATACCCCCAGAAATGTCTGCTGCCTGCCTGCCTTCCCTCCCTCCTCCCCTGCCCGCCTCGCAGGGATGTTGTGTGTGTCTGGCTTTGACTCAGGGGAGAAGTCCTTCCTGCGCTCAAGTTAGACTTTTGGAAGTTCCAAATCCATTTTTCAAGTGTGGAAGAAGATTTCATAGGTTGATCTCTACTCCCCAATTCATGGCGTGTTGGGATTTCCTTTGAAATGGCCCCATTGAGATGTCTGCAGGTTTAAGCCCCGCCAAAAATCAGGGGATGATGGGACTGCCTTGAGTCTTGGCATGTGTGTATCCCTGGATAAGCTTTCATGGTGGCGAGTTTGAGATTTTTATCGTGCAAATTGACGGAGCTATGGAAAGGGGTGTGAATGGGGTTTTGGATTTTCATAAATTCCCCAAAAATCAGGGGATGATGGGACTGCCTTGAGTCTTGGCGTGCGCATGTATCCCTGGACAAGCTATCATGGTGGTGAGTTTGAGATTTTTAACATGCAAATTGACAGAGCTATGGAAAGGAGTGTGAATGGGGTGCCCGATTTTCATAAATTCCCCAAAAATCAGGGGATGATGGGACTGCCTTGAGTCTTGGCGTGCGTATGTATCCCTGGATAAGATTTCATGGTGGTGAGTTTGAGATTTTTGACAGGCAAATTGACGGAGCTATGGAAAGGGGTGTGAATGGGGTGCCCGATTTTCATAAATTCTTCAAAAATCAGGGGATGATGGGACTGCCTTGAGTCTTGGCATGCGTATGTATCCCTGGACAAGCTATCATGGTGGTGAGTTTGAGATTTTTAACATGCAAATTGACGGAGCTATGGAAAGGGGTGTGAATGGGGTGCCCGATTTTCATAAATTCCCCAAAAATCAGGGGATGATGGGACTGCCTTGAGTCTTGGCGTGCTTATGTATCCCTGGATAAGCTTTCATGGTGGTGAGTTTGAGATTTTTTACGTGCAAATTGACGGAGCTATGGAAAGGGGTGTGAATGGGGTGCCCGATTTTCATAAATTCTTCGAAAATCAGGGGATGATGGGATTGCCTTGAGTCTTGGCGTGCGTGTGTATACCCCCATGAGGTGTCATGGTGCCAAACGTGAGGTTTCTAACTTTCACAGAAAAAAGTTGTATACTTTTTTAGCTTAATGCAGGCCTATGGGGAGGGAAACGGAGCTCCGATCCGGATCCGGAGCTCCGAGCGGAGCAGACATGGGCGTAGCGGGGGCGGGCCGATCCACAGATCGCGGATCTGGAAGAGAAGCGGAGCAGGGGGTCTGTGCACACCCCTAGTCGTCAGTGCACTTCAATACCACTATAAAGCAGTAGTGTGGCTCCTGCCTTTTATGTACCACTTTCATACCACTTTCATAGTGGAATATCCTGCTTGGTGTAGATGAGCCCTTAGTGTGTTGTCTGAACAGGGTCAACATAGTCGAGTTTCTTTTTGACCCTGAAAATATATGTTATCGTAGCTTTGACACATGCCAATCTCCACCCCAGCTAAGAATAATGAAAGAAAAGAAACAAAGAAGCAGAAGACAGAGACTGGAGTCAGATCTACACCAAACAAGATATGAGAATTTGCAAATGCCTTGAAAACTATATACGGAGTGTGTGTCCTCGGCCCCAGTCCCCAACAGTTGTCATGACTGTTATAAACCATTTTAAAGCAGTAGTGTAGATCCTGCCTGTAACTGGCAAGAGTAAGTCATGATGTGAGTTGAAGACTGGAAGCATCTTTGGATCACCACAGTCCCTCCCTCTGGGAATGAAATATGGGGTAGTGGATCTGCTCCCACGCATCCCTGTCTCATAACAATTTCTTCCATTCTCATAATACTAGCTCCCAGGGTCATCCAATGAACCTGATTCAAGATGGACTAAAGCCAGTATTACCGCACACTACTATAGAATTCACTACTACAAAATGTAGGGATGGCTGCCAATCTGGATGGCTTTAAAAGAGGATTAAACAAATTCCAGTTGTATCAGACGCAGTGTACTTCTCAATACTAGCTGCTCAGGAACATAAGTGGGAGAGGGCTGTTGTGCTCATGTCCTGCTTGTGGGCTTCCCAGAGGCATCTGGTTGACCATTGTGGAAACAGAATGCTAGAATAGTTAGTCCTTTGATCTGATTCAGCAGGCCACTTCTGATGTTCTGCTGCTCTTATGCCGACTGGTGTGCATAGAGCATGCATGCTGCTTCTCTGCATCTATGCTTTACTTGCTGCCAATGAAATGAACTGTAGTCCACAAAGGTTTACGCTGAGGTAAAGCTGCAATCCTATTCCCACTTACCTGGAAGTTGGCTCCTTTGCATTCAATGGGACTTACTTCTGAAAAGATGGGTACATAGGATTGTGCTGTTAATGTGTCAGTCTTTAAAGTGCCTCACTACACTTCGTTGCTTATACTTGAATTGTATATTGGTAAATAAACCATATATATATATATATATATATATATATATATATATATATTTAAATGCCACAAGTCTCTAGTATGCTCGTGTCATTAAAGGAAACCATAACTGGATAGTGCTGTCCTGGGAACATTTCACTGCTTTGGGTACTGGAAAACATGCAGCAGTATAAATGAGCAGGACCAACGAAAGGTTTCATCTGAACTCATTTGTATCTCTCCAGTGGTTGAGTGGAGCCATGGATCACAGGGACATCGCTCTGGCACTTTTTTTATTAGCAGGGCCACTGGCCACATTTGCCACCCCCTCAGAATGCCCTGTTCCTTCTAAGCCAGTGGTAGCTGGTGACTCCAATGTCAGTGGGGTGGTGAATCCACTCTGGTTTTCAGTCAGAACCAATCAGAAGGAGCTATCCAAGGTGTGAAGCACTGCTCTAAGCTTGCTTGCATTTCTCATCTTAACTGAGAGGACATGGATTTTCCCCAAGATCATGTTCCCTGTTGTAATGCAAGGTAGTTTGGGAGTAGCTTGGTCTTGAATGGGCAATGAAGACCCAGTAGTTCTCCTGGGGGACAACTGGTTTGTTGATATGGAACAACAGAACTGCTGTATTTTTGGACTCTCCTTGCATGGGGGGCTATGGGGGCTGTCATGATAAGCACCTGCCCTTCAAAATTTACCACTACACCACTGTATCTCTCATTTGTAGTGGTCAACACTGCTGTATAACAAAACACAATTATGAGTCTACAAACTTCTCAAATTCCAGAAGACTATGGCACCGAAGTGTCATTTTTGCCAAAGGCAAAAGTCTACCTGCTCTCAGAGACTCATAAACCTTTTATATAGCCTGCTTTCTTTTACTGTCTTTCACTAAAGCTGCAGGAGGAGAGGAAAGAATATGGATGTTCAAAAATGGTGTCTTCAGAGTTAGGAGCAGATCTACTTGGGCATGAGGAGCCCAAGTAGATCTGCTTTTCTTTTCTTTTTTTAAGTTTATAAATATCTCTGTCTTTCCTTTAACCTCCTGCTGGCCCCCTGTTTTGTTCTCCAGCAGGGAGTTGTTGAAAAGGAGGCAATGTTTTTAGCCTTTGACCCCAGCCTTTTGCCTATTGCACTGATTAAAACAAAAATTGCAATTGAACAGCTAATCATTAATACAGTTTATTAGCTCCAAGCAACTGTATTCCAGTCATAATGTGAACACAGTGTAATCTAGTTGTGGGGATATATTCAATAAAGGGACTGCATTCAATTATTTTCATAGGGGAGTTCATTGGATGCTTCATGTAAATGGATTTCAAAGAGCTGCAGAATCATTGCTGGCATTTGCCAGGCTGCTAAAATGTAGTCAGCAGAGGTCACTTGTTTCTTGATTTAAATTGTCTAGAATAGATTTTGCACAGCTTATTTTCTGAGAAGTCCCCATGTGTCTTTCCTTTTGCTTATACCTTTATTTCTACCCATGTCTGGGGAGAGTAATGTGGCAATTTTCTGTGCTCCCTAACTTTGGGATGCTGCTAGCAGGGATTTGAAATTAATGAACCAATTTCGTCCACATTGCATGGAGGAACCATGATTGAGTTGCCATATCTCCATACAGTGACACAAGCTTGTCCTACACTGAGGCAGAAAACATAGCCAGATATCATAGAATTTAGGCTGGGTTTTAGTTAGTTAGTTAGTTAGTTAGTTAGTTAGTTAGTTAGTTAGTTAGAAATTAAATCCACATTTATTTACATAATCAATTACCCCAACGTATGCAGTCTACAACATTGTTGTTATTCAGGTACTACTTAAAGATGCAGGTTTTAGGGGTATAAGCAAGTGTTTTACCTGTTTTAGTGGTGTTTTTATTGTATTAGATTATGTTCATAATTTAAGAGTTATTATTTCAATGGTGTTTATATATTGGCTTGTTTTAAATGAGTTGTTTACCACCCAAGCCCCTTGTGAGGAAGGTGATGATGATATTATTATTATTATTATTATTATTATTATTATTATTATTATTATATTTCTGTACACAATTACCTCCAAAGGATAGCTATGTTCCAATCCACATGTTTGTCAGGGAAGTTCAAATTTGGTTAGTTCATTTAAAAATGTAAACCAAATGAAATTCTTTCATATTCCTAGATCACTGCAATCAAAGAAGCCAATCAAGAGTATGAGGTTAACATTAAGGAACTTCTGTGCATATGCATACAAAGCAGCTGGCTTTGTAGTTTATGTCAGTTATATTAAAAATGAACCTCAACAGACTATAATTACTAGAGCTGGGCTGAACACTTTGGCTCAACATTATTCAGCAATTTGTGGAGAGGAGTAACACAAATGCCCCCCAAAGATTGGAGGGTGGGTGGATTTCAATGGAGTTGAAATTCACTCCCCGAGAGAGAGATCACCTTAATTGTATATGTTTTTATGTTTCCTTGTTTTTAATTGTAAAAAAAAGACTTGTGGTCATCCAGAAATTTCAAGAAAGTGATTCCACTACCTCACAATCCAGCCACTTTTCCTCCTAGGACCAGAGCACCATAGGAAAGATGCCATGTGATGGAGTATTGTTACCATGAGCATTCTGGTCTGTCCCTAGAAGGAAACACAACTGAGTTGAGACACTGGGAAGAGCTTCTTGGGTATTCTGGAAGGACATAACACACACATACACTGCAAACATCTAAGAACTATTGCTTGTTGTACTTCACTCTTGCTCCAAGGATCTAAGGTACTGATATGAATCATGTGAGACTTTAAAGCTTTGGGAAGGAAACTCAAGAACTTTGGGGCCCAGATCATTTTCTCATCCATCCTCCCAAATATTGGAAGAGGAATAATACTCCGGGTGAACAACTGGCTATGAAGGTAGTACTGACGTGAGAGGTTTTGATTCTGGGACCACAGGCTATGCTACTTGGAAGATGGACTGCTGGCAAGGGATGAGTTCCACCTCACAAGGGCTGGGAAGAATGTGTTTGGATACAGCATGAAGAACTTCATCACGAGGGCTTTAAACTGAATCCTATGGGGGAGGGAGATGTAAACTTGGAGGCAAAAAAGGATGAAAACTTAAGCAACATAACAGAGAGAATAGCTCTAACAGAGCTCCAAAATGGTCTTCACAATAGTATAGGAAAGAAGCCAGACTATAAAGCACATGGTCTTTGATGTAGATATACCAAAGCCCAGAGTATCAAGAAGGATGCAAACAAGCTGGAGGGGGTTCAGAGGAAGGCAATGAGGATGATCAAGGGTCTGGAAACAAAGCCCTATGAGGAGAGACTGAAAAAACTGGACATGTTTAGCTTGGAGAAGAGAAGACTGAGGGGAGACATGATAGCACTCTTCAAATCCTTGAAAGGTTGTCACACAGAGGAGGGCCAGGATCTCTTCTTGATCCTCCTAGGGTGCAGGACACGGAACAATGGGTTCAAGTTACAGGAAGCCAGGATCCAGCTGGACATCAGGAAAAACCTCCTGACCGTAAGAGCAGTACAACAATGGAACCAATTTCCTAGGGAGGTCTCCCACACTAGAGGACTTCAAGATGCAGCTGGAAAGCCATCTGTCAGGTATGCTTTGTCGTAGATTCCTACATTGAGCAGGGGGTTGGACTTGATGGCCTTATTGGCCCCTTCCAACTCTACTATTGTAAGATTCTATAATTGGCCCGAGGCCACCCACAGTATTTCATTGCTGAGTGGGCATTTGAACCCTTGTCCCTCCATTCATAGGAACAGGAACAGTAAGTATATTGTAGAATTGGGGGTGGTACAGAAAAGGACAAACAAAATCATCAGAGGGCTGGAGCAAGGAAGGAGGGAGGGAGGGAGGGAGAGAGGGAGGAAGGAAGGAAGCAAGGAAGGAAGGAAGGAAGGAAGGAAGGAAGGAAGGAAGGAAGGTTGGTTATATTTGGGACTTTTAGTGTGTGTGGCTGGGTGTTGGATATGGCAAGTAATCAGGGGATGTAACTGAGGTGTATAGAAATACCCATGGCATGGAGAAAGTGGATAGAGAGATCATTTTCTCCTAGAATCTGGAGTCATCCAATAAACTTGAATGGTGGGTCACTTGTTTGATGTTTATATATATACACCATATATATATATATATATATATATATATATATATATATATGAATTCTTTGATTTTTTTTAAATAATGTTTATTTTATTGTCTATTAATTTAAAGCAAATGTCTAACTTAACTAACTGCTGTGGCACCCTGGCTGTGCAATGAGCTCCCTAAGGAGGTTCGCTTGGCACCTACATTATATGCTTTTAGACGCCAGGTGAAGACCTTTTTATTCTCCCAGCATTTTAACAGTCTATAAATAAATTTTAACTTGGTGTTTTAAATTTGTAATTTTGCATTGCTGCTGTTTTTATCTGGTTGAGCTTTTATATCGTATTTTATAGTGTGGTTTTATACTGTTGTTTTATACTTTGAATGTTTTTTAATTTTTGTGAACCGCCCAGAGAGCTCCAGCTATTGGGCGGTATAGAAATGTAATAAGTAAATAAATAAATTAATTAATTAACTTTGTGTTTGTATCAAACAATTAGTATTAACAATATAAAAAAACAAATCTGACTTCTAAAGTATCTTAGATACTAAATCATGTGTTTTATTGTCCAGTTATATGTTTGGAAAGTCCTTGTGTTTACCAAGAAGAGGGCCTTTTCTGCTGTGGCACCCTGATTGTGAAATGAGCTCCCCAGAAAGGCTCACCTGATACCTACATTCTACCCTTTCCAGCACCAGTTGAATACCATTTCCCTCCCTGGCATTTTAGTCCTTTATCACTGTTGTTTTAAATCTGCCATTGTATTTTAAATCTGTGCATTGCTGCTAGGTTTTATTTTGGTTTGTACAGAGATAGTTGGAGATTTTAATTCCCTTTGGCATGTTTACTTCTTTCCTCTTTCTGCCTTACCAGTAATTCTAGGCATTACTTTATCAGGATTCTTTTTGTATGGGGTATTTTCAAAAGTTAAAAGTTCATGGTTGTATCAGTAAAACACTACATGCAAAGAATCTTGTTGCGATGACATGTGCTATCACTGTGTGTGTGTGTGTGTGTGTGTGTGTGTGTGTGTGTGTGTTTCTTACACTGTTTTACCCATGCAGTAATGTAGGTTGGGGCAGAGGAAGAATGCAAATGGAAGGAAGAAATGAAAAGCTGAAACAAACTGTGCATGTTCCAATTCTAGAACTAATATTAGAAATTCTATGAGTTCACCTGGGAAATTCAGAAGAAGGGGGGAGTAATACAGGGCAGTGGGAGCCTATAAAGTGGATATCCATTCATCCCTCATTTCAAACAAATGGGGAAGGGGTTTTAAAAATGCATCACAATGGAAGGCTTTGATGCAGAAACACTACAGCTGAATAGGTTGAAAGGAATATTTCAGTTGCCAGGTTTGCTATAAATGATGCTCCAGTTAAAAACAAAAACAAAAACATTGGAAATAGGTGATTCTACAAGCACTAGTGCAGTGAAATGTTCTGCACTGCAGCAAATCGAAATCCAAGCCCAACCCAATGCATTGTGTCCATCACCTGGGAACCACCCCAGCAATTCCACGTCCTACTCAACACATCCAGAACAACAGGTTTCATTGCAGAGCACTACTAGAATTCAACTATTTTTATGTGGATTTCTCCCTCTTCCCAACCTACCCCCCAAAAATGCATTTAAAAAATGAATAAAGAAAAAAAATACATATGGGAGAAAGGAAGTTCTGTAGACAAAGGAGTGAGTTCATTTCACCCTGCCCATAAAATGGATAGGATTTTATTTCCGTCATTGCATCATTTTATCTTACAATGGGTACGATGGCTTTTCTGTCATTCACATTTACAAAAACTCTATTTGCACTGTAGTATGTACAGTTGGGTTGCCATGGTTTCACTATAGTGCCTAGATAGGTTTTACAGATCTTTTGTGTGCTTTAAAAAAAGGGGGAGGGGGAGGGGCAGTTGGCAAGTCTCATTTTACAATGGTGTGTTTATCTTGAGGACGCATGCACTAGAGATTTTCAGTTTTATCTGTCCAATATTGTGTATCTGCTGACAGTGCACTCATGATTTACCGTAAAACATAACAGTGATAACAAAAGCACTTTGTGCAACTGGCCACTATAAATCATGCAAAGCTTTACAGTGTTAAAGTTGATACAATAACTCGGCAGACTGCACTATGGATTGTGTGTTTCAAAAGTAGGGGCGGGGTGGGAGGAATGGGTGGGACAGAGGCAATTTTATCTGATGTAGAATTTTCCGGCCTTTATCTCTGGCCCGTTAGTCATATCGCAAGAGAAGATTGCCCTCTGGTGTTGCAAGTCTGTGGCTTTGTTCTTTTCCTTCTTCTTTTTCCCCCCTAGTGATAATCTCATTCTGCATATTTTTCTCTTTGTCAACTGCCTTTAAAAATAGCAGAATGATTGTAGCGCTTTAAATGCTTTCAAAGAACTATGTCGTTATATTTCCTAATGCATGCTTCTGCTACTTTCTGTCTCAAGATTAACCATCTGTCTGTCTGTCTTGTCTGTTTTTATCTGTCTGTCTCAATGGTTACTTAACATAATCCATTTTGTCTTGAACATCAAATACAACCTTCCACATAGTGATAGGTAGAGCTAACCCAGTCTTCTGTGGAATTACTCCAGAGTAGATGAATTTCCTACATGATTTTTTTTCTTCAAATTCCTTTGGGTATCTGAAAAAATAATTCAAGATCAGCAGGAACTCATGATAGCTTCCATCTTTGTAAAAAATGAAATTCCCTACCACCAGGCCAAGGATAGGCAATGGAGAGGAACCCTGGGAAGCCCCTGGACATGGAAACACATGTGTTGTGCCAGTGTCCCAGTGTGCCATCAGAGATGCTATTAACCTTGGGAAATGTGGAGAAGCATTCCAATTATATTCTCCCCAAGCCATTTTTTAAAAATAATAATCACAAGCCATTTATTTTGTTTTCATCACATGCTGATTTATTTATCTTGACCCAACCTAAGTGCAAGGGGAACATTCCCAAACTCTAGGTGGGAATCAACTGGATTTGTGAAGGGCAGGCGCAAGCTGAGTATGGACTCCATCTGACATCCATAGGATGAGAGTTAGTCAAGGTGGGGGTTCAGAGAAGGGGTTTGTGGGACTTGCAAGTCCATCAGGATAGAACTACTGGTCACCTTCATCCCAAACATATTTGTGGATGTGTAAGAGGTGAGCAGAAGCTACATCAGGGTTTGATTTGCAGTAGGTCAGCAGTTGGGGTTTCTGACTCCCAATTCTTTAACAATAATGACCACAAAAGGCCCTTTCCCCCTCTCAAAATCAAGAAAGCTTGTGGGGGGCGATAATAGGAGTAGATTTGTGTACAGAAGAATTTCTGTGCAAACTCTACTTCTAGAACTGAAAACAAATTCCTAGGCTGAGCACATATGCAGAGACACCTTGTTCAGCAATTCTATATCAGCTTTCTTGAGTCACTATTTTGCACCTGGCTGTAGTAGGTGGACCTTGAGGTAGGGAGAGGACTAGTGAAAAACAAATTAGATCCCATCCCTGATGTAAGAAATAACATTCTTGGTTCTGTTACATACATTTCTCTCACACATCTTTTCCAGAATGTGCCCACCTCCCAGTGTCAAATCCAATTTAATACACTGTTGTTGTTTTTCACTGCCATAAAACAATTCTTAATGTTTGATATGATATTGAGTACTGGACATATCATTCCATGTCAAAAGATATTTTGAAACTGCTGGCACTTTGAAGAACAAAAGATCTTTGTTGCTTTTATTTTTATGTTTTGCTGTTACAGAGAGAGGCAGCAGGTGGGACCTTTCAAGAATGTGTTGTCAAACTTCACTTTGGTGCCTACGGCAGAAATGTAACAATCGAGGTGTACCGTGTTGAGATGTAACATCACAAGAGCAGGCAAGGCATTTTCCTGCTTATATTAAGAAGGGATTTCCACCCTATTTTATTTGGCATGTGATTTTTATTTGACAGTCATATCTTCAAGCTTGCTGCCACTAGATGATATTATGAAAGGTGACTCTCCATCTTTCAGCAACAAATACTCTGAAGCAAATCATAAAAATATATTACAAAGACAATGGAGAATGCAGAATGAAAATAGTAAAACTCTAAGCATTTCCATTTCCTTTGGCATTTTAGATCTTTTTTATTTCTCCAGGATCAGTTAAAATCAAATATGTTCATACAATAAGTGTGTCAGGGTGGTTCCAGTAAAATATGAAGGTAGAAATTTTCTTGTTAACTGTTACTCTATCTCCCCACTTGCTTCTCTCCCATCACCCCACCAAATACCAAAATGTGATACTTTTCATGACGTCTTTGAATTGTAATACATACATTACCTTGACTGCCCAACATGCAGAGATCATCAACTATCACAAAGAATGTAGAAATCCTCCATACAACCAAGTGAGGGTCATGGTGAAGTTTTACACATCTGTGATTTTGCAGTCCTGTAATTTTTGAATTCGTCAGATATGTGCAAGATTGTCAACATTCCTTCATGTTTGTTTACCTACATAATCATCAGTGTGTGTGTTGATTATGGGTAAGGAATTTGCTGGTTCACATCTGAATGCAAGATTAACCAATGCTCACCTCTTAGAACTAAACATGGACAGAGACACAATTTGCAGTCAGAAATATGTACAGTCCCCCACACTGCTAGAAGAAGGGTTAAATTAGGGTGGACACAAGCTAAATTTGTCCATTCCCAGCCTCTGTAGACTCTACAGAGACTGGTCCACTACAGAAGCTTAGAGTGGACAAATTTAGCATGTTTTCAAACGTTTTGACAACTGTGAACAAAAATATGTACACATTTCTGTGCAAGGAATAAAGGGTCACAGTCCGATGCAGAACTGGGATGGAATGAGTCTAGCAGTGGAAAATAAGAACTGGAAGAAGACTGAGACTTTCAGAGCTTGTCTAGATGATGGGTTTGCACTTGGGTGGATTTGCAGTAGCAGCAAGTCATCTGCATGATGCAGCTGAGGTTGTGAAGCCATCCAGGGGCAAACCCCAGAAACACTGCTGAAAAAAAGTCAGGCACTTACCCTGACTTTTTTTGTCTGCAGAGGCGTGTCACAGCTGATTGCATCCCCTGATTGGTTGCCATCAGCTGGACAGGGAAGGAGGTGGACCTCCAGGAGCTCAGGAGAGCCCCCCGGTAAATAAAATTTAAAAAATGGGGGGAGGAGAGAAACAGGGTCCGTTCCTCCCCCACCCCAATTGTTTTATTTTATTTTTTATTTTTATCTGTATCTGTGAAGCTGCACAGATACAGATAATAATAAAAAGGGGAGGAACAGGCAGTCAGAGGGACGTCAGAGGGAGGAGAGGTGGTTCGGGGGCCTTGTGTCCCTCTCTTCATCCTCCTCTGGCTGCCTCATTCCTCCCCCATCCCTCCTGGTGCTCAGTGCAGTGGCAGCTGTGGGGAAAGTCCATACCTGTGTTCCTTCCTGCGCAGATGCTGGGAAGGAACACAAGCCAGAGGCCTCACGGCGCCAAAGCGCTGACATCAAGATGGGGGCTCAGACTTGCTTAGCCCAAATAGGCCCATCAGACTCAAACTGCCCCTTTTCCTCTCATACTATCTCCTACCCCACCTCCTCAGCCTATAAGGACATGTCTATTGTTCATGTATCATTTTTAAGTCTACCTTTGTGTAAGGCTACATGAACAGTGTGGTGTTAGTGGGAGGCAATTAGGAAGACTGAATTTTGCAAATCTTTGGCTGCAGGTGTCTAATCAAATTAATTTTGCAAATTGCCCGTTGACCTTTATATTGAAAATATACATCCTAAACTAGGTTGACAGCTTAGAACGAAACATAAACTTATAATGACCAATAGTTGCCATTTATAGCCAGATACACGTACACACTAAACTACGTGGTTTTTGTGATTAAAGAGTAAAAAAACATATTGTTACTTATTTTTGCTGTGGAGAAAATCGGAAGCCCATTTTAAATCTATATGTGTTGTTTTTGTGATGTTTGCTTACTTGTTTGTTTTTTTATGTTTGGAAATAACAATTAAAAGGTTTATAAAAAAAATAAACTATGTGGATTGCTTCACATAAAATATTGAATGAAATTGAGATAGATAGATAGATAGATAGATAGATAGATAGATAGATAGATAGATAGATTCACACACACACAAAGTGCAACACATTCCCTGCCATATTTCCAGAGGGGTAGTTAGGTTAGTCTGTTGCAGCAAAAACAACAAAGAGTTTTCTGTCATCTTCTCAGAGGAAATTGAAAGGCAAAAAGGATACATTTGGTACTTATTCTGTCAGGCATTTTCCCTATTTCCTTCTTCAGCTTCTCTACCAAAAAAAAAAAAAAAAAAAAACAACTAGCAAGGCCATATTTGTAATTACAAACAGGTTATTATTCATTCCTAAACTGTCATGGTTGGAATAATGTACTGATGACCAAAGGCACTGGTGGGTTTTTTTTTCTTAGTTGTTGCTGAAATAAAACCATAATATATGGAATTGTTACTTGATCAAGAAGCACACGTAGCACCTATGCACATTGCAGGCAGAGTGTCCTGATCCCTGACTAGATTTGTAATTATTGGACGATTCAGTCTATCCAGACAGAGTTTACATTTCTGATACTAGATAGAGAGAGGATAGAAGGCTTTAGGTGCATTGATTATCTGCTTTTCAGTTATCCTATGCAGGTGGTGTGGACGGACTATCTATTACAGGAAACTGAAGTGTTATCCACACCCCCTCCCATACCCCTGCCCAACCCTAATCAGCTATTGAATGCTCTGGTGAGAGCTCATTGGCTCACTGCCTACACTGCTGTGATTGGTCAGCTGCCAGATACAGCCAAGCTGATTCATGTGCCAAGTGTTCCATTAGTGCTCATTTGTCCTTTTAAGCCCCTGCCCTTTTGTATTATTCCTATGAAGGAAATAGCCTTTTGCATTTGATTCTCCTGTGCAAATATCCAAACACAGTGTGTGGACATCGAGGCATGAGGCCGGAAAGCCAGGTGACGAAGTGTGCAGCCCTAATAGACAAATCCGTCAGTCTTGATTTCTCTCACTTATTCTTTCAATCTTCAGTTCATTCCATCCCATTTCCACATCAGTCTCTAACTTTTTTAAAAAAAAGGGCACACAAAAATGGGTATGGATCCTTAAGCCCATGTTTCCTAACATATGATTTTTTTTCTGTACACAATTTTGCAATTATACATATTTTTAGAGAGCATTTTCCTTTGCCTAGTGCTTTTTGTGCTATTCCCCACAAATATGTCTTTTTGTGTGTGTTCACTTTTCCCTACTATATGCATTATAGGTATTTTTATACACATTCTGTAAAGTGCAAACAGTGGTGAAGCTAGTAATTTTAGACCCTGTTATTATACACACATACCTTAAGATGGTCACATGTGTTACTTTAGTGTTGAAGAACATAACTAACATTTCTCTTCTCCGCTTCTCCCACCATTCCATGCATTACAACTGCTTTTACAGTAAAAAAAGAAAAAGAAAAAAAGACACACACTGTTTGCCAAACCTGGTTAAACAAAACATTACTCTGAGCATGTGCAGTTTCAGAGTTTAAACTCAGTTAAATCATATTGCCATCATGACTACATGGAGTTTGATTCTGCTGCTGAGATGCTAAACACATTTTTGTGTGGATAAGCACCATTTTATTGTGGAATACACAGAGAGAGAGAGTGTTAATGAGCATCTGTAACTATTTATTTATTTATTTATTACGTTTACTTCCCACCTTTTTTCCTTATTTATTTATTTATTACGTTTACTTCCCACCTTTTTTCCTCTTGCAAGGAACCCAGGGTGGCCTCCTCCTCTTCATTTTATCCTCCCAACAACCCTGTGAGGTAGGTTAGGCTGAGTGCCAGTAACCAGCCCAAAGTCACCCACTGAGGGTCATGGCCAAGTGGGGACTAGAATCATTTCACGAGTCCTAGTCCAACACTGTAACCACCACACTGCTTCTCATGTATCTTCCCAGCCAACAACCTTCTGACAATAAAATGATTCTAAAAATAAGAAGAAAGAGGATACTGCAATGAGCAGCATCTGCCTTGGTGGTCTCTAGTGTGTAATGCCAGCCCAGGTATGGTTGCTGGGCCCATTTGTTACTGTTACCTGCTGCTCTCTGGGTGGTCATTTGGGCACTCAGTGGTCCAGTCCTAGCTGCACCACTGAGCCTTGGCTATTTCACCCCAAAATGCTTTGCATTACAACAAGGATTCTGGCGGGCCTTTGGGAAAAGTCTGGATCTCTGTTAATATGGTGGATTTGGTATTGTCATTCGCCTTTTAATTATTACTTTTTAAAATGTTTTAATAGTACAGCTAGTTTAATTTTATGTTTAACTTTTGTAAATTTCTATTAATCTGTTGTAATTGTATATGTTTCAATTTTGTGAAGCTGCCTTGAGTCTCAGTATTGGGGGAAAAGTGGGATACAAATAAACATCGTAACAACAAAAACAACAACTTATTGCTTCTTGGAAAATCCAAGCTACTGTCAGGATTGCCGCTGAGGTCAAAGGGAACAGGAAAGCTTCAAAGGAGTGGCAGATGAGGCCATCATCTCTGCTAATCAGGAAAAAAAAGTCCTAGGACTTGGACTGTGTGAGCCCAGGTTCCAGTACACCACTGGTCTGGGCTGCCAAAGATACGTCTGTCTCCCACGAACAAAAGGGTTATATTACCTATTCAAAGAAAGCCAACTTAACTGTCTTCTCCATTCAAGAAAGAAGAGGAAATACTTAAATCACAGATGAAAGATTGCTTTGACACATCCACAGTGAGCAATATACATAAATATATGTTACTGTATTTGAATCAATGTCAACAGAGAAGTTTGATTATTACATTTCTAATGTCTTACTCCAAATTAAGCCATATAATAATTTTGAGACTTGTTGTTGTTGCTGTTGCTGTTGTTGTTTTTGCTGTTATATCTCTCAGAGTTGACATATTGATTCAAGCTCTTATAGTTTGTGTTTTTTTCTGAAAGACATTTTAGAGGATCAGGACATGAAATGCTGGGCAGTGTACAGCTGGCCAGTGTTATTAAAATTAATGGAACTCTCTGCAGTCTTTTTGAGAAGGGTAATTGCTTATTTCACAAATTGCTAAAATAATGAGCAACTGCAATATTAGGATAACCAGCATGTGGAATTTCTACAGTGGCTAATGTTTGGAGCTAGATGTTGCAATGACATCATTAACGCTGGGTCACCTATGCTGTACATTTGTTCTGTTATGCCACTCTGAAATAGGCATGGAGAACTTCAGTCCCATGGACTTGACCTTGCCCTTTTCTGTTTCAGATGGAAGGTGGTAGTTTATCTCTAAACTGCCTTTGGCCTAACCCAGTTTCTGTCAGCCCAAAACATTTCATTTCTAAAGGTGCTTTCCATGTTTCTGGATGCTCATACACTAATCTAGTATCTAGGAAGCAAGTTTAAACTGGGTGCCTTGACAAATCTATTTGGTAAACTTGGTGGGGTGGGGAAGAGGCACAGCAGTGTGGGTCACAGTAAGAATAAAGAAAGAAACCAATGTGTTTCCATGATTAAATACCTGATCTTTCCTTGAAATATGAAACCACACTTATTAAAAGCTCAGAGCATTGATTTCAAGACAGTGGAGGCCAGTGGCTCTGATTTTGGTGGGCCTGTGATTCCATTCTGGGTTTCAGTCAGAACCATCCAGAACTTTAAAGGGGCTATCCAAGGTGCTGAAGCCCACCCAAATAGGTCCAGCAGCTTGGATAGTTCCTCTAGAGTTCTGGATGGTTCTGATGGAAGCCCAGAATGGAATCACAGCCCCACCAAAATAGGTTCAGCACCTTGGAGAGC
This sequence comes from Elgaria multicarinata webbii, assembly GCF_023053635.1. Taxonomy (NCBI): domain Eukaryota; kingdom Metazoa; phylum Chordata; class Lepidosauria; order Squamata; family Anguidae; genus Elgaria; species Elgaria multicarinata. The sequence goes on from NC_086174.1 coordinate 52,570,343, forward strand.
ACTGGTTTGTGTTAAGTAAAACCCAGAATGGTTCACAGTCCCACCGAAATTGGAGACATCAGCCTCCACTGCCTCAGGTTAAGTTCTTGGCCTTCAAACATATGACCTAATAATTTGGAGATTATATATATAATTTATTGATTGATTGATTTTTTTTATACCACCCAATAGCTGAAGCTCTCTGGGTGGTTTACAAAAATTAAAACCATAAAAACCATTCAAAACATAAACAAACAATGTAAAAGCATAATATAAAATACAATTATAAAACACAACCAGGATAAAATCAAGCAGCAATGCAGAAATTAATACAGATTTAAAATACAAATTTAAAACAGCAAAGTTAAAATTAAGTTGCTAGACTGTTAAAATGCTGAGAAAATTAAAAGGTTTCACCTGGCATCTAAAAGAGTATAGTGTAAGTGCTAGGTTAACCTCTTTAAGGAGCTCATTCCACAGCCAGGGTGCCACAGCACAGAAGGTCCTCCTCCTGGTAGCCACCTGCCTCACTTCCTTTGGCAGGGGCTCACAGAGAAGGGCCCCTAATTGTGTGTGAGTGTGTTAAATCCAACCTGCACTAGTCAATGTTTGCTAGTGTGATGGGGTTTTCCTTCTCTCCTCCCCCTGCAGCCCTCTACACCACTCAAATATCTGCTCTGTAGGCTTTCCCAGCCCTTTGGAACAGCCTGAGAGAGCACCGGGGGTTGGAGAGGATTTCCCCCTGTCCAGATTCTGCTGACAGCAATGTTTCCATTGGCAGAACAACACAATTGGCTTCAACTCAATATGTGGGTATATCCACAGGACCACACATTCATTTTCAGTAATGCTCACAAGCATCATACAAATAAGGTAGACCTTCATCAACAGAGAAGACCCTACTGCCATTTTTAGGCAGGATAGAAGAGAACCTTGCATAGACAGTGTACCCATTGCAAGCCGGGATGGATGGAGGTTAAGCACATATCTGTAAGGTCTCCTGAAACCTGTCCATATCTCACATCACACAAGTGGAAAAACAATCCCTAACCACTGGACAGCAACTGTTGAGGACTCTGCATGTTTTACTAAGGCTTTTCCAATCAAGGCACTTTGGGGGATTCTTTGGGATTGTGAGTCCCAAAGTGTGTCTCTTAGCTTCCTCATTCTGTAAGTAGTCTGGGTTCTGGGTTGGCTTGGGAGGAGGGAGGGGGTGGCTTCAGGTTTTGCCTCTGTATGTCAAAATCCATCCCATTGCCCTTCTCAATTCTTAAATTAATTCTTCTCTTCGAGCTTTTCCTGTCGGGAAAACCATTTCTTTCTAATGCCACCATGCTTCACTATCCCCAAAACAGCCACCTTCAAACTGTTTTGCAATAACCATCACTCCCTAGCCTCTGCATTAAGCCATTCATGGGTTAACTGTCTCAAGCCATGAATGAACAGACTTGTGAATAAACATTAAGATCATGAAAATGATGGGCTATACTTGGAATTTCAGAAGAGCATCTGAAGATGTCCTTTCCCCTGATGAAAGTGGTAAGTCCATGTTACATATAAAAATTATATTTGTCAGTAGGAAATAGCTGATCTTTGAAGTAGAGAGACCTTGATGGGGCATTTCCTCTGGGATAAGTATCCATTAATATATGCATTGAGGGGGTTTTGTTTTTGAAGTTGAACACTGTGAAAAACAATCATAAAGGCAGCACATAGCTATTTCACTAGATTAATTTTTTTTAAGAAGGCTACAATTAATTCCAGATGAATCTAATCAAGTTAGTGGATTGGGAAGCATTATTGCAAACCAAATTTACCTCTAACAAATTCAAGTTAATGAACACTGTGAAACTCAGTATAACTAGCTCGGATGCTTTGATAGACTTTGACCGAACAGGATCTTCTCAGCAAGAGATCAATGAGCTAACTTACCTGAAGGGTCCCCTGAAATTAAATTTATTGGGAAAAACAATGGTGATTCTCAATCTCACCTGAAAGAAAAGGGTTCCCCCTTCCGACACACACACACAGAGGAATAAGGACTTTAATTACTGTTTAAGCAGGTGGAGGAGAATGCATGAAATACGGTAAACTAAAGTGAGTGATTGGATGCAGCTGTTTATTGCTTCAGTAATGTGGCAACCAGATGACCCTTATGTAATTCTTAGCAGAGCACATTTAAAAAGAATGGAAAGAGTCATAAAAATCAGCCTATGGTACTCACTGTAGCAATGGTTCTTCAAAATAAAGGACAACATGCGTCAGTGATCAATCAATATGATGCAAGTTTACATAAATGTGAACTTTTAGCTTCAGATCAAGGGTAGACATAAAGCTCATGTGTTCTTTGTAAGGGGATTTGGACTTGTACAATCTTCAGATGTCTTGAAGCATGGTTATTGGTTTGACAGGCCCAGAGGGGATGGCAAGCCTTTCTGAAGCCCAAAGGGAAGAGTCACCGGTTGTCTGCATAGGTCACGGGGAACAGTCTGCGGAACTTGAAGGCTCCTCAGGCAATTGCTGTGGACCTTCCTCGCCATAAGCATGTTGTTGAAACAGGCAAAGAGAACAGGCATGTGGAATTCATAAAAGGCAGTCTTGGCTTCAGAGATTCCTGTTTTGTAGCTTGCATCAGACACTTTTGAAATGTATACGTTGCTGCACAGCTCAGATATCACAAACAGAATGCCAGACACCGTCCAGATAGTTCCTTAGCACTTCTGATCCCTTATTTCAGGCATGCGTGTTATTATTTAAATGGAAGCTCAATAGCAACTGCCTTCCTCTCTACCAACGTAAGTGGCTCTGAAGGTGTCATTGTTATGTTGTGATATCTTCCAAAATATTTCTACACAGCAGTAGCAGGTGACATGTGTGATTAAACCACAACAGGGTTCACACAAAGCCCTCCCTATGTTCAACAAACATGGAGACAGAGGCATGGGGCAGTGTGGGCTAGCCACAATGGGAAATGTGTGTGTTCTTCCAACATGTGCAAAGGAAATGAGGAGGTCCTCTTTCTCACTCTCGTTCTCACTCTCCCCCTACCCCTGTTTTTCTCCCGACCATGTGAGGATGACAGCAGGAGTGGTCACTCCTTTCTTTTTCTTTTTGAAAACTTCTGCCTAGATGAATTTGGGGCGGCGTGCAGAGCAATGCAACACTTGTTTATGTCTGCCATCTTCATTGGCCTGCCCCAGTGTGCCTCTGGGGAAGCAAAGATTATGATCGCGACTAGACCTTCACTCTGTAATGTGCCCCAAGCTCGTCTCTGTAGATAGAAAGAGAGAAAGAATGTGTGGTGACTGTTGCTGCAGCATTATTTGGGGCCTCCCAGACTTTTGCCTGGAGGACCAGGGCTATCAGTGCCACTGAACATGGTAGGGGGGCTGCTTCTGGAGATTGTTCAGAGGAGCTGCCCCATATCATGCCCAGTTAGTACAAAAACAGGGGCTAGGCTGCTAAGGCTAGGCTGGGACCCTATCTTGCCACTATTTAAACTATTACACAGGCTCTGTCTGTTTCTGAGCCCCAGGCCTTGCAGCCCCAGGCCTTGCCAGGCAGCTACTTGTGAGTCATCGTTCCCTCTTAAGAACATAAGAACATAAGAAGTGACCTGCTGGATCAGTCCGAGTGTCCATCTAGTCCAGCACTCTGTTCACACAGAGGCCAACCAGCTGTTGACCAGGGACCAACAAAGAAGGACATGGTGCAACAGCACCTTCCCACCCATGTTCCTCAGCAACTAGTGCACACAGACTTACTGCCTTGGATACTGGAGGTAGCATATAACCATCAGGGCTAATAGCCATTGATACCCTTCCCCTCCAGGAATTTATCCCACCCCCTTTTAAAGCCATCCAAATTGGTGGCCATCACTACACTCTTCACAGTTGCCTCCTCATCCTCCCCAGCCATGCCACTGCTTCTTCTTCCTCCGCCATCCATACGATCAGCATTGTCACTTTCTTCCTCATTTCTTCTTGCCCACGTGTGTGGAGGTCTTGCCCACTCACCCACTCTTAGGTGGAAAATAGAACAAGGTGTCAGGGCCACTTGTTGCCAGTTGCAATTGTGGGGAGGCACAGCCATGGTGTTAGGGCCCATACTGAGGGCCCACACAAGCTTGGAGCTCAGTCCAAAGTACTACTGCATCTCTTTCAAGAGCTATATGGACCTAGGTTGAACCACTAAGGTGACCTGCAGAGACCTCCTCTGGGTGCTTCCAGGTTCTGAGACGAGGCCAAAGAGTGGCGGTGGCTGTCTTTACCCCTCTGGTTGTACCCCTCTGTGCACCTCACTTCCAGGGACCCCAAACCTCTGAACAGGTGAGCCAGTTGAGTTCCAAAAGTAATCCAAACCTTGCCCATGGGGCACATAGCCCTGAGCAGCAAACTTCAGGAATCAATAGTTACCACAAAGGTGCCCCTACCTGCATTTCCCACACATACCTGCCAACAGAAAATGTGACAGCATTAGCCTAACAAGAAAAACCTTCAAGAAAAACCACCTCCTCTCTTAATGTCGGTGTAGAGTAGGAGAACCAACCTTCTGCCCCAGCCAAGCAGGCAGCAGGCAAAAACTCCTACTCAACAAATAAATGTTTGTACTGAACCAAGGGAGTGGGAGGGAACCAAGAATCAAAAGGGGTTGAGGTCTAGGACCTTTGGGCTTATATGTGTGTCTGTATGGTGATGTTGAATGCCCCATCAATAACTCTGTCCCTGCTCCAAGAAGCCAGAAATAGCTTTGCTTCAAATTCCTCAAGAATGCAGCTGCTTATTCAACTGCTGCACCCACCTGGTTTCCTTTCATGAGCTCAACCAGGTGCTTTCAGATGTCTGCTTCCATGGTTGCTCTGAAACAAGAGAGAGAGAGAGAGAGAGAGAAATCACATGTTCTATTTTAAAAGTTCTGAAACTTCTCTCCAGTTTTCTAAAATACACACACACAAAACCGCTACCATCAATGTAAAATATAGAGATGTATTAGATTTACTTCCTCCATTTTCTCATATTTGCACTGAAGTTGTTTCTGAACAGATTCTCTTTTGAAGTTCTCAGGAGATTGAAAAGGCTTTTAAAGAATGCTTTTTTCAGATTTCCTAGTATTTGTTTTCATGTCTCCTGGTACAGAAACTGCTGTTTATCAGTATAATTTTTTCAGTATCTTTTCTTTTCTGACAGACATTGCTAGACTATTTAGATAATGAGGTAGGAAAAGAGTTGTTACGAGGAACTGAATCGGAACTGGATGTTCCATTTTTCTTCATAGACATCCAGAGCCTTTTCGGGCTCATTTGAAACAGATGGAAGCAGAAATACTGGGTGTAATTTAAGATGTCTGATTTTTCAAAGGTGAGAGTCATGAACTGTTCTTTAGTCTAATCCATTCTAATCTAAAATATTTACAAAGCTTGAATAGTGCCAGCACATTCTTAATGCCATTCAATTCAAGTGCACTTAAGAATGGTTCTTAAGGTAAACTATAAACAACAGATAATTCAGCATCTCTACCGAAAGCTTTAAAACAGACTTGACAGGAGGACTGAAATGACTCACGGCAGCAGTGCTGCAGGAGCGTTGTTGCTTTTTTTAAAAAAAAATATGCCACCATTCTCCCCATGTGACTTGAGACCTGCGTACCTTAAGAACCACCTTCTCTCATACGTTCTCTCAAATAACTCACATATCTTGTTTTGAAGGTATACTTGGCCAAAGCATTTATTTATTTATTTATTATTTTGTTTAAAACATTTATATCCCCCCTATATCATTAAGATCTCAGAGCAGCGTACAAATAAAAACATACAGTATAAAACAATAAATATGCACAGTTAAAAACAAATTATACCATGATCCAAGTTAAAACAATATATAATTTAAAAGCAGTGAAAGCCGTTTACACTATCAAAGACCCAACAGAATAATAAGAGAACACATCACAAAGATAACACATCACTTAATGTTAGTGCATTAAGAAAATAGAGGGGGCCTCATCCTTTTGCTGCTTTATTTCCATAATTTTGCTCATATTTGGAGGCTTTCGTGCAGCTTTCCGCATGCCTGCAAGCACCAAGCCAAAATAGGTAGCTGCCCTTTCTCTTCCCTCACTCTGCAAGTGATTCCAATCAGGGGTTCCAGTTGGCAACACTTCTGCTATTTGTGATTCCGTGGCATTTGGAGCCTGTGTTAAATAGGCTTGCCTGGCCCCAGCAAGGATTTGGGCTTTAACTTCAGGCAGCAAAGTATTCAAAAGCATTTGAGTATCACCCCAAGTTGGCATGTGGGTGTGGGATAGGGAAGACATGAGGCTAATGAGCTTCGAGGGGTCTTCTGTGAAAGTGGGGTTCTGGGTTTTCCAGTTATAAAGATCTGAAGTTGTAAAAGGCGCATAGACGAAGGCAACTCTATCTCCCTGAATCACTTCACGTAGAGGCATTTGGAGGCTCTGCTCAGCTTTTTTCCACAAAGAAGGGAGGGCTATTCCCTTCTCCCGAGCCGTGGCACGCGTTAAGGCAGGGGATTCAACAACAAGAGAAGCAGCAATAGGAGAAGAGGGACTGAGCAGTTCAGGGCTCCCCTCTTCAGGCTTCGGATAAGGCGGAGGCAAAGAAATAGGGGGGGTAGAGTCTGCTGAGGAGTCAGAACAGGGGGAGAAGAGGACGGAGGGGAGGAAGGAGGGGGAGAAGAGGACGGAGGGGGAGAAGCCAGTTGTTGCAAAGGAAGGGAAGAGGAGGAAGAAGAAGTTAGTGACTGGTTAGTAATGAGACAGGATGGAAGCTAGTGTGATGGAGAAAGAATGCACAGAGGTGAAGCAGTTGGGAGACGTTACTCCTCTAGCTCAGCTTGTTTTCTGTCCCCGCCCTGCCAAGCTCTCCCACCTGCCATTTCCTTACAGGTCTCCTTTTTACATGCATGGCCATCCAGAATGTGGCAGTATGTCACATATAATACTTATATATGATATATGTAAGATAAAAGTGGGGTGCAATTCCAAGGGAAAGGCGGACAAGAGGGGGGGCATAGGGCCAGATGGAGAGTGTTGCCCACAAAGAGACTCCGCAGCGGAACTCAAATAAATAAGTTTTGATGACCAATATTTTGTAAGAAAGTTTAACACACTCTGAAACATATTTGTTTTACTCTGGAACTGAAATTAGCTGAAAATGTGGATGCTTTCTTAATTCAATAGAAGTCAAAGGGCGTGATCCATTAGCTTTGGGAGGAAAGGATCCTTTTAATGATTGGAAATTACAGGATGACACACTGCACGGTATCCTTGCCATCTTCTCATATGTGAATATAGGAAGATCCTTTATACCAAGTCCAACTATTGTTTCACTTGTCCATTGTTCACTGACTGGCAGCAGCACTTCCAGATTTCAGGCAGTAGACTTTCCCAGGCCTACCTGGATTGCATGCACAGCATGGGGGCCTATGACGAGGGATATTGGAGGAGTCTGTTTGGCTGCTTGCTATCCCAACCCCACCCCAGACTTTGGCTTGCTTACTCATAAGCCAACCTGACTCGATGCAGATCAAATTGAGCCAGCTCATGGATTTTTTTGATTTTTTTTTTTGGGGGGGGGGTTCTCTTAAATCGACATTTAGGCACATTGCAGCTGCAATTTTCATAGTTTTGCAAATTGCAGGCACACCCTGTGCAAATTAAGCATGCTATGGCAGCAGTTTGCACCCATTAAGCAAATGACAGCCCAAATTTGCACAAATTATGCAAGGGCGGGGCACACCCTTATGATACAGATGATACACAATACGTTGTTTCTGCAAGAGCAGCAAAAACACTTTTCTCTCAGTTTCTCAGTTTCCCAATATTAAGTTCAATTTTAAGTTCAATTCTCCATGGTTGGGGATTTCTCAAGATTTAAGTTCATTTCATCCTGAATTCTGGGAATGATTTTTGAAGTTCTGGGCTCCACAATTCAGTTCTAGGCTCCACAATTCAGTTCTGGGCTCCACAATTCAAGAAGGATGCAGACAAGCTGGAGTGTGTTCAGAGGAGGGCAACCAGGATGATCAGGGGTCTGGAAACAAAGCCCTATGAAGAGAGACTGAAAGAACTGGGCATGTTTAGCCTGGAGAAGAGAAGATTGAGGGGAGACATGATAGCACTCTTTAAATACTTAAAAGGTTGTCACACAGAGGAGGGCCAGGATCTCTTCTCGATCCTCCCAGAGTGCAGGACACGGAATAACGGGCTCAAGTTAAAGGAAGCCAGATTCCGGCGGGACATCAGGAAAAACTTCCTGACTGTTAGAGCAGTGCGACAATGGAATCAGTTACCTAGGGAGGTTGTGGGCTCTCCCACACTAGAGGCCTTCAAGAGGCAGCTGGACAAGCATCTGTCAGGGATGCTTTAGGGTGGATTGCTGCATTGAGCAGGGGGTTGGACTCGATGGCCTTGTAGGCCCCTTCCAACTCTGCTATTCTACGATTCTATGATTCTATGATTCTAAGTTTGCATGAAAACGCAAAAGCATTTCTGTCCACGTTTCTCATAATGTATGAAATATAGACATTGTGAAAACCATTTAATTTAATGCATCTTTGACAAGTTATTTTATGTGTATTTTTTGAGTGTAGAACTCCATTGCAAAATTTGGAGAAATATGAATTTTGAAGAACAACTGAGTTTCAATTCACATAATGGTTTTGAGTGTGTGAAGTTACGGCAGTGTGCAAACTGAACGAATTTCTCCTCCATCCCTAGTCTCTACCAACAGCTTTGCAGGAAAGGCACTGCTAAGGTGTGTAAGTTGCAGACGGCTGTTGGGCTCTCCATAGATAAATCCAAGCAACCATAGAGATCAGTTCTGGGTGCATAGAGATTGGCTATGCACCTAGCATGCCCAGAAATGCTGGCACTGCTCTAGCCTGCATAGCTAATCTCTATGGTCATGATTACTAAGCAATGCTGGTGAGGCTAACGCAACTCCATTCCCACCACAGTGGCTGCTGGGATGCACAGCCACAGCAGAGGGGAGACAATGGTGGGACCATGGATAGGTACATATGAACGTAAGTAGAGCCATGCTTGTTCAGAGCAAGGGTTCATCTAGTCCAGCACTCTGTTCACACAGTGGCCAACCAGCTGTCAACCAGGAACCCACAACAGCACCGTCCCACCCATGTTCCCCAACAATTGGTGCACATAGGCTTACTGCCTCTGATACTGGAGGTGGCAGATCACCATCAGGACTAGTAGCCATTGATAGTCTTCTCCTCCAGGAATTGATCCTATTTATTCAATGCTCTGAAATTTTCAGATAGGGAACAGTAGGGATGTGCGTTCTGCTCTGAAAATCTGAAGGTCCATCAGAGCTTCGCTGGAGCTCTGAAATTGCAGTGCAGTTTGGGGATGGTTTTAAAACTGTCAGATACCCACAGAGCAGAGATATGCCCAATCAGAGCTTTGTTCTGTTTTGGGATAACCACTCCATTATAGTCCATGGGGATTTTTTTTCTAAAAATTTTTTTTATTGTGTTTAATGAAATACAATATCATACATCACTTCCCACCCCCCACTCCCACCCCTAGATTGAGTTACAGAGTACAAAAATACAGAATCCCTCAGGAAGCATATTCAACTTTTGAAAATAAACAAATATCAAATGATTTACATCTACCATAATGATTTATAACATCTTACCTTTAAATTGTGGCTTGGCTTTCAGGGAAGAGGACACAGGGCAAGATAAATCCCAGAGGCAGTGAGGTGGGAGAGGGAGGTGAGGCGAGGTGAGTCCATTCTGCTCAGCTGGATTCATGGCTGGTCTTGCACTGGATTTCCCAGGCAGGCAGGGGGAGCAGCCCAGCACTGACCTGCTTCAGGCTTGGTGTGCCTCAGTGGTTGTACTGTCTGCTATGGAAGACTCTTTCCTTCCATTATGCTTGTATATTTATAAATAAAACAAATATTATTAAGACACCATGCATCCCAAGGATTCTCTCATTCAAAGGAAATAAAAGCTTTCATCTATTGTATTCTTTGTATTTTATCCTTCTTTGTAAACCACTTTGGGACTCCTGCCTACGTAAGACTCCAGTGTGATGTGAAATGAGATTTTGCATTTATTGTAGGCTTTTTTAAAAAATTAAATACCAAATGAGTAGGAACAGGTGGGCAGAAAGGGACGATATAACCCTTTCCACCCTGGTGAGATCCTGATGAAAATACATACATACACACACACACACACACACACACACACATTGGGAGCTTACTTCCCAAATGCAAATACCAGCTGGGTGGGAGCGTTTTAATCAGAGTCATGGCATGGGGAAAGGTTATACTCCCTCTTCCAACCTACTGCTGTGGCCCAACTCTGCTTGTCCCCTTTCCCTTTCAGTTGCTATTTTGCCCTCCCCACCTTCACCCCACAAAAAAAAACCCACAACCCCCATATTAAATGCAATAGCACATTTTACATCAAATTTTGTTTGTATCCAACCTGTCACTCTCCAGTCTTCCAACCTGTGGGTAGAACTTCCTTTGAAGACACTGGTGCTTTGAAGACAGATGGGAAGATGATGGATAGATGGATGGATGGATGGATGATAGATAGCATTTGCTGCAATGTATTTGTGGCAATATATCTTTCACACAGCTGCTGGAACTTTCCTGGAACATTCAGTAATAGCAATGGAGTTTCTGTGACCTTGATGATTCCTATGACCCATAAGACATTCAGTTGGGCAAAACTGGCATCTGATTCTCTGGAGATACACCAACAAAAGCCAATGTAGCTTGCAATAGACCCAGAAATATTCTAAGGGTACTCAGAGCACCAGCAGAAAAAATATGTGGAGATTCAACTTAGGCCTTGAAGGCCTTATTTGCATTGAATGAATTCCACTACAGGATTATAAACTGCTTTGAAGTCTATGAGGAACGTTCAGTAATATTTTTTGAAATAAATTAACTTTTAAATAAATGAATTCTCCATATTAATATATTTATAATTTAAAAGATAAAATCATTCATCAGCTCTGCCTGCTTGGCTTGCTATGATGCTAGATGAAAAAGAGGATAGAAAGTTCTCTTAATATGAAGCAATTTCAGGTCCTTTCACAGGTGCTAAAATAGTTGACATGCAGGTCTAGTTTTATGCTCCTGCCATGACAGAGTTATGTCTCAAATAGATAAGCACAAAGCTGCAACACAGCCAAGTGTTTTGAGCTGTAAGTCTCATACATGGCTAGTTTCTTTTTCTATTTAAACTTATGCTTTGTGGGGAACGATTAATAAGATTGCAAACTGTAGATTTGCCTAAAATTTGAATTAAATGGTTCCCCTCCCCACCCCCTTATCTGTAAGTCACTCTGAGGTACCTCATGGTTGAAAAGCCACCTCTAAATTTAAGCATTAAATACATGCATGCATATATATTGTTATCTTGACAAACACAGGTAATTCTATGCTTTGTTTTTGTATGGGAATAATTAATTTACATAATGTTGGGTCAATTTTTCCACCATTGCCCAAAAATAATGTCTCCCCCAACTCTGAAAAGGGTATTTATTTATTGCATTTATATCCCACCTTTTTCTTCCAAGGAACCCAAGGCGGTGTACATAATCCTCCTCTCCATTTTATCCTCACAACAACAACCCAGTGAGGTAGGTTGGGCTGAGAGTCTGTGACTGGCCCAAAGTCACCCAGTGGGTTTTCATGGCTGAGTGGGGACTAGAACCCGGATCTCCCGATTCCCAGTCCAACACTCTAGCCACTACACCACACTGGTTCTAGTATGTGATGTTCTGTTGCTTTTGATGTTACAAGCAGAGGAAAGAAGATAAGACGAGTCATGCTGGATCATACCAAAACTCTGCCTGGCCTAGTCATACAGTGGCCAACCAGCTGCCACGGGAAACCCAAAAGGACACAAATGTAGCAAAAAGAAACATCCCTTTTGTATGTGGGGGGGATTGACACTCATCTTAATGTTACCCAGTGGTTGGGAGTTCCTTCTTGCTTTTTAGTTTTAGTTTTTAAAGACCCTGCAACACTCACAGCAGTGCAAGGTGCTCTCCACTTTTTCCTGCCAGCCACGCTTCTTGGAATGTCCTGGGAGTGATGCAATGCAATGTCATGTTGCATTGCTCCCAAGTCAATCCAGGAACTGCTGCTGTGGAGATGCTGCTTCCTATCAGGTTCTTTTCTTAGAATGTCTTGGGGGTGATAGGATGTGGTATTCCAGGAAGTGTATGGCAAGTTGGGAATAGCAGAGCGAGCCTTTCACCACTGTGAATAGAAGGGAACCTTCTTTTTCTTTTTTTCATTTAAAAAAAACCAAGGGAAAATCCCCAGCTACTTTGTAAGGTTTATATTATTATTATTATTATTATTATTATTATTATTATTATTATTTTATTTATTTATTTATTTATTTATTTATTTATATAGCACCATCAATGTACATGGTGTGTGCGCACACAGAGCAAGAATTTGGAGGAAATTCTTTTTCCGCTTCATGTTTTCAAGGGTGAGAGCCTTCCATTTGATTCAACTGACCAACAAATGGTTGAAAAAGAGCCAGCCAGAATTTCCTGCAGAGCTTTAGTATGAAGACAACATAAGAACAGCAGTGCTGGATCAGACCAATGTCCATCTACTCCACCCTTCTGTTACATAGTGGCCAAACAGCTGCGTGTGGGAAATTCACAAGACACACATGAGTGAAATAGCACCCACCCACATCCTGTCTCTTCCCATGCTCCCCAGAAACATAACCATACTGCCTCTGATCCTGGAGGTAGTATATAGCCATGAGGGCTAGTAGCCATGGATAGCCTTATGAATTTATGCAGTCTCACTTTCAAAGCCATTGAAACTGGTGGCCATCACTGCATCTTGTGATAGTGAATTCCATAGTTTTTGACAACTGCCCAGAGAGCTTCAGCTATTAGGCAGTATAGAAAATAAATAAATAAATAAACTATGTGCTGTGTGAAGAAATACTTCCTTTTATCTGTCCTAATGCTTCCACCAATCAGCTTCATTGGATGACCCTGGATTCTGGAATAGAGAGAAAGAGGAAGGTCCCCCTATACACTTGCTCCAGACCATGCACAATTTTGTAAATCTCTGTCATGTTTTCCTTTACTCGCCTCTTTTCTAACCTAAACAATCCCAGATGTTGTAATCTTTCCACATAGGGGAGTTAGTCCAATACCTTAATCATTTTAGTTGCCCTTTTCTGCACTTTTTCCAATTCTACAATATTCTTTTTTCAGTGCAGTGACCGGAAATGTGCACAGTCTTCCTAGTGTGGCCATGGATTTCTATAAGGGCGGAATGTCCTTGACAGTTTTATTTTTTATTTCTTTCCTAATTATAATTAACAAGGAATTTGGTTTTTTCACCATAGGGATGTCACAGGAGTCTGATGGGGTGGTAGATTCCAGCAGACTCCCCCCTCCTCCGGCCTCCAGGACCCTGTTCGCGTAGCTGCCACCTCTTACTGGACCTATTTGTCAAGCACACCATGTCTGTGAGTGTTTGGTGGCCACTCATCCTCTTAGTGAGATGCCATTTTGTGTAATGTTTTGTAAATGGCAGCCATAAACAGGCTATTTATGTAACATTACAGTCATAAATGGACACTCATGTTTGACTCCCGACCCTCTATCAGACACTGGGTTCAGCCTGTGGGGCTGAAAAGTCTGTTCATCCCTGCATTAAATAGATCTTAGTTGAGTTATCAAATGAATTTTAATAGATGAGTCAATTAAAGAGCAATTCTATGCCCATCAAACAATGTTGGAGTAGGAAGGCATAGGATAGTTTGGCTCAGAGACAGGAAACCACACTCCCTGATCCCTCCAATTCCCCCTCATAACAAGGTGGAGAGAACCATGCTGGGCTACCTCTCTGGACTCACAAATAAATCATGGAGTCAGTGAAAAGAGGGCATTCCTGGGTGGAGGGATAGGAGACCAGGGTGGTTACAGTACAGCCTCCTTCTCTCCCCCTCAAAGGTGCTGCTGCTAGATGGGCAAAATCACCCATCCAGCGGAAATGTCCTCCTGTCCTAGTCTGGATAGTTGGGAGCCTCCAAGTTCAGAGGCTGATACTCTGTACAGCACCATGTACATTGATGGTGCTATATAAATTAATAATAATAATAATAATAATAATAATAATAATAATAAATGATTTTAGTTATAATTGTTAGATTTTAGCATTTTATTGTGTTGGATTGGTTGGGGGGTTTGGTTGGGGGGGTTGTTTGTTTTTTACTATTATTGACGGTCCTTATTGGTCATTTTTTGTATTATGGTTTCATTGTTTTGAAATCCATTGTTCTGTCTATTGTTTATTGATTGTTGGAAGCCACCTTGAGATTTATTTATTTTTACCCTTAAAGGTGGCCTGTATAGTCCGAATAAAAATATTTTTTTTAAAAAAAGTTTGCAATCCTAGGCTTGATCTTAGTGAAATTTCTTCTCTCTCTCTCTCTCTCTCTCTCTCTCTCTCTCTCTCTCTCTCTCTCTGTGTGTGTGTGTGTGTGTGTGTGTGTGTGTGTATGAGAGAGAGACAGAGAGAGACAGAGAGAGAGAGAGTTGAGCTCACACAAATTCCTACTAGCCTTATGGAGCATCATTTGCAATCACTCCCTTAGCCCATAAGTTCCTTAATGCAGGTATCTGATTTGCTTATTGTCGCTGAGGAAGTAATGAAAGGCTGACTGTGTCATATAGAGGAAAATGAGGATTTTCCATTCACTGCCATTGCACCAGGATCATCAAATCTGATGATTGCAAGGCAGTAAAATATATTTTATCAGGAAAAGGAGATATAACAATCTCTAGGCTACACTGAGACAAAAAAATGCACATAAGGTTGCAAAAAAAAATGCACAAGTTACAGGCAGACGGAAGTAAACTGTCTGTGTGTGTTTTTCCTTTATGCATTTGGTAAGTAATTCAAGAGGAAAACCTATAAAATGAGTGACACTGAAAGCCACTTACCAATTTCACCCTTTGGCTACTCTGTAATGACTTTCTGCTATGGACGAAAATTAAACAGTTATAAAGAAGTGATAATTTTATGACTAGCCACCCAGGAACTTCGTTGAGTTAAAACAGCAGTGCAGAACTTTTTAAGACAATGTTGTCAGAATGCAAATGAATGCTATCTCATTTAGCTTCCTTAGATTTTTTTAAAAAGGCAGTAGTGAACAGTAGCAGAGAATGATCACGATCAATTTGAATCTCAGAAATGCAGCAGTATAATGAAATACAAGTGCATGCAATTAAGTTCAGGAATGCATGCTTGCATGAATAATGAAGGAGAAGCAGTTGATCCCATTCATCACAAGAGTGTGACCTGTTTCTAACAAAAGACGTAGCAGCAGGTGTCGTTGTCTGCCGGCATTGCATTGTTGCACATGTTCCAGTGAATGCTGGTGGCTCCCATGTCATTGGGCCGTGGATCTGTTCTGGGTTGCAGTCAGAACGCTAAAGGAGCTATGCAAAGTTCTGAGTTCAGCACCTTGGATGGGTCCTTTATAATTCTGACTGAAATGCAGGGTGGATGCACCCTCCCAATGATGTAAGAGTCACCAGCCTCCACTGACAAGTTCACTTGAGCCCTAGGTCGCTTGCTGATCACAACTCCCAGTATATAAAAAGATGTTGTGGCAGCAAAAGGTCAACCAGAAACCCAGCTGATTTAAGCCATGTTCAGGTTTCCCCCAACAAAAGATGGGGGCATGGAGCAGGGATTCGTTTGTTGGCCGCTCTTGTAGTAGTGCGTCCCCAAAGGATTCTAAATCACACAGGACTGCTAGATGCATAGAGTGGCTCCCTGCTTTAGAAATTCAGCCCCAACATGTGGAGGACAGGTGGACCAGGCCTTGGGGAACACAATGGAGGGGATCAGGCCAACAAGCACATCTTTATTCTCCCCCCCATGCCATAGGTAGCACATGAGGGAAAGTCATGCATAAGGCTTCAGTGTGCTTCTGCTTTATCCACCTCTGTATATCACCTGCCTGAAATATTATTTTATTTATTTATTTATTGCATTTATATTTCACCATTTTTTCCTCCAAGGAAACCAAGGTGGCATACATAAATCTCCTCATCTCCATTTTATCCTCACAACAGCAACCCTGTGAGGTAGGTTGGGCTGAGAGTCCATGACTGGCCCAGAGTCACCCAGTGAGCTTCCATGGCCGAGTGGGAACTAAAATGTGGATCTCCTGATTCTCAGTCCAGTGCTCTAACCACTACACCACACTGGCTCTCAAAATGCTACAATGTTTAGGATGACTGAGGCACTGCTTAATTTCCAGGAAGGATTTTTATTTTTTAAGTGCAATGCAAATCTATGTGTTTCAATAAAAGTAAGTTCCCTTGATTCAGTGGGACTAAGGCTACAATCCTACTTCCACTTACCTGGGAGTAAGCCCTATTGAACTCCAAGGGAGTGGTTTTTCAATAGGCATTTATAGGAGTAGGTTATTAACTCTCTATTCCTATTAAGTCAGTTTAAGATTAAGGATGGAGGGATCTGTCTATTTTTGGGCCACATCACTTCCACATGTGCTCACCTATAATTCCCTTCTTCCCTAGGCCAGATCTACACCTCATGTCATATTGATAGAATTCCCATCATGGTGGTGCTGTATCCCTCTTGCACATTTATACCTTGTAGCACACAATGGCATCTGTTGTGTTTTTTGAATAATACAGAATAAAACGTGGGAAATAACACTAAAAAAGCAGTGTACAGAAGGGGTAATGTGCCCCAACAGTTATCTATGCACTTCAATACCAATAAAAAGTAGTAGTGTAGATCTAGCCCTGTTTCCACATTAATCTGCCATTTTATCAAAAAAATTATAATCGGTATGAAAAATTGCACTTAAATACAATTTTTAATACCTTTGTTGTTGAAACAGACATTTCTAAATGTATTTTCTCTAAAATATACATTTCTATATATTGTATTTTGAATGACACATTTTTCAACATATTTTATATACTTTCCTTTTTAACCAAGCATTCAGCTTGTGATATGCTGATCGTGTGATCCTCCCCCTCAGTCTACATGTGGTATGCAATGTCCCAGGAGGAAAAGGATGTCATGCCCACCATTTTGATTCTGTATTGAAAATGAGCGCAGGAGCACTCCTCTGAAAACAGTAGGAAAAAAAAAACTCCTGCTCCCTCCACCCCAGCCCCAATAGGCACGAGGAGCTCCGTGCCCTGTGCCGGGTTCCCAGCATCTTGTGGTTACTCATGAGGAGCTAGGACAAAAAGGGATGGTCACCCACATGTCCTGCGGTCTCAGGATCATCCCAGGGCCATGGGAAAAACTGGGATTAAAGCCGTCCTGGTTATCCCAGGGCAAGGGAGGGATCATCCCTCCCTGCCCCTGGGATCCCCTGTACGTCATGAAGACACACAGGGATGATCCAGGGGTGATCCCCAGGATATCCCATCGTCTAGCCATGCCCCAAGACAGGAAGCAGGGGTGGAAATTCTCCAAGACCCTCCAAGAGTTAAGAAGGAATCTTCCCAGGAACTTTTCAGACAGAACGCCCAGGCTCAGAGATTATCTTCCCCACCCCTGGGAACTCAGTCTTTGTCAGAGGGGGAGAAAACATTGGAACTGACAGATCCTAGAGTCCATCACAGGGTCAAGTGGGTAAAGTTGAGAGAATGTGGGGATGCAGTCCGCTAGGCTAGCCACTCGCCAGAGTTTACAACTTGAAGACCTTCCCTGAGGGAGGTGTTCGATTAAAGCCTATCAGGCACTGTGGAAAACTGTCCATTTAGATGATAGGCAACTGGCTTGCTTTGTTAGGCTACTTAAGTTTAGAAGATAGCTCCTAGCATTCACACTCCTTTCAGGCGTGAAGAGATGTCTATTTACTGAATAAGGATTTGTGGATGCCATGGCAGACCTCTTTATTGTCTCACATCTTGGCAGAAGGGCTTGGGATCATGGCAATTTGGGATGTGCAAAATATTGTGGGTAACTATACTTACAGTTCGTACGGATTACAAGACAAATGCTGGATATTGTACAACAAACTGCTGTATAACTCTGTAACTGCCTGTGCAAGTCCAGGTTATTCCCTTCCTCCCATTAGCCTTTCCTTTCCATTTCAAGTGTTCCCAGACTGAATTTGGAAGAAAGCAATGCTCCCAGCCTTTTGATTACAGACAGCACTCTATTTAAGGCCATACTAAATGTTATGAGGGAAACATGTGGAGTTGGATCCAATGGTGACTTTCCAGAAACGAGCATTTCTACTTGTTTTGGCCTTGCCCCCATAAGTACTACATTGTGGCCACAAGTGGTAGGGGCCATGTGCCCACCACTGACCGGCCTTGGCCTCCTCCACAAGGGCACCATTGGATCCAACCCATGGTCCCTATCCCAGTTTTTCTGCACTCACAAAGTCAAAGTACTGGTTTGGAAGCCAGGCTTCATCCCCGGAGGAAACAATACATAGAAAAAGGCCTCCATGAGTTAGGGATGAGTGAACCTCTGAAAGTCCAGTCTGGGTATGGTCCACTGCAGGAAAACCCAGGCCACTTTGGGTACTGCAGATTTCCCTGGAGCACTGGCATGGCTGTTGGAGTTCGCATAGAGGCTCTCTAGCTTTCAAAAAAGGATGATAGGCTACGGCCACATTTTTGTAAAAGTAGATACTTTACGGCTGTAAATGGCAAAAAATATGCCAATTATGGGTGTAATTTTCCCACAATAATTTCCCCATGATAGACTGATGACAGCTGCCATTAGCCTATTGCTCCTTTTTGTAAGCCTTTGGAACTCTTAAGGACCTGGAGGTGAGTTGGGTCAGTTTGCTGCATACTCTGCAGGTCAGATTCTTTGGAATCTGAACTCCTTTGAGACTGTGGTAGATGTCTCCAGAGTTTTTCCCTACTCTGACTAAGTGTAGAATATGGGCAATATCCTCTTTGACACTACTGCTAACATAAATTATGTTTTGCTAGTGTAAGCAACCTCTCGAGCAACAGCAATTGTATTTTCAGCATGATGGATTTTCTTGGGAAACTATTGGTGTTGTGCTAGAAGTCGCTTATGTTAGCGGGATGTAATTTATGTCGAATGGGATATTGCTCTATATTTTCCTCACTGATGAGTAATCACATCCTATCCATGAGCTTACGGGTGAAAGCTTACAGACTGAATGGGATGGCTTGAGTCCTGACACTTTGCTTGTGAGCAATTTACACCCTGAAATGCTGATCCTTAATGTAAAAGAACTTAAGTTTCATGATGAATGAATACAGAAGATTGATCTGGTGGCATCTGGTACACAAAGATGGTTCATAAACAGATTTTTTTTAAAATCCTTTTCTTCTTGTTGTTGCTTTGCACCATTTTCCCTTTAATGGTCCTGCACTTCCTGCTGCTTTACAACTTGCAGGGACATTTCAATTAGTGTTTATAACTAACACTCTGGTTTTGGCCCTTGAGATCCTTGTCCACTACTGTGCTGACATTCAAAGGCAGCTATTCAATTTCCAGGCTCACCAGTCAGGTCAGGAATCATGGCCATTATTGTGTAACAAAGCATTCTTGATACAGTTGTACGAGCTTTAAAATGCCAAGATACACTCTGAGGCCTGCCGGTTGCCAACAGTGCACAACAAGCGTTACAGATCCACATCTGGATGGCAATGAATGCAAATAGGATGCTGGATCCAGGGGGCAAAATGGGAGCACAGGCTGGGCTTTAATTAAAACTGAAAGGGATTTTCATGGCAAGCTTCAACTCCTTTAAAAACTTTATTTATTTATTTATTTATTTATTTATTTATTTATTCATGTGATTTGTATCTCCACCTTTCTACTAAAAGAAATGGCACTTAAACCAGCTTATAAGGACAATTAAAACTGATTTAAACAATAAAATGATACATTAAAATGTAATAAAAACATAAGAATTACAGGGTGTGGGTTAAAAAAAAAAACCCAGCACCCAATGCAACAGACCTGCTTACAGGCAGTTCTTGAATAAAGTAGTCCTTTCCTGCTGCGGGAGGACAGCAGAGAAGGAGCAACCCTAGCTGCCCTTGGGAGGGAGTTCCACAACCTGGGAGCAGCCACCAAAAAGGCTCTCTCTTGGGGTACTACTCTGAAGGTGGCGGTTTTGAAATGAAGACCATAAGAACTGGGCAGGCTCTTATGGGATAGGCAGTCTTTCAGGGATCCATATACTGAGCGGCGAGGGTCAAATTGAGATATAAAATTGTATTTGTGCTTGCAAACGTTGCAAATTTTCATAACTGTTAATTAATCACTGCTGCAGCAAAATGATATGAAGGAATGAATAACATGTATACACGAATGTATGCACACGCTCTCCCATACAGACCGTGACACCTGGCAGAAGTGGATAGGTATATTCATTTTACATTAAAGAATTTTAGTATCCTTATTGTTTTGCACATACAAAATTACTTATTATTGTAACTATATTCTTATTCATTACAAAAAAAAAACACCACCCAGTTCTATTCCATTCCTCAAAACCCAAAGACAACCAAAGTGGTTTACAATATACAAATACCAACACCCATAAAGCCTCGAGAAAATCAATAGATATGAACCCAAATGATTAGAATAAAATGAGGGTGCAATGCTTTGCATATTTGGAGAAGGAAATGTCCAACTCGCAGCATGACTGGCTGAGGCAACTTGTGCTATTACTAGAGGTGTCTGATCTGGCCATGGTCACGCATGCCTGAGTTGCATCTGTTTTGCATGACTGTAACACATTCTATGTGTAGATGCAAGGGATGGGCAAACTTCCCCAGGTCCACCTCACACACCGCTCACTGAACCCCTGCCAGCTGCCTGATCCTGTTTATGCAAATAGGCTTATTTATGGCCACAAGAATAAAAAGCCCCTTTAGGTAAAAGAACAATCTGCCATTGTCCACAAAATGGTGGCTCAGCA
This sequence comes from Elgaria multicarinata webbii, assembly GCF_023053635.1. Lineage (NCBI taxonomy): Eukaryota > Metazoa > Chordata > Lepidosauria > Squamata > Anguidae > Elgaria > Elgaria multicarinata. The sequence continues at coordinate 52,591,300 of NC_086174.1, forward strand.
AAGGAGCAGGCAGCAGCTCACACCACACACCAAACAGGGTTGTTTGGCCAGAGGGGGTCCACCAACTCCAATCTGGGGGGCTGAGCAGGTGGGTGTCCATCAGACTCCCCACCCCACCCTCAGATATCCCCTAGGGACTGCCTTTGAAAACTGTTCAGAAACTTCAATTGGCCCAGAACGCTGCAGCCATACTGTTAACTGGGGCGAGATACAAGGAGCACGTGACTCCCCTGTTACAACAGCTTCACTGGCTGCTAATCTGTTTCCAGGCAGAATTCATAGTGCTAGTTATGACCTATAAAGCCCTGTACAGTTTTCATTAATAAAATAGCACCGATTCCTTTAGAAGACAGAGGCCTTAGCTAGACCTAAGGTTTATCCCGGGATCGTCCCTGTTCATGTGAATGACACACAGGATATCCTGGGAGCAGGCAGGGCTGACCCTGGGATGATCCCGGGATAAACCTTCGGTCTAGCTAAGGCCAGAGTCTCAATGGATGTAAGATCACTTTACACAAATATACCTTAAGAATCATACAGCACACACTGGATCAGAGAGTAGAAAAACATCGCCCTACTCATTTCCTTCATGCTCTTTCAGATGTAGCTCTGACAAAGAATTATTTCAAATCAATGATAGATTTTATTGGCAGACTAATTATTTCAAATCAGTGACAGTTTTTATTGCCATGGGGTACCCCAAGGCCCAGAAGTAGCCAATTTATATATGACTGAATTTGAGAAAGAACTTGTGTCCCCTGAAGGGCCATTTGCTGAATGTCTCTTGATGTGGTGGAGATTTATTGATGATGTCTTTATGATCTGGATAGGGGGATCTAGACACATTCACCAGGTGGGTTAACTCAGAAAATGAAAACATCCAGCTCCCACCCCTATTCACTTAGGAAAAATCTTCCATATGGGTAGTTTTTAAGACTCGGACATAACCGCTCTAATAACATGAATTTCAGACAGAAAACTCTTGCATTGTCAAAACAACTGAGGAACAGGGGTTACCCATCAAGAGTGATCTACCAGAATTTTAACAGGGCTAACAATAAAACACAAGCTGTTGCGAGTGGAGAAGGAAGCACAGAATAAAGTCCAAGACACCGGAGCTTGGAATAAACTAGGGCCTCTTTATTTAACAACAAGGGAGATTCAACTCCTCCCTGGAACTGCATGTGAAAAGTGCGGGAATCAATATGTCCTAATCTCAGACTACTAGCCTGGTTTAAGGGCAAGCCACTCTCTTAAGCCAGGAGTCAGGTGACCCGGCCCCTTTCTTAAACAACACTTTGAGAGTGGGGAGACCGCCCCACGTCATACCCACACTGAGCCATAAAACCTTGAGTAGATGAGGCAGGAGGATCTCCAAAAGCATACCATATCCAGATGCATGAGCCATGAAACTCATGAGGAGCAGGAGCTCCAGATATGCCAATCACCTAAAAGGTGCCAGAGTAGTTACTGTCCCTATTCTGGCATAGCAAATTCCTGTACATCCTGCTGACAAATCGACCTATTTATCCATCCTCCAGGTAAAACCTCAAGTATGGAGTCTGCAAAAACCTTCACACAAGTTGTGGAAAGAAAATATTCCTACTCAGCCCTCCCCGCAAAGGAAGTGACTGGCTAAGTCCCATATCACCACCCTCAGTATGCAAAGCATGGGAATTCCAAAACTCACAAATGTCCTTTTGATTGCTGAGCCATTCTCCTAACCAAACAACACAAGTACATTCTGAATTGGCTAGTGCAGAGCCCTGATGGAGAAGGCTTGCCATTCACAAAGACCCTATTCAGACAACACACTAAGGCCTTAGCTAGACCTAAGGTTTATCCCGGGATTATCCTGGGATCATCCCTGTTTATGTAAATGACACACAGGGGATCCTGGGGGCAGTCAGGGACGACCCCAGGACGATCCTGGGATAAACCTGAGGTCTAGCTAAGGCCTATGTCACATTTTGAGCAAAACATTATCGCTTAGTATGTCATGTTTGTAAAGGAAGCACACCCCAGCAATGGCTGGTTTCTTGACTGGATTTAGCACGGATCCCCAGGACAGACACTCACGGCTCACAATTTTGAGGTTTAAGACCTTTTTATTAGGAAATGGGTAGGATACATGGGATTAGCAGACTAAAACTATAAAAACATGCATATATAAGTAAGAACCCAGAAGGAGCAAGCCAGAGACTAAAGTACAGTTCATACGTCACCCAACCTCGGTGTTCAGCCGACCCCCCTTGTTTCCCTCACAAGGTAGACTTTATACTTTTCTTTCTTGCTCCTTCCCCCCTCCCCTTGGCTTTGATGCGTGAATCTTTCACACCTCTGCCTGAGATGTTAATTCACTCAAGGACAAGCGGACATGCCACAATCGGTCCCTGGCTCTGGCCGTCTCCCACATGCAGCTGTGGCCGCTTATCTCCCTCCTATGAAACCATAACATTTACACATTAAAAGACATGCCAGCCCCAAGTTCCAGTTAACCCTTACCTTACCCTTACAATGTTGTCCATTCCTAATCATTGTGGCTATGTAACCATGGTTTAAACATGCTCACTAAACATTTGCTGCAAAACCCTGGCTCAGCATGTTGTATGAATAGGCCCAATGTGTTCTAGGGTAACCATATAAAAAAGGAGGACAGGGCTCTTGCATCTTTGACAGTTGTATTGAAAAGGGAATTTCAGCAGGTGTCATTTGTATGCATGCAGCACCTGGTGAAATTCCTTCTTCATCACAACAGTTGAAGCTGCAGGAGCCCTGCCCTCTTTTGTATCTGGTCACTCTAGGCGGGGTTCTTGAAGCTTTAACTGTTGTGATGAAGAGGGAATTTCCCTTTTCAATACAACAGTTAATGATGCAGAATCCTGTCCTCCTTTTCATATGGGCAGGATCTGCACTACTGCTTTAAAATGGTTTATAACTAGTGACAACTGTTGCAGCCCAGGACACACTCAATATACAGTTTTCAAACCGTTTTCAAAGTATCATATCTTGCTTGGTGTAGATCTGGCCATGGTCACTCTGCCACTGCTGAGGCACACAACAGCAGTAGTTAACAGTCATTAGCATTAAGCGTAGGAAGCTCCTCTCAGTGTTGTTTACACTTCTCAACTGGGCACAACAAACTCCCAGTGCACCAATGGCTAGAGAATTCAGTATCCTAGATTCCATTTTGTTCCCTTTGTTTTAGGAATAACCTCTCTGTCCCATCATAACTCTGGCAGGATCTACACTACTGCTTTATAATGGTATTGAAGTGAACTGACAATTATTGTGACACATCTACACCAAGCAGGATATAACACAATGAAAGTGGTATGAAAGTGGTATATACTGTAGCATGTGTCAATGGGCCCCAACAGTTGTCAGCACACTTCAATACCGCTATAAAGCAGTAATACGGCTCCTGTCTTTTATGTACCGCTTTAAGAACATAAGAACATAAAAAGTGCCATGCTGGATCAGACTAAGGGTCTATCTAGTCCAGCACTCTGTTCACACAATGGCCTGCCAGCCATCAGCCAGGGACCAACAAGGCAGGACATGGTGCAACAGCACCTTTCATACTGCTTGGTCTAGATCTGGCCTCTGTCTCAACCCAGGGTCCACATGGTCAGGCAGGGGGAATGACCCAGGGACACTGTATTTAAAAGCACATTGGGTGTCTGTATTTCCATGCATCTAGCTCAATGGAAAGATATATCCACTGATTTCAGGAGGGCTCATATTATGTTTCCATGTTTCCAATGCACCCAGCCCAAATTTTCCAGTCTTTAAACAGAAGCCTTACTGTTATGCACAATGATTAAAAGCAGAAGGTTTTGTTTTAAAGAACAAGCTATTTTTGTTTGTGGAAAGAATTCATGAACACATCCTTTGTCATCCTCATACAGTTGAATCTTATGCATGTTTTGTCAGTTCAATAGGCCTAACTCCCAAGTAAGAGTTATGTGCCTCAAATAATTAACAGTTTCACTAAAGAACCTTCTGTGGGAGGGCTAAAATGTTCATGGCCCAAATGACTTTCCATGTTTATCACTTCCATTCCCAAATAACGAGTGATGTAGAGAATAGGGCATAAGCATATACTCCCACAAATCTTCCACTGGTATAAATTAACAATTAACAGTAACTAAGAACCTACCTCGTAATTGTAAGCCACATGCAACATTTTGTGGATGTTGTGTATTGTAATGCATCACTTTCTGTATTTTTTAAAATTTAGGGCATAGTGATATTTAGTTCCTGCTGGCTTCCAGACATCTACACCTGCCACAAAACTGTTTAGATTAACTCATCCACCACTAGGCATTATATTATGTCCCCTCAGTCATGTGGGAACAAAGAAGGCCATCTATAGAGAGCATATTCACCAGCAAACTGAATATTCTCTCTTCCAGACATGAGATATTGACACAGCAGTTGTCAGCCAACTTTCTCAGCAAACTATGATTTGAACAAATCTGCAAAGGAGAGATAATGCAACTGATTTGACCCAGATGTAGCATTAGTTGACCCAGACTATGGGCCCCAGGGGAATGGCAGTAAATCCTAAGATCAAAGACCAGGAAAGGACCTCAAAGCATCATCTACCCCAGCTATTTCTCCCAAGGTGACAGTGCTTAAACCATCCATAAAAAAGTCGTATCCATCCTCTTGTTGAGGATGAAGAAGACCTTGCAATACCCCTAGATCACTGGTCTCATGATTCAACTCCACTTAACATTGGTACTACTATCCTAAACACTTTTCCTTGAAGTTAAGTCCTGTTGATTTCAATTGAACATGCTTCAAAGTCAGTGTATTTAAGATCCTAACTTTGTCTTAAGGCCAAAGTAGATGTAATGATAAACACACCACCACTGAAAACAGCAGCCTCACATCTAACTCCCCCTCCATAATATCTAATAAACAGATAGCAACTTGGTGTCCTGCAGATGTTTTGGATGATAACCCCCTTAAGTTATAACCAGCATGGCCAATGGTCAGGGATTATGAGATTTCTAGCCCAGAACATCTGGAGGGTGCCAGGTTGCCCATCCCTGAACTAGTAGAATTTACCGTGTATTGTGACTTCTTGACATCTAGGTTGGCTCTTAAAGCAGATTCACAAAAACATTTCTGTGATGCAAAGTTTTCCATGTTGTGAATATCACTTCTAACTTTAACTTTAACTTTCCTGCAGTTAAGTATTCTTTTGAATGGCTCATTACATGTTCTGATTAAATTTCACCACACTTTCAGCTGCATCTAAAATCAAATCTGTTTTTAAAAGAGGTGGAAGAGTATCTGACAATACGTGGGAAAATGTCCATTAATTTCCTCTTGCTTGGTCTTCAGTTATGAAGTGGAACTGGTACTCACCATCTTCTGTAAAGTAGGATTTGACATATTTCAAAAATAGGAGCAATATTTCCTCCTAATCAGGGTTTAAAAGGAATGACAATTTAGGATACTTTGACATTCTGTTTCATGGTAGTGCTGGTGGTGTTGGTAGAACCCAATGCACTGTTCCATGTACATCAAGCCCAAACAAACCTCATTGCTTAAGTCTTTAGCCTATGCCATTTGCCTACCCACTTGCATGGCATATATATGGAACCACAGTGCTGGTCACAAGGCCAATCAGGAGTCACATGAAGCTTGCAGCCCTCTTCCCCCTTTCTCCCCCAAATCCAGAATCACAACCTCCTCTCCGAGAGCCGAGCCATGATTTAAAATTGAGATCATGGGGGCTCTCTGTTTTTACTATATCTATGTTTGAAAACTACAACAGCCATAAAAAGGAAATGGCCCTTGCCTCGGGTTCAGGGATTCATCCCAAGGAGGTACACAGCCCTACCTCAACTCCCCTTCTGAAATAAGAAAGCTGCTGCTACAGCATCTTTAATACTGGAGTCCACCATCTTCTGAGGTAGTCTGTTGTACTGTCAAACAGCTCATACTGTCAGGTTGTTCCTAATGTTTAGTAAAAATCCTCTTTGATGAAATTTGAACTGACTGGTTCTTGTCCAAAAGAAAACAAATTTGGTATAGCATCTCTATGACAGCCCCTCAAATATCAGGAAATCATATTACCTCCTAGACATTTGTTCTCCAGGCTCGGGATCCAGATTCAGATTCCAGTCCCCACTCAGCCATGAAGTGACTTTGAGTGACTTTGAGTGACTTTGGACTAGACCCTGACTCTCAGCTTAACGTACCTCACAGGGTTGTTGTTGTGAGGATAAAATGGAGAAGAGGAGGACCATGTAAGTCACCTTGAATTCCTTGGGTTACTGGCAAGAGGCAGGATATAAATGTCACAATAACTACATAAATAGGAGAAAGATGTACATTGTAAAAATACTCCTAATTGCTGTGTACATTGGGGGAGGAAAGCACACAGAAATGCACGCGACTTTTTATGTGGAAAGAAAAAACAACGCTCACAATCTCATACAGACACAAGTCAGAACAAGCTTTGAGGGGGAATTTGGAGGGCTTTGATGAGCTCAAGTTTTGCTGAGCTCCAGTTCCAGTTTCTTGATACCCTTCTTAAAAAGAAGTTCTCCATTCCATGTTTTATTATTCCATCTTTCTAGGTCTTTTCCCCATTCACCCACTTTAGTGATGTAGCTTTCTTAAGCTTGTTGCACATACACATGAGTAATTGGGATGAGGCATATGAGCCACTGCAAAACATATATTGTTGTGTCACCAGCATTATACAAATGCCCTCATGCAACTATTGGAAGGTGCAAATACTCAGGGTCTGGGATTAAGTGCAATTAGGATTACATGATTTTTTGTTTGTTTATCTGTCTTTTTGTCAGTATCTTTGACAAATAAGTACAAGAAGTATTTGAACTCAATCGACTGATATCCAAGAGAGACAAGACTAGTTCCATCTTTGTTATACTTCTGTCAGCAGGCAAGACATTTTTATTAAGACAAGTTTTTGGCATCTATACTGATTTGCTGCCAGGTGGGGGTGTTAAATTGGGTGCGTACTCCTATTTTTTTCCCCTTAATGCTATGCTTTCTTTTGTGTAATATTTCTATTCATGTTTTACTGGATGTGTTTTTAATTTATAAGTTTAAGTGTTTTAATTACAACTTTGCATTTTGTGGGGTGGGGGTGGGGGGAGGGGAAGCCACCTTAGTATGAAGTCAGGGATTAAATTAAGGGGGCAATACTGTGCCTGTTTAAAGAGACATAATTCCTACAGCTTCCAGCAATGGTGGGAGTTGTAGGACTTTTTTCTGTCTAAACATGCATAGGATTGTGCTCTAAGTAAATAATTATGTACATAAATAAATGTTTCAGAAAAATAAACTTGAAAATAAGAACATAAAACAAATCATCATCATCATCATTTTATATCATCTTCAATTTCTGACAAACATCCACCATTCTAGATATGAGTTCAAATGCCTCCTGTACTTATCGGTCAAAGACACTGACAAGAATCACATGAATATAATAATACGGGATTAACCTGTGACTTTCAAAGGTGAACACTGTTAGCTAATTAAATGTCCCCTAAAGCATGCAGATGTACTTTGCCTTTTTGACACTAGTACATGATTTATTAGCTAGCCATTTGACCACAGTCAAGTGTCAGCTTACTTAAAAATCTGAAATGCTGCATTCTGTAACACCCACACCCACAGACACACACACACACACACAGAGAGAGAGAGAGAGAGAGAGAGCCAGCAATCACGGGAGGACTGAGGGTCAAATTGTAAATCCAACCATCATAGAATTCCCATTTCTTCTCATTGACTTGCAATGTAGAGGCATTTCTGCTCTCATTTACATACATTAAAGAGTGCAATTATAAAGGAATCCTTTATCCAGCAAGTTCAAAATGCAAATATTGGCTCTTGGCTGAGTGTGGAGATTGGTTTATGCAAGTGAATTACAATTTAATGGAGACTACTATGCTATTACTGATTTCCTTAAATTAATGTAATTATTATCTGGCTAATTAGCTGGCAGAGTGACTTGTTCTGTTATTCATTAACTGTGAACATTCTTCCTGGATGTGGCAGGATAAATGGAAATCCATCTATATATGCTGCACAAAAACAGATTAGGCAAACCGTGGCAATCTGGGAACAGCACTGGTTTCTTTTTGAAAAAGTCTATCTGTCAGTTCCTGAGAACACATCTGTTCGAGGAATTGTAAATCGTGCTTTTATTCATATGGATGCACAAATACAGAGATAGCACAGATTTCATAGCTCCAGTGGAAGGGCTTAACTGATACCTAAAATAATCTTCACCATAAGCAAAAGATTAAAAACAATGGAATTGATCAAAAGAAAACCTGCTTTTGCATAATGAAGAGAAAGGGGGGAACAGACAACAGCAAAACTAAAATATATTAACCACTACAGGACAACATCCCATAAGAGCAGACAACGCATTATGCTAATCCCATGCAGTAGCTGAAGCTTGTATTTTTATTCTTATTCCAGTGTAAGCCTGCACAGCCCTGATTAGGATCGGTACTACCAAAGCAGGGGTAAAGCTTTTCCTCCTGTTTAACCCCCCTCTCCATCTACCCTGGTGCATTTTCCAAAGCCTCCTTTGATGCCAATGGATTTTTTTTAAAAAAAAAAAAGATCCCACCATCACCCACTGTCCCTGGGTAGAAATGTCAAGGGGGAAATGATGGAGGGGAAGCTTTAAGATTCCCTTTTGAAGCATCATCAGACAAGAGCATTTCCTTACTGTCACCCCCCCACCCTGCTTCTGTCCCACAATACCTCCTCTTTCTTTACACAATGAAGAAAGAGGAAGTAAAGTGACCATGTGGCCCATTCATTGGGTGTTTTATCCTACTCCTTCTCCTACACACAGCAGGAAATGGCAGCATTTTCCCAACAGCCAACCCAAGTTGGATTTGCCAGGTCTTTTTTGCGATGGGAAAATGAGCAGAAGAGGTGGGAAACATGTAGGAGGCAGATGGTGTCATCAAAAGGACTAACAAAAACCATGAGTGGGCAGTAACGAGCGAGCGATAAAATGCTCTTCTGATGATGCTCATGCAGTGCTGTGGTCCCCATCTGAATCAGGGCCACACGCATTTACCCTGGAGTAAGAAACAGACAAGTCTTGGCTACGTGATTAGCGTGCTGTGTGCTTCGGCTCTGAGAGGTCTTCCCTTTTATAAAGTGAGTTCTGCCAGGCTGAGAACATTTTACTAAAGAGTTACAACATAATCCAGCCAACATGAGATACCTTTAAGTGCAACTGATTTGATATAAATGGGGGGGGA